>NW_023494801.1:3820000-4536029 GCF_904425465.1 Colossoma macropomum | reverse complement strand
TGGAACAGTCTTAATTTCTGGGTCACAAGAGGGGACTTGTGAATCAGCTATATTTTGATAATTGATTTGAAATCCAATTAGCATTGTTAATTAGCTAACATGAAATAATAGGCTGTGGGTTTATGAAAAAGATTGGACTTACTGGAAAGCTCGGTGTGTAGAAGAGTCATGTTGCAGAGTGCTGGAGAATTCCTGAGTCTGCTGATCCAGCCTATGGACTTGCCTCTTCACTGACCTGAGGAGGCATACAGAGACACTGGTAAAGGAGCTGGATACTTGAATTGACTGAATGATAGACAGAAGTGGAATGACTGAAAATGGATGCATCCGTAATGATTTGATACAACATTCAGAGCAGGCCATTCAGGTGCTCGTTTAGTCCATGGTCATCTCAAGGCTTGACTTCAGCAGCTCACTCGTGGCTGCTCTTCCGAGGCTGTTGCACAGTTTGTCTTCAGTCTTCCTAAGTTCACTGATGTCATTCCATTGCTGCATTCTCTTCACTTGCTTCCTGTAGCTGCCTGCATCAGATTTACAACTCCGATGCTTGCCTACAAACTCCAAAGTGGACCAGCTCCCCAGTACTTGATGGCAATTCTCAAAACTCAATCCATATCTCAAGCCCTTCAAGCTTCAAATACGGCTCGCCGTCCTTCAAGATACATGGAAGACAAGACTCTACTCTGTCCTGCAGCGCAGATGGTGGAATGAACTTTCTTTAATGGGCCCATTTCTTGGAGAAACTAATTTTGAAAGCAGTTTGATGTAATATAAAATCGCTATAACATTTTCAGAATGTCCAGTTCTCTCCTCAGGTGATATATTAAAACTAAGCTGCAGAAATAGCCTGTTTTGAATTCACTGTTTTTGTATTTTTGTATTTCTCTATTTACATATGCCTGCATATTCTGCCTAGAGCAGCCAATTAAAAACCAGTTCTTTGTGAAGCATTTAAAATGTGTCCAGACTTCAAGGGTAGGTAGTACTCTGAACTCTTTCAGCGGATAACAAAGCACTTTTGTTAGTTGCTGTGGGTAAGACTGTCTGCTAAGTGCCGAAAAGCATAATAGGTATAAAAGAGTACAACACTGTGGGATAGACGCAGAGCAGAACTGGATTGGTTAGCACCCATTTCTATCCAGGTGGATTGGATGAATCCAGAGGTTCATATACTTGTATAACTTTTACAGCAAAATGTAATCATTTCAGTAGAAATGACAGCTATATTTTTGCCTGTTGAATTGAAAGCCGATTAGCAATGCTAAGTAGCAAACATGAAATAAGCAGGTCTGTGAAGGAGTTGGGGCTTACTGGGAAGCTCGGTGTGAAGAGTCATGTTGATGAGTGCTGGAGTATTCCCTAGACTGCTGTTCCAGGATTTGAACTTGCCTCTTTACCAATCTGAGAAAGCATACAGAGACACTGGTGAAGGAGAACTTCAATGATGTAAAAGAAGTGGAATGACTGCAAATGAATACATCCATAATGATGAAACATTAGCTTTGTTATGACACATATAAAAACATTATGACGTGTCGTTCTAAATACTGGTAATGGTACTGACACTGTAATACAACCCCATTTCCAGAAAAGTTGGCACACTGTGTAAAATGTAAATAAAAACAAAATGCAATGATGTGCAAATCATTTAAACCCTATATTTAATTGAAAATAGTACAAAGACAACATATAAAATATCTAAACTGAGAAATGTTATTGCTTTTTGAAAAATATATGCTCATGTTAAATTTGATGCCAACAACACGTTCCAAAAAAAGTTGGTACGGGGCAAAAAAAGGCTGGTTAAGTTGTGTAATGCTAAAAAAAAAAACACCTGGTGGTTAATTGGCAACACATCAGTAACATCACTGGTAGAGTCTTTCAGAAGTAAATATGAGGAGGGGTTCACCACTCTGTGAAAGACTGCAATATCAAATAGTGCAGCAATTCAAGAATAACGTTTCTCAACATAAAAAAGCAAAGAACTTAGAATTAAGAGGATCTAGAAATGCTGCCACCTTCTCTGGGCCAGAGATCATTTAAAATGGACTGAGGGGAAGTGGAAAAGTGTCCTGTGGTTTGATGAATCAACATTTGAATTTTTTTTCTTTTTGGAAATCATGGACACTGTGTCCTCTGGGCTAAAGACCACTCAGCTTGTTAGTCAGTGCATAGTTCAAAAGCCAGTATTCATGATGGTATAAGGGTATTTTTTAGTATTTTAGTATGCATGGCATGGGTGACATGCACATCTGTGAAGGCACCATTAATGCTGAACAATGTATATATGTTTTGGCAATATATGCTGCCATCCAGACAATGACTTTTTCAGGAAGGCCTTGACTATTTCAGCAACACAATGTCAAACCACATTCTGCATGTATTACAACAGCATTGCTCTGTATTAAAAGAGTCCGGGTGCTAAACTGGCCTGCCTGCAGTCCAGACCTGTCACCACTGACAACATTTGCCACATTATGAAATGAAAATATGACAAAGGAGACCCTGAATTGTTGAGCAGCTGAAATCCTGTATCAAACAAGGAAGTAAAAAACATTTCACTTTCAAAACTACAGCAGTGTCTCCTCAGTTCCCAAATGCTTACAGAGTGTTGTTAAAAGAAGAGGTGATGAAACACAGTGGTAAACAAGCCCCCGTCCCAACTTTTTTGGAACGTGTTGTTGGCATCAAATTCAAAATGGGCACATATTTTTCAAAAAAGTATACAATTTCTCAGTTTCAACATTTGAATTGTTGTCTTTGTAGTATTTCCTTTAAAAATATGGTTTACATGAATTTCTATTTACATTCTGCACAGCATCCCAAATTTTTTGGAAATGGGTTTGTATTACTGAACAAAATCTGTCAGGACAGCCTGGCAGCATAGCATATCTTCAATGACATGTTTATGGCATGAGGTTCAAGGAAAGTGGTACCACAACATGTAGCTCAATCTACCAACCTGGTTCTGGCATCCATTTGAATCAAAGCTGCTGGATACCCTGGTAAGTTTTTCTTGGTTTAATTCTTAATCTGAGATGCAGACAAAGCTTCTTCTCTGTGGAATACAAAGGCGTTTCCTCAGACAAAACACACTTAACTATTGTTGATCATATGCAATATAGTGGCCACATAGCTTTGTGGCTATGATCAACTAAATATGTCATCATTCATTCAATTTGATTTCAATTTGGCAGTTACCACTTTTTAAACTATACCTTTAATAGCACTTTTCATAACATTGTCACAAAGCATTGCATGTGCTGCATTTATCTCCATATGTTTTCACTTGCAATAGAATAAGCACAGTAATATATGCAAAGTGTTAAAATGAAAAGATTGTACACCTACTTTTCCTGTGTTGCTCAAAAGTACAGCTGATTAAACTGTCTGCAGTATCCAGCCCACATAAAGACAGACTGCGTTGTTAAATAAGTGGTTATGACTGTTTGCTTTTCTTCCTGTTAAACTGTTTTCCCCGCCAAGTCAGCTTACACACTCAAGAAGCTTCTTGCCACTTAGTTCTGAAAATGAGATACAAGATATACAAATGAAACCCAAGAAACCACACAGGAAACTGCTTCCGTTATAGAGACAAATGATCAATGACTAGAATTTGCCAGAGGATTCTCTCATACATCTTAGTGACGTGAGAGTGTTTCTAACACAGCAGGGTTTTTGGTGACACTTTATTTGGAGGGTGTCCTTTTTAGATGAAATAAACACTCAACAGACTCTCAGCAACATCAACAAAATATTAATGATGTAGCAGCAGTGAAAACAGTCAGTAGATTATTAAGAGACTTTTAATTAACTGTAATAAAATGTGTTTTTAATCTGCTGAATTCAGTTGTTTTTCACTTTATTTGGAGAATCCAGCTTCATATTTGTAGATGTTTAACCTGAGAGGAACTGAACATGAAACAGGTTTAATGTAGACCATCAACATTCTCAACAAGCTGTTACAGACACACTAAAACCATCCTGTACCTGGAGCTTCACTGGATTAGGGTTTGGTTAAAGTTAAGGTTAGGGTTAGGAATAGGGCCAAGGTGAGGGTTAGGATTAGGTTTTGGGTTGAGGTTAAGGTAAGGTTTAGGATTAGGGCCAGGGTCAGGATTAGGTTTTGGGTAAGGTTGGGCAAAGTTAGGTTTTCCTTAATGGAAGTAACATATTAATAATACATCTACTTAATGCAAGTAATGTCTAAAACATATCTTTAAGATATTGACCTCAATGTATTCAGACGCTGCACTATTGCTACTTCACTGCTATGTTATGTGTTACTAATAAGCTGTTAAGAGTTTATTAATCAACTACAAAAGACCACTCCAAATAAAGTGTCATCAATTTTTAGTAAATCTGGATGACTTAATGCAAACATTATGATGGCTCAGCTGAAATCCCCCATACCTCTTCTTATACTGGAGAAGACTGACTTTTGGCATGAAGCAATTGTTGGGTGAAAGATCAGATATACACACATTTACCCCTAAACCCAAATGCAGTAGATCAGCCAAGGCAAGTTTGATGTTATTTTAGCAAACTAAGACAAAGTTTGCTTTTTTTAGTTTTGCCCTGAAGCTTTAAGGCTAATGTAGCTAAAGTAGAAGAGCAAGACAACCTAAGCAGGTGCAGGGGTCCCTGAAAATCGCACCCCCAGTAGCACCCCCTGAAAATTGTTCCATTTGCTTCCAATTAACCTATTTTTGTTTTAACTTTCAGTAGCCCATCATGGTATAAACCCAGATCCATCACTCACTTATATTCTTGATAAAATGTATTATCTCACTCATTGTGTTGCATTAAAATAGAGATGTTTAATGTCTGCATGTACTGCAATCAAAGACATAAAAATAAAACTCCCTCCATCTCTACTTCCTTATGATGGACTGATTTTATTATGCGTAAGTTTAAATTCAGACAAACACGTTGTTGATGTCTGGCTCAACCTATTAAAATAGGTTCTGTGGTCTATGCCAGGGGTTCTCCGCCTTTTCCCGTCAAGGCCCACTTGTTTATTACTAGTCCCACAGGAAAACTAAACTCTTTTTTGCTTAAAAATATCATTTAGGGAAATTTTCAGGACAATTATGTTTGGTTGTCAACCCTTGCAATACATGACACATATTAGTAAACATCCTAGATAAACAGTGTTTTCTTTCTCGAGGCAAGCAGCAAAAAACATTCAATATTTCTTTTTTATTGTTAAGTCAATTATTTTTTCACTGATTTTTATGACAAGGTGCCATCAAAAGTCCTCTATGGACTACTGGCTTCCCTCAGTACTGAGCCGAGGACTGCCGGTGGGTGGCTTTGCGGCCCACTCGTGGTCCGCGGCCAGAGATTTAGAAACCCTGGTCTATATGACAAAGTAAAAGGTTTCATTATTGCTCGCCTGCTGTTATTAGCAGCAGCTCGTGCTGCAAGCATGATATGAGCCTCTCTTAACCCTTGTGTGGTGTTGGGGTCTGTGGGACCCATTTTCAGTGTTTACCAAAAGAAAAACTGATGTGATTTATTATTATTTTAACCTCAGATTCTTGCCTTTTGCTCATTTTCTGTGAAGAACATATAAAATAACCCATTTTCAGTGTCTTCACTCTGTTCACCCCCCACACATTTATATTACACATGTGGTGTTGGGTGAACCTGCTGGGAGTAAAAGAGTGGAGTTGCTGTGTCCTTCACTCTGTTCTCCTCCTACATGGCCTGCTGTTAGTGTGTGTCTGTGTGTGTATGTGTTTGTATATATATGTGTGTGTGAGGGTGGACAACATGGACAGGCTGCTGACTGGCTTCAGCTGCTAAAGGAGAACCCTACGCTGGACACTTGTGATATTTTAAATATCTGGTATTTTTACATTAATTGTTATGGCTGTATTGATTTAAAGTGGGTCCACCAGACCACTGAGTAAAAACCACATCAACACCACACAAGGGTTAAGAGTCAAATGTTGAACAGGCCCATTCCTTAAACAGTACATAGCACATGTCTGGATGCTAAATTCCTTTGTTTGATTCAGACCATCGTAAAAAATTTATCCTACCAGCAGTGAACTGAACCACATTTCGCTTCAAGCCAGACCCACAATTTTTTGTGGACCACAGTTTATATGTTTTTTATACACCTGAGTACAAGTGGAGTGTTCACACCTGTCAAACTAAAGAAAACGTTTGATTAGTCAGCACAAAACAAAATAGGTGTATAGTCCGAATAACCCATGGGTGAAAGATATACTTATGTGTGCTCGAATACTGAAATATGGAATCTTCTCTTTCCTGTCTACAAACTGGGCTCATGCGCAGCCGAGGGGCGAAACTGCTCTAATAACTTAGCCGGTCGCAAGACTGTAAAGTTAGTCGACTGTTGTAATCAACATAGATTTCGCATTGTTTGTAAATTCTTGTTGACTCAATAATAAAATGCTATTTTAAAGTTGAATCTATTGGTTTGTCTTTCATTTGCATATTAATATAACATGTAAAACATTAGCTAACAATAGTTGACTATCAGTATGAACTAGTCATCAGGTCTCTGTGATAAACACCCCACTAAGATTGCTGTTCACTAAATGATTAGCTAATAGGAGCGAATCCGAAATCATTTATGGCTTGATGACATGTCTTATAATTTTCACCCAACTTACCGGGTTTTGTTGTTTGTTGAGCCTGTCTATCCTCTCCTTCTTTGACAATATCAGGAACATGGCGGTACCTTTAGTGTCACTAAGCTAAGTCAAAGTAAAAATGTTAACTTTGGTGGTTGCTTTCCGACCTGCCGCAACTGAATTCGATAGCTACTGTAAACATACTGTACAAGACATGAGATGCATGACAGATTGATGTGGATAGTGAGGAAATGGCTGGCACAGATTACATTGAAAGCCTAGGTAGCTCAGACTGTGCTGATTACCACAGTAGATTAGTTCTCAGTAGAAACATACCTATGGGTCAGTGATTCCAGGCCCCAAACCTCATGTTCACATATTGCCTCCACGATGTTTCAGCACCCCTGTAGCACCCCTGTAGAAACAAATTCCTGGGCCACCTCCCAACCCGAGCAAATGCTAAACACCGTTTTGAAAGGATCATTTCATTTATTGAAGGAGAAAGCACACACATACACACACACACACCTACCCAGGCTTGATTACACTGTGTAGTGGGCTAAAAGGTCTCAACAAGCAGCAAACTATGCCATGATCAAAAAATTCTGGCAGAGATTTAAGATGATTTAGAGGTTTAGATGATTTTCTGAAGTTTATCTGAAACTTCTCTACAGAAAACACATTTGAATGCAAAATTACTGTTTATCTGCTGAACATATTGAGAAAAAAAGAATAAAATGTGAGCTGTGCCTTTTTTGCTAATATGTTAAACTCAGCAAATAGAAATTGTGCTGTAAAATTCAAGTCTGAACAGCCATGCATTGAAATTTACAACATTTAGATTCAGATATCAACATGTCCAGCATGTCTAAAGCTTATTTTAATTTCTTACAGAGCTCTTAATAAGACATAGGCGAGGCTTAGTGTAACAGTCCAGGCTGGGGCTTCGTCATCTGCAAGGCAGCTGTGTCCACCAGAGGGAGGCAGAGAGTTACCCTCCAGCAATCAGGACGATTTGCTGAAGAACTGTGTCCCCTCTCCTCATCCACTTCAAAAGAGATGATGGAGCTTTCTTCATGCCTAGGCTGGGCAACGTGGACGTCCTGGCCTTCCAGCTGGACAAATACATCCGCATCACACAGCAACTCTGCAAGAGCATTAGGTAAGTAACCAGTTCAGTTACACTACATACAGTTATTACAGTTAGCTCTATGATTATAGGCACCCTCGGTAAGCCCATATGGAAAAGAGAAGCAAAATGTATTTATGAAGTACATTTAAAAACATATATATGGCCAAAAATGTTTGTTTTGAAATATATTTTGAATCAGTCTATCTGACATGGCCATGTATTTTTTTTTCCATATGGGAAGTGATGAAATTATGTCTTTGAGGTTGATTATCTCAGTCTTCCTCTGATATGATAGATAGCTTTAATTAATCCAAAAATATGTAAAATAAAATGAAGCATGTTCCCATTTATATTTCCTTTTTCAAGTCCACCTGAGTGTTCAGGGACTCTAAGGCAGTCTTAAGCAGAAGCCAAATTCTCTTTAAATGGGGAAGATTATACTCAAATCAAATGAGATAAGTGTGTTGACCTTAGACAGTGGCTATAGAAAATAACTACATAAATAAAACATGTCTATATTTACTTTTGTGGCAACAATTGAGAAATTTTAAACAACCAGAGATGTAGTAAACCTGCCTGCAAGAGGATGCATGTTTATTGTACCCCCATGCACAGTGAGGTGGACTGCTAGAGAGGCATACATTTATTTGAGGGTCCCAGTTGAAGATTTGCAGTAGTATTTCAGGGTCACCAAGTCTCAAAGACTACAATTAGACACCACCTAATACTCCATGCCAACAAACTGTTTGGAATGCATACCAAAATAAAACCTTTTTATACCATCTAACCACAAACATGAGCTCCTGGCATGCCATGAAAACTTTAACTAGAACCCTTTTAGACATGTGCAGGTATTCGGCAATTCAGCATACCGCGATTTTAAACACGTACAGTAACATTATGGTGGGCACTTTGAAATACCAACCACCACAAACTCCCACTAGACTCTCGGACACTGATCATGTGATACAGCCCCTTTGGTCACTCATAACATTGTCAGCACAGCAGAAAGAGAAGCAGATAGTAACATTATTATAATTATTATTATCACTCAGTATTATTCAGGGTTGGAATTACTGAATGATTCACTGTTAAACTGGAATATACAAAGTAAACAGAGTAACTGAATGTCTGCTAGAAGCTTTGTTTGTCCAAAGTCCATGTGTAGATTCGAGAATTGTATTATTGAAACCAGTGTGGATAAAAAAACTCCACCCTCTTTAGCTTAATGCTATCATATAATGGAAAATGTCATATTCCTGCTAGCAGGAATAAGCTTTCTCAGGTGTTTTTGATGAGGTTTCCACATTAGGCACTGTGATATAAGCACTGTAAAATAATGACTGGTATGGCATGTTCATGATGATTAAATGATACAGCGCAGTATATGCCATTTTGTTTGTTGGTAAAGTGCTTGCTGTATTGCATGCTGCATTTTATGTTGGATCAGCATCACAGCTCTTGGTATAGTGTTCTATGGCAGGTTTTTATTATTTTATTATAAATATTGAAACATATATTAAAATGAATTGTATTTATTTATTTTTTTAATAAAATATCATCATATAACATCATAAACCATGATAAATGTTTAGGTAAATATTGTGATACATTAATACCAGCACTACAGTCAGAAAAGAATACAACAGCTATAATTTTAACAAAAAAAAAAAAAAATTATGAGTATTTTTGATTTATTAGACTACATTTACTTCAATTACAGGTTAGATTACCCTAATATTTTCAGTGTGCCTTTACCATGAGTGCAAATAATTATTGTAACTATTTTGAAAAGTTAGAATGCTTTATAAAACCTTGAAAACTGGTGCACAACTACATTATCAAACATATCAAACACGGTGCTTGAAATAAGATAAACACTTAAAACTGTTTTCTTCTATGCAGATGGAAAAACATATTAGAAGATATAAACATTCAGGAGTAAGTGTTATTAATGTGAATGTAGCTTTTTGGATCTGCACTTGGATCTGCAAAAGTAATCATTTGTGCTGGGGCAGTAGGCAAAGGTATTAACACCCTCGTGGATGGAGCTTCAGCTATGAAGAATCTCAAGACTGAGGAAGTAGCAAGGGCTGCGGTCAGTATGGGCCTTCAGGAAGCTAAAGCAGCTCAAAACATCCCCAAGCTTGCTGCAGACCTGCCTGACACCGGGCAGCTAGCTAAGAGCACTCCTCTTCTTTGGTATTGATCTGGCGTTTTTCTGTAAAGAAGGTGTGAGTCTGGATAAAGGGACAAAAAGTGAAACATCTCAGCTCATCTGCTCCAGATCAGCTCTGTGGCATTCAGAGACAGATGCATGGGATAGGATCCATGACTGTCTGTGTAAAGGGAATGAAATGTTCCAGGGAAATCTTGAAATTTTAGAGCAACCTTTACCATCAAAGGTGTAGTCGACAAAAAATGTTTGTGTGTGTGTTTGGTGTAAGAATGCTGTGTGTATTTTAGCTCCAGCTTTACATCAGGGCTTTTGTTTGGTCGATTTTTACTGTTTGTGGAATGTTGTGATTCATTTGTGACACTGTGGTACTAGAGTTTGACAATGAGCCGGGACACTTCCTACTGTTGTAGTGGAGTTTGACTAGACCACATGCCGGGACACTTCCTACTGTGATAGTGGAGTTTGACTAGACCACATGCTGGGACACTTCCTACTGTGGTAGTGGAGTTTGACTAGACCACATGCCGGGACACTTCCTACTGTGATAGTGGAGTTTGACTAGACCACATGCCGGGACACTTCCTACTGTGATAGTGGAGTTTGACTAGACCACATGCTGGGACACTTCCTACTGTGGTAGTGGAGTTTGACTAGACCACATGCTGGGACACTTCCTACTGTGATAGTGGAGTTTGACTAGACCACATCCCGGGACACTTCCTACTGTGGTAGTGGAGTTTGACTAGACCACACACTTCCTACTGTGATAGTGGAGTTTGACTAGACCACATGCTGGGACACTTCCTACTGTGGTAGTGGAGTTTGACTAGACCACATCCCGGGACACGTCCTGCTGTGGTAGTGGAATTTGACTAGGCCGCGAGCCGGGACACTTCCTACTGTGGTAGTGGAGTTTGACTAGGCCGTGAGCCGGGACACTTCCTACTGTGATAGTGGAGTTTGACTAGGCCGCGAGCCGGGACACTTCCTACTGTGGTAGTGGAGTTTGAGTGAACCACATCCCGGGACACTTCCTACTGTGATAGTAGAGTTTGACTAGACCACATGCCGGGACACTTCCTACTGTGATAGTGGAGTTTGACTAGACTACATGCCGGGACACTTCCTACTGTGATAGTGGAGTTTGACTAGACCACATGCCGGGACACTTCCTACTGTGATAGTGGAGTTTGACTAGACCACATGCCGGGACACTTCCTACTGTGATAGTGGAGTTTGACTAGACCACATGCTGGGACACTTCCTACTGTGGTAGTGGAGTTTGACTAGACCACATGCTGGGACACTTCCTATTGTGGTAGTGGAGTTTGACTAGACCACATGCTGGGACACTTCCTACTGTGGTAGTGGAGTTTGACAAGGCCGCAGGCCGGGACACTTCCTACTGTGGTAGTGGAGTTTGACTAGACCACATACTTCCTACTGTGGTAGTGGAGTTTGACTAGACCACATGCCGGGACACGTCCTGCTGTGGTGTGGGATTTGACTAGGCCGCGAGCCGGGACACTTCCTACTGTGATAGTGGAGTTTGACTAGGCCGCGAGCCGGGACACTTCCTACTGTGGTAGTGGAGTTTGAGTGAACCACATCCCGGGACACTTCCTACTGTGATAGTGGAGTTTGACTAAACCACATGCTGGGACACTTCCTACTGTGGTAGTGGAGTTTGACTAGACCACATGCCGGGACACTTCCTGCTGTGGTAGTGGAATTTGACTAGGCCGCGAGCCGGGACACTTCCTACTGTGGTAGTGGAGTTTGACTAAACCACATGCCAGGACACTTTTTACTGTGGTAGTGGAGTTTGACTAGGCCACGAGCTGGGACCACAGTACAAAGACTGCGGAAGCCTTACTGTGACTCGGCCGTGAGCCTGCAGGTGTATTTTTTGTGTAGTCGACAAAAAATGTTTGTGTGTGTGTTTGGTGTAAGAATGCTGTGTGCATTTTAGCTCCAGCTTTACATCAGGGCTTTTGTTTGGTCGATTTTTATTGTTTGTGGAATGTTGTGATTCATTTGTGACACTGTGGTACTAGAGTTTGACAATGAGCCAGGACACTTCCTACTGTGATAGTGGAGTTTGACTAAACCACATGCTGGGACACTTCCTACTGTGATAGTGGAGTTTGACTAGGCCGCGAGCCGGGACACTTCCTACTGTGATAGTAGAGTTTGACTAGACCACATGCCGGGACACTTCCTACTGTGGTAGTGGAGTTTGACTAGACCACATGCCGGGACACTTCCTACTGTGATAGTGGAGTTTGACTAGACCACATGCCGGGACACTTCCTACTGTGATAGTGGAGTTTGACTACACCACATGCCGGGACACTTCCTACTGTGGTAGTGGAGTTTGACTAGACCACATGCTGGGACATTTCCTACTGTGGTAGTGGAGTTTGACTAGACCACATGCTGGGACACTTCCTACTGTGGTAGTGGAGTTTGACAAGGCCGCAGGCCGGGACACTTCCTACTGTGGTAGTGGAGTTTGACTAGACCACATGCTGGGACACTTCCTACTGTGGTAGTGGAGTTTGACAAGGCCGCAGGCCGGGACACTTCCTACTGTTGTAGTGGAGTATGACTACACCACATCCCGGGACACTTCCTACTGTGGTAGTGGAGTTTGACTAGACCACACACTTCCTGCTGTGGTAGTGGAGTTTGACTAGACCACATGCCGGGACACGTCCTGCTGTGGTGTGGGATTTGACTAGGCCACGAGCCGGGACACTTCCTACTGTGATAGTGGAGTTTGACTAGGCCGCGAGCCGGGACACTTCCTACTGTGGTAGTGGAGTTTGAGTGAACCACATCCCGGGACACTTCCTACTGTGATAGTGGAGTTTGACTAAACCACATGCTGGGACACTTCCTACTGTGGTAGTGGAGTTTGACTAGACCACATGCCGGGACACTTCCTGCTGTGGTAGTGGAATTTGACTAGGCCGCGAGCCGGGACACTTCCTACTGTGGTAGTGGAGTTTGACTAAACCACATGCCAGGACACTTTTTACTGTGGTAGTGGAGTTTGACTAGGCCACGAGCTGGGACCACAGTACAAAGACTGCGGAAGCCTTACTGTGACTCGGCCGTGAGCCTGCAGGTGTATTTTTTGTGTAGTCGACAAAAAATGTTTGTGTGTGTGTTTGGTGTAAGAATGCTGTGTGCATTTTAGCTCCAGCTTTACATCAGGGCTTTTGTTTGGTCGATTTTTATTGTTTGTGGAATGTTGTGATTCATTTGTGACACTGTGGTACTAGAGTTTGACAACGAGCTGGGACACTTCCTACTGTTGTAGTGGAGTTTGACTAGACCACATGCCGGGACACTTCCTACTGTGATAGTGGAGTTTGACTAGACCACATGCTGGGACACTTCCTACTGTGGTAGTGGAGTTTGACTAGACCACATGCTGGGACACTTCCTACTGTGGTAGTGGAGTTTGAGTGAACCACATCCCGGGACACTTCCTACTGTGGTAGTGGAGTTTGACTAGACCACATGCCAGGACACTTCTTACTGTGGTAGTGGAGTTTGACTAGGCCACATGCCGGGACACTTCCTACTGTGATAGTGGAGTTTGACTAGACCACATGCCGGGACACTTCCTACTGTGGTAGTGGAGTTTGACTAGACCACATGCCGGGACACTTCCTACTGTGATAGTGGAGTTTGACTAGACCACATGCCGGGACACTTCCTACTGTGGTAGTGGAGTTTGACTAGACCACATGCCGGGACACGTCCTACTGTGATAGTGGAGTTTGACTACACCACATGCTGGGACACTTCCTACTGTGGTAGTGGAGTTTGACTAGACCACATCCCGGGACACTTCCTACTGTGATAGTGGAGTTTGACTAGACTACATGCTGGGACACTTCCTACTGTGGTAGTGGAGTTTGACTAGACCACATGCTGGGACACTTCCTACTGTGATGGTAGAGTTTGACTAGACCACATGCCGGGACACTTCCTACAGTAATAGTGGAGGTTGACTAGACCACATGCTGGGACACTTCCTACTGTGATAGTGGAGTTTGACTAGACTACATGCTGGGACACTTCCTACTGTGATAGTAGAGTTTGACTAGACCACATGCCGGGACACTTCCTACAGTAATAGTGGAGTTTGACTAGACCACATGCTGGGACACTTCCTACTGTGATAGTGGAGTTTGACTAGACTACATGCTGGGACACTTCCTACTGTGATAGTAGAGTTTGACTAGACCACATGCCGGGACACTTCCTACAGTAATAGTAGAGTTTGACTAGACCACATGCCGGGACACTTCCTACAGTAATAGTGGAGTTTGACTAGACCACATGCTGGGACACTTCCTACTGTGGTAGTGGAGTTTGACTAGACCACATGCTGGGACACTTCCTACTGTGATAGTGGAGTTTGACTAGGCCACATGCTGGGACACTTCCTACTGTGGTAGTGGAGTTTGACAAGGCCGCAGGCCGGGACACTTCCTACTGTGGTAGTGGAGTTTGACTAGACCACATGCTGGGACACTTCCTACTGTGGTAGTGGAGTTTGACTAGGCCACATGCTGGGACCCTTCCTACTGTGGTAGTGGAGTTTGACTAGGCCGCAGGCCGGGACACTTCCTACTGTGATAGTGGAGTTTGACTAGGCCACATGCTGCGACACTTCCTACTGTGGTAGTGGAGTTTGACAAGGCCGCAGGCCGGGACACTTCCTACTGTGATAGTGGAGTTTGACTAGACTACATGCTGGGACACTTCCTACTGTGATAGTGGAGTTTGACTAGACCACATGCTGGGACACTTCCTACTGTGATAGTGGAGTTTGACTAGACTACATGCTGGGACACTTCCTACTGTGATAGTGGAGTTTGACTAGACTACATGCTGGGACACTTCCTACTGTGATAGTGGAGTTTGACTAGACTACATGCTGGGACACTTCCTACTGTGATAGTAGAGTTTGACTAGACCACATGCCGGGACACTTCCTACTGTGATAGTGGAGTTTGACTAGACCACATGCCGGGACACTTCCTACTGTGATAGTAGAGTTTGACTAGACCACATGCCGGGACACTTCCTACAGTAATAGTGGAGTTTGACTAGACCACATGCTGGGACACTTCCTACTGTGATAGTAGAGTTTGACTAGACCACATGCCGGGACACTTCCTACAGTAATAGTAGAGTTTGACTAGACCACATGCCGGGACACTTCCTACAGTAATAGTGGAGTTTGACTAGACCACATGCCGGGACACTTCCTACTGTGATAGTGGAGTTTGACTAGGCCACATGCTGGGACACTTCCTACTGTGGTAGTGGAGTTTGACAAGGCCGCAGGCCGGGACACTTCCTACTGTGGTAGTGGAGTTTGACTAGACCACATGCTGGGACACTTCCTACTGTGATAGTGGAGTTTGACTAGACTACATGCTGGGACACTTCCTACTGTGATAGTGGAGTTTGACTAGACCACATGCTGGGACACTTCCTACTGTGATAGTGGAGTTTGACTAGACTACATGCTGGGACACTTCCTACTGTGATAGTGGAGTTTGACTAGACTACATGCTGGGACACTTCCTACTGTGATAGTGGAGTTTGACTAGACTACATGCTGGGACACTTCCTACTGTGATAGTAGAGTTTGACTAGACCACATGCCGGGACACTTCCTACTGTGATAGTGGAGTTTGACTAGACCACATGCCGGGACACTTCCTACAGTAATAGTGGAGTTTGACTAGACCACATGCTGGGACACTTCCTACTGTGATAGTGGAGTTTGACTAGGCCACATGCTGGGACACTTCCTACTGTGGTAGTGGAGTTTGACTAGACCACATGCTGGGACACTTCCTACTGTGATAGTGGAGTTTGACTAGGCCACATGCTGGGACACTTCCTACTGTGGTAGTGGAGTTTGACAAGGCCACAGGCCGGGACACTTCCTACTGTGGTAGTGGAGTTTGACTAGACCACATGCTGGGACACTTCCTACTGTGGTAGTGGAGTTTGACAAGGCCGCAGGCCGGGACACTTCCTACTGTTGTAGTGGAGTTTGACTACACCACATCCCGGGACACTTCCTACTGTGGTAGTGGAGTTTGACTAGACCACACACTTCCTACTGTGATAGTGGAGTTTGACTAGACCACATGCTGGGACACTTCCTACTGTGGTAGTGGAGTTTGACTAGACCACATGCCGGGACACGTCCTGCTGTGGTAGTGGAATTTGACTAGGCCGCGAGCCGGGACACTTCCTACTGTGGTAGTGGAGTTTGACTAGGCCGTGAGCCGGGACACTTCCTACTGTGGTAGTGGAGTTTGACTAGACCACATCCCGGGACACTTCCTGCTGTTGTAGTGGAGTTTGACTAGGCCACGAGCCGGGACACTTCCTACTGTGATAGTGGAGTTTGACTAGGCCGTGAGCCGGGACACTTCCTACTGTGGTAGTGGAGTTTGACTAAACCACATGCTGGGACACTTCTTACTGTGTTAGTGGAGTTTGACTAAACCACATGCTGGGACACTTCTTACTGTGTTAGTGGAGTTTGACTAAACCACATGCTGGGAGTTTGACTAGGCCGCGAGCCGGGACACTTCCTACTGTGGTAGTGGAGTTTGGCTAAACAACATGCCGGGACACTTCTTACTGTGGTAGTGGAGTTTGACTAGACCACGAGCTGGGACCACAGTACAAAGACTGCGGAAGCCTTACTGTGACTAGGCCGTGAGCCTGCACACTCTGTACCAGTCCCACAATGGCAAAATTTCACCTCCGCATGTTAACCCATCCATACAGTGAAACATCCACATACACACTATTGAATGTACACACACTAGGGGGCAGCAAGCACACTTAACCATGGCAGATCAAACCAATGTGCTTCCAGTCACAAGGCTGGTTCTCCAATTACCAGCCCATGACTGCCCCCCAAAAACAAGGCTACGAGTTGGGACACTTTTTACTACAGTAGCGGAGTTTGACTAGTACTTGTAAAAATGTAATTAACTAATCCGAAGGATTACCTTGCTAGAGTATTTGAATCTGATTACTTTCCATTTCTTTTGGATTACTTGTTTTTTAAGTCGTAGTAGTAAAAAAAGAGAAAAATAATTTAGTAAGTAATTTAAATAATATAAATAATTTCAACAAGACTTTTTTAACAAGAATTTACCAAAAAGCAAACATAAAAAATGCAATGTTTTATGAAACAGAATGATGGACTGTAGCTGACTTAAACATGGTGCCTCACAGTAACGGTCACTGATGTAAGGTTTAGCAAAACAGCCAAATCTAAGTGAAGCAGTATATGAAAATATTTCAGTACAGTATAATTTGTTTCCCACAGCTACAAAATCTGGAGGAATATGCTACAGATCTCAGTTCAGGCAATAAAAATAAAACACTAATATTTACTAATATTTCTATAGATTGGCTATTTATAACACTACTAACTGCTGCAGTGTGAGGGGTTCTTCAGAAATACTCTCAACTATGGGAATATATATATATATATATATTCCCATAGTTGTACATTCTGGCAACACGTAGTTTGTGATTATGTTTTCACAGTTGTTGCTCGGTTCCCTGTGAACACCTGTAATTCAGTCTGAGGAAACTTTTTCTCTACTCCAGAGTTAAACAGTCTGATCTGCATCTCAAGATAAAGACCAGGGGCCATATTACAGAAAATTCTTAGGTAACAGACAGATTCTTAGGTAACAACAGTTGATTGTCGACTTCAATCGAGTAAGTTAAGATTTCCTAACTTGAGATAAGATGCTGTAAGATAAGATTCTTAAATTAAGATCAGATTTGCTTCTGTAATACAAATTTGTGAAAAATCTTATCCTGACCTGTCAGATCTTTTCTGTAATCCGTCCCCTGAAGTATTAAGGAAGTGCCTGGGTGTCCAACAGCTTCAATTCAAGTAGATACCCAAGCCAGGATGGTAGTTTAAGCTTAAGGTGGGTGTTCACACTTTAAAAATGTGGTTCTTCAAGGGTTCTTTTTCATGAAAGCATTCTTCAGAGTGGAGAATGTGTTGTATCTGGTTCTTTATATAACCTTTTTGAAAAGGGTTCTATACGGCACCAAAAAGGGTTCTTCTATTGTTATGATGTCAAGCTTGTAACAATAGAACAACCTTTTTTGGTGCTATATAGAACCATATAGAACACATTCTCTATCAATCTGGAGAACCATTACATGATGCAAAGAACCCTTTAAGCAGGCAAAGGGGTCTTTGAGTGTTCATGGTTCTATATAGAACTATTTGTATTACTAAAGAACCCTTGAAGAACCATCTTTTTAAAGAGTGTATGGTGAAAGAAAAATGCATTAGAGTGTGCTTTTCAAAAGTGTATTTAACCTCTTTCTGCCACCCCCTAGTGGCCATTCCACTGACAGAATGGAAACTTGTTGCTATTTTTCCCTTTAACTCCGTTATCAGATTACCTAGGACACGGTGTGTGAAGTGTTATGACTCTGTGTTGAGCTGCTATTGAGCAATGAGGGGTGGAAGGGGAGGAGTGAGAACCTCCTGCTGTGAAAACTATTCACACCTCTCCACAAAGATGGCTGTGCTGAGATTAAATGGACAAATGCAGCCTTCTTCATATCAAACAATCCCGTACAACTAATTTAAACACGATAAAAACACTTTTATAAATCATTTCTGTTAAAATATATTCCATCTGTGTTATAGCATAAAAAGCATTTTATGTCTTCTGCAAAACAGAGTTAAGCCAAAAGTCAGTGCTCATATGAAAAGAGAGAAGGGAATTTCCAATCATAAAATTTGTGTTAGATTATGCAGATTCTGATAAATCCTGCTTAATGAGACCCTCTCCTGTTTATCATCACTACCTTGTTAGGAGTTGAGTAGTTGTCTACAGTTTGTCTGAGCTCTGACAGAGACGGTTTCCTGTGTGGTTTCTCTGTTGTAGATTCTAACTGACAGCCTTCTTGTAAGTATGAACTGATCTTAGTCGAGGTGGTAAAACTACACAACAGAAAGAAAAGCAAAACGTGATGAGCTTATTTAACTGGGTCAGTCCTTATGTCGGCTGGCTTCTTCATTATCCTCTCTGCTGAGCAACGCTGGACTAGTAAGTGTACAATCTTGTCGTTTTATCTCTGTATATCTTGTAGTGGTTACTGTATTGCAAGTAAAACCGTATGGAGAAAATGGAGTAATGCGTTTTGTTTCTTATGAAAAGTACAGCAAAAATACAGTCATATGCAAAAGTTTACATGTTTGTTGATTTTCTAAGTGAGAAAGTTCACACATCCTCTACAGGGGATACACTTAAACGTGGTATTTTTCTGCTAATTAAAGTGCAAAATTGCTATTTACTTGCTGAGTTTAACATAAAACAAAATCTAAAAGGTGCCATAACTTTTACAAAGGCTAAATTTGGTTGTTGTATTTTTTTTTTAAATATGTTAAATTTAGGAAAAAAACAGTGATAGTGCATTAACATTTTGAAGTTGGTCTCTAAATGATGTGCCAAACCTTTTTTTCACAACATATAGTTTGAACACCAAGCTTTTGCATGCAGCTGTATGTTTTGGAAAGTATGTAAAAAAACTGAATTGTATGTTATGTTTCTACATTTTGGTAACAACTCTAGTTGATTAAGTGTTCACAATCATTCTGCAGTTCCCTGTGAACACCTGTAGTTCAGTCTGAGGAATCTTCTTCTCTACTCCAGCGTTAAACCGTCTAGTAAACGTCTCAAGATAAAGAACAACGAACTCAAGCAAGATGAACTTTCCTGAATGTTCAGCAACTCTGATTCAAATAGAAACCGAAACCAGGTCAGTGCTTTAAGCTACAGGTGGGTTTTCCTTTGTGAAATAAAAATGCATTTGCGTATTCTTTTCAAAAGTATATCTAACCTCCTCCTGTTGCCCCCTAGTGGCCATTAGAATGAAAACTCAATGCTTTTAATGTATATGGACAAATAAACAGTTTCCCTGTAACTCTGTTGCTAGATGAACTAGGGCTCTAGCACTTTTCTCTCTGTGTGAAATATTGTGACTCTGAGTGAATGATCACAATTGTCACAATATTTCACACAGAGAGAAAAGTGCTAATGAGCAATGATGAGTCAAAGGGGAGGGGTGAGAGCCCCCTGCTGTCAAAACTATTCACACCTCTCCAAAAAGACAGTTGCGCTGAAACAAAACAGACAGCTGCAACTTTCTTCATGTGATAACAATACAACAGATAGTACTATAAAGAAATAGCATTTACAAACTTATAAAAGCGTTTATAAATGCTTCCTTGCTTATTTCACAGATGAAAATCCAGTTCACTTCCAGTTTTGTAAATCATACACATTTCCATTAAATATATATTCCATCAACATTGTTGAAGAAAAACCTACATAATTTAACTAAGAAACCTACTCTACAACAGGTGAAAACTACATTTTATAACTTTTATGACAACCTGAGTATACTTTAATTAAGTTATGATTAAACATACAAAACCTAATTGCAAAAAAAAGAAAAAAAATGGGACAGTACAATCTATTTTGACCTGTTTTTTAAACAAAACTTAGATATAGACAATATATATAATGTTGTATCAGCTTCATTGTTTTTTTGTAAATATGAACTCAATTTAAAAAACAATGTCTGCAACACACTCCAAAAAAAGTTGGGACAGGAGTAATTCAAGATTAGGAACATTGTGATAAGAAACATCCTAAACAGGTGATGCATTTATGCTTGGATATAATAGAAACATCCGGGAAAGGCTGAGTCCTTTAAGAGAAAAGATGGTTGACATTGCCACCTTCCCAAAAATGCATCAGCAAAAAGTTTAACAGTTTTAAAATAACACTTCTCAGCCAGTGATTGTAGGTATTTCACCTCATACACTGCATAACATTATTAACAGAATGAATGTTTGTGACCTTCAACCCCTCAGACATCATTGGATAATACCACATGGGCTCGAGAATACTTTTGAAAAACTGTTGGCAATAAAAACAGTCCATTGATTATTACAAAGTATTGTCACACAATCGATTATCAGCCCTGTTACCACATTTAAGTGGGATTCCAATGCATTTTCAAATTCATTTCATGCTGTTTTACAAATGAAGTATTCCATTATAATACATTGTAATGAACAGTTATTTAAATATGGGTAATTTTTTTAAACATATAACCTGGTTGAAGTTGTCTTGAACCATATGCTGTACAACAATTGAAATAATGGAAATTCTTTACATATATTTCTAAGTATTAAGAATACCTATTTTAACTCCCTTCTGAACTTACAGTGTGATCGGCTGGGAGGCATTCCTTGAGGCACTCTAAAATCTCCTGATAATGACACTCCAAAATCATGTTTTTTCAATGAACTACTTTTGAATGGCTCATTATTGTTATGTAGATGGATCGTGAACTCTGTGCAATAGCAACACATATGATACACGATCTGTGGGGTAGTAGAATCTCAGCTTTGTATGTGTTGAGTAAGTTTGAATATGCTAAAAAAGGCCAATGAGAGGATGTGCCAGGCGCTGACAACAGCTGCAAGAATGCATGATCTGCATCAGCTTTCAGGCAACTGTAGTTGCTTGATACCAGCATGTAGCTAAATTACATGTGACTTGCATCATTTAAATTTTTTTGCAACTCATTTGAAACTCAGCTGCATCTCACCTTCATGAAACAAGTTTATGAAACAATCAACATCAAAAATGAAATCAGACAGTTTGTTGCAGGAACTTAAAAGGCACTGATTTGGGATAATAACATGCCAGGGCTTTCAGTTTACAATGCTGTTAAAAAAACTCTCACTGATCTCTCTTTTTGATGTAGCTCAGATCTACTGGAACAAGTGGAAAAGTACATCACTGACACCTTCACCGACATCAAAACAGTGAAAGACTTTTGTGACAGAGAAACAGAATGGACCTGTCAGAGGCAGTCGGAGATGCAGAGGATCCAAACCAGCAAAAGCTGTGCAGACAGAGTCTTAGCTTGTTTAGGAATCATAAAACTGAAGAACGAGCTGGAGGACGGTCTGAAGGACACTCTGGAGGGTCTGAAGGAACTTCGTCGCTTCCTGGGTGCACTGGAAAGGCTAGCAGTCACCTCGCTGTTTGTGTTCATGGATACGAGATTCCCATTGGAGGGAGTGAACACTGAGGCTGTACGATCAGTGATCTCAGCAGCCAGAACTGTGTCACCACTCCTCATCCACTTCAAGAGAGATGATGCAGCTTTCTTCTCACCTGAACGCGACAACGTGGACCTTCAGGTCTATCAGCTACACAAATACATCTGCATCACAAAATGGCTGTGCAAGAAAATGAAGTGAGTGATTAATTTAGTTAAACCACATAGTTATTTTATTGTAATTTACAAAAAAAGAACAAAAGAGTAAAATCACTGTAAGATGAATAATGAGTGAGACTATTGTGATCTGTTATGTAATCTTCTTCTTCCTCTTGTTATCGATATGCTGGATTTTAATTCTCAAACTCATTTTGCAATTTTCAAAATATTGACACTCTGGGATGTTCTGTCTTGTATACAGCGTTTTGATTGGACGTACAGTTTTCACATAGCAACCGATTAAATTAGAATTTTTTTCCATAAAAATCAAGGGCAGAACTTTTTGGCTATACATTTGTACACTCTTCATACGTCATCATGATAGAAGTACAGTAACAACACCCTAGAAACCTCCCATGATACCATAACAACCTCTCAGCAACACCCACCCAGCAGCGCCCTGGCAGCCTATACCTTGGAACTCTATAGCAACTGTCAAGCAATACCCTAGCAATCAGTTGGAATACCACAGTTAACACCTAGCAACTAGCCTACCCTAGCAACTAGCAACCATGTTGTAATAACCTAGAAACCTCCTGGAATACTACAGCAACTGCCTAGCAACCCCCTAACAACAACCTGGGAAGCCATAGCAACCATTTTACAGCACCATGGCAACAACATGGAACACTATAGCAACTACCTAGCAAACATTGGAAATACCATAGCAGCCACCTAGTAATACCCTAACTACCAACTTGGATTCCATACAAACTGCTAAGCAACTGCCTAAAACACCACAGCAACAGTTTAGAAACACCCTAGTATCCATATGGAATGCCAAAGCGACCACCTAGCATTACCCGAGCAAACACCTGGAAAACCATAGCAACCATCAAGTAACCACCAAACAACAACTCAGCAACTACCTAAAAATATCAATGTAATCCCTTAGCAAAACCTCAACAATCACCAGAGATAACATCACAACCACCAAACAACACCTTAGCCATCTTGGGGGATTGCTTAAGATTCACAATCTCTGCATCTTCTTCAGAAATTCCCCTTTTCTATGTGTTTTCTGTTTTCTCTCCTACAGATCCAAGAACAAATTGCAAATTCAGTAGTAAGTATAATCAATACAAACAGATTATTTGTTATACGACATTTTAAAGTATAAACTAAACTTTGAGGTTTTTTTACCTTTGAAAACAGCAGCGCTTCACATCTCAGTCTGAGTACAAGAAGGTTGACTAAAAATGTGACTGATCACCTCAGTCAGCTGAGCAGAATCAGGTAAAGACATGACTTCTCATCAAGGATTTGTGAAGTATTGGTCCTGTTGGATAGTTTTGACTTTACAATCTGCCCTTTTCAGCTGTGGTTCATAACTTATCTCCTCTCTTTCAGAAAGAACGAGTCATTCCGGCTGACATTCTTAGTTAATACTCAGGAGTTCAACGCTCAGGAGTTCAACACTCAGGAGTTCAATGCTCAGGAGTCCAACGCTCAGGAGTTCAACGCTCAGGAGTTCAACGCTCAGGAGTTCAACGCTCAGGAGTCCAACGCTCAGGAGTCCAACGCTCAGGAGTTCAACGCTCAGGAGTTCAGCGCTCAGGAGTTCAACGCTCAGGAGTTCACTAAGATATACCAAAAATATCACTTTAAAATGTCTGAGTCTCTATCTAGTCTAGAGGAGAACGTAGCTGGGCTGGACTGGGTGAAGGACATATCCAGTGTCATGACTATAATAGGTAGTTTTATTGGCTTTTTGGGGGGTATCCTGTCCCTCACAGGCCAGGATCTTTTTCCTGCAGGGACGTCCCTGACTTTCACATGGATGGGGGGTGTACTGGGGCTCATAAGTGCAGCCATTATCATTCTCACAGGCATGATTGATTTTGCAGTCAATAAATATTTTAGGACAAAAGCCAACGAGAACATCAACAACTTTATGAAGAACATGCAGAAAACTGTAGACTATCTAGAGCAGGCAGCTAGCGGTCAGCGTCCAGCGCCACCCCTGGATGAGGGTGATATGGAGCTTGAATTTAGGAAACTGATGAGTAATTTTCGGAAAATGTTCAAATGTTCTGATGCCATCATGGATGCAGCTTCAGTTCAGAAACCGCTGGACTTTTCCAAACTGAACACATATGCATTTTTTGCAGTAAATGCTGTATCCCTTGCTTTTGACCTTGTATTGATGTGCGAAAATATTTGCAGCATATTAAAAAGGAAGAAAAGCGCAGTGTCTCAGCTCATCCACTCCAGAACAGCTCTGTGGCGCTCAGAAATAGAGGCATTGAAAAGGATTCATGACAGTCTGTGTGAAGGGAAAGAGAGGTTCCAGGAGAACATGAACATACTAGAAAGAGACATAAGGAAATTCTAGAGTATTTACTCACCCTCCCAGCACAGCTTCTACAGTGTTGGTACAAGAGTAAAGGGTGGTTTAATGTGAGTAACAACTGGTTCAGGTTGATGAATTTCCACGGACCCCAATTTTGATTTTCTACTTTGAGGTTTATGTCTATGCTTTAATTGCTGTCTGATTTAGAGCCCTGGGTGAGATTGTTGGTCTCCTTAGTGTGTTTGAATTCTGTTCCAATTGAATGTGGTAGTTGCTGGTGTATCTTTTGATATACACAGACTGACATATAGTAAAAAGTAATTATGTACACCGATCATTCATAACATTAACTCCTTGTTTCTACACTCATTGTCCATTTTATCAGCTCCACTTACTATATAGGTGCACTTTGTATTTCTACAGTTACAGACTGTAGTCCATCTGTTTCTCTGCATACTTTGTTAGCCCTCTTTTACCCTGTTCTTCAGTGGTCAGGACCCCCATGGACCCTCAGAGCAGATTTGGGTGGTGGATCATTCTCAGCACTGCAGTAACACTGACATGGTGGTGATGTGTTAGTGTGTGTTGCGCTGGTCTGAGTGGATCAGACACAGCAGTGCTGCTGGAGTTTTTGTTTATTTCTTTCCATTAAAATAAATAGATGTTTTTGAAAAACCATCTTTTCCTCTGTCTCTGAGCACCACCGATTGCAGCCATTTAGTGTCAGTTTAGTGTTAGTATTTACTCTGAGTCTTAGTAAAACAGTATAAGTGCTTTATAATAATAATCTCCTCTCAGTATTTTGCTCTTCTAGATGGATGCACCTATACATGCATAAGCAATGAGGCAAAAGCACAAAACAGGAGTCACTGCCCCTTTGGTGTTTCAAAAAAGGTTCAAAAAACCCTAAAAAGTTTTTCTAACTGAAGGAAAAATATTCATATGTTTATATATATATATAATATATATATATGTATATGCAGTCCATGTTTGTCTTTGAAAAACCATTATATGACTAGGTGCGGCCAAACTCTGTCGCCCCCTTGTGGGGAGAGAAGCATTGTCATGCTTCAGTCACACATAAGCTAAGCATTCCTGACTGAAGCACTTCCAGTAACAGAGCTGGTTCATTTAGAAATTCATTCACCTCAATACTAATTGCCAAAGGCAGAAAGTAGTGTGTTATTCCGACACTAATTAATGTTAGAAATTTTTCAAAACGTTTTTCCTAGTTTACCAGATGTGTTAAAGGTGCTGTTGTTTAAGTGTGTAACGTATTAATGGATTGTGGATCAGTGCATGAATAAATGGAAAATTCAAATGAAGTTTCAAATCATCAGGCAACATATGGCTGGGGTGCAGGACATCTGGAACTCTGTCGGACTCATTTGACGTCACTGGCCCAATACCTGTAGTGAGAGGTGCGGCTGAGTACCGGACAACTGAACCTGAGCCATGTGCGGCATAACATATGTGAGCCCCACCTAGAAATAAAAGACTCTGGCCTGTGGTGCAACAGAAATTCCAATAGGAAGTTATCATCAGCCTCCAGAGATGATCAGATTGAGCACGACAATGTGGTGCTGGCTAACATAACAGACAGAGCTCCACTGAGATTATTAACTTACTGTTTCTGCAATTTTTCACACATGACCTGGACACCAGCAGCAAGAACTGACAAAAAACTGCTAAAAAAAGCTACTTCATGCACAAAAATATCAGGACACACTTCGTAATCAGTGAATCCAGGTGTTTCCTTCAGTCTTATTGTCACAGTTTAAACAAAAAATGGGTTGCAGTGATACAGAGTCCAGTTGTTGTGAGGCGGTCATATTGTGGATTTTACAACTGCTTCGAATGCAGCTCAGCCAATCAGATTTTAGGACCCGAACTATCCGTATTATATTATTGGTTAATATGTGCCATTGGCTCACTAAGACGATGTTTAGAGGCAGAAATTGCTACACTTCAATTAAAGATTATGGAGAAACACAAATTTTGTCTTTTGAATGATACGACACGGTTGATCTTAATGTGACCAAAGACATGAACTAAAAAAGTAAAAGAGTCCTTTTTGATTTTAGCTTGACTGTACACAGACCCCGTGGACAGGTCGCCAGTCCATCGCAGCACCAGTCCATCGCTGCCTTCCGCCTAATGACAGCTGGGATAGGCTCCAGCACCCCACCGCGACCCAGAAGGATTAGCGGTTTAGATGATGTTTGTATGTATGTATGTATGTATGTATGTATGTATGTATATGTAAGCAGACACAAGACATTCAAGGCCCCATTTTCACCAGTGGAAAATTCTGCCCTTTACTGATTATCCCCTCCCTTTTAAGATTAAAGCTGTTGTGATCATTTTTGTGATTGTTAGGGTCTTGTGAGTATTTTGAGACTTAACACGTATTTTCCGATGAGCTGATTGTAAGAAAAAAACTTTTATTTCAGGTTTGTTCCACAGCTGCCAGTGTTTCTGCACAGCCTGCTACTCATGCCACATGAGACGAGGGTAGTGAGAAGTGGTTGATAAGACATAAGCAGACAGGAACTATACCACTTCCTGGCCCATTTACTTAAATAGGCGTGCACTGACTTGGTTCACCTCGCATATATATTCATCGTTCAAACTTTAACATTCGTGAAAGCAGGCCACGTCTTCTGTCTCTTCATTTTCACCGTGTTTTTCAGGTGAGCACTGTGTTAAAATACACTACAATAATCCTAAGCTAGTTAATACAGCATACAGGTGCACATTTGTACATTAATATTGTTAATATTGTGCATTGAATAGAGGTTTATTCTTTTGTAGAAAGATCCAGTGATGTAAAAAACTGTTTAATTAAACCGAGACCAGAGAGGCGTTTGAGAAAGCAAGCTACGTCTTCCGTCTCATAATTTTAACACTATTTATCTGTAGAATTATCTGTCCCACAGATCTCACAGCTGGGACCCGGAACAATCGCTTAACTGGGTAGATAGGAATGTTTTCATTTAATAATACTGCAGTTATCCAATGCTTTTGGATTTCGACTATAATACAGTCATTAAGAATATGTCTATATATTATTTAATTACATATTTTACTAAATATATTTTGAATGTAATATTATTTATTAATATTATGTATTATGTAATTGTGTAAGATCATGTTTAATGAATGATTATGAATTAACAATGAACCACAAACTAATTACATTTTCCCCCTTCTTTTTTTTTTAATACTTTGAAAAAATCTTAATCTGGTCTTGGTCTTGATTCGGACTCGCCTCTAGTCGTCCTGACCTCAACACTAGTTCACATGGAACTGTGCGACGATCACTAATGGTGGTAATAAGTAAGTAGCCATATACTATTTGGTTGCGACCAACTAAAGCTCTTCCCAAATATTCAGTTAAATTGCAATTTAGCATTTATTTACACTTTTAATAGCACATCTCATAAAACATATTACAACATATTGTTGCTGTCCAATGAAAACCATGTATCTCCATTTTTGTTCATTTTTAGTTTTCTACATCATCAGAAATGCTTTAAAATCACTTGGAATAAAATCTCTTTACATTGACTTACATTGAGAAGTAAGAGTGGTTTTGCCCTCTCCTGTAAAGTTACTATTTTGGAGATACTTATTTTTCATTGGAGAGTGGTGATATGCTGCATTCACTGCATTTTAGAAAACAAAGCTCTGGGCTTTTCTCCTCATGTTTGCACTTGCAATATAGTAAATACAACAGTGCACACTAAGTGTTAAATGAACAGATTGTACGTTAATTTGTTTGAAAGTACAGCTAATTAAACTGTCAGCACACATAAAGACAGAACGAGTAGTTAAATAAGCTTATGAGAACTGTTTTGGGGTCAGTTGTGGGCTGGAGGTTAGGGAACCAGCCTTGCCACCGGAAGGTCGCCGGTTTGATCCCCTAAGCCGACAGGACGTGACAGAGGTGCCCTTGAGCAAGACACCTAACCCCAACTGCTCCCTGCGCGCCGTGGATAGGGCTGCCCACTGCTCCGGGCAAGTGTGCTCACTGCCCCCGCTTGTGTTCACTAGTGTGTATGTGGTGTTTCACAGCACAGATGGGTTAAATTGCAGAGGTGAAATTTCCTGTTGTGGGACTAATAATGGTCACATAAGCTTAATCTTAATCTTGTCTTACACTGGTTTGCACTCACTGGAAGTTTGTACACACAGGAAATGTGTTCCAGCCAGTGTCACAATGAACTGTCAAGATTCTGTCAGATAAACAACTAGAGCTTCCTTTTATACACAGTAGTGGTGTGAGAGAGTGTCCCACAAAACTGGAGAAAAACAAGAATGAGTGTGAACTATGTATGTAATTATGTAATTCTTCTTCTTCTGGTCCTACTTTATATTAAGTGTCTCTAACAACTGTGTAGTTACATGTGAACATATGTAACAACAATGTAACTACTAATGATTTAGTCATTGTTACAGCTAGATTACAGACGTACACCTTATGTAATTACACATTTAAGTCTTACATAAATACTAATACCATTCTGTAATTACATTGTACATTTATAACAACTACGCAGTACCTTTCCTATAGTGTACAGTTAAAGTTACACTGTAAAATAAGTGGACAGTTCCTGTGTAGTTTTTATGTAGGTACTGTGTAATAAAGGAGTGGTAATATAGATGCTGTTTTGGGTTTAATGCAACACATAAATTAATGTAATAACAGTTACATGTTAAGATAAGGGGGTGTCTGCTGTTCTGTCACATTACAGAATGGTTTAAAGCTGAAACTGGTTACAGTGTCACAGCACTAGCAACATAAATGCTAGCTAAATATTGGGAAAGCTGGCAGATACAGTGTCAGTAATGTCTTAATGTAAGTTATTATAAACTTCATTTTACCGCTGGAAAAGACATGGAAAAACTGCTGTTCCAGTCTGATTACAATGTAATTACATTCATGTTATTATTATGTAATTATATGAGAGAGAATAGGATGTTACAACTTTTAAGATACACTTGTGTAATTACATGAGACAAAACTGAAGTTGATACACATGTGTAATAACATAGGATGTACTTATGTAATCATCTATAACAGGCTAAATCACAAGTAGTTACAGTATTGTTCCAGATGTTATTCATGTGTAACTACACAGTTATTAGAGACACTAATATAAAGTGGGACTCTTTCTTCTTCTTCTTCTTCTTCTTCTTCTTCTTCTTCTTATTATTATTATTATTATTATATATAAATGCAATAACAACAACAATCTGATTTGTTAATTCTCTTGAACCTTTATTTAGCTGAAAAAACTTAAAAGAAATGACTTTTAATGATTTGGCTAACAAATTTGACTGTAGTTTGTAAATAGAAATAAATTCATGCCTGCAACACACTCAAACAAAGCTGGAACAGAGGCAAAATAGGAGTGAAAGTTTATAGAATATTAAAGATACATTTTTTCCAACAGTCCACAATAAGTAGGTGAATTGGTAACAGGTGAGAATATAATGATGAGGTATAAGAGGAGCATCTACCAAAGGCTTAAGACTTTGCAAGCAAAGATGTGTCATCATGGCTCATCACTTTGTACCAAAGGTCATGAGAGAACTGGCAAGACTGGAAACCACGGCTGAATGTGTGAGACAGCATTGCATGAGAAACTATCGTGCTACTGCATTAAATATAGGTGGTGTCTCAAAACCTAGTGAGCTCTCTACATAGACAGCATTATACGTCATATGCATGCTCCCGATAAGATTTATTTATATATTCTTTATATTCTTTATTTTTTTTATCTATAGAGGGAATTCTACTTCCTAGTTCCTTTTGCCATTGAAGGTAAGTCACAAGTTCTAACCTGCATAAACACCCCACCAGCATCTGGTCATGACAAACTGCTGTATTACGCTGATTGATATCTCTGAGAAACACAGATCTTCCGCATTTTCTCTGATTTTAATGATGACAAATAAAAAGAATTCACAATATAGAGTAGGTGCTATAATTAGTGTGGGAATATAAACACACCTATGATGAAGTGTGACATAAGCAGAGACAATAATACAAATAATAATATGAAGTGAAAGTGAATCTGACATTGTTCTATTCAACAAGAGTTGAAGGTGCTCCTGTTCCCACAGGACAAAGCTGAAAAAGAGTAAGACTTTTTTCTTTAATTAATATATAGATAGATAGATAGATAGATAGATAGATAGATAAAAACTTAAATATTTAATATAACATCAAATATGTGCACTTTATATAATTATGTTTTTAAATCATAGATTGTTGCTGTCAGAACCGTATCTCCAGTATCTTTACAAAAAAAAGAGGTTGTTTTTTTATTCAAATAATTTTCAGGTATTTTATTGGTCTATTCATTATAAAATTTTAAAACAAATGTAAAGGCCAGTTGGCATTTTCAAGGAAAAAAAAAACAATGAAAATAGTCAAAAATGGAGATGTAAGGTTTTATTTACTCTTATGACCTGCAGCGATGGTAAAGGGTTTCATTCTGAAATGCTGTATATCTGTTTGTAACAACTTTGGCTATAAAGAGTTTTTGAAAGAAATAAAACAGCTGACTTAAAAAAAAGCCTGAAATCTAGCCCCAAGCTTTCTAATCCCTCAGCCAACAAAATACACCTGTCTCTGTTGTCTTGCTCAGTTTCTCAATTGGCATCTTGTGTAAACTTCAGTCCACACTCACCACACCATCTTACCATGCAATGTGTGTGGCTGAAACATCTGAACTAAATAATTATGAGTGGTGTCCACATACTTTTATTTGTGGTACCTTTTATTTATAATAGGGAAACGAGCTCAATATTACTATTTCATGACAAGATTGTGCTTTTCAGTCTTAGGAATCATCGTTTCAAATCCAGAGGAAAGTGCTCTCTCCATCACAAGACTTAGACCTAGTAGCTGACTAAGGAGGAGCAGGTCAAAGCCTACAGCCTCAGCAGAAATGGATTCCCAAATCAGGTAGGTAAACAAGAGGGTAATTTCAGCAGTGCATGAATTAGTGTTGTATTAAAATTAATATTTTTCTCAGATCTATGCATGCCATCTATGCAATTGTTGGCATACCTAAACATTCTTGAGTGAAACCGAAGTATATTAAATACATTTCCATTCATATTCTATGTTTTAAAGTTCATCCGAGCGATTAGGAAAACTTGAATCATCAGCCATGACTTTCTGTTTGGCTGGGGTATAAATATGAGGTGACACACAGGCCAAAACTGCAGTCCGCCTGTTTCTCTGCATACTTTGTTAGCCCTCTTTTACCCTGTTCTTCAGTGGTCAGGACCCCCATGGACCCTCACAGAGCAGGTACTATTTGGGTGGTGGATCATTCTCAGCACTGCAGTAACACTGACGTGGTGGTGGTGTGTTAGTGTGTGTTGCGCTGGTCTGAGTGGATCAGACACAGCAGTGCTGCTGGAGTTTTTAAACATCTTGGTGTCACTGCTGGACTGAGAATAGTCCACCAACCAAAATATCCAGCCAACAGCGTCCTGTGACCACTGATGAAGGACTAGAGGATGACCAACACAAACTGTGCAGCAGCAGATGAGCTATCGTCTCTGACTTTGCATCTACAAGGTGGACTGACAAGGTAGGAGTGTCTAATAGAGTGGACAGTGAGTGGACACAGTGTTTAAGAACTCCAGCAGCACTGCTGTGTCTGATCCACTCAGACCAGCGCAACACACACTAACACACCACCACCACGTCAGTGTTACTGCAGTGCTGAGAATGATCCACCACCCAAATAGTACCTGCTCTGTGAGGGTCCATGGGGGTCCTGACCACTGAAGAACAGGGTAAAAGGGGGCTAACAAAGTATGCAGAGAAACAGATGGACTACAGTCTGTAACTGTAGAACTACAAAGTGAACCTATATAGTAAGTGGAGCTGATAAAATGGACAATGAGCGTAGAAACAAGGAGGTGGTCATAATGTTATGCCTGATCGGTGTATATCTACATAATTAACAAATAGAGCTGTACAACCTGTCCATATACTGCAAACACATGCAGCAAAACCTTAAGGAATTATTGTGAAGGTAAATACTAAACATAATTTGCATTTTGTCATTTAAGCTCCCATATAAGTTGCCTTAGTTCAATGGGAAGATATTTAAGGGTTCATAAGGCTACTTAAAAATTGCCCTCATTTACCCCTTTTTTTACTTAGACAACAACTGGAACTTGTGGAGAAGTACATCTCTGACACACTCGACTACATCAGAATAGCTCAGACATTTTGTTGTACTGAGTCAGAGTGGACCCATCAGAGGGAGTCGGAGATGGAAAAGATGGAAGAGATCAAAAGCCGCACAGGGAGCATCTTAACCCAATATCTTGGATTAGGAAGGCAGGAGCTGGAAAAGGAGATGGAGAACGAACTGGGGGCAGTTCTGAAGGACACTCTGGAGGGGCTGAAGAATCTTCAGCACTTCCTGGATGCAGTGGAAAAGCTAGCAGTCACCTCGGTGTTTGTGTTCAAGGAGATGAGCCTTGAGTCTGTGCAATTATGGATCTACATCGCCAGAAGCATCTCTCCATTGCTCATCAGCTTCAAGAGAGATGATGAAGCTTTCTTCTTGCCTAAACTCGAGAATGTGGATGTTCTGCTTGTGCAGCTGCAGAGATACATCGACTTGACCAAAGAGCTCTGTAGTAAAATGAAGTGAGTGTTTATTTCACACAGTTATTACATTTTAAAATGTAGAATTTAACCGTAAAATGTAATTTCTAGTGAACTATTTATTGAATTCTCAAACAGAATGTTTACATTTTAATGTTGAAATTCATTTATCATGTATAAGCCAACACACTTACAGGAAATAAACTGGAGCAGCCAGCTATTTTGGTTGGTATAGCACAAAAAAAAAATCGTACAGTGCAGTGAAAAGATAAGGAGCAAATAACCAAAGGAAAAAAAAAGAAACATTTATTGCTCGTGTGAAAAAGTAATTGCCCTCCAAACTTAATTAACTGTTGTTGTGCTGCTGCTGTTGTTGTTATTGTTGTTGTTGTTGTTGTTGTTGTTATTGTTGTTGTGTCACCTTTAGCAGAAACAACAGCAATCAAACACTTCCTATAACTGGAGATTAGTATTTCACATACTCTGGTAAAGCACACTGGGAGCCATTCCAGGCAAAATTTGAACTGATAGCCAAATTGTTGGTTGCCCGATGAACAGAAAGCCCTGCAGCTGACACTTTGTTTGACTGATGATGCTTTAGCTTGTCTCTACTACTACTAGATCCAATCTAACTACAGTGCATTACTTGGAGTGCTCCGAAGGCGTTTGGGTCAGTACCACAGACCTGGTCTTTTGCAAACTGTATAACCACTGTAGACTGGTCAGGGAGTCATTGAGCGCCCTAGCTAATGAAATTGAGATGCTAGCCAGATGGGTTTATGCTCACATTCTGCCCTAAGTTCAAAATGAGCTAGCATGTGACCAGTTCATCAGAGTGCTGTCTCCAGAACAGCTCTATGTTCACACAGAAGTAGCTTGCCGATGAGACTTGCAAGAGGTTCTGGAGTATTCGTTAGGGAGGGAATGGCGCTGTCAGCAGGTCTGAGCTGAGCAGATGATTGAAATGATTCATTGGCTGACTATTCTGACTATATAGAGATGTGGGAAAACTGGTGTTGATTGTGCGGCCAGCCTTGCCACCTGGCATGCCCAGTGAGAAGCAAGTCGACAGAAAACTCGCCAGGGTCACAGTAAGTGGGACTCTGCAGGCCCCTACATCCTTGCCCCACATACCTAACGTGAGAACATCTCAGGGACTGAAGATAAAAACTGCAAACTTATCGTGCCGGTGGTGGGGCATATGTCATGGGGATGGAAACGGGGCAAAAATCTGACATCTGCCCCACCACCGGCACAATAAGTTTGCAGTTTTTATCTTCAGTCCCTGAGTTGTTCTCACTTTGGGTATGTGGGACAGGGTCAGTCCCCTGTTCCCTTCATTGGTGCTGTGGGAGTTCCATGCACTGCGCTGGTGGAAACTTGGTTGACCCTTACGTTGGCTGGTCCTGAAATGGTTCCTTGTGGGGGTCAAGCTGGAGGATATGACAGTTCACCTACACACTGTGACTGGTGATTTAGCACCAATGAAGGGAACAGGGGACTGACCGTCAGGAGTAAGAATATGTGCCATTTAGTCTGGATAGCGGAGATGCAGGAAATGTACATTCTAGGCCTTGATTTTTTGAGAAATGCTGCATGAAGGCATGGAGGGAGGTGAGGAGAACACAGTCTCTTAAAGAATCAATAAAACAGTAATACATTATGCATTAAGTTTCCAATTAACCAGATTGCATAGATGGGATACTGGAAGAAGCGGCCAGCGTAGCTCCCACAAAGCCAGTGAAACCAAAGGCCTCTCTTGGTAGCCTATGCGCTAACCGGTTTGCGTTGCTCATGCTTGTATGGTTGCTGCAAAGGTAATAAGTGAAGCTGGACGCAGATACAAGCTGCTTGAAATGACTGATATGTTAACTGAGTTGTTTTTGCTCTGAACCCCTTAGCTTGGGCATTTAAATACCACAGTGATAAGTAGAATCTGTCTACTCAGAATTATTAGGTCTTTATTGGGTACCAGTGTTTTCACTGGGTACCAGCTGAGGTTGATCGAGTCACTTCATGATCGGCTTCTCATGTGGCGGATAGCTTGTACGGTAAAACTGCTGGACGCTTTATATCATTGAGGAGTATCTACTTCAGACATTACAGCGCAGTATTTATGATTCTGTCCTGTCACAGAAAAACTTTTATTTTGAAGCTATAAAGTGATTGACAGGCCTGTGGATTAAATGACTGACAGTGACATCTCTTTAGAAGAGGACAGGGCCATTAGGTGTTTTAAACCAGCTTACATGTGCCTTTATTACTGGACTGAAGACAGCCTGAAATGAATGGAAGTGAACAGAGAACTTCTCTCAATTGGTCATCTCGTGCCCGAATAGCTAACTTCTGGTGGCACACGTTAGAGGGCCTGCATGGAACTAAGTACATTTCACACTTCAATATAAAACCAAAGACTCGTTATACTCAAGAGGGTACACTTTTCACAGTTTGGCCTTTATACAGTATCTCACAAAAGTGAGTACACCCCTCACATTTCTGCAAAAACTATAGAAATGAAACTTTGATATAACTTAAAGTAGTCAGTGTACAGCTTGTATAGCAGTATAGATTTACTGTCCTCTGAAAATACACAGCCATTAATATCTAAATATCTGGCAACACAAAAGAGTACACCTCACAGTGACCATGTCCAAATTGTGCTCAAAGTGTCAATATTTTGTGTGGCCACCATTATTAGCACTGCCTTAACCCTCTTGGGCATGGAATTCACCAGACCTGCACAGGTTGCTACTAGAATCCTCCTCTACTCCTCCCTGATGACATCACGGAGCTGGTGGATGTTAGACACCTTGCACTCCTCCTCATTCGCTTGAGGATGCCCCAAAGGTGCTCAATTGGGTTTAGGTCTGGAGACATACTTGGCCAGTCCATCACCTTTACCTTCAGCAAGGCAATTGTCATCTTGGAGGTGTGTTTGTTATCGAGTTGGAAAACTGCCATGTGGCGCAGTTTCCGAAGGGAGGGCATCATGCTCTGCTTCAGAATGTCACAGTACATGTTGGAATTCATGTTTCCCTCAATAAACCACAGCTCCCCAGTGCCAGCAGCTCCAGACCATGATGCTACCACCACCATGCTTGACTGTAGGCAAGAGACAGTTGTCTTGGTACTCCTCACCAGGGTGCCACCCTGGACACCATCTGAGCCAAACAAGTTTATTTTGGTCTCGTCAGACCACAGGGCATGGTTCCAGTGACCCATGTTCCTGGGCTGCTTGTCTTCAGCAAACTGTTTGCAGGCTTTCTTGTGCGTCAGCTTCCGAAGAGGTTTCCTTCTGGGACGACGGCCATGCAGACCGAGTTGATGCATTGTACGGCATATGGTCTGAGCACTGACAGGCTGACCTCCCACTTCATCCACCTCTGCAGAAGGCTGGCATCTTATGCATCTGTTTTTTGAAGCCAACCTCTGGATATGACGCTGAACACGTGGACTCAACTTCTTTGGTCACTGATTACTACACAGACTACTTTAAGTTATATCCAAGTTTTATTTCTATTTGTGAGATATATATATATATATATATATATATATATATATATATATATATATATATATATATATATATATAACATCAAGCTAGGCTTTTGGGAAGCTCTAGATGTCACAGACTGTGAATATGAGTGGTAGCCTGTTCAGTGTGTTTACTCAGTTGAAAAGGAAAACACCTGTAGCAGTTCTATGCCAGGACTCTTTACTGAAAGAGTTACTGTGGAACTGCTACAATGTAAATTATGTCCTAAAACTGCTACATGGTAAAATACATGTGAACTGCTATTAGCTCAACACTGGCATACTACTAGAATCCCATAGAGGTGCTAGCAGAAATTAGCAATATTGTAGAGGCTTTGACGTTTATAGCGTAAAGACTTGCTGTAATAGTCAGGTTGACTGTTAGATCAACTGGCTCCAAAAAGATTTTGAGTGATTAAATTCCAGGAATGTAATAATCCAGATCATACAAAATTATCCACAGAGCAGCCAGCTAAGTAAATGTGATCGTAAGATTTGACCACATAATTTGGCCACAAGAGAAATTAAAAGAAATTAATTTCCATTTCATCAGTATTGTCAGTACAATTGTAATGTTTCAGCTCATTTTTTTTTAAAACAAACCTTTTTCCTTAACATTTTTTAAATATATTTACATTTTATAACTTCTAATCTATTTCTGATTTATTACATGTGGTATAACAGTCATCCATTACTGAAGCTCACTGAAGTTTATTTGAATTTAAGTGGGTTCAGGCAAAATGTGACTGACCACTTGAGCCAGCTGAGCGAAATCAGGTAAGATCATTTCACCTGTTTAAAGACTGTCCTCATTTTTACATTTGAAGAGTCTGTGACATTTTGGTTCTGTTGGATAGTTTTGCTTTATTCACTCAACTCAAAATTCAGAATTTACCCCTTTCTTTCAGAATGGACGAGTCATTCAGGATGTCATTCTTATTTCATGGGGAAGGTCAGGAATTCATTGACACCTACAGCGAATGTCGCTCCAGGATGTTCCTGTTCCTGGCAGATCTAGAGGAGACTGCAGTCGAGCTGGATAAAATGAAGACGGGGTCCAGCATCTCCACTGTGGCAGGCAGTTCAGTGGGTGCTGTAGGAGGTGTCTTATCCATTGCAGGCCTGGCTCTGGCCCCCTTCACTGCAGGAGTGTCCCTGGGTTGTACAGTTATGGGAGTTGGGATGGGGGTCACCAGCGGAGTCAACAGCTTAGTTACAGGCATCACTGAAATGGCAGTCAACAGACATCATGGGAAAAATGCCAAAAGCATCTTTCAGAGGTTTATGGAGGACGTACAGAAGGTTTATGATTGTCTAGATCAGGCAGCTAGTTGTGAACATCCTGTCCCAAACCTGGACGAGGGTGATATTGTGTTTAAAACTGGGAAAATGATCTGTCGTGTTGGATCAGTAGGCAGCGGAATTGATGGCCTCGTGGAAGGAGCTTCAGCTATTCAGATTCTCAAGAGTGAGGAAGTAGCTAGGGCTGCGGTCAATATGGGCCTTCAGGAAGCTAATGCAGTTTGTAGTATCCCCAAACTTGCTGCAGACCTGCCTGACATCGGGCAGCTGGCTAAGGGCACTCCTCTGGCGATGACAAAAGCAGCTAGAATGGGGTTTATGGCAGCAAATGTTCTATTCATTGGTGTGGATATTGCATCTATCTACAAAGGTAGTGAGAGTCTGGCTAAAGGTGAGACAAGTGAAGCGTCTCAGCTCATCCGCCCCAGGTCAGCTCTGTGGCTCTCAGAGATGCAGGCATGGGATAAGATCTATGAGTGTCTGTGTGAAGAAAAAGAGACGTTCCAGAGAAACCTGGAAATTCTACAGCAACCTTTAATAGTAGTGGAGTAATCGGACTAAAATGCTTAAGTGGCTGACAGAGTTTGAAAACAAGAATGACTAATTATTTAAAAAGTAATTTGACAAAAATGAACTGCTACATGTTTTTTCTTTGCGGTACAAAGTAGATCAAGTTTGGCTGGACTATCAAATGTCACGTTTAAGACAATCAAACACTTGTAAAATACATGACAGTGTGAATCTATTTTATAAAATGTTTGAAAAGGTGTAAAGCGTTTAGCATTTTCATTAAGCAGTTTTGGAGAAACAATGATTTGAGGTCGATTACTACGTGAACATGGCTCGAGGGGGAGAGCGCGAGTGAGAGAGAGTGAAGGAGACAACAGGAGAGAGAGCAGTGAGGGTCAAATACAGCACTTGCATAAAGCTAACTCGCTGCTAACTAGCAATGTTGACTCACTTAATTCAAAATAATGCCTACTTGCAGCCGCACTACACTATAAAAAAAGTTTTAACTTTAAAAAGTTAGTGTTCAGGCTGCCTTAAAATTTTGAGTTAATTGAATTTCAAATAGTGTGTTAATGCAACAAGAATCAACTTATTATTTGACTTATTTGAAGTCCAACTTATTATTTGAAGTTCAAGTTTTATGCTGTAACCATATGTTATATACAGGGTGTACCAAAAAAACTGACATCGTTTGAGATGTGAGTTTCTGAGTAACTACATGTCCTGGCAAACGAAATTAAATAGGCTTCATGTTGAGCAATACAAGATTTATTTAGCAACATTCAAACAAGAAATTCTGAGGGATGTAGATTTTATAACTGATTTCACAGCTTCACAAATGTTCAATATGCACACCGCCTGTGACGCGACACGCGTCAAGTTGGTAGTCCAGCTCCTGCCAAACACGCTGTAGTATGTCTTGCATAACAGTCTCCAGCACAGTAGTGATTCTCTGCTTGAATTCCTTTAGGCTTGTAGGAAAGGGAGGGGCTGGGGGATATAGAGTCCTTTCACATAGCCCCATAGAAAAAAATCACAAGGTGTCAGGTCAGGTGAATGTGGTGGCCATTTCAACATTAAAAATTAAACTTGGTTAGTTTTTACACATTTTATGAAAATTTGAGATCGTTTGAGGGAGAATTGGCTGTTATTAGACTACGAAATGATGTCACTTTTTTTGGGAGACCCTGTATTTCTTCACTTTCTAGTGCCAAAGGGACTTTTTTTCTCGCTCATGTCATCGTTGTCATTATACTTTGAGTTGAGCATTTTGGAGAGAATTTATTTTTATTTATTATTTTTTTAAAGCTGTCCATTAGCAGAAAAAATGTAATACTATGAACACCAGTTTACAATAACTACACTGAAACACTGTAAATATACACTCAGACCTTGACATGTGGACAGGCTAACATCAACTTGATGTGATTTTTAGCTCATGCATGTCATTATACACTTATACTTTGATTTGAGCTTTGAGAATCTTAGCAGTAGAATGTTAATATGTGGTTTAGAATTGAAACATATTTAGTTTCGTTTAGCTGGATTTAAAAAAAAACTGATTTGTGGGAATTTGCTCTGTAAGAAGTGTGCTCATCAATCTGATATCTGACTTGCAACTCCAAAGGCTTTTGAGCTTTGTGTTTGTGTTTAAGGGCAGCCTGAGGACTCATTGATTCAGGATTCTTCTCTGTTTCTGTGACCAAATGGCAGGTGTGGTCATAAATAACAGGTCATGCTGTGCATAGAAGGTATTCAGTTGTGCTAAAGAACAGCACATTGTCTTTGATAACATATATGTCCATTTTACACACTTGAAAGGCTTAAATAAACACTTCAAAGTTATTGGGCAAAAGCTCTTGAGTGATGTAAAGGAGACAAGCTTAATCAGAGGCTTTAGTCAGTCAAGCCAGTCTGCTTTTTCGAGAGTGGCTGGAGTCGCTGTGAGGTCAAACAGTAGCAGACTGTTATCTGTGTAATGGGGACAGAGAGAGACGGCCGAATGCTGGAGAGAGCCATGTTTCAGTCTTTTTGATTTATTTTACATTCAAGTATTCCTTATTTTTTCTTTTTATTTGAATCAATTTATACATAAAACTTGTTTTTTGTCTGACAAATTCTTTGAATAAATCTAGTAAAGACATTGATGACTGTGCTGCGACTTCATTTTTCACCAATACAACCAAAAACCTTACACTTAATTACAGAGACAAGAGACACTTCTTACTCCTTACATTTTCATTTGGATACTCAAAGTACCTGTTAGAAATGTCAGAGGAGCAGGAGCATTTATGTGGAGCAGGAGTGCAGTGTGTTCAAACACACAATCAGCAACAAGGACATTTATTATTCTGATTTTGGCCAATCAGTGCAGTTTTATGAGATAAGTAATGTGAAGCACCCGCACTGGATTTTAGATGCCGCTGCTACACTTAAACTACAATGTTGTAGCCAGCCAAATATCCAGTCACCTCTAGCTTTACATGTAGCTCTTTTTCTGGTGCATGTTATTGAAAAATGTAACTGATTTTTTAATTTAATTAATCAATCAACCTTTATTTCAACGTAGAAGTACATTGAGGGTGAAACTCATTTACAGTGTAGCAATGAGCAAATTACACAGGGTTTGGGTTAAAATTAAAAATTTCAATTAAAACAAATGAAAATCAGCAAGACAAGAAGATTTATAAAAATTAAACAAAAATCAATAGAAAATTACAGCTCAAAAAGGAAACGGGCATAAAATATCAATAACATATAATAAAAACACAATAACGGTAAGTAAAAGAACCAACTTAGATAGTAAGCAATAAGAAAACTTAATAAAAAATAATAAAATTTAAAAAAAACATGAAAAGATTTACTAGAATAGAACAGAAAAAGAATTACCCTCAGATAAAACAGTTGAAATAAAATAGTGAGATAAAATAAAAAATAATAAAATGAAATAAAAAAGAGAAAGGAAATGTTAAACTAAACTAAAACAGTTACAGCCTGTCTGAAGGTGGCTAGAGACTAAAAGTTTAAAATGACGCCAGCGAGACGAGTTTTAGAGACTCCTGAATTCCAGCTCACTGGTGCTCTGAACTAAAAGCAAATTTTCCCAGTTCAGTAAAAACTCTCAGTACCTAACAGGTGATCCAGTCACCAGAGTGGGTCTGATAATTATTGTTATCTATAGAGATCATAGATGAGATATAAGCTGGCATATGGCCAGAGAGTGATTTATAAATAAAAATAAGCCAGCATGATTGCCTTCGTGCTGCTTTTGTAACCTCCATAACTAGTTTATGTAACACCTTGCTGTAAGGGAGCGTTTAGAGGTGGACATCTGGTTCCTATCACCACCACTGTGAACGATTCTGACTCGGAATGTTTCTCTACAACTGAGCATTTCACACCAAACCACTCTGACTTTGCTTACACCCAAACCATTTAATAATGAAGATATTTTGGAAATTCTGTGGAATTGCCCTTTTACTTCACACACAGAAATGCCATTGTCATACTTATAGAAGAGCCCACTTATTCAATGTGTGGAAGCTCATTTATGTTGCTCAGAATTAAAGTAAAAACATTACTATAAACTATTATGTCTCTTAGTAGTTCTTTTTTCCCAGATAGGTCATAAATAGCCTCAATGTAAGCAGTGTAACTGGAAACTGCTGTTTTATAACACAGTAAACAAGACTGATTAATAAGGGAATCCACAGAGGAAAGTTAGGACCTAAGTATTGTTGCCATGGAGGAAACAATAACTTTCAGTCTGTTTTTGTGTATGTGGGCAGGAACACAGTAGCTGGGGAACACTGTTTAACAAATCCGTCTATTGTTCGGCTGGCAGACTGGTCAGTCTCGTGGTGCTGTTCGCCCAGAGCAGCCTGTATCATGAATGGGCTTGTGTTGAGTTGTTTATGTGCTGAGCTGAACTTCTGGGTGAAGTTTACAGCTGGAGTTTCAGGCTTTGCTGGAGAAGCTGTTCAATTTTAAGAGACTCCAGATGAATAACTTTAGGCCTTAGTGACCTATCCTGTTAAAAAACTAACAAAAAAGTGACACTGGTCATCCAGTACCAATGGTTCCAGTTTTCCCAATGTTTGTTGCCTAATGGTACTTGAGGGTGTTCTCCTCTGTGTTTGCTAACACTTGCAGCTGCAGCTAATGACAATTTAGTGAATTCTTTGCTCTTCCAGATAAATATAAATTCACCAAGCACCATTAAAATCATCAGGCAAAAAGAACTCAAGTAAACCAGAAGGGTATGGTCGTGTATTGATTACTGTGTGTAGAGTTATTACTGTGTTAAGTGTTTGCAAAGATTGGTAAGCTAATGCTGATACTACTAGCATTAATGCTAGCCACCACAAAACTGTGGTTTTTCTTTGTTTTCACACTTTACAGAGAAAAAATAAGCTGTGCTTGATTCTACACATCACTGTATGTGAAATTATAGACATTTGTGTGTATTTACATGCAGCGCTGTATGTTGTTTTGTATCATCTAACAAGTTAAGCTAACTATATAACTAGCTAGCACAGTAGCTAATTAGCCAAATTGCTTTAGAGTGGCATACAATGACCAAAGCCAACAAAAATGGCAATCACAGCTGTTGTGATGGTTACAGTTGTCTCTCAAATAGGTGGAAAATAAACTAGAATCGCAAGTTTTTTGTTTCTGAATATGCAGAGGGAAAATGTCCATAGAGTCACATGTATAAATAAATACCTGTACCTATTATCATGTTGCCCTGCGATGGACTGGCGACCTGCCCAGGGTGTATCCTGCCTTCCGCCCAATGACAGCTGGGATAGGCTCCAGCACCCCACTGTGACCCAGAAGGATAAGCGGTTTAGATGATGTATGTATGTATGTATTATCATGTTTAAATACAGTTTCAGTTCAGAAATCTGACTGACTAAGCCACACTTAAAGCTGCTGTGTTTAGTCTGCTCGAATCCACAGTATCATTAAAGCAAAAGAGAGAAAACAATACAAAGAAATTCTGAAATTCATGTAAAAAGTTTAAAAAGGCTACTTTTCACTCAAACCTTAAATTTATGCTTATAATATAAATCGCAATGGAAAACTTTGTACTAATTGAAAAAATGCAAAATAGAAGCACATTCTGTAGTGGTCCCACACTTTTGGACCAAAAACTTTGTTACCCTTCATTTGTTTTAGTGCTATATGCTTTATTATAGTTCTTTTATTTATTATTTTATTGTAAAATCATCCATTTTTTAAGAGGTAATTTTCACTTGGAAGACAATTTGCCCTGTAAATTGTTTCCTTGAGATGGGCAGAGTAGCCAATCCGACAGTAAACCATGAAATATGTTTCTTTAAGAGTTCTTCAGTAAAGGGAATTGTTCTATTTAGAACCATAAGTTCTACATAGAATCGTTTCATGCTTAAATGGCTCTTTGCCTGGTGAAATGGTTCTTCAGACTGGTGGAGAATGTGTTGCATATGGCTCTATATAAGAACCTTTTTGAAAATGGATCTATATAGCGCCAAAAAAGGGGTTCTGCTATTTTTACAAGGTTGACGTCATGGCATTTAAGCCCGAAATGGTTCTAGATAGAACTCAAGAATCATTTTTTAAGGAGTGTAGGGGGCGGGGCTTGCCTGAATACGGGTGGGAACTCAGTGCTGAAACTGAATGTGAGGTGTTAGATGCTAAAGGGAGAGGTGAGCAGTGACGAAGTTTTGAAAGAATTGCTGTTGTCTTTGAAAACTGCTCAGTCATTTTGAGCCAAAAGGGAAGTCTCATAGGACAAAAAGTACGTTAGACTGTTATATGAACACCCTTAATGTTTGGTTTTTCCAAATGAAGTGAGAAATCCTGCCGTTTTTGTGTTTTTATCATCACTATGTTGAACGTTAGCGCTTTAGCATGTTGTTGTTTACCTTTTCTCTCTGATAGAGAGTGGTTTCCGTGGTTTCTCTGTTTCAGATGCAAATTTCTGGTGTCCTGCGCTGTGATTGGCTGGGCCAGTCGGTGGCCCGTTTGTGAGGATGAATCACTAGCCAATCGCAGCGCATCGAGGGCGGAGCTTGACGGAATACAGGCGGCAAAACAACAATCGGACCTTAAAGAGGTGGAGAGGCGACGTAACAGAAAGGAAAGCGAAACCTGATAAGATGAGTTAACAGCCGTAAAGTAAGTATCAAAGTTCAGCTGTTTGGCGCAGAGATATTCATTCTGGTCAGCCTGAGGAGCAACGTTGGACTGATCAGCCAGTAAGTGTGCAATCTTTTTATTTTAAACGTGTAGTTTTCTATTTTACTGCTAGTAAAACCTCTGGCGTCTGTAGCAGATGTTACACTGCTTTAATGACTGCCTATGAAAAGTTCTATAGACTTTGAAAGACGTTATTGAAGTGAATTGCGGCTGAACTGAATTGATGTCATCGTTGGTCAAGACCAACTAAAAGTGATGTGGCCACTTTATTGCCCTCAGTTCCACGTGAGCACATGTGTTTGGTCTGAAGAATCTCTTTTCTGCTCCAGAGAGAAGTACGCTTGTCTACATCTGGTGAAGAACTGAACTGAGAACTTACCAGAGTGTCCAACAGCTTTGAATGTCCATCCAATGGATTCCACAACCAGGTTCGTAGTTTAACCTACAGGTACACACTTAAAAGGTGGTCATTCAAGGGTTCTTTAGTAGGGAATGGTTCCATTTAGAGCTACGAGTTCTACTGGAACCATTTCATGCTTAAACGATACTTTGCATGAAGAAATGGTTCCTTAGATTGATGGAAAATGTGTTGTATATGGTTCTGTATAGCACCAAAAAGGGTCGTCAAGCTTGTAAAAAAAAATAACTGGACACTTCTTGGTGCCGTATAGAACTAGTTTCACAAAGGTTTTATATAGAATCCTATACAACACATTCCCCATCAATCTGAACAACCATTTCACTATGCAAAGAACCATTTAAGCATGGAATTGTTCTATATAGAACTCATGGTTCCAAATAGAAACATTCCTTTACTAAAGAGCCTTTGAAGAACCATGGGTTCTATATAGAACAGTCTACAACACATTCCCCATGAATCTGGAGAACGATTTCACCATGCAAAGAACCATTTAAGTATGAAATTGTTCAATATAGAACTCATGGTTGCAAATAGAACCATTGCCTTTACTTAAGAGCCATTAAAGAACCATGGGTTCTATATAGAACAGTCTACAACACATTCTCCATCAATCTGGAGAACGATTTCACTGCAAAGAACCATTTAAGCATGAAATTGTTAAATATAGAACTCAGGGTTTCAAATAGAACCTTTGAAGAACTATGAGTTTTATATAGAACAATATACAACATATAGCCATTTTACCATGCAAAAAAAAAAATTAAGCATGAAAAGAAGAGATATATATATATATATATATATATATATATATATATATGATATATATATAACTTATAGTTCCAAATAGAACCGTTGCCTTTACTAAAGAGCCTTTGAAGAACTAAATATAGGACAGTCTACAACACATTCTCCATCAGTCTGAAGAGCCATTTCACCATAAAGAAATATTTAAGCATGAAGTGGTTCTATATTTTAAATAGAACCACTGCCTTTGCTAAAGAACCCTTGAAAAAACATCTTTCTTAAGAGTGTAGGCTTGTGTACAAAGTCTGTAATTCCAACCCAGATTAAATGTCTAACCAGGACTAAAAGTCTCCATGACTGTGTACTACAGGTGGTTTATAGAACAGCACTTAGATAGATTTACTTCTGTTTGTTTCCTTCCAGCCAAACAACGGCCACATTCATCCAACATTTTAGAGTAAACACTGATATGGGGTCAGTTAACTTCTTCTATTACCTGTGCAATGGACTCACATGAACTAATAAAACCTGACTCTGAGACTTGGGGTGGTGAACACTGGAGGCCTTTGCGAAATGTTATCAGAAAATTTGAGCCAAGATATGATTGTCTTGCAGTTTTAGACACTTGTGAAACGCTAGGTGTTGTGACGTGGCATATTACGAAATGCACTTCTCAGCTTATTATTTTTGACTGCCTCCAAATAAAATGTTTAGTCTAATAAAGTAAACACTTTCATTTTGGTCTTCTTGAAGGAAAGTGAAATTGTAAAGTAGACAAAGCAGCTTCCACACAATGTTGTGGACGTCAGTGCTTGACTGTCCATGTATTGATACTATTTTTTCATCCAAAACATCTTAATACTATGTTGTGCCAATTTTTCTCCCATATGTTTGATAAATATGAATGTGTTTATGATAATGGAATTCCCATTGGTGTACTTTTAAACTGTAATTTGAAAGAAGCTCTGTGTATAAAATACAGATCACAAGATATCTCTCTTATTTTCTGTTATCACCATGGATACATCCTGTTTGTGGAGAACAGGATTAGGTGGAGCTTTTATGTATGTCAGAGATCTATTAAAAGATTATGAGTTCAGGTGTGGTGCTGAGTTCCAGCAGAATGATGGAAGCAGGGTGGAGACTGATTTACATGCACTGCATATATCTGCCTTTAGAGGGCAGCATCACATGGTTTCAGCAGGACTGTTTTTCTGATGTAAATAAAGTGATGTAAATAAAACAGCACTTTGGCTACGTTCACATTACCAGGCTGAAGTGACACAAATCTGATTTTTTGCCCTAATGTGACTCAGATCTGATGTTTTCAGGGCTGTGTGGACACACAAATCTGATCTTTCCAAATCCAACCTGAGCCACTTTGGCTATGTTCACATTACAAGCCTCATTACTCAAGTCCGATCTCTCTGACACGACGGTTCACACTGGTTTAGGTAAGTGATTTAAATCTCTCATTAATGTGAACGAACCAGCGTCCTGAAATGACCTGCATGCACACATCCTACTCAGTAACGTCACGTGAATGAATCACGTGCATCATCAGCACAAACAAACGAGCAGAACGAGCTTCGCTGAGAAGATTATTAGAGTGAGGCGAAGGAGAAAAAGGTGAGATGAGCTGCTTTTCCACCGTTTACAGGCTTTAACTTCTGTTCGGCGCTGCTGCCATGGTAACGCTGAATGATGGCGCACGCGCAGTGGAAAAAAAGCACATGAATTCTGATCTGAGCGTCACATTAAGGTCGCATGGCCACGTATCGGATATATATCCGTTCTAGGACCACATATGAAAGTGACTCAGGTTGGGTTTGAAAAGATCAGATTTGCGTGTCCACACAGCCCTGAAAACATCAGATCTCACATTAGGGCAAAAAATCAGATTTGTTCCACTTCAACCTGGTAATGTGAACGTTACTTTTCTTATATGTTCCTAGATTGGATACGTATCCGATTCAGCTGAGAGCTTTTCAGAGTTAATTATCTTCTCAGCGAAGCTCGTTCTGCTCGTTAGTTTGTGCTGATGATGCACGTGATTCATTCACGTGACGTTACTGAGTAGGATGTGCGCATGAGGGTCATTTCAGGACGCCGGTTCGTTCACAATAATGACAGATTTGAATCACTTACCTAAACGAGTGTGAACCATTGTGTCAGAGAGATCGGATTTGAGAAAAAAATCGGATTTGAGCAATGAGGCTTGTAATTAGGGGTCCCATTTTCTCTGTAGCTTTTATTCATTTTTGAACTTCAGTTTGTTGGCTTGCTTTAGGAACTGCACTGATTTAGCGTTTTTTCCCATTTATAATACCTTTTTTGACCATTGCTTACACTAATGGTCAAAACTTATTTTCTGCTCATATTGATCTTGTGTTATTGTTTGCTATCTGGTGTGGACCAGAGGAGGATGGGTTCCCCTTTAGAGTCTTGGTTCCTCCCAAGGTTTCTTCCTCTTGCTCTTAGGGAGTTTTTCTTGCCACTGTTGCCAGTGGTGGTGCTCATGGGGGCTCGGACCTGGATTTTTATGTAAAGCTGCTTTGTGACAACACCTGTTGTTTATTTTTTTTGTCACAGAGAGCGACTCCAGGCGCGACTGCAAGGGTACATCTTGGTAACACTTGAAGACATCAAAACAGTGAGGAGCTTCTGTGACAAAGAACCAAAATGGACCCTTCAGAGGGAGACAGAGCTGGATATGATGAGAGACATCAAAGACCGGGCAGATCAGATCTCTCTACAGTTTGACCATGTGAAGAAGGCAGAGAACAAGGCCAAGGCTTTTGGGGAGTACCTGTGGAGTGGTCTGACCCAGGTGACAGCAGACTCCAAAAGGGAAGAATTGGAGAAGGAGCTGGGAGGAGTTCTGAAGAACACTCTGGAGGGGCTGGAGAAACTTCAGCACTTCCTGGACGCAGTGGAAAGGCTAGCGGTCACCTCGCTGTTCGTGTTCATGGGCGAGAGCTTCCTGCCGAGGGGGGTGAGCGACGCAGCTGTGCGATCGTGATCACAACAGCCAGAATCGTGTCACCGCTTCTCATCCACTTCAAGAGAGATGCAGGAGCTTTCTTCTTACCCAGCCTCCGTAACGTGGACGTCCTGGCCTTCCAGCTGGACAAATACATCCGAGTCACACAACAGCTCTGCATGAGAATGGAGAAAAAGTTAGTGCTCAATATATTTACTGTATCATAGATCAGTGATCATCAATTCTAGGCCTGAAGGACGTTTTGATTGAGCAGGAAAATCAAAGTTTGTCTAGAATTGACGATCCCTGGAAAATAGATATATTTTCTTGATAAGGGAAAAGTTCTATAGCAGTGGTCTGTAAGTAGGCCTGCAGAATCTGACCAAAAGTGTAAGAATTATGTTTTTAGAAATTTGCATTTTTATAAAATTTAGCAAAAATCCCATTCAGTTAATATTTTCAACCAAAAACACACAATTATGTAACCCAGAACTTGACCATGACAAGGGAATCCATCCCTTTACGCACAGCTTCAAGACCGAAGATTTAGCTTTAGCCTGGGAACATTGGCTAAAGTAGCCTAGTTAGCTGTAGTAGCCTTACTGATAGTTGATAGTGCTAAATAAAAGTAGCATGTTGTTCGTCCCAATAGAGAAATCTAATTTTACACCATTCATAAGGCTTGAAATCCTTAGCAATGTAGGCTAGTAATGGGAGATATTGTGAGAGTATTTTAAGATTATTTAACTTTTTTCTAAACCTTTTTACTTGCTTTAAGTACTTTTTTCTGATTTTATGTTTTCTATTACCAGACAATGTTCCAAGATATAAAGCAGATAATTCAGCTTGTTTCAAGAAATAATGCTTCAAACATGCAAAATGATCTGCAGTTTATATAGAACAAAATAGTGAAATAATTCTATAATATTTTTACTTCAGTGACAAAATGACAAATATTAGATATATTGACTAGATTTATGGTGATTTCACTTAAGATATAGAAATGCATCAATACATTTTTGTTCAGACAGTGTGTTTAGTACTTGGCGATACCGATACCATAATGAATGACCTCTTTAGAATTAAGTAGGTTGTTAGGTAGCCATGCTACATTAGTTACCCTGGATTGATTGGCGATGCAGTGGAGGAGAGCGGGTTTAGTTCTTTGTCAGAAAAGCACTTCTGTACAGCTGTAAGTAAAGTATGTTTCATAGTTTTGATCCTCATGTGTCTCTTTAAACAGTAGTCTCTGTAGCACAGTGACAGCAGGAATCACATCCAAGGAGCTCACGTATCTGTTTTATGTTTCTTTTGGTTGGTTGGTTGAGCTGTAGTTGAATGATTTAAAGGCTAATAAAATGGCATCTTCAGCTCTTTTCTGAAGACACTTGACAGGACAGCTGGTTTGTTGAATGCATTTATGGATTTAGTCAAATTACTTTGGTCGTTTTTGGCAAACTGTGTTTTCTTCTCTGCAGATCCATGAGCGTATCGTGTTCTGGAGGTATTTATGAGTAAGTGCTATTCAGCCAAATTGCTGCATTCATACGAAATTTTACTCCTTGTTTCTCTATTTCTTTCAAAGTTAGGTTCTAGGCCAAACTTTAGCAAGTGACTCTTGATTTTAGTTTGCTTATGTCAGTACATTCACATGCATTACATTTAATCAAATATTACATTACAGATGGAAAAATGGCAGCTCTTCACTGAAGTTGAACATGAGTGAGGACTCACTGCAGAAGCTGGATGATCACCTGAGCCAGTTAATCATAATCCGGTAACAGCATTTCTTCTCTTCTTCACTTTTTACATTCTGAGGATTTGAGCTTTATGGTCAGTGAGATCATGAGAATTTATGATGGCACTTATACATGACTGCTGTATAACATGGACGTCATCATGCTGATATTCGATGGCTGCTGTCACATGCTGTTATGAAATGTCATGACAGTTTATGTTCAAGAATACTACAGTGTCATTACTGGTAATTGTCGTGACAAATACTACAAATACCAATATCATAAATACCAAAACACCATGTAATGAGAGACATTGTTAAAGCATTATGGCATTTGTCATGACAACAGTAAAGGTAACATGACTGTCATATTCAGGAGTGGAAAAGGCCAGGTGCAAAAATCTAGCTGAGCTCATCACCCAGAATGTGTTCAAGTTCACCGTAAAAGGGGCGCGGTCACTTCTTTCGTTCGTGTCCTTGGATTCTTTAAACTTTGCTTTCAGACTTTTAACTGTTCTTTGGTGCTGCGGCCTCGTTCTCCTACGAAATTTCCTTTCAGAATTTCTTTGAAGGGGTTTCACGGAGGGTTTTGGATAAGTGACTTCTAATTTTTTGTACAGAAACATTACCCAAAATGTTTATGAGTCTCAGCAGCACGAAATTCTGATGAATGTCGAGTTGGATTGATGTAAAAGTAGCAAGAATTCCGATCAGGCTGTTCAGACTGAGTGGCATTGCCGCAGATCGGAAACGTATCGGATTTCAGTACCACATATGAAAGCATCTCAACTCCGAGCTGAAAATGTCAGATTCAGTGAGTTTGTTGCTGTTCACACTGCCTCACAGATATATGTTACACAGGTGTGACATCTGTGTCACATATGAAGAAAAAGATTGGATTTGGGCCACTTTTACCTGCTGAGTGAATGAAGCCTAATTGACGTGGACGTGTTTCTTCAAAATGTCATTGTATTTGGCAGTAGTTGTGAATCTCTTCTCTCTATCTCTTTTCTTTCAGGATGGACGAGTCATTCAGGCTGACGTTTCTGTTTAACTGGGATGCGCTGCACTTCATTGGTTTATTCAATCAGCGTCAGTCCAGAATGTTCCAGTTCCTATCAGATCTAGAAGAGGCTGCGGTCCAGCTGGATAGGATGAAGATGGGTTCCAACATCTCCACTGTGGCAGGCAGTTCAGTGGGCATTGCTGGAGGTGTCTTGTCCATCGTAGGCCTGGCTCTTGCCCCCGTTACTGCAGGAGTATCCCTGGCCCTCACACTCACCGGGGTTGGGTTGGGGGTCACCAGTGGAGTCAACAGCTTAGTCACAGGCATCACTGAAATGGCAGTCAACAAACATCATGGGGGAAATGCCAACAACATCTTCCAGAGGTTCATGGAGGATGTGCAGAAGATTCTAGATTGCATGGAACAAGTGGCCAGCAGTGAAGGTCCTGTAGTAGACCCTCAAGTAATTGCTGCAGCCCTTGGGGCTGGGAAAATGATAGCCCGGGCTGGAATGATTGGCAAAGGTATTGACGCCCTCGTGGATGGAGCTTCAGCCATGAAGGCTCTGAAGACTGAGGAAGTAGCTAGGGCTGCGGTTAATATGGGCCTTCAGGAAGCTAAAGCAGCTCGCAGCATCCCCAACCTTGCTGCAGACCTGCCTGACATCGGGCAGCTGGCTAAGGGCACTCCACTGGCCCTGTCGAAATCAGCTAGAGCCGGGTTTATCACTCTAAACGCGTTATTCATTGGTCTAGATGTTCTGTTTATCTGCAAAGATGGCATTAGCCTAGCCAAAGGAAGCAAGAACCAAGTCTCTGAGCTCATCCGATGCAGGTCACGTCTCTGGCGCTCAGAGTTGGAAGCGTGGAGAAAGATCAGTGACTGTCTGTGCAGAGGAATATGGAAGTTCAGAAAGAGCCACCGAATTCTGGAGCAACCATTTCATCCTTAAAGAAGTAAATCAACCAGAACTGCTTTCACTGAAATCATTATGTTGGTTTGCTTTAAGTAATAATCTCATTACGTTAATCTCATTTTAGGAATCAGTTTAGCTAACAATATTACAATCGATTTTTGAGAAATCTTCTTAAAAATCTCACTCTTCTTTACATCCTAGTGGTTGTTCTATGCACGATCATGAAATGATTTTCTTCTTGGAAGACTCATGGACATCAATAATATTCAAGGACATTAGCATTAACATTGTTAACACTGGCTGAGATTGAGTTGAGGTCACAAGACTTTTTTGGGTGATGGATCTTTCTATCCCAAAGTTGTTTACTGGGGTTGAGGTCAGGGCAACTCCTCAAACCATGTCTTCATAGACCTTCATGGACACAGGGCACAGTCGTGCTGGACCAGGAGGCTTTCCCCAAACTATTACCACAAAGTTAGAAGCTTATAATTTTCTAAAATGTCTTTGTATGCCCCTGCGATGGACTGGCGACCTGTACAGGGTGTTTCCTGCCTACCGCCCAATGACTGCTGGGATAGGCTCCAGCACCCCCAGCAACCGAGAAGAATAAGCAGCCAGAAAATATGTGTGTGTGTGTGTTTGTACGCTGTAGCATTAACATCACCCTTCAATGGAACTAAGGGCCCCAAACCCTGATTACCTCATTATCCCTCCTCCACCAAACTTACTGTTGGCACTGTGCATTCCAGTAGGTAACGTTCTCCTGACATCCACCAAACCCAGATTCATCCATCAGACTGACAGATTGTGAAGCTTGATTCATCACTCCAGAGAACACATTTCCACTGAGTCCAGTGGTGGCGCTTTACACCACTCCAGCTGACACTTGGCGTTGCATATAGTTATCTTAGGCTTATGTGCAGCTGCTCAGCCCTGAAAACGCATTTCATGAAGCTCAGTTCTTGTCCTGATGTTGCTTCCAGAGGCGGTTTGGAACTCTATAGCAAGAGAAGCAACCGAGGATAGATGATTTTTACATGGCCCGTTCGGTGAGTTTGTGTGGTCTACCGCTTTGTGGCTGAGCTGTTGTTGCTCAGGTCAGTTCAGGTGAAATTTCATGAACTGATTTGTGGCAAAGGTGGCATCTTATAACAGCAGCTGTGTTTATATGCAAAGATTTTGCCAAACCAATTGAATGCATTCCGATTAAAGATTAAGACTGAGGTGTTCGTGCTCGCTGTAGTCAACAATCTGATGAAAATCTCTGTTTACATGCTCACTACAAGTAATCCGATCCAATATTACACACGTGTAGAGAACCACTTAGTATCTACGTTACCATGACAACCAGCATCACGTGAGTCCAGTCAGAGTGAGATGAGCAGCAGTGAGCAGCGCTTGTGTTTTAATTACTTTAAAATGATGTCAGACTCAGGAAAACGTCCTTCACACGTCCTTATTAAAGAAGGCCGAGAGGAAGACGTGTCGTGTTCTGAGACACATAAGCTGGACATCCGTCCCACCGCCGTCTTTTAAAGATCAGAGCATAAACTTTGTCTCCTCTGCAGACCAGTTTCTGCTCCACCGTGTTGAACATTATAAACTTGCACTCTGACGCGACAAACATGATCAGAACGGACTTAAACTTTCTGATAGGGAATGTAATCAGATACAGGCGTTTATACGGTTATTATTCTTCTATTTAACGGATTATTTACAGGATTACCCACCTCGATCAATCGGATAGAAATTGTATTCTGAATCGAGGTGTTTACATGGATGCATTCTATTCCGATTGAGCTGCTACTCAGATTATTAACGGATTATCAGGCTGCATGTAAACGTGGCTACTGCCACATTTAAAGTCACTGAGTTCTTCAGTTGTTCTATGGAGACTGCATGGCTATGTGCTTGATTTTGTACACTTGTTAGCAATATGTGCGTCTGAAACACCTGAACTCTATAATTAGGAGGGGCGTCCACATACTTTCGGCCAATGTAGCTTACATCTGTCAGTTCATAACCTAATGTCAGAAAAAAAATCTGTCTTTACATGAATGCTGGCAAATGCAACCTTTATGACAAATGACATCTACTAGATTAAGTGCTTATTAATGTTTATGTAGGTCTGTATTGTGTCTATGTAGTTGTCATGAACAATTACTAATTTTATTGTACAATAAATTGTTTTTTTAAGTGCCTAATGTATCTTTGTGAGCAAGTTTAAGTGTGAATGTGTTTCTTTTACATACCGAAGCGTGAGAATGACGAGCTGTGGTGACAGTTGTGGTCCTCAGCTGATGTTAGATCAGAAGAGATCTGAAGAGCTGATAGCTTTGATGAACATTGGCCTAATTTTCTTGTGAAAAACAGTTTTATTTTTAAGCTGTTGTATGAATGTAAGAACATCATTTCAGCTAGAATGGTACTGAATGAATGAATAAGTATTTCTCTTATTAGTAATTCACACAAATTCTGCAATAAATGTACTTCTACTCAAAAAGACTGACTTCTGCATCTTCCTTATAGACGAATTATTGCCATGTTGTCAATTAAGCGGCTCATACATCATCGTTTCTTCGAAAATGAAGGGCGTTAATACTGGTTTTGTTCTCCTTTGATGCAGTAACAGCCTCTACTCTTCTGAAGAGGAACATTGCTGTGAGGACTTAATTGCATTCAGCCACAAGAACATGAGTGAGGTCAGATACTACGTACAGGAAAAATGTTGACCCTCTGATATTTCAAAATTTTGGTGTAATTCAAATGTTGAGTCAGCCAGGTATGATGCGAAACTCAGATGTCTTTACAGTAGTGGTGATAGGAACCAGGGGTCGCCATGACTACAACACAAATATAGACATTTTATTTACTATCCAGAACCACCAGAGTACCTACACATGTCTTCTGAGTGTTACATGAACTGTTGATGATGGTAAAATAGTGACAAATGTGAAAAACAAGTTTTCTTTGGCGACTGTTTTGCCTTAGAACACCCTGCATGTAGCAAACATTTATCTCAAAACTGCAGAACAATATCTTACACATCAGACAGTGTATTTGTATCCCTGTCATTTAATAACATTCTGTGAAGGAGCTTTTAGAGGTACTGAATAAGGATGGACCTAGACAACATCAAAATATGCATAATAATATTTGGTTTATCTGAAGTTTGTAAACAAGTTGGAATGGACAAAATGCATTAGTAAAATAGTAGTGTTAAATAAAACTTTACAGTGGCTTCATATGGCATTAACATGGCTACATAATGCATTATAAATAGTGTTCATAACACATTATACTGCCACTGCCAAAGAAACTTCCAGTTTGCATTATGACATATGATATCATAACCCTATATAAGAACTTGCAAATTGTATTTGTTTCCATATAACGCATTTTCGGTAACACTTGAAGGGTGTCTGCATTACACATTCATAACATACATAAACATTTCTCAACATTTTAATGAATGTTTAAATCAACATTCATGAAGTATACGTTTTACATGACATTAATATGGACTACTATGTCATTTTACTGAGATACTGAGATATTTTCCAAAATAAAAGTCCTCATATTTTACTTTGAACAACTATATTATTTTCAGTGCAACACCTCATTTCTGGACTGACAAAATAAAGATGACCCTGCTTTACCTCTTTGGTCATTAAGTGCTTTGACACTTAGACACATTTTGTCATCTATTATGACATGTTTATGTTGCATTTCAAATGGAATTTCACATAATTCTGTGCAAAGAAGTACATATCGCAGTTATGGGAACAAAACCTTGTATCTCCAAAATGGTAACTTTACAGAAGAAATAAAAAAACATACTTTACTTTTAATGTAAGTCAATGGAACCAGACTTTTTTCCAAGTCATTTTGGGCCGTTTCTTTTGGTCCGTTCATCATGAAATGTCCACACAGTATAAAGAACAACAGGTATTTTCAAATTATGTCAAAAACTGAAAAACTGACAAAAATGGAGATACAAGGTTTTATTCCGACAGCAGCGATAGAGAAAGAGATGTAGAGGTTTTGTTAAGACTCCTATTTCATATAGAAGAAAATTCTCCGTGTTCCATCGCTGGGACTTCTCTGTCTTCTCATCCTCCCTTCATTTTTCTCTTCTACATTACTGTGTCTTACAACAAACACGAGAGTCTGGTCTGCTGCTCAAGATCTCTGAGGAGTCCTGAGCTTCAAAGCCTGTTTAGAACATACAACATGGACACATTTACACAGGATTATGAAATGAATAAAAAATGAAGCATTTAGAATCTCTTCAGATCCTCAGTTTGAACTTTGTAATCCAGAAGGTCAATATACGGAATATATGGAATATTTCTCATAAGACTGTTGCAAAAAGATTTGTATATTTGTAATATTTCTAGATATGTTTTCTTCTATATCTAGTATTATTAGTGACAGAATAATTATATATATTATTGACTATATTTAAGATGTTTAAGATGTTCATACTTGCCAAAATAACACTTTTTGTAGCATATATATATATATATATATATATATATATATATATATATATATATATATATATATATATATAAGACATAATTTCAGAACATTATCCAAAGTGAATGACTGCATATTTCTCAGTATGAGTTGTAGGTTATTTCACATGTGCTGATAAAGGTTAAAGGTTATACTAACTCTCTGCTGTCTCAGTTCTTCTCCTCCGTCCCTCCATCTCCTCCTCTTCTTCATCCTCCGAGCCCTCCCCCTCCTCCATCTCCTTTTTCCTGAGTGCCTCCTTCCATCTTCGCACTTTCTCTTCTTTCTCCTTCCTCTCTACCTCCTCCTGCCTCTCCTCCTCCTCTTCTCTCTCCCTGGCCAGCTTCATCACCTCCTCACTGAGGATCACTGATTCTCCATTAGCAGAAACCATCGCTTGGATTTTAGCCAGAAGTTTAGCCACTAGGTCTTCCCCACCGCCGGTTTGACTGTAGAGGGCGTGGTAGCGCCTGCCGCATTTCTCCACCAGCTTCTCCAGCTCTGCGTTGTCCTCCACTTCCTCCTGGATGGTGGTTGGATGCAGCTGCTTGGTGTCCTTCACGGTGAAAAGCACCAGCGTGTGGCTCCAAGCTTGTGGACCAAACAGTTCCACATGTTCCTCCGCGACGCGGCGCTCGCGGCTTGAAAAGGAGAAGGATAGCGGGACCACCAGGAGCAGTGCATGAGCACCAGGATGGCACAGCTTCATACTAGCCACCATCTGCTTTCTCACATGTTCAGGTGATGCCCGGCTGCCGCCCAGGTTGAACCACTCCCAGCCTGGAGTGTCCACCACCAACACCCGCTGTCCCCTGACCATGCCCTCGCGACGGACACTCACTCTGGTCCTCATCCCCACCTCGTCAAACGCCTTGGTGCCCAGGACGGCGTTGCCGACTGCGCTCTTACCCGCCTCTCTCTCACCAATTAGAACCAAATTTAGGCTCGGGCTGGGCGAGAGAGACTGTGAACGGCCTGTAGAAGAACAGAGAGAGAGACTTGCATTTCCTCAGCTCAGTGCAGAGGAACATTTTGACTTTTTTATTTTTAGCTGATGTGACTGAATCTTTTACTTTTTTTTTTATTCCATACTTTCGTTCGTTCATTTCTGTCCAGTCAGACACAAATTTAATGCTGACTGGTGGAAAAGACCAGTAACCAGCAACGTCTGAGATTTGTTGCGCTTTTTTCACGTGTTATAACTGCTTATTAATGTTCTTTAATGTGTTTATGACATAATGAATAACCATAACCCCCTTTCACTCTGTTGTTCAATGGTCTGGACCCCCACAGAGCAGGTACTATTTGGGTGGTGGATCATTCTCAGCACTGCAGTAACACTGAGGTGGTGGTGGTGTGTTAGTGTGTGTTGCGCTGGTCTGAGTGGATCAGGCACAGCAGTGCTGCTGGAGTTTTTAAACACTGTGTCCACTCACTGTCCACTCTATTAGACACTCCTACCTTGTCAGTCCGCCTTGCAGATGTAAAGTCAGAGACGATAGCTCATCTGCTGCTGCACAGTTTGTGTTGGTCATCCTCTAGACCTTCATCAGTGGTCACCGGACGCTGTTGGCTGGATGTTTTTGGTTCTCAGTCCAGCAGTGACACTGAGGTGTTTAAAATCTCCAGCAGCTCTGCTGTGTCCAGTGGTGTAACTAGGATCTTATGAGCCCAGTGCAAAAACAATTAATGCCCCCCACCACACAAAAAATGACTTTTAATTAATAATGTCATGCACCCACCAGCATCTTATGTATTTGGTTTGCTATACTCTTTAAAAAGATGGTTCTTTAAGGGTTCTTTAGTAAATATAATAGTTCTGTACAGAACCATGAACACTCAAAGAACCATTTGCATGATTAAAGGGTTCTTTGCATCATGGAAGTGATCTTCAGATTGTAGAACCTTTTTGAAAAAGGTTCTATGTAGCACCCAAAAGGGTTCTTCTATTATTACAAGCTTGACATTGTAACAAAAGCAGAACTCTTTTAAAAAGTTTCTGTATAGAACCATCTACAGCATCACATTCCCTTTAAAGATACAAAAAGCCCTTTAATCATGCAAAGCGTTCTTTGGGTGTTCATGGTTCTATATAGACCCATTTTCTTTACTAAAGAACCCTTGAAGAACCATTTAGATAAGAATGGCCACTGGGACAACAAGCTTGCCCCCCCACCCCACACACCTCGGCCCCCCCACACTTCGCCCCCCTAAATGAGTCTCCTCACTCTCGCGACAAAGCGGCACACGAAAGAACACATTTTCCAGTCGGACCGTTTAGGTGATGGACCGAGTTTCCCTTCCGGAGCCGAAAGCGCTAAAAAGAGAAGTAAAAAAGAAAAAAAGGTGAGTAAAATGTTTGTTAAAGCTGTATAAATGTGCTACATCTATTTATACCAACAGTCATGTAGGCTAGAGTTGTTGAGAACGTGTTACATTACGAAGTACGTTGCATAGCTACGTACATGTATAATGTTCGCTAGCAAGCTAACGCAGAACTCTCTTTCCAAAATGAAGAAGAAAAGTGTTTTATATTTTCCCTTATTCCCAAAAATAAGACAGTCGTGCAGGAAGTCAGACACAGCCAGATATTTCAGGTGGGGAAGAGCCACAGATATACATATCCAGATGCCGTGTTTGTTGTTCTCTATCTGAGGCGATACGTCTGCGCGGCCGCCATGTTGGAGAGGTCAAGATCCGCTCGTGAACAGATTCACTTGTACTGAGAGACGATGAGTCTCAGGATTAAATCAGCCACAACTTCCTTATTACTCAACCGATTTTCACCAAATCTGTTTTGTTATAATCCTCAGACAGAGATTAACCCAGGCTGCGCTGGCTGCTCTCGGTAGCTTGTACTTTTTTAATAACTGATCGTGATAATTAGCCGTCCAGACCAGCAGGACTTTCCTGTTCAGTCTGTACCTGACATTAAAAACTGAGTTTAGCGCGAGAAACACAATCAGACACATCAGCAAATCCATCAATGTGTGAATCACTTCTAATCTTAATACACATAAAAATAATGTGCAATAAACTTCCAAAACAGTTGACCTTCTATTCGCCAGCCTCTTATTCAAGTTTTCCAGTTCCACCTTAAATGGTGCAGCAGTCACTTTCTGGTGTCTGAAGCTGCACCATTTAAGGTGGAACGGGAAAATTCCAACAAGAAGCTGGCTGATGCACCATTTAAGGTGAAACGGGAAAATTCAAACAAGAAGCTGGCAAATAAAAACGTAACTTCAGGTTTGTGTAAGAAGGTTCTAACATTAATCTATTATGAATATCTACACAGATTAAGGAATGCTGTAACTTACCGCTACAAAGCTTTAACCATCATTGTAAATAAATAACTACTACATAACGTTAAGATCCCCTGAATAGACTATTAGAGTGCAATATTCTTACATACATACATACATACATCATCTAAACCGCTTATCCTTCTGGGTTGCAATATTCTTGAAATAATGTAATTTTGGACAGTATCTTTCTTAAACCGCTGCTCTCTAATGGTACTGAATGCACTCCAGCAGCTATGTTGACCGCCCCAAAATGGCGGTGCCGTTGACATGCCTGGCTGGGCCCAACGCAGCGTCTAGGTTTGTATATCTATGGGACAAGCCACCGCACAGGCTGAGCAGCAAGTGTGGTCAAGTGGAGAAACTGGTTCGGACAGTGAGGACACAATAGAGCAGGTAGAGACAGATGGACATTCTGGAAGTGAGGCTGAGGGTGAGGTGGAAGCTAAGTGTGAGACGGAGAAAGAAGCCATAACCATATCACCATCAGGTTTGTGATGTTAAAGATCTCTCTGTTAGTCAGTTTATATGGTGTCTATACATATATGTAGGTTTGTGATTGCTTGACAGTAACCTAAACATCCATGTAATATTTAGATGTGTACAAGGTTGATGTTAGACATTTTCTGTAGTGTTACTTTGTTATGTTAACTTTCTGTTGATGAAAATTGCAAATATCAGCAAATGTGGAGATGATCCTCAAGCGCAGCCAATTTTTAAAATGTCCCTGGACTCTGAGGGAAGACAGGAGGAAGAGTTTCAAGGTGGCCTGGTACAACATCCACCCCTGACTTAAATATTCAAAAAACATTGACTCAGCGTTTGGCTTTGCATGCAGACATTTTAGTCCTTTCAAAAGCTCACAGAACAAAGTGAAAATGTAGCTGAAAACTGCGTAAATAAAATGTTGAATGATATGGAACACTGACTTTCACCTCTTAATGCCTGCATTACACGATAAGGTAAAAAGTAATTGGCCCCTCTAACATACCCACTGGTCCCAGCCTGGCTTCCCCAGTTCAGATGGTCTAGAACCAGCACTGCTGAGAACACTCTCTCTTTCCCTTTCAGCTCCACCTTTCTCTCCTCTTTTTAACCTTTTTGCGAAGTTCTGAGTACAATAACATTTAATACTATTTATTTTATGACATATAATAATGTATCTGCTTTAAGAAGACAAATTACATCACCAAGTCAGCGTTACTGCAGTGCTGAGAATCATCCACTACCCAAATAATACCTGCTCTGTGGTGGTCCTGTGGGGGTCCTGACCATTGAAGAACAGGGTAAAAAAGAGCTGGACTACAGTCTGTAATTGTAGAACTGCAAAGTGCTCCTATATGGTAAGTGGAGCTTAGGTAAGTAAGGCTGAATCACTCTATGGCCTGGTTTCTCAGAGAGGGATCAAGCCTACTTACTATAGATTGTAATTCACTTTGAATAGACAGTCTCGACCTAGAAAATACTATGTAGTCCAGGACTACAGTTAATCCATGTCTGGGAAACCAGTCCAAAATGATTAGCCTGTGGAAAAAAGACTGGTGGTATGTACAGGGAAATCGCCATAAAACACAGCCTATCAGTTTAACACAAACTGAACTTACAGGACCTTTAATATATGACAGGTGATGTACATATAAATATGTTCAAACTGACCGTGACAGTCTGCTCCTCTTGCTTCTTCCATGGCCTTCTATATGTTCTCCGCTAGTTTACGATTTTCATTGATCCACTCATAACTAGCCTACATTCATCAACACAAGACACATAGATGTGTAAAAGTGTACGATAAACACTAAATACTTTACTTCCTTAAGCAAAGTTCATAAGGTACGGTTGCCAGCCAACCCACATTATCTAACATTTTATTCCTGAATGTGAGTGTTGTGAGAGTTGTGCATATTTACTGATTAGCCTGTTTTTACAGCACCTTTTATTGTCAGGCTGACTCAAAGTACACGGAGAAGCTCTGCAATATAGTGAACAAACTGAGATGTAACCACATATCTTATAACCGTATATCCATATCCATATGGGCTTATATACAGTATTAAAGTGGTTGCACTTCATTTTCTAAATGCACATAAATTTAATTTGAATCTATACATCCATACATAAGCCTCTGTATGTCAGTGCTGTATATTAGCACTATATGTTACTGTGGAGTTGCAGTGGACGGTTCCAAAGTCCACTTGAATTGCAATCTTACTGCCTCACTGCTTGTCTGTGTACTTTGTAGAGCAGCAGGAACAGGATTAAGACTGTATAGCATTCATTCTGTTAGAATGGAAAAGCTCAACGACTATCTCTGCAGATATAAAGGCTACATTTTTGCAACTCATATGCTGCAGGAAGAGAACATCGACTGCCTACAGAACTTCGAGATACGACACAGTGACATTTTTCTGGTGACCTATCCAAAGTCAGGTGAGAGAGTGTTAGTTCAGCCTCGCGTGCTAACAGTGCTACAATGAATGAGGGGGTAGTAACGACGATGTCATTATAATTTACAGCATTTGTTAGTAATGCCTACAATTCCCAGACTTATTACATCCGTAATGGTTATTACTCAGAAACTACCTGGAAAACAATGCAAACTGATTTAGGGTAAAACACATGCAGAGTGGGACTGATTGGTGGGATTCTATTTGATAAAGAAGTAGAAAAAAAAGTATATATGTACAGTAATGGATAAGCATAACAGCGACTTCAACGTTTTAACTTTTTCTCACAAATGTAGATTCTAACAGCATTCAGAATATTGAGATGTTATTAAGAGCATGCCTTGGGATTGTTTTTATTAAAAAAAGTACAAACGATTCCATAATTATTGTCACCTTTGGGGCAGATGGGTAGAAAAAGTTCATGATGGTTAATTAGTTCAGTCAATAAATATATGAAAAGAATCGATCACTATTATTAATGCTCGGTCAAACTGACCTGAACTCTGTATGTGTAATGTAAACATGTTCATTACCCTAATTGAGCTCAGCAGAAAAGGCTTCATGCTTCAAAAATTATTAAAAATATTTTCCTGCATTTTTAAACTTAGAAACACATCAGGAGGGTTGAAGGTTTGACTTTTAACCCTTCAAATTTGTGAGACTATCAAGCTAAATATTCTAATTTACTGTGATATATTTGTAATTTGATGTAAACAAAGCGTGTTTTCACAGGAACGATATGGACGCAGAACATCATAATGCTGATATGTGAGTCAGACTGCACAGATGAGACTCAATTTCCCAACAATCTGGAGAAAATGCCGTGGCTGGAGTATCCGCAGGGACACTCGGATTATTCCTCTCGAGCCTCTCCACGCTTCTTCGCTTCGCACCTCCCACCAGCACTCATGCCCCCTGGAGTCAAGGACAAAAAGGCAAAGGTAGAGTAGGAGGCACAAATGGCAGTTTCCAAAAAATTTCTTCACATTTATTTATTTTTTACATTTATTTTTAGTTGTTTTTTAAAATAAGTACTTCTAAAAAAAAGTCCCATAGGCTTTCATCTGGCATACAAAAAGATTAAATTATTTTACAGCAACACAATTAAAGATAAATGCAGATTTAATGATTTAACAGATTAGTTTCAGATCAGTTAAATCATATTAAACCAAGAATAGACTTTGAATGAGATCATAAAGTACTGTGCCAAAGTTAGAGATCATTATTTGTTTCAATTCCCAGACAAAATAGCCACTAAGTGCAAGGTATTTATTTTTCAGCATAAGGAAAAAAGCAGAAGCCTCACATTTTCAGCATTTTTATGGCATTTTACAGTATTTTTTCAGTATTTAGTGTGTCCTCACTTTATTACAGCTTCATTCCAGCTTCCATTGTTTTCAGGAGACTTACTTTCAGTTCCTCAAAGAATCTGCAGACACACCTCCAAAGTTCAGTCTTAGAAGCTGGTTGATGATTTTCTGAAGTAATCAAACACATTCAGTGGTGTTGAGGTCTGGACTCTGGGGTGGTCAGTCCATCGTTCAGCTTCTTTGTTTGATGTGTCCGTCTCCTTTTCTCAGTGAGGTTCTTCTTGATCAGCTACACATCCTTTCAGACCCACAGCGCTGAGTCGTCTTCTCACAGTGGAAGGATGGACAGAAATGCCTGAGGCTTTAAGTGCTGTTTATCTGATGGGGGCAGTTTTTGCGACTACCGGGTCTTCTAGGTGGTTGTTAGGAGCCACATCCTAATAGAAATAGCCATGCAGAAATGAATAGAAATGAATAACTGGAAATTTGGCCTGGAGATTAACTAAATGAATGGTGCTCTCTGACATTTGCACAGTTCTGCGTGTCAATATATGTGGTGCTGTTTCAGCAAACTCAAAATAACTTTATAAAATGAATCATTCTCTATTTTTGTCTAGATCGTTTACGTGGCCAGGAACCCTAAAGATGTGGCAGTGTCTTACTTCCACTTCTGTCATGCGTGGACAAACCTGGAGACCCCCAAGAGCTTTGAAGAGTTTCTGCAGCAGTACCTCACTGGATACGGTGAGACTGAATCCTAGAGCGACTGTGAGGGTCTACATTGAGAGTTTCTGCATAAAGAAATTGTGAGAATAGTTCAAAAATGCATAAACATGCAGAATTTATCAACGTGGAGTGTTCTTGGCAGATTTCAAAACCCGCAAGCAGAGACAGGATGGCATTCATTTAATACAAAACTGACCGTCTCTGCGTGCTGCTGGACTTTGCAGTTGCTGGATCATCGTGGTTTGATCACATCCGAGTGTGGCACATGCACAGAGACGAGTACAACATCCTGTTCCTGACTTATGAGGACATGATCATGGTAAGATAAATGCATGAAAAAGGTTCATTTCATAATGTAATAACCATCCAAATGTAGGAATGTAAGTATTATAAAAATATATAAAGTCATTATTTGGTAATAATGTAATAAATCCTTATAATTATAACGCTTTAACACCATAACGGCATTTTCGCACATGAATTTAGTGAGGTATATTCAGATTATTACATTATAAATTGACAAAAAGTGTACAAATAATGTAAAAGTGTCATTGCATTGCAACATTTTGTAGTAATGAGAGCTTTTTAGTTCAAATCGTTTTATTATGTTTAAGATAAAATGAAATTATAACAGTTCCCTTTTTAAAATGACACTCATAGATACAAACTCAGTTACTTCCTAGCACACCACTTGGGACACTATAGTAATGCCGTAGCAACACCTTAGCAACCATCTGGAATAACACAGCAATGGCTAACCAACACATTAGCAACTACCTGGGATGCCATAGCAATGGCCTAGCAACACATAAGCAACCACCTGGGACAGCACGGCAATGTTTTATGGCTTTGTCAAGCCAAATTCGAGTTCGTTCATGAACTTCAGTTTAGACATTAATTTTTCAGTATTCTGTAAATGATATGTAGGCTAGTTCCCGTATTGCCCTAATAAAACTGTTATTTTTAAGAGCATTTCCCTTTTTCTCTTATTTCATGAAGATTATTTATCATCTTTAATAGTACACAGTATCTCCCATCCTGTGCTTTCTGCATTATGTCAGGATCTGAGGTCGGCAGTAGAGAAGATTTCCTGCTTTTTGGGACGAGATCTGGACGAAGCTGCGATCTCTCGTGTTGTGGAGAAAGCCACCTTTAAAAATATGAGGAAGGACCCCAAAGCCAACTATGAGTTCCTTCCTACTGAAACTTTACAGGGAAAATTCATGCGCAAAGGTCAGAATTCAGAGATTATACTTCATGGAGGCCTTATTAAAGACATATACAGAGTCTTATGAATGGACAGCAACAGGTTTATTAGTTTGACTCTGTACAGTAGCATTTGTTCTTATTCAGTAGTTCTCTGATTGATTTATCTTCATCTATCTACTCACAGTGTTTCCAGTGTTATCAGTTTCCAACACCAGCCTTTAACAGACTATTCATCATGTATGCAGTTTTGGCTCCAAACGTCCACTTTTAATTAAAAATCCAGTTTTTTGTTCTTTTTACACACCAGTGCAAACAAAAAAAGGCTGTAGAGGAACCACTTTTGGTTCAAGATCCTTTGGTAACACCTCACTTAAACCCTGCTAAGTAACATTGACAAAACCATGCTATAAACATGTTATAGCAGATGTTATATTCTGTAATATGTTCTCATAGCAGATTATGCTCAGTAATATAACAGTGCATGGTTTAATGGATGGTTCTTTAAAGATCATTTGAGCATATTAACCATTTCAACCTTTTTGGATTATCAGTTATTTTGGTTTTTAATTTATTTTGTGCAACTACACTTTATTATTACATTTTAGTGACCTCTTTATTTTAAATACATGGCTTCAAACAATGCCATACTATGCTCTTATATGATTAAAATCTCAGATATACTGTTTTTCATTGCAAGGGCTCATTTAAGGACCATTTTTGCATGAATGAATTTATAATGTAAAGGTTTTTAGCCCTTTAAAGGTCCTACATCCCTGTAACTTTACCATGTGGTTCATTTTGATTTTGTTGTTTAAATAAATAGTTCTCAGAGATTTTAGACCAGTTGAGTGTGTGTGATGTGTCTGTTGTGTGTTGTTGCAGGTACAGTAGGAGACTGGAAAAACACCTTCACTGTGGCCCAGAATGAGATGTTTGATTGTATCTATCAGGAAAAAATGAAGGATCTTCCATTCAAGGTCATATGGGACATAAATTAAAGCACTTTTATGGAAACCATAGCATGTGATGAAAACACTGTACTGTACTGTGATGACATGTTTAGAAATTAAAGGAATTTTCAACTTAATCACTCTCTTCTGCATCTGTGGTGGACATTGAGTGGAAGTACAAGGTAGGTGCTTCTGATAAAGTGAGAAATCAAAGAAATACTTTTATGTTTTTCAACCTGATCCCTCTCTGCTGTATCTGTAGTATACGGTCACTTACCATGGACAGTAGTTTAGAGCATTTCTCTGTATGATAAACTGAAAACCTGCAATAATGATTTCACAGTAAATTTACAGTACAAATAAGTAAGTGCAGAAGTCCAGGGAAATGTGTTGACATTACTGCCCTGGTAAAATTGCCACATTTTGTCTAATGTAAGTGGGTTGGTGAGTGACAGCAAATGGGAATCCTGATACAGTGCTGCTGGAGTTGTTAAACACTGTGTCCACTCACTGTCCACTCTATTCGACACTCCTACCTCGGTCCACCTTGTAGATGTAAAGTCAGAGACGATAGCTCATCTGCTGCTGCACAGTTTGTGTTGGTCATCCTCTAGTCCTTCATCAGTGGTCACAGGAAGCCGCCCACAGGACATTGTTGGCATAAGGAAAAAAGTAGAAGCCTCACATTTTCAGTATTTTTATGGTATTTTACAGTATTTTTTCGGTATTTAGTGTGTCCACACTTTATTACAGCTTTATTCCAGCTTCCATTCTTTTCAGGACACTCACTCTCAGTTTCTCAAAGAAATCTGCAGACACACCTCCAAAGCTTCTTTGTTTGATGTGTCTGTACTATTTGGGTGGTGGATCATTCTCAGCACTGCAGTGACACTGACATGGTGGTGGTGTGTTAGTGTGTGTTGTGCTGGTACGAGTGGATCAGACACAGCAGTGCTGCTGGTGTTTTTAAAGACTGTGTCCACTCCCTGTCCACTCTATTAGACACTCCTACCTTGTCAGTCCACCTTGTAGATGTAAAGTCAGAGACGACAGCTCATCTGCTGCTGCACAGTTTGTGTTGGTCATCCTCTAGTCCTTCATCAGTGGTCACAGGACGCTGCCCACAGGACGCTGTTGGCTGGATGTTTTTGGTTGGTGGACTATTCTCAGTCCAGCAGTGACACTGAGGTGTTTAAAGACTGATCCACTCGCACCAGCTGCCAGTTAGCAAATACTATAGTAACATCACTGGCTACAGAAGTGGAGCTGAATTACTCTATAGCCCGATTTCCTGGACAGGAAACCAACCCCCAAAAAAATGAACCTGTGGAAGAAAGAAGAGATGATCTGTAAATATTGCACAATACTGTATGTTTCTTGATTGTATTTTGCTTTGTTGTTTGGGTTCTGGCCATTTAAGGGGTTAACCACCGGGAAATCACCACAAAAGACCTGTCAGTTTAACACAAACTCAACTTACAGGACATATAACATATGACAGGTGATATATATATATATATATATGTATGCATGTATGTATGTTTGTTCAAACTGACCATAACAGTTTGCTCCTCTTGCTTCTTCCATGGCGTTCTAGCTAACTCAAGACTTTTATTGATCCACTCATAACTACCATAGATAAGTAAAAGTGCAAAAGACTACAGTAAACCCTAACCACCGTACCTCCTTAAATAAAGTTCATAAGGTACAGCTGCCTGCCAGCCCACCTTATCTAATATTTTTATCCCTAAGCGTGAGTGCTATGAGAGTTAGCAATGCATATTTACTGATTAACCTGTTTTTACAGCACCTTTTATTGTCAGACTGACTTAAAGTAAATGGACTGCACTACAATAGAGTGAACAAACTGAGATATAATCATATACCGTATAACCATATATCCATATCCCTATGGGCTTATGTACAGTAGTAATATGGTCCCACTTCATTTCCTAATTGCCCATGAATGTATTTTGAATGTAAACACCCTGAAACACATAAACCACTGTATGTCACTGCTGTACATTAGGCTTGAATGCTACTGTGGAGTTGCAGAGGACGGTTCCAAAGTCCACTTGAACTGCAATCTTACTGCCTCATTGTTTGTCTGTGTACTTTGCAGAGCAGCAGCAACAGGATTAAGACTGCATAGCACCTCCAGCTGTTATAATGGAAAAGCTCAACGACTACCTCTGCAGATATAAAGGTTATGTTTTTCCACTTGATATGCTGAAGGTAGAGAACATCGACTGCCTTCAGAGCTTCGAGATACGAGACAGTGACATTTTTCTGGTGACCTATCCAAAGTCAGGTGAGAGATTGTTAGTTCAACCTAGCATGCTAACAATGAATGAGGGGTAGTAACCACGATGTCATTATCATTTACAGCATTTGTTAGTAATGCCTTCAATTCCCAGACTTATTACATCCGTAATGGTTGTTACTCAGTAACGAAGTATCTGAGGGTAAAACACATGCAGAGCATGCTGATTGGTGGGATTCTATTTGGTAAAAAAGTAGAAAAAATCTTGTGTAAATACAGGAATGGATAGGCATCATGGCAACTTTAATGTTTTAATGTTTTCTAACACGTAGGTTCTAACAGTGTTTAGAATACTGAGATTTTACTTTGTAACTAAGTGCAGTGCTCAGGGACTTATTTATTTTTTTAATTGAAAAAGTGCAATCAGCTCATTTTACATTGGCTCCTTTGGAGCAGATGGATAGAAAAACTTCATAGGAAATATAGTTGTGGTTAATAAGTTCAGTCTGTAAGTAAAACCCAATTTCATGTGTTTTAATGTGAAATTGGTTTTGTAGACACAGATATGCACAAAAATTTTATGAAATCAACATTTTTCTCAACATTCATCAACATGAAGAATAGAGAATACACAAACAAAATTAAACCTAATAGTGCTTTCATAAATCTGACAATGGCTTTAAAACAATAGCTACATGCCCAAAATGTTCATATACACTGTTAGGGCAACAATTAAAAAGTTTAAAACAACCAGAGCTGTAGTGAACTTGGGAGGATGGCTAGAGAGGCAAACATTTCACTGAGGATCACAGTTTGCAGAAGATGGTGACAACTTAAGGTCACCAAAACTGCCATTAGATGCCACCTCCATGCCAACAAACTATACAAAAGGTGTGTCAGAAGTGACTTTTTAACCTAACCACAATTGTAAGTGCCTGGAATTTGCATGCTTGTCAACTCAGATGAGAAAAAAGTAGGGCTTTTTGTGTTAATATTAAAAAATAGTAATGCTTTTTGTTTTCTCAGGCTAAACTTACTTCAAGTAACTATCCTAATTTACTGTGACATTTGTAATTTGATGTAAACCAAGCATGTTTTCACAGGAACGATATGGACACAGAACATCATAATGCTGATCTGTGAGTCAGACTTCACGGATGAAGCTGAATTTCCCAACAATCTGGAGAAAATGCCGTGGCTGGAGTATCTAGAGGGACACTTGGATTATTCCTCTCGAGCCTCTCCACGCTTCTTCACCTCGCACCTCACACCCGCGCTCATGCCACCTGGACTCAAGGACAAAAAGGCAAAGGTAGAGTAGGAGACACTCTGAGGCTGCTTTTGGCCAAAAATGGAATAATTCCAAAAGATTTTAATACTGATTTTATTTTTTGTTTGTAATGGTGTTACATCCTCTATTTTTGTCTGGTTTTAAATGCTAGATCGTTTACGTGGCCAGGAACCCTAAAGATGTTGCGGTGTCTTATTTCCACTTCTGCCATGCATGGACAAACTTTGAGACCCCCAAGAGCTTTGAGGAGTTTCTGCAGCAGTTCCTCGCTGGATACGGTAAGACTGAATCCCAGAGCGACTGTGAGGGTCTACATTGAGAGTTTCTGCATGAAGACATTGTGAGAATAGCTTGTAAGTGCATAAACATACAGAATGTATCAATGTGGAACGTTCTAAGCAGATTTCTAAACCCAGAAGCAGAGACAGAACAGCATTTGTTTAACCCCTTAAATGGCAAGGGTTCATCAGTGGGCCTAAAGTTTTATTACACACTTCTATAATCTAAGAATAGCTCAGCCAGTTTGCATTAAAGTCCCTGTAGATGCTGAATAATGTGCCTGGGATTTTGATGGGTTTATACAAAACTGACCGTCTCTGTTTGTCTGTTTGCTGCTGGATATTACAGTTAATGGATCATCGTGGTTCGATCACATCAGTGAGTGGCACACACACAGAGATGAGTACAACATCCTGTTCCTGACCTATGAGGACATGATCATGGTAAGATAAATGCACGAAAGAGATTCCACTTCATTTAAGCAATAGAGCAATAGAACACAAGAGCAAATAACATCAAGGCTGTGAGGATCTAAGGCACGAGCCGAAATCACAGCCGTGATGTTATTCTTGATAACACACTCCTCGAGTGTTCTATTGCTTTTATACAACAGTTAAATAAATAAAGTAATAAATTAATAAACTGGGCCGTGAACGCGGCGTTTAATATGTTTTAATGTTCGCAGTTCCTTCACCAAATTATAGTTCCTTAACAAGCAGCTTGTTGCTTCGTCAGAGTAACGAACTCCGCTCACTCGCTGCACAGCCGGCAGTTCGTTCTCCAGCTCCACACAGACCAACTGACAGTTTGGGAATTTAGTGTAGTCTCATCTTCAGAGTCTGACCAAATCTGTCGGTCAAATGTGATCTTAATGTCCATTTTCTGTTTGTGGCAAAGTAAGAAGTAAAAACGTTCAAATGGCTTGAGCGTCTCCTACAGCTGTTGCTTAGCAACGGCATCTCAGCGGAGTGATATAGTGTTCGTGAAAAAAACATGATGTTATGGTGAAATAACAGCACAGTTAGAACGCTTCTCAACCAATCAGCTTGCGTGGCCGGAACTAACTGTTGTATAAAATGTAATAACAACACAAAATGTAAGAATTTAAGTATTATAAAAACACATAATAAATAATACTTTAAAGAAATTATAACATTTTTCACCTTCATTTAGTGGGTATGTTCTAATTATTACATTAGAAATTGACAAAAAATGTATAAATAATGTAATAATGACCTTGTAATATGCAATAATACATACAATTACCTGTTATAGTAATCTGAGCATTTTAGTTCAGACACACTCATTATCTAAGCCACTTATCCTTCTGGATTGCTGGGGGGAGCTGGAGCTGGTCATTTGGCAGAAGGTAGGAAACACCCTGGACAGGTCGCTGGTGCATCTCAGGGCCATTTTAGTTCATTTAACTTCTATTTACCTTCTTACATTATTTGAAGATAAAAATAAAACTATACAATTACTCTTTTAAAATGATACTCTTATCACTACAAACTCAGTCACTTCCTAGCATACATATATACACACATACTAGCAACCATGAGGAACACCACAGTAATGCCAGCTTAGCAACCACCTGGAATAACATAGCAACGGCCAAGCAACATTTTAGCCATCATATAACATGCCAACGGCCAAGCAGCACCTTAGCAACCACCTGGGATACCATAGCAACAGCCTAGCAACATCTGAGCGACCACCTGGGACAGCATAGTAATGCTATAGCAACATCTTAGCAACAATATGTGATTCCATAGCAATAGCGTTGTCAAGCCAACCTCAAGTTCATTCATGAACTTCCCCTTTTAGTTCAGACATGAAACTGACCATTTTTCAGCTTTCTTTAAAGTAATTGTGGGCTGGTTCCCCTCATAATATTAATTTTTTTCCCTTATTTCATTTATCATCTTTAATAATATGCAGTATTATTATTATTATCTCCCATCCTGTGCTTTGTGCATTATGTCAGGATCTGAGGTCCGCCGTTGAGAAGATTTCCCGCTTTTTGGGACGAGATCTGGACGAAGCTGCGATCTCCCGCGTTGTGGAGAAAGCCACCTTTAAAAATATGAAGAAGGACCCCAAAGCAAACTATGAGTTTGTTCCTGCTGAGATGATACAGGGCACATACATGCGCAAAGGTCAGAATACTGAGATTACACTTCATAGAGGCCTTATTAAAGACATACATAGAGAGAGATATACATGGACAGGAACATGTTTATTAGTATGACTCTGTACAGTAGCATTTGTTTTTGATTCAGTAGTTCTCTGATTGATTCATCTTAAACCTTGTAATGTTGCACTTTATTTGCACTAATTCCAGTGTTATCAGTTTCCAACACCAGCTTCTAACAAACCATCGTCATGTATACAGTTTTGGCTCCAAACCTCCTCTTTTAATTTAAAACTTATTTTGTATAAACTAAAGGTGCCAGTACATACGAAAAAAAAGATACCTGGAACAAGGTATCATAGGAGATCCAGTTTTGGTTCCTTCAGGAACCTTTAGTAACCCTGCTTAGTAACACTGACAAAAACATGCTATGAACATGTTATAACAGATGTTATGTTCTGTAATATGTTGTCATGGCAGACTATGTTCAGTAATATAATAGTGGATGGTTCTTTAAAGAACATTTGAGCCCCTCCAATGAAAAAACATACACTCACAAGCACTTTATTAGGCCCAATCCCATTTCACCCCTCGCCCCTACCGCTTAGCCCTTAGCCCTCTGTTTTGCGCGTTCACGTCTAGGGTTAGGGTGTCCCAGTTTTTGTTGAGATAGAGGGGTAGGGTGAAGTGTTGGGGCTACATGGCCCTCCAAACAAGAAACTGGTGAATATCTGACTTCAGCTTCGTATCACCAAAGAATTAGCAGTGGGTGATAATAAATAATTGCCCCCCCCCCTCTTTGAAAGCATATGACGCTCTAAATGTAACTGAAGCCCAGGAGTGAGGAGCTGAACTTTTCCCTTCTCTGCTATCACTGAAGACGGGCCGGGTCGCCTACAGAGCAGCGCTAGTAGTTGTCAATGAAGAAATGTTTTTTTTGTTTTTTTTTTTAATTTGAGGGTCCCATTTCATAGGGCAAGATTTCAAGCACTACCCCTTGTAACTCAGTTCCAAGGGGTTAGGGTGACACTCGAAAACAAGGGGTAGGGGTAAAAAGAAGAAATGGGATTGGGCCTTAGGATCACTTGTACACCTACTCATTCAGGAAATGATTGAATCACCTAATCGTGTGGTAGCAGTGCAGTGCATTAAATCAAGCAGATACAAACCAGCAGCTTAGAGTAATGTTCACATCAACCATCAGCATGAGGGAAAATGTGATCTCTGGTTTGAGTATTTCTATAGCTGCTGATCTCCTGGACACACACCAGTCTCTAGAGTTACTCAGAAGGGTGTATTAAAGTTAGAATTTGATCACAATTTGGCACCAACAGTATTTGAATGCATGGACCCTTGTGTCAAAGCGTTGTATCAACAGTCCAGGCTGGTGGAGGTGGTGTAATGGTGTGGGGAATATTTTTGGGCACAATTTAGGCCCATTAACACCGATCAATCATTGCTATTTTAATTTTGCTGCTGACGATTCCCTTCATGCATCCCTTCATGGCCACAATTTACCATCTTCTAATGGCCACTTCCAGGCATGGAATGATACTGCATCATATCACAAAGCAAAGTCGTCTCAAACTGGTTTCATGAACATGACAATGAGTTCAGTGTTCTGTAGTGACCTTCCCAGTCACAGTCACCAAGTCCGAATCCGGTAGAACATCTTTGGGATGTGGTTGAATGGGAGGTTTGCTGCATGAAAGTGCATCTGAAAAATCTGAACTGCTTGATGCAATCATGTCAACACGGACCAGAATCTCAAAAGAATGTTTCCAACATCTTGCGGAATCCATGCCACGAATAATTTAGTTTTGAGAGCAAAATCTACCTGGTATTAGTATAGTGTTCCTAATAAAGTGCTCTGTGAGTGCACTGACCACCATAGCAACCACTTGGAATAAGATAGCAATGGCCAAGCAACACATTAGCAATCACATAACATAGCAAGGGCTAAGCAGCACCTTAGCAACCACCTGGGATGCCATAGCAACAGCCTAGCAACACCTGAGCGACCACCTGGGACAGCATTGCAACATTATGGCAACATCTTAGCAACATGTGATTCCATAGCAACAGCTTTGTCAAGTGATCAGTGAATGCACATGAAACATCCCAGTTACTTTGTTTTCTGTTTTATTTTGTGCAACTTTTTACTCCAAATAGCCAAACTTTGCTTTATTTACACTGAAGTGGTATCTTTAATTTAAATACAGGGCATCAAACAATGCCATGCCATGCTGATATGAAGAAATGTCACATATCGCTGCTGTCGGAACAAAACCTCGTATCTCCATTTTTGACGTTTTTCAGTTTTTGACATAATTTGAAAATGCATGTTGGCCTTCTTATTGTGTGTAAATTACATGATGAATGGACTAAAAGAATCGGCCCAAAATTACTTGGAATGATGTCTGGTTCCATTGACTTACATTAAAAGTAGAGAAGGTTTTTCCCTTCTCCTGTAAAGTTACCATTCTGGAGATACGAGGTTTTGTTCCGACAACAGCGATATACTGTTTTTGTTGCTCATTTAAAGACCATTTTTTTCATGTGTGAAGAACCACTTCAAAGTTTAAAGAAACTCCACATAGTGTAAACCATTTAAGCCCTTAAAATCCCTGGCTGTTTACACATTAAGGCTTTTTGTTCAGTAAATACAGGGACTTCAGTGAAAACTAGTTGAGCTGTTCTGAGGTTGAAGTGTGAAATGAAACTTTGGGCCCAGTGGCAGGTCCAGGCCTTTTAAAGGTTTAAAGGTCTATACATCCCTGAAACGTTACAAACTGATTTCAGAAGAAGAGTTTTCAGAGATTTTAGACCAGTTGAGTGTGTGTGATGTGTCTGTTGTGTGTTGTTCCAGGTACAGTAGGAGACTGGAAAAACATCTTCACTGTGGCCCAGAACGAGATGTTTGACCGTATCTATCAGGAAAGAATGAAAGATCTTCCATTAAAGTTCATATGGGACATAAAGTAAAGCACTTTTTATGGAAACCAAGCCAAGTGATGAAAACACTGTACTGAACTGTGATCACACGTTTAGAAATTAAAGGTTTTTTTTTATCCTAATTACATTCTGCTGCATCTGTATAGGCCAGTTAGTGGAAGTACAAGGTAGGTGTTTCTCATAAAGTGGCCAGCGAGTAGAAGTACAGGGTAGGTGTTTCTAATAAACTGGCCAGTTAGTGGAAGTACAAGGTAGGTGTTTCTCATTAAAGTGGCCAGCGAGTAGAAGTACAAGGTAGGTGTTTCTAATAAAGTGGCCAGTGAGTGGAAGTACAAGGTAGGTGTTTCTAATAAAGTGGCCAGTTAGTGGGAGTACAAGGTAGGTGTTTCTAATAAAGTGGCTAGTAAGTGGGAGTCCAAGGTAGGTGTTTCTCATAAAGTGGCCAGTTAGTGAAAGTACAAGGTAGGTGTTTCAAATAAAGTGACCAGTGAGCAGAAGTACAAGGTAGGTGTTTCTGATAAAGTGGCCAGTTAGTGGGAGTACAAGGTAGGTGTTTCTAATAAAGTGACAGGTTTAAAAATTAAAGAAATGCTTGGTTTTTCATTCTAATCACTCTTTGCTGCATCTGTAGTGCATGGTTTCTTACCATGAACAATACTTTTAGTGTGTTTTCGTTGTATAATAAACTGAAATTCTGCTGACCTGAAATGATAATTTTATAGCACATTCACAATAAAAGTATATGATTATGTGCTGAAGTCCAGGGAAAGGAAACTTCAAGATGAACAATTAAAATGTAATTATCCTCTCTGTACAGTAGAAACGCATAACAGATGTACTGAAAATGAGATGAGCTGGTGAGTGACAGTAAAGAGGAATCTTGATGCCAGTCCACTCTGCTTTTAGAGAGCTTCTTATTTCTACCATTTATATTCATTTCTACACAGCTCATTTCTAAAGCTCTTCTACTATGCCACTCTTTACTTTCCCAACTTTATTACTCCTGGTAGTTATTTAGAAACTGCCATTCGCTCATGCCTTCAGTGCCACTTTAAGGCCAGCATCACTGACCAGCTTTCAGTGCAGAACTATTAATGACCAGCAGAGGTCCATTCTGCTCTGTGTGCTTCACTACAAAGTGGTTTAGATTAAACTGTGTGGTTGAGCAAACTCACATCTCAGTGACAAAACTATTCACACTGTTACCTTGACTTCAAGATGAACTTTTTTTGGTTAACTGCATTTGCAAAGAATCAAAAGGGGGGAACACACCTATGGACTTCTTTACTTGCAGTAATTTTACAGTAATTATAATTTCACAGTGCTTGGGATCAGTGACAGGTTTGGAATTTGATGTGGTCCTGCCATCACACTCCTTTTCACAGTGTGAAAAATGGGCTGCAGGTCAAATATGAACTATTTGCGGGTCTGGTGGACCCACTGTGTTATTAGGTGTTTAAATCATACAGCTATAACCATTTATGTGAAAATGCCAGATGTTTACTTTATCCCAATTACAAGCAATAAAGACAGCATATATGGTTAATATTTACAATTTACCTCTATCATATCTATAAACAATAGCGCTATCCATTTTTTTTTGTGATAAAACAAACAAAAAAGGAAAAATCAATTTCCACATATGGATGTTTGAACATATGTTTATTTTGAACAAATCTAAATGAAGCAATGCTAAGAAAATAAACACATTTACATTAATCTGAAAAACACCAGCACCATTGAACAGATACAGTATCCACACCAGTCTACATAAGACACCAGCCCCACTGACCACACAGTCTACTCACACCAGCCTGTACAGCACATGAGGGGCAGGGTTTACTGTATGTGTGTTGCACATGTGTTTCTTGCACATGATAGATGTATGGTGTGTCTTTCTGTCCATCTGGGGTCCAAACACCTCACAGCGCTTCTGTTTGTTGCTACTGGCCGCAACCTAGAATGATGAAAATACTTTGGTCAGGAATTTTTCTCACATCTTTCTCTCTCTCTGTCTCTCTCTCTGTATCTCTTTCTCTCTTTCTGTCTCTCTGTTTCTCTCTGTCTATCTCTGTCTCTTTCTCTCTGTCTCTCTCTTCTCTCTGTCTGTCTCTCTCTGTCTCTCTTCTCTCTCTCTCTCTCTCTCTCTCTTTCTCTCTGTGTCGACAGTATGAAGTCAATGAAAATGTATTTGTTTATATGTTCTTCACAGGAAATGAGCAAAGGCCAAGGAATCTGAGGTTGAAATAATAATAAAGTGCATCATTTTTCTTTTGGTAAACACTGAAAATGGGTCCCACAGTCCTGAACACCACACAGGGGTTAAACAAAGTTCATAAGGTAAGAGTGCCAGGCTGTCCATCCTATCTAATTAAAAAGTTAAGACTGCATGTTTACTGATTAACCTGCTTTTACAGTGTCTTTAACCTTTAGGACCACTCAGAGTTACAGACGAGCGCTGCAGTACAGTGAACAAACTGATATGATCATATGCCTCCATATGGACCTAAATACAGTAGTAATGTGGTCGCACTTTATTTTCGAAATGCACATATATGCAATTTGAATCTATACACCTGAAACGCATAAACCACTGTGTGTCGTTACTGTTCATTAGCACCTAATGCTACTGTGGATTTGTAATGAATGGTTCCAAAGGTCACTTGAGCTGAACTTTTACTATCTCATTGTTTGTCCAAGTACTTTGCAGAGCAGGAGCAAAAGGATTTAGACTGCGTAGCTCTCTGCAGCCGTCATAATGGAAAAGATCAACGACTACCTTTGCAGATATAAAGGTTATGTTTTTGTGACTGAGAAGCTCATAGTCGAGCACATCGACTCCCTTCAGAACTTCGAGATACGAGACAGTGACGTTTTTCTGGTGACCTACCCAAAGTCAGGTGAGAGAATGTTGGAATGGTAAGAATAGATCAGCATAGAATGACAACAAATCAGTGGAAATTGTTTACCCTGATATTGTTATAATGCAAACTGGTGGATGTTCACCTTCTATTATCATTATATCAGCACATTAACACAGATTATTTACTTATTAATCACAGTTAACCTCGGTAAAATATTAAATGTCCACTTAAGGATTGCTGCATGGGTTACTAACCCCATAAATTCCTCGAGTATTATTCAGAAACTACGTAGAAATAAAGGTAAACTGAGTTATTCTAAACTTACAAGACAGAGTATAATTTGTAATTGAAGAAGTAGAGAAACTAACCTATCACAGAAATGTATATAATGCTGTACATAACAATTTTTAACTTTTCTGACTTGAAATTTGACTGTGTTATTAAATACTCAAAAATGTGTACTTTGGTTGTACAATTAAAAGTTGTCAAAAATGGATTTGTTGTTATTTAGCTCAATTAATAAAACATCTAATCTTTAACTGAAGCAAATTAGCCTAAAAATAAAAATCATATCCAACAAGGTTTTCTAAGAAAACCACATTTCACATACTTTAATTATTGGCACCACTAGAAATTCCTATGAACAAATTCTGTTATTACACATTTTTTGGAATCATAGATGTTTATCAGTTCATGAATGAGTGGAAGATTAGAGAATACACAAATGACAGCAAAAATATTTACTTTCATAATTGTGACAAAAACAGAGTAATAATTAAGAAGTTTAACCCTCTGGGGTCGGAGGTCATTTCTCGATTTGTTCATATCTTCTTAAATCCGCCTTTAAAGGCTCTTCATATAACATGATCCTCATATGTTTCATATCTAAATGCTCCGTTATCTTCATCACTACTTTCCATAATCGCTGCAGCAACTTCAAAAACTCTCTACACGTCATTTCACATGAGTCTCTGATGTGGACTGAATGAAGAATGAAGGGTTTCCGGCGTGATGGTCAGTCCTTAGTGATTTCCTGAGTGTCCATTGGTCAGTTTCACACAGAATGTAGACGGACACACGAATCCACCAGTTCCACACGGTGAGAGGCAGATGACGTGTATCTCAGCCCCTCTTCACAGGCTCATAACTCCGGATGTGAGTCTCGTATGATCTTGTGATAAGATGGAATGAAAGAGCAACTCTACAGATTCAGGAAATGTCTGAACTGGATTTCTGCACTGTATTATCAAAAAGATACAGAACAGATATAGAAACATCAAATTTGATGCACAGGCGACTTTGTGGACCTCAGTGGGTTAAAACAACCAGAGCTTTAGTGAACCAGCCTGAAAGAGGACACACATTTATTTTACCAACACGCACAGTTAGGAAGATGGAGAAGTTTTTAATGAATCAAATTGGACCAAACATCCTAATTTACTGTAATAAAAGTATACTTTGATGTAAACCAAGCATGTTTTCACAGGAACGATATGGACGCAGAACATCATACTACTGATCTGTGAGTCGGACAACAGAGATGAAGCTGAACAATCCAACAATCCTGAGAAAATGCCGTGGCTGGAGTTTCCGCAGGGACACTCGGATTTTTCCTCTCGAGCCTCTCCGCGTTACTTCGCTTCGCACCTCACGCCCGCGCTCATGCCACCTGGACTCAAGGACAAAAAACCAAAGGTAGAGTAGGAGACACTCTGGGTCTGCAAGGTACTGTGCATGGTCAGACTCCACCCTTATCCATTCATAAACATCAGAAAAAAAAGGAACTTTCAGTTCCTCAAAGAATCTGCAGACACACCTCCAAAGTTCAGTCTTAGAAGCTGGTTGATCATTTTCTGAAGTAATCAAACACATTCAGTGGTGTTGAGGTCTGGACTCTGGGGTGGTCAGTCCACTGTTCATCTTCTTTGTTTGATGTGTCCGTCTCCTTTTCTCGGTGAGGTTCTTCGTGACAGCTACACATCCTTTCAGACCCACAGCGCTGAGTCGTCTTCTCACAGTGGAAGGATGGACAGAAACACCTGTGGATGTTTTCAGATCTGAAGCAGCTTGATTTTCTCCTCTCTCTCAGAGATGAAAGCTTTAAGTGCTGTTTATCTGATGGGGGCAGTTTTGGTGTCTACCCAGGTCTTCCAGGTGGTTGTTAGGAATCTCTCTTTTTTCCCTTTAATTCATTTTTCAGACTCGTCACAAATATCTTATTTAATGGTCATTTTGACTTGAGATTAAAGGTGGTCTCTGATTTTTGCACAGTATTTGTGTCAGTATAGGTGAGTCATTGCACCAAACCACAAAACAGTGTTTAATGCGAATGATTCTCTTTTCTTGTCTGGTTTTAAATGCTAGATCGTGTACGTGGCCAGGAACCCTAAAGATGTGGCGGTGTCTTATTTCCACTTCTCCCACATGTTGACCAAGCTGGAGACCCCCAAGAGCTTTGAAGAGTTTCTGCAGCAGTACCTCGCTGGAGACGGTAAGACGGATCCCAGAATGACTGTGAGGGTCTGCTTTGAGATTTTCTGTGAAGAGAAACTTTTGAGTATAGTTTCATAAATGCAGAAACATGCAGAACTCGTCAGTGTGGAACATTCTAGAAAGATTCATAAACTGGCAAGAACAGACAGAAAAACATACAGCTTAACCCCTTACCAAACCCACACATCTATAACCTAAAAATAGCTCCATTAGTTTGCATTGAAGTCCCTGTAGCTACTGAATAATAAGGCTTTGTATGCAATAAGCCTGGAATGGTAAGGGGTTAATACAAAACTGACCATCTCTCTGTGTGGCTGGACTTTGCAGTAGGTGGATCGTCGTGGTTTGATCACATCCGAGTGTGGCACACGCACAAAGACGAGTACAACATCCTGTTCCTGACTTATGAGGACATGATCATGGTAAGACAAATGCATGAAAAAGGTTTGACTCACAATGTAACAACCACACAAACTGTAACAATGTACGCATGATAAATACTCATAATGTAATCTGACTCAAAGATACTTACAAGTTCAATTACTAACTAGCACGCCTATATACACACAAGCAACCAACTGCAATAACATAGCAGTGGCCTAGCAACACATTAGCAACCACCTGGGATAACATAGCAATGGCCAAGCAACACATTAGCAACCACCTGGGATAACATACCAATAGCCAAACAACACATTAGCAACCACCTGGGATAACATAGCAATGGCCAAACAACATATTAGCAACCACCTGGGATAACATAGCATTGGCCAAGCAACACATTAGCAACCACCTGGGATAACATACCAATAGCCAAGCAACATATTAGCAACCACCTGGGATAACATAGCATTGGCCAAGCAACACATTAGCAACCACCTGGGATAACAAAGCAACAGCCAAGCAACACATTAGCAACCACCTGGGATAACATAGCAACAGCCAAGCAACATATTAGCAACCACCTGGGATACCATAGCAATGGCCAAGCAACACATTAGCAACCAGCTGGGATAACATCCATAGCAATGGCCAAGCAACACATTAGCAACCAGCTGTGATAACATAGCAACAGCCAAGCAACATATTAGCAACCACCTGGGATACCATAGCAATGGCCAAGCAACACATTAGCAACCACCTGGGATAGCATCCATAGCAATGGCCAAGCAACACATTAGCAAACAGCTGGGATAACATCAATGGCCTAGCAACACATTAGCAACGACCTAGGATTTCATACCAACAGCTTGATCAAGCCAGTTTTTCATTCACAGACTTTCTCCTTCTAGTTCAGACATGAAATCCTTATTAACCATAAAACTTTCAGCTTTCTAAAACTATAAGAAAATCTATAGTTTTTTCATCATTTCATAAAGAATTATTTATCATCTTTAATAGTACTCAGTATCTCCTGTGCCTTCTGCATTATGTCAGGATCTGAGGTCGGCAGTGGAGAAGATTGCCCGCTTTTTGGGACGAGATCTGGACGAAGCTGCGATCTCTCGTGTTGTGGAGAAAGCCACCTTTAAAAATATGAGGAAGGACCCCAAAGCCAACTATGAGTTCCTTCCTACTGAAATTCTACAGGGCAAATTCATGCGCAAAGGTCAGAATTCAGAGATTATACTTCATGGAGGCCTTATTAAAGACATATATGGAGTCTTATGAATGGACAGCAACAGGTTTATTAGTTTGACTCTGTACAGTAGCATTTGTTCTTATTCAGTAGTTCTCTGATTGATTTATCTTCATCCTCATGATGTTCCACTTTACTCACAGTGTTTCCAGTGTTATCAGTTCCCAACACCAGCCTTTAACAGACTATTCATCATGTATACTGTAGTACAGTTTCTTTGGACTTTTCACACCCCAAACACCCCAAACAAAAAGGGATCTCTGGAACAAGGCCATAGAAGAACCACTTTTGGTTCCTTCAAGAACCTTTGGTAACAGTTTATTTACACCTTGCTAAGTAACATTCAAAAAATCATGCTATAAATAAGTTATAGCAGATGTTATATTCTGTCATACGCTCTCATAGCAGATTAGGTTCAGTAATATAACAGTGGATGGTTTAATGGATGGTTCTTTAACCCTCTATCGCACTGTGATGCCATATGGCAACAATTACATTATCTCAATTTTACTAAAAAGCAGTGATATAAAATCTGTGTTTACCTATTTATATGTGGAAAAGGGGTCTTTCACTTGAAAGGACAAATATTGTATGACATCACATGATCAGGAATTTTTATTATGATGTTGTTATTACCATATATTCCAAATACCAACTGAAATTGTATTAATTTACAATATTTGTACATTTTGAGTCGTACGTTTCACGAAGTGTAAGTTGGGTTTGTTTGGTCTTGTTTCAAGAAAAGGATGTTTTTAGAGACAAGTTAATTTTATGGTACTATGGTACGATTGGGCATTGTTGCCATATGGCAACAGTTTACCAAATACCCCACTTTGAAATATATATATCCATTATTTAAGCAATTTTAAATGACAAAAACACATTAAAATATTTTTCTCATGTCTAAGCAATAATTCATGCAGTAGAGGGTTAAAGATCATTTGAGCTCGTCCAAAAAAAAATAAAGAAAAAAAACATATTAACCATTCCACCCTTTTTGGATTATCAGTTATATTGTTTATATAATATTTTGTGCAAAAACGCTTTATTATTACATTTTAGTGACCTCTTTATTTTAAATACAGGGCTTTAAACAGCACCATACCATGCTCTTATATGACTAACATCTCACATGTATTGTTTTCATTGCTCATTTATAGACCATTTTTGCTCGAATGAAGATTCATTTTAAAGTTTAACTCCACATAATATAAAGGTTCTTTACTGCTTAAAGGCCTACATGCCTGTAATTTTATGAAGTGATTTATAAAAGTTGTTTTAACAGGAGAGTTTTCAGAGATTTTAGACCAGTTGAGTGTGTGATGTGTCTGTTGTGTGTTGTTCCAGGTACAGTAGGAGACTGGAAAAACATCTTCACTGTGGCCCAGAATGAGATGTTTGACCGTATCTATCAGGAACGAATGAAGGATCTTCCGTTAAAGTTCATATGGGACATAAAGTAAAGCACTTTTTATGGAAACCAAGCCAAGTGATGAAAACACTGTACTGTACTGTGATCACACGTTTAGAAAATTAGAAATTTCTCAAGTTTTTCAGTCTAATTACCCTCTGCTACATCTGTAGTGGACAAATATGTGGAAGGACAAGGTTAGTGTTTATGATAAAGTGGACAGTGAATGTAAGTAGAAGGTAGGTGTTTCTAATTAAGTGGCCAGTGAGTGGAAGTAGAAGGTAGGTGTTTCTAATAAAGTGGACAGTGAGTGCAAGTACAAGGTAGGTGTTTCTAATAAAGTGGACAGTGAGTGGAAGTACAAGGTAGGTGTTTCTAATAAACTGGCCATTTAGAGGAATTACAAGGTAGGTGTTTCTGTTAAAGTGGCCAGTGAGTGGAGGTACAAGGTAGGTGTTTCAAATACAGTGGCCACTCAGTGGAAGGACAAGGTAGGTGTTTCTAATAAAGTAGCCATTTAGAGGAATTACAAGGTAGGTGTTTTTGATAAAGTGGGCACTGTGTGGAAGGACAAAGGTTGGTATTTCTAATAAAGTGACATGCTTAGAAATTAAAGGAATATTCTTCAGTTTTTCTACCTAAATCACTCTCTGCTGTATCTGTAGTGTATGGTTGTTTACCATGAACAATAATTTCAGTGTGTTTCATTGTACAACGAACTGAAAATCTGCTGAAACAATGATCTTACAATACATTTACAATAAAAGTATTATTATTATTATCACCACCATTTCTATTCATTTCTACATAGCTATTTTTTATTATTATTTTTATTTATTTTTATTTTCATGCCTTTATTATTCCTGGTAATTATTTAATCTTTTCCGTTTGTCTATGCCATCATTGCCATATTAAGGCCAACATTACTGACCAGTTTCAGTACAGAACTAATAATGACCAGCAGAGGTCAGTATACAACTACAAATCACATTCTGCTCTACGTGCTTCGCTTCAAACTGGTTTAAATTAAAGTGTGTTAGACCAAACCCACAGCTCTGTGACAAAACATTGCAGTGTGGGTGCATATGCAACGTCCCTAACGTTTCCACTAAACAGGTCACGTTTTTGTGTTTTCTCATTCAACTTTTGGAACAAACATATTTCTGCAAATTCTCCTAAAAATTTTAAACATAGAAGTGTTAAAAAAAGAGTTTCAAAAGTGCCCACAGGGAGAGTTTGGCCAAATATGTGCTTTCATTAATTTACTCAACCTCTTCCTTTTATGGTTAACCTTGTCTTTAAATACATATAATGTTATTGTAAAGTGAGGAAAGTGGGTTTGTTGCCCTGAGGCAACATAGTGCAGTGGAGGGTTAATCATTGCCCTAATTAGTTAATAATTGCATTCCCTACAACATTTTTTTTTGTTTTAGTTCCTGTCTAACTGACCTCTAACTTTTCTCTGTGGACGCTGAGCAAATGGTGACTGCCGAGGAATGCAAGCAGAAAATTGGTGGCAGGATCAGCAGATCAGGGCTCTTCTGAAGCCGTAGAACAAGCTCCACAAGCAGAAAACGCATTTGGATGCAGGCTGTGAAACAGCAGGTAGATTCAGGTCCACTAAGTCTGATGGCAACATTGACTCCTGTGGTTACTACAACTTTCACACCCACACTGGAGTGGTGCTGGGAATGCCAGCATGGCCTGGGGAATGAGAAGGTTTCCTCCACCTCCTCCGTCGGCCTTCGACTTCAGCAATCGGTTCGAAGCCCTTAGTTCTCCACCTGCCTCAGCTCCTTGGACAACAACTCAGGGTGATGTTCTAGTGATGAGAGACTCCACCATCTCATCCCATCAAAGTCCTCAGAACATTTCAGATTAATTCTAGACACAGTGAAGAAGAGGACGGAGGCCAGGATCATCATTTCTGGACATCTGCCCACCTACAAGAGAGGAAGTCAGGTGTTCAGCAGACTCTACACGCTCCACCGTTGGCTCCAAGGCTGGCGCGATACCACGGCGTCAGCTATGTGAGCAACCGGTGTTGAAAAAAACACAAATAATTTCATTTTTGTAGCTTTACAAAAAAACAGCTTTACTCAGTGTAAGGTCACTAAATAACAAAACATGTCTGATTCGAGATATTAAAGAGGTTATGTTTTTATTAGAAACATGACTAAATGAAAATTACAGATTTATGCATACAGTAAGACAGGACAGGCGAGGAGGAGGAGTGGCATACAGTTAAAATAGTGACTTTAACCACAGAAATACCACTGTTATTTTCTTTTATGATTTTAAATTAATACTCATAGTTTCTCTTCTCACTCTTAAGCTTGTAAAGCTGCCACTGGTGTAAAAACTGCTGTGTAAATAAAGGTATTATTATTATTATTATTATTATTATTATTATTAGTGGTAGCAGTAGTAGTAGTAGTGGTAGTAGTAGTAGTATTAAGAATTTAGTTCACTGCGTTTGCAAAAAGTCAAGCAGGGGAACATGCACCCATGGACTTCTGTAATTACTGTAATTTTACAGTGAAACTTTCTACAGCGTTGCTTAGGATCGGTGGTAGGTTCGGAATGTGACGTTGTCTTGCCATCACACTCTTTTTGAGAATGTGAACAAATGGGCTGCAGGTCAGATATGAACTTACAGAGTTTATCTGATGTTCCTTTCTGCATTATACTACTACTTTATTTATCCATTCACAACTAGCATACAGTCTTCCTCAACACAAGGCATGCAAAAGTGCATAAGACTATGGAAAACTTTAAATACAGTACTCCATTAAGCAATGTGTGTAAGGTAAGCTTGCCAGCCAGCCCATCTTTCCTCATTTTTTTTCCTGAAAAAATTCCCAGAGTGTTGTGAGAGTTTGCCGATGAACACTTTTACTGTCATACTGACTCAAAGTACATGGGTGAGCACTGCAATAGAGTGAACAAACTGAGATGTGACCATATGCCTCCATATTTATAATTATAAACTTATAAACATTACTTATAAACAATAGTAATATACAGTATACAGTAGTAATGTGGTTCTAATGTGTTAATGTGAATCTTTACACCCTGAAACACATAAACCACTGCATGCCATTACTGTATGTTAGCAGCTAATGTTACTATGGAGATGCCAAGGACAGTTTCAAAGGTCACTTGAGCTGAATGTTTACTGTCTTGCTGTTTGTCTAAATGCTTTGCGGAACAGGAGTTAAAGGATTTAGACTGTGTAGTTCTCTGCGGCTGTTAGAATGGAAAAGATCGGCGACTCTCTTTGCAGATATAAAGACCATGTTTTTATTACTGACATACTAAAAGTCGAGCACATCGACTCCCTTCAGAGCTTCGAGATACGAGACAGTGACGTTTTTCTGGTGACCTACCCAAAGTCAGGTGAGAGAGTGTTAGAATGGTAAGAGTAGGTCAACCTAGAATGCTGACAATCAGTGCATGATATTTACCATATCATTGTAATGCTAACTGGTTGCTGGGAATTACATGCAACACAGATTTAGGTGCTTTGTAGTAAATCTTTTCATATTTTTTATGAGTATCATACTTCAGTATTCTGAATAATGAGATTTTGCTGTGTTATGAAGTTATTTAGGAATATGTACTTTCAAAAATAGCTCAGTCAATAAAAAATCGAACCTTTAATGAAAGTAATTTAGTCCAAGAAAACAAAATGAACAAAACCCCGTTTATGTGTCTGTAATAGTGGCACACCTAGAAATTCTTATGAACAAAATGTATCATCCACATTTTTTTTAAATCATCACTGTTTATCAACATGGGAAGTTTAGAAAATAAACAAATGAAATGTCCACTGTTAGGGCAAAAATTAAGAAGTTTGAAACAACCAGAGCTGTAGTGAACCTGCCTGAAAGAGGACGCACATGTATTTTACCACCAGGCACTTTCGGGAAGACGGGTAGGAGAGAGAGGGAAACGTTTCACTGAGGATCACAGTTGACTATGGTGGTACTTCAAACCTACTATAAGTCATTAGATGCCCCTTCCATGCCAACTAACTATTTAGAAGGTGTGACTGAAACTGTTCTATGGTCAACAGCTTATGAGAAAAAAAGGTGATAAAAGTATACTTTGATGTAGACCAGTGTGTATTTTAACAGGAACGATATGGATGCAGAACATAATACTACTGATCTGTGAGTCGGACAGCACAGATGAGACTCAATTTCTCAACAATCCTGAGAAAATGCCATGGCTGGAGTATCCGTCAGAACACTCGGATTATTCCTCTCAAGCATCTCCGCGATTCTTTGTCTCGCACCTCACGCCCGCGCTCATGCCACCTGGACTCAAGGACAAAAAGGCAAAGGTAGAGTAGGAGGTGATCTGGGCTGCAACAGGACTTTCAAGCTTTAAGTGCTGTTTATCTGATGGGGGCAGTTTTGGTGTCTACCAGGTCTTCCAGGTGGTTGTTAGGAGCCACATTTTCTTTGTAGCTTTAACTTCTTCAACTCCTTGAGACCACCGGTGGTTCCAAAACGCACTTCGTCATATTCTTCATAACTTTCATATTTCATAAGCTACATTCAAAAGGTGGGGGTCGTATGAGAGCTGTAACTGTCTTCTTTCCAGTCTAATAGATGGGTGATGTAATTTTAAACCCTTATAATAAAAGAAGCTGAACTCACAGTTTTTTTTTTCTACTGAAAGTCGACCCATTTTTCCACAAATCTGGGCTATAAACTATAAACAGATGGCGTCTCTTCAGTGATCTGCTCTGTAAAAAATATTTTCATAAAATAATACAAAGAGCGTCTAAGATTTTTGGCTTTCAGCGGTAAATTGTAAGCATATAGCAATATGTGTGATCATAAAACACATTTTCTGTGAATTTGAGGGGAACTTTTACAAAAAATGAATAAAATAAAAATTTACATTTATTTCATGCAGTTACTGAATAATTTGCCTTACGATTTGGTCATGAAAATTCAGATGGACAAACCAAAATATACCCCGGTTGAATAAGAGGTTCATTATTTTTTTAACCTCCTCAGAAATTTCTCCATTAATGCTCATTTTGACTTGGGATTAAGAGTGGTCTCTGACTTTTACACAATATTTGTATGTCAGTATGGGTGATGTCATTGCACCAAACCTCAGAATAGTGTTTAATGTGAATCACTGTCTGGTTTTAAATGCTAGATCGTTTACGTGGCCAGAAACCCAAAAGATGTTGCAGTGTCTTTTTTCCACTTCTCCCACGTGTTGACCAAGGTTGGGACCCCCAAGCACTTTGAAGAGTTTCTGCAGCAGTACCTCGCTGGAGACGGTAAGACTGAATCCCAGAGACTTCAAGGGTCTTTAGATTTTCTGTGAAGAGACACTTTTGAGGATAATTTTATAAATGCAAAAACATGCAGAACCAATCAATGTTTAACATTCTAGGCAGATTTTTAAACCTGCAAGGACAGAAAAAACATGTCATTTAATATAGAACTGACCGTCTCTGCGTGCTGCTGGACTTTGCAGTTTATGGATCATTGTGGTTTGATCACATCCGTGAGTGGCACACGCACAGAGATGAGTACAACATCCTGTTCCTGACTTATGAGGACATGATCATGGTAAGATAAATGCATGGAACGAGGTTCAACTCATAATATAATCACCACACAAAATGTAACATTAGTGTTTCAGTTCACTTAGGTTATGTATTAATTACCACATTACATTACTTTTTTAAGATTTTAATATTTTTAACAATTCTTATTTAAAATGACATCATAAAGCATAAATATATACACATTCGCTCACTAACTAGCACACCTATACACACCGATCAGGCATAACATTCTGACCACCTCCTTGTTTCTGCGCTCATTGTCCATTTTATCAGCTCCACTTACTATATAGGTGCACTTTGTAGTTCTACAGTTACAGACTGTAGTCCATCTGTTTCTCTGCATACTTTGTTAGCCCCCTTTTACCCTGTTCTTCAGTGGTCAGGACCCCCATGGACCCTCACAGAGCAGGTACTATTTGGGTGGTGGATCATTCTCAGCAAAGCAGTAACACTGACGTGGTGGTGGTGTGTTAGTGTGTTGTGCTGGTACGAGTGGATCAGACACAGCAGTGCTGCTGGAGTTTTCAAACACTGTGTCCACTCACTGTCCACTCTATTAGACACTCCTACCTTGTCAGTCCACATTGTAGATGTAAAGTCAGAGACAATAGCTCATCTGCTGCTGCACAGTTTGTGTTGGTCATCCTCTAGTCCTTCATTGATGGTCACAGGATGCTGCCGACAGGACGCTATTGGCTGGATTTTTTGGTTGGTGGACTATTCTCAGTCCAGCAGTGACACTGAGGTGTTTAAAGAATTATTTATCATGTTTAATAATACTCCCAATCCTGTGCTTTCTGCATTGTGTCAGGATCTGAGGTCGGCAGTGGAGAAGACTTCTCGCTTTTTGGGACGAGATCTGGACGAAGCTGCGATCTCTCGTGTTGTGGAGAAAGCCACCTTTAAAAATATGAGGAAGGACCCCAAAGCAAACTATGAGTTCCTTCCTACTGAAATTCTACAGGGCAAATTCATGCGCAAAGGTCAGAATTCAAAAATCATTCTTCATACATACAGAGAGTTATATATGGACAGCAGTGCATGTTTATTAGTATGGCTCTGTACAGTAGTATTTGTTCTTATTTAGAAGTTCTCTGACTGATTTATCCTTAGCGTCCTGATATTCCACTTCACTCACACTATTTCCAGTGCTGTCAGTTTCCAATAGCAGCCTCTAACATACATTTAGTATACAGTTTTGGCTCCATACTTATATTTTTACTTGAAAAAAGTAAAGTTTCTTTGTACTTTTTACACCTCAATGCAAACAAAAAGGCATCGCTGGAACTCTCATTTTGTAAATGAGAACCTCCATATGATGTAAAGGTTCTATACCAGTTAAAGACCCGTACATCCCTGTAACTTTATAAAGTAATTTATAAATTTTGTTTTCACCGGAGAGTTTTCGGAGATTTTAGACCAGTTGAGTGTGTGATGTGTCTGTTGTGTGTTGTTCCAGGTACAGTAGGAGACTGGAAAAACACCTTCACTGTGGCCCAGAATGAGATGTTTGACCGTATCTATCAGGAAAAAATGAAGGATCTTCCATTAAAGTTCATATGGGACATAAATTAAAGCCCTAATAAAAACCAAATTGTGTAATGAATGCACTGCACTATACTGTGTATTCATTACGCTACGCAATGAATGATTTTATTTAGCTCGATTTTATGCTTTGAACAGAAACCTGGTTAAATGAATGTAGTGATGTAACTTTAATTTTATAACTTCTTACATGCTGGCAAGAGAGGTGGAGGTATAGCTGGTCTAATTGATGATTCTTTCCAATGCAACCAGTCATCATCATCATCATCTGGACAGGATGTCAGATTATTACTGTGTCCTCTTTGAAATGCGGACCTAGATATCAATGTGTATTTATATATTGTGTTATGGATGAAAAAACACTATGGGGGAATGCTACTGTAGTTCAGCTCTAAAAGTGAGACTGTAAGAAGAAGACTGAACATAGATGGTATAAAACCAAGCTTCAGATCCACAAAGAAATCTTCAAAGATAGGCTGCATGATTACAACACATTAATGTGCAAAGCTAGATAATCCTTCTTCTCCAGCATTATCAACAATAACATTAACAATAGCAAAATGCTCTTTGCGATGGTTGACAAACCAAGTCACCCATATATGGCCCCTGAATTAGTGCCAACTGAGAGATGTAAGTTTGCATACATTATAATCCCCAACATCACTAGTATGTCTATATCCACCAATCAAACCAAGCAAAGACCACACACATGTTAGGTTTTTTACCAAAATGTTAAAAACTGCAGTTGTGAAGCCTCTTTAAAAAGAAAAATCTGTAAATATGTATTAATCATAGATCTATTTCAAATCTGCCTTTCATTGGAAAAAATCAATGAGAGGCTCATCTTCAAGCAACTTACTGGTTTACTTGTTAGTACTGAGATAGCTCTAATTAAGGTTATCAATGACATTCATTTAAAATTCAGACTTTGGAAAAATATCTGTTCTACTGCAGCTCAACCTCAGTGCTGCTGTTGATACCATTGACCAAAAAATTTGTATAGATGGACTTGAGAACTGGTTTTGACAAGAACTGTCCTAAAATGGTTCAGTTTATACCGGCAAGGAAGGAACTACTTTGTCAAAATGGAAAATAATGTCTCTGAGAGTGTGCCCAGTGACCTGTGGTGTCCCCCAGGGTTTGATTCTTGGGCCACTCTTATTGTATTTATACATGCTTCCTCTACAAGACTGTTGACTATCTTAACACAACTATGTAGATGCCACTCAGATCTACTTGGCCCTCTCCCCAAACAGCTATGGTTCCCTTGACTCACTTTGTTAATGCCTTGAGCTCATTAATAACTGGATGGGACACATTTTCTGCAGTTGAATAAAGTTAAAACAGATTATTTTATTGGGGAATAGCAAACAGAAATACAGACCAGCTGCCTACCTGGACTTGCACCAAACCTTGGTGTACTAATGGATCTCTGTTTTATCAGTCATGTCAAAGCAGTTAGCCCTCTATTGCATGAATTATTACTTAAACATGATAAAAATGTTATGATAACACATTACAGCTATGAGAAAATGACTGAAATTACAAAATATCAATAATGTTTTTTTTTTTCCTTTTAAATGTAATCAAAAGTTGTAACAATAGTCTCAGAGTAGCCTAGGGCTATGTGAGTCAATTACAGTTCAATAGATTGAATGCACACAGATCCCTTCCATACATATCGTTGCCATATGGAAACAAATTTATTTCATCATTTTACAAAAACATGCATCACATCCAAATTGGTTTAATGATGAAAATTAAAATTGTATTTACCCCAGATAGTATTTAATTTTAAAGACATTTAGCCTAAATGTTGAACAAGTCAACATTGTCAACATTGGGAGCCCTCAGGTCATGACCTTCTCAGATTCAAGTGTCCATGGGAAAAGTGAGTGCAAACAGGATTTCCTGGTCATGTTTTGTCATCAAGTATTTGTCCTCTCAAAGTAAAAGACCTTTTTTTTCCAAAATTAAAGTAAAACAAGGATTTTATATTACTGCCTTTTAGTAAAATTGAGATAAAGTCACTGTTGCCATATGGCAACAGCATGCAATAGAGTTACTAAATCAGCGTTTTATCACCTTAAGAACATCAACAGTATCAGAGATTATCAGACAAAAGCAGACCTGGAGAAACTTATCCATGCCTTTATTTCTAGCAGGGTTGATCACTGTAATGGTCTTCTAACTGGACTCCTGAAGAAAAAGACAAACAGCTTCAGCTGATTCAAACTGCAGCTGCCAGAGTCTCACTAGGAGTAAAAGAAGGAGGGCATCACCCCCATTCTTAAATCTTTACATTGCCTACCAGTCTGTTACTTTAAGGGTGCTGTTACTGCTCTATAAATGTCTTAATGGTGCAGGATCAGCGTATTCATCTGATCTACTGCAGCGATATGAGCCGAGCAGAACTCTCAGATCATTAGGAACTAGAAGGAACTTCTATTAGAGAAGTGCAATAGAGCTAACAGTGTTTTAAACTGAGCTGAAAGCTGCTCAAACAGAAGCGTTTAGCTGCTATGCTGCTATTACATGGAACAGGTTGACAGGGAGCATTAGAAGAGCCCCAGCAATAGACAGTTTTAAATAAAAAAAATGAATGAATAAATGTATTCTTTATGTCTTCTCTTTTAAATCTATGGTTTATAATCATGTTTTAATCTTGTTTGTATTTGATATTCTCCTACATCTTTTTTAATTTTTAATTTGAATTATCTTTGTATTTCCTCATTTGTAAAGCACTTTGACACCAATGTATGAAAGGTGCTGTATAGATAAACTTGCCTTGCATTACTGTGATGACGTTTAGAAATTAAAGGAATACTCATGAGAATTTCAACCTAATCACTCTCTGCTGCGTCTGTAGTGCATGATCACGTGTACACGTTTCACAGTACAATTAACAGAGAAGCTGTTGACTGAAATGATCATTTAACAATACATTTACAATAAAAGCAAATGAGAATGTGCTGAAGTTCAGGGAAATGTGCTAAGATTAGCACCCATGGTAGAACGGATGCACAATCTACAGTAAATTATGCTCTCTGTACGGTAGAAACACGTAACAAATGTCTTCTACTATGCCACTCTTTCATTTTCACTCCTTTATGACTCTTCTGCAGCTTTCAGTGCAGAACTAATCATGACCAGCAGAGGTCAGTATACAACTTCAAGTTACATTCTGCTCTGTGTGCTTCACTACAAACTGAGGTAGATTTTTAACTTTAGGCACCAATTTCTCCAGTGCTTGTTGAAACAGTTTGACTCCTGTGGACAGAAATTGACCAATGATGTGTGGGACAGAGGGGGGCTGTTAAACTGTGCAGCAACAGACAGGCTACAGTGTGTAAGTGTATGCCGATACAGTGGAGCTATAAAGTAAGTGGAGCTCATAAAATGAAGAAAAATGTAGGTTAGGTGTTTCTAATAAAGTGGCCACTGAAAGGAAATACAAGGTAGGTGTTTCTAATGAAGTGGCCACTGAATGGAAATACAAGGTAGGTGTTTCTAATGAAGTGGCCACTGAATGGAAATACAAGGTAGATGTTTCTAATGAAGTGGCCAGAGCTTGGAAGCACAAGATTGCTGTTTCTATCAAAGTGGCCAGTGAGTGAAAGTACAAGGTAGGTGTTTCTAATAAAGTGGCCTGTGAGTGGAAGCACAATGTAGATGTTTCTAATAAAGTGGCCAGTGCTTGGAAGCACAAGGTTGGTGTTCCTAATAAAGTGACCAGTGAGTGCAAACACAGCAGTAGTGTTTCTAATAAAGTGGCCAATGAGTGGATCTACAAGCTAGATGTTTCCAATAAAGTGGCCAGTGAGTGGAAGTACAAGGTTGGTGTTTCTAATAAAGTGGCCAGAGAGTGGAAGGTTGAGGATTGGGTTTGTAATAAAGTGGCCAGAGAGCGGAAAGACATGGTAGGCACTTCTCATAAAGTGGCAAGTAAGTGAAATCACAAGGAATTAGTTTCAACATGACTTACAATGGAAATTAGCCATCTTGTTTCTTGACTTTGCCAAGTTGAGAGTTGAGAAAGAGTCGTCAGCAGAGCAGCGCCCTTTGGGGCAGTGGAAGAGTTAACTGCCCCTTATCTAGAGCACAAACTGGAGTTATCAGTCAGTCAGAGCTGTAGAAACTTCATCTTTTACACACTGAAGAAAGCAGGTAGAACTTCAAACATCGTGAATTCCTTGAATACATCTCCTCTGCAGTTTTGTTCATTAGCTCAATGAAGTGGAATTGAACCTCTAACTGACTCTGACATTGACTGCCAGGCGACAGTAGCGACTGGACTTTTAGTGCCACTGCAAAGAAATCTTGTGTCAAATACAACTCTTACAGAAAATCAAATCATGTAAAATTCGCTATGCACATGGTTCATAAGGACACTGCGGCTAGATTCAAGGTTTAGAGGAATAAGGAGCTTTTCAGAAGTCCTGCGAATGCTGTGCAGTCAAAGTGAAAAACTAGTACTGTCTGTGTGATATTTGGGAGGTTTTTTTTTACCACCTACACTCATGCAGATGTTTGGTATTGTATCTCAGATCTCGGCCTGGAAGGCATCATTAGAAACCTCATAAAGCTCTATCTGAGTCCTATTTACACTCTGCGCAGCTGACGTTCACTGCAGGCTGAATTCTTATGAAAACCCTTCATACAGATAGCTCAGAAACGCACACAGTGCCTGTGGAGTTACTGGAATTTGTTACTGGCATTTCAGATTTATTCTGCTTGCTCCTGGTTGAGGAACCGTGACGGCATCACCAGACGCATAGATCACGCTAATACCCAAGGCAAGGTGGTATCAATTACAGATGATCTGGAAACTGTTCTGCCCGTACACACCACACCCCCCCCCCACACCCCCCCGTCATATCACCATAGCTCTTCATCTTCCCGCCGGAGATTGCGCAATTGCCTCATTTATTCTTCCTAAAAGTCATTAAAATCAAGACGCTGTCAAAGTAATAGATAAACCACTTGGTGCAGGTTGGCAGTTTGGATTGAGTTTTCGTCCCAGCTTCCCGGTACAAATCCATTCGGGAAAAAAAAGAAAATCATTTGATTACTTGTCACAGGCACATTCGCTGCGTACTAATGGACTCCATAATGAAAACGTCATATCATTACATCTGAACGGATATGATCTGATGAATGGATATGATGAACTGACTGAATCAGGCCATCTTTCATCACATCTAATCCACTTAGCCAAGCACAACCAGCGTTCACTTGTTAAGGCAAACATTGTGGTTCTCTGGATGTAGTTGAGCGTCAAACTGACAAAACTCTTTAAGCCTTTTCTGTTTGAAAGTCATATCATTTGTGATCTGTTGAGCTGTACTGAGCTATTCCTGGTCCCTATATTGGAGCCCTTACCTACCCCAAAAATCAATAAAGTGGCCAGTGAGTGGAGGTACAAAGTGGGTGTTTCAAATAAAGTGGCCAGTTAGTGGGAGTACAAGGTTGGTGTTTCTACTAAAGTGGCCAGTGAGTGGAAGTACAAGGTAGGTGTTTCTAATGACTTCAAACTGAGGTAGATTGTAACATCAGCCACCAATTTGCCCAGTGTTGTTTGAAACAGTTTGACTCCTGTGGTCAGAAATTGACCATTGATGCGTGGGGCAGAGGGAGGCTGTGCAGTAACAGACAGGCTACAGTGTGTAAGTGTATGCTGATATAGTGGAGCTCATAAAGTGAATAAAAAAGGAAGATTGGTGTTTCTCATTAAGTGGTCAGTTTGTGGAAGCACAAGGTAGGTGTTTCTAATAAAGTAGACAGTGAGTGGAAGTACAAGGTAGATGTTTCTAATAAAGTGGACAGTTAGTGGAAGCACAAGGTAGATGTTTCTAATAAAGTGGCCAGTGAGTGGAAGTACAAGGTAGATGTTTCTAATTAAGTGCTCAGTAAATGGAAGTACAAGGTAGATGTTTCTAATAAAGTGGCCAGTGAGTGGAGGCACCAGGCTAGTGTTTCTATTAAAGTGGCTAGTTAGTGAAATTACAAGGTTGCTGTTTCTAATAAAGTGGCCAGTGAGTGTAACAGCTATTAAAAGTTTAACAAAGCTAGACGGGTCAGTCCCTGTCAGTCAGTGTTTGTCTTATGTTTTCTAATAACACAGTTGGCCATTACTGAATGATCTTTAGACTTAAATTAGAGGGTCTGATCTGTCTTGTTTGCCAGGCAGTTTGTTTTGATGGAATATTTGTCGTTGTTATTTTTAATACGCTCTTAGGAGCTGAGATGAAACTTACCAGAAATCTCATTAGTAGTACACAACCTCAAATCACTTTGTGCCCACTCACTTCTCAGCTTTTTCCGTATTCAATTAAACAGTGAATGCATGCCAGTTCTGTTAGCCTTCAGATGAGAATGAATTAATATCCTCAGAGAAAATGGCTCTCCCTGTATCTCTCTCTCTCTCTCTCTCTCTCTCTCTCTCTCTCTCTACCATTTGCAAATAATCATGAGGAGTATGCACACAAGGTTAACTGCAACTAAATATTTGATGGCTAATATTAAAACACATTTAGCATGATGACCCCGCAGTCAGAATTCAGCCTGAGTTGAATCTCCAGTGTCCATGAGAACAGCACACCAGGCCACGTTCTGAACTGCAGAGATGGACCAAATTCAAATGTATTTGCTCCACGTTTGAGCTGGAAGTGTTATGTATTTCGTTTTGCCACTTTGTAGAGTTTGGAGACTGAAACAGATATTCAAGTACACTGGTTTGGCAATGTTGGAGTTCTCTGGTTCTCTGGTTCTTTGGAGTGATGCCATAAAAGAAACACATTTGCTTCTCCAAAGAACCTCTTAATGAATGGGTCTTTAAACAGTGGGGCAGATTTATTAAGAGAGGTGCTAGTTACCGATAGTCTACCAACACTTTGCGCTGGGAGGGACGGCTAGTTTAGGGGCCTGGGACCATAGAACCTGCTATACAAATGGTCACAGGCATAACTGCATAGTTAACATATTAGTAGCACAATATAAACACCTGTTTGGCTCATGTATTTAACGTATAGAAGCCTGTTTATTAATCTCAGTGTTACTGAGCTCTGCTAAAGCCTGAGTAGACTGATAAATCAATGTGATCAGTTATTAATCTCAGTGTTGCTGAGCTCTGCTAAAGCCTGAGTAGACTGATAAATCAATGTGATCAGTTATTAATCTCAGTGTTACTGAGCTCTGCTAAAGCCTGAGTAGACTGATAAATCAATGTGATCAGTTATTAATCTCAGTGTTACTGAGCTCTGCTAAAGCCTGAGTGGACTGATAAATCAATGTGGTGATCAGTTATTAATCTCAGTGTTACTGAGCTCTGCTAAAGCCTGAGTAGACTGATAAATCAATATGATCAGTTATTAATCTCAGTATTACTGAGCTCTGCTAAAGCCTGAGTAGACTGATAAATCAATGTGATCAGAGCTGAAAGTTTGATATAAATATAAAACTGTTAATAACAAAACACTTGATTGAAAAGATTTTTAAAAAATCCATTTCGTAACACATTTATAACATTTGTTTTTTCATGAAAGTATCTAATAATTATTTGTGTTATTACACATTCACAAATTTGGCAGTTCTCATTGGCAACCAAAACAGGACGTAACTAAAACTGTGGTTGTGTTTGCATTTAAAATAAAGAAGAGGCTTTTTATTTGAAAAGAATACATTACTGTCAATCAGTGACAATGAAGAAGAGTAGAGCAGTTTAAAACATTGTTTTTTCTGGAACTACTTGGTTTTTGTTTTTTTTTCCTTCATATTTCCTTCATCACATTAAGAATATGTGGCATGGCTTGTATTCACAAGTGTTTTTCCACTGAAAATCAATAAATGTGTTCAAAAAACTCTCTTTTTTGTCTGAGCATGAAGAATGGCAGCCAAGTTTGCACCAGAAAAAAGATGAGCTTATCTCAGGTGTTAAACAGCACACAGTCAGTACGTTTGTTAAATCAGAGTAGATTCATCTATTATAATAATCACTTCTCAGCGTTCTGTGCTTTGACAGGGGAACTCAGGAAAACTTTAGTCAGTCACAAAAGTCACTTTAATAACTGATCAATGTGATCAGTTATTAATCTCAGTGTTACTGAGCTCTGCTAAAGCCTGAGTAGACTGATAAATCAATGTGATCAGTTATTAATCTCAGTGTTACTGAGCTCTGCTAAAGCCTGAGTAGACTGATAAATCAATGTGATCAGTTATTAATCTCAGTGTTGCTGAGCTCTGCTAAAGCCTGAGTAGACTGATAAATCAATGTGATCAGTTATTAATCTCAGTGTTGCTGAGCTCTGCTAAAGCCTGAGTAGACTGATAAATCAATGTGATCAGTTATTAATCTCAGTGTTGCTGAGCTCTGCTAAAGCCTGAGTAGACTGATAAATCAATGTGATGATCAGTTATTAATCTCAGCGTTACTGAGCTCTGCTAAAGCCTGAGTAGACTGATAAATCAATGTGATGATCAGTTATTAATCTCAGTGTTACTGAGCTCTGCTAAAGCCTGAGTAGACTGATAAATCAATATGATCGGTTATTAATCTCAGTGTTACTGAGCTCTGCTAAAGCCTGAGTAGACTGATAAATCAATGTGATCAGAGCTGAAAGTTTGATATAAATATAAAACTGTTAATAACAAAACACTTGATTGAAAAGATTTTTAAAAAATCCATTTTGTAACATATTTATAACATTTGTTTTTTCATGAAAGTATCTAATAATTATTTGTGTTATTACACATTCACAAATTTGGCAGTTCTCATTGGCAACCAAAACAGGACGTAACTAAAACTGTGGTTGTGTTTGCATTTAAAATAAAGAAGAGGCTTTTTATTTGAAAAGAATACATTACTGTCAATCAGTGACAATGAAGAAGAGTGTGAATCTTCCCTGTGTGCTGTATGTAGAAGTTTTCAAATGCTGTATTCTAAATGTATCTGTAATGCATTCTGAATATGCTACTTCGTATGTATTGGAACAGGAAATACTACTGAATACATTTAGAACATTGTAATCAGTATTTAGCCAGTAGCCTTCCCAAATTAATTTATGAATAAATAAATAAATATTTGGTGTATTAGTTTATGGTTCTATACTGCATTACATTTCAGTGTAACTGCAGTCACATCACATCACATTTGTGTATTCAGTTTATTTATATAGAAGTAATTCTGAATTGTTCCGAATGTAATTAACTGAAGCGTTTCCTAAAAAACGGGAGCTGAATTGAATCACTGTGAGGTCAGATTTTCGACCTTGGTGTTAACCCAGTCAGCAGGTGATTTAGAGTAATGGAGGTGCTTCAGTGGAGCGAGGCAGGTAAAGCTAACTGATAACCAGCCACAAGCACTATTATTAGCCTGCAGCTATTGTGAAACGGCTCAGCGGTGTGCGAGAGTGAGTGTGGGGGTGTTTGTTTTACTGTGAGTGGTCCGGAAAGTGGATATGTGTGTTTGAACAGTAGCATTTAACACGTTATTGTGTTTGTCTTTGAGCTTTTCTATGTATAGAAGGAAGGAAGTTCCCAGCCTCTTTCTTAGAACTATACACCCAATTGGTGTATCGGTAAGTACCTTTTAAATTCACACTATATGCATGTTAATATATATTTTTTTCGATGTGTGAGATGATACATACTGTTAATCAAATAAACATAGATTTCATGCTATAAAGTGTGTGATACCCAGGATGATTTATATAGATCTATTTAACACAATTCATGATATTCCTATAAGTCCCAAACGTTGTCGGGAATGGTAAAACTATACTAATACTATCAGTTTGGCTAGCATGCCTTGGATGGTTGATTACCTAAACTGTTTTATGAGTGGAGAGAGTAAACGTGAGCTGGAATAAGCAGAGTAGATCCACTACTTCTCCATACTGAGAGGAACCATTTGAGGTGGTTTGCGCATCTGATTAGGATGCCCCTGGACGCCTCCCGTTGAAGGTTTACCAGGCACAGCTTACTGGGATGAGACCCTGAGGTCATCCTAGGACCCACTGGAGGGATTTGGCCTGGGAGCGGCTCGAGTTCCCCCAGAAAGACCTGGAAGAAGTTGCAGGGGACAGGGTCGTCTGGGATTCTCTGCTTTCCCTACTACTACTATGGCCCCATCTGGACCAAGCGGTTTAAGATGATGATGATGGTGATGATATTTCCTTCCAACTGAAATTGTGATGCTGTGTGAGCCTGTTGGACAAAAGAGCCTAAATGGGACTATAGCATGCAGTTAACCTGCCTCTGAAGGGAACATACTCAGCTTATATGTGAAGGAAAAGACAAAAAGAAAACGAAATATATGTCGGTACCTTTTTTTCAGGAGTATTATCAGTCCCATGTTACATATAGTGTTGTGACTGTGACTGCTGAATAATTGGTTTCACTGACCTTTTAAATTACATATGATGGGCTAAAAAGTGGACCTATCAAAAATTAGGAGCTTGAGTATTGGAACCAATTGATGCTGCCAGAGGTCAGGACTGTTGCTCTGTCTTCAGACAAAGAGATTGGGTTGAAAAATGGTGGGAAGTGGCTGACAACACAGCAGGTGCGGGAGGCCGAACAGCGAAACTCCAGCAGCAAAGTTTTGAGCAGAGAGCCGCTGAGCAGTGATGTAGTGTCTAGGTATGCAGGGAAAATTGTAGGCTTCTTATGTTATCAATACATAATGGCCTCAGCTTCTTCTTCTCTGCATTTCCCAGGCCTCAACTCAGATTCAAAATACATTGACGTTGACTCACTGCAAAAAACTGAAAGCTTGACTGAGATAGCGGTGGATAGAAGGGTTGCTCAGCAGTGACTGCAGGAAAAAATGAAGTGGACGTTTAGGACCATAGTGGAGAGCGTCAGGATTTTGATTGGCAGTAACAAGGGTGAAAGGAGTTCAAGAAGCTGTGCAGATTTTTGTCATAATTGCTCGTGAGGCCCCTTAGTGGCTCAGGCTCCTGTGCACACAGCCATAAAACTCATGAGATGATCCAGGGTTAGTCAGTTTACCCCACTTTTAAACTTCCTTGAGTGTGTTGAACATTAGAGCTAAGTCTGCTGCAGTAAAGGAGCATGAAAAATGCTGACTGTATACGGTCTTTGCGCAGGGATGTAAAGATGATACGCCTACGGCAGCAACCAAGGAAAGCACTGAAGGAACTATAGCTTTATTGGAGCGCAGGCATTTTCATTATTTAGATATTGTAGCTCATACTGATGCATTTTTGACACTGATGTGTTATTTCCAATGAAACGAACGCCACTTTGAAAGACCCTAAAAAAGAGAAAGGTTGCAGTGCGCATCAGTCTCTCTCTCTATCTCTCCCCCCTCTCTGTCTCTTTCTCTCTCCCCATCTTCTTTTCTGCTGTATTGTTGCTCCATCCACCCACTTACCTGCCTTTCTCTCCATCTAATAACATCACACAAAACTTTCCTTTTCTCTCCCTCTCTTTAGCTGCCAGACTTTCTGGTCTCTTAGCAACATGACTCATTTCCTTTGAGACGGACGAGGCAGATGAAGTTGTGTGGATGGGATGTGTGTGTGTGTGTGTGTGTGTGTGTGTAGTGGGGGTGGTGCTTATTGAAAAGTGTGTTTTTGGGTGTGCATGTGTGTGTAATAATAGTTTCTTCCCGCTAATATGATTATCACATTAGTATCAAAGTGAAATAATAAAAAACATCACAGCACAAACAGCAGCAGCCTGGGTCCCCACTGTGCTGCAAAACAAGTGTCAGTGGGTCAGTTTGTACAGGTAGGTGTGCATAGATAAATATATACATACATAAAAAGAAATCAATAAATAGAGCAATACACCTATATATATATATATATATATATATATGTATATATATATTTATATGTATATATATATATATATATATATATAGAGAGAGAGAGAGAGAGAGAGAGAGAGAGATAGATAGATAGATAGAATGACAGACAGACAGACAGATAGATAAAAACAAAATGCAATGATGTGCAAATCATTTAAACCCTATTAACAAAGACAACATATCAAATGTTGAAACTGAGAAATTGTATTTTTTTATATATATATTTGCCCATTTTCAATTTGATGGCAGCAACATGTTTCAAAAAAGTTGGGACGGGGGCATGTTTACCACTGTGTTTTATCCCCTCTTCTTTTAACAACAATAGGATTTCAGCTGCTCAACAGTTTGGGGTCTCCTTTGTTCTATTTTTCATTTCATATTATGACAAATGTTTACAGTGGGTGACAGATCTGGACTGCAGGCAGGCCAGTTTAGCACCTGGACTCTTTTACTACTGTTGTAATATGTACAGAATGTGTTTTGACATTGTCTCGCTGAAATAAGCAAGGCCTTCCCTGAAAAAGACATCATCTGGATGGCAGCATATGTTCCTCCAAAATCTCTATATATCATTCAGCATTTAAGTTGCCTTTACAGATGTGTAAGTCACCCATGCCATGTGTACCAATCTAACTGCATAATATCATGGATGCTGGCTTTTGAACTGTGCGCTGATAACAAGTTGGATTTTCCATGATTTTCAAAAAGAATTTAAAATTTTGATTTGTCAGACCACAGGACACTTTTTCAGTTTGCCTCAGTTTATCTTAAATGAGCTTGGGCCCAGAGAAGGAGGCAGTGTTTCTGGATCCTGTTTATATATGGTTTCTTCTTTGCATGCTAAAGTTTTAACTTGCATTTTTGGGTGCAGCAGTGAACTGTGGGCACTGACATCAATTTTTGCTCTTTTACATTGAAAAATGTAATTCCTGAGTTGCCTGCATAGTCTTTTACAGAGTGGTGAGTCCCTCCTCCTCTTTACTTCTGAAAGACTCAGCCTCTCTGGGATGCCCTTTTTTATATCCAACTGACCTGTTACTGACCTGTTGCCATTTAACCAAATTAGTTGCAAGATGTTCCACCAGAGGCATTTTCAATCTCAAAATGTTATGCATTGTTTTGCTATGAAACGGTGCGAAACAGTGTTTTACAGGCTTTGAGGTACATTTTCTCTCATTTGATGGTATGTCAGAGGTGTTGCACAATCAGCAGCTATGTATGTATAAACACTGCTGTATTACAAAGGCAGTTATTGGATTCCAATAAAGTTCTCTACAAATACAGCTGCTGCACCTCGGCAGCAGTTGAAGAAGTTAGAAGATGTACTTTGATGTGTTAAACACATGTATGTACCCATTTTATCAGACTCTGAAAATTCTTTGAAAAGAACTCAGATAAAGGCCTTCTCAGCGCCATTGTTGCAATGCTTGCATAACACAACAGGGTGTTTAATGAATCTCCATTTCCCTTTAAATAAATTACGTTTTGTCAGGGTGAAATGCAGCCCAGGGGTTTCTTTTTAGCATTACACAGTTTTATCAGTCTTTTGTTGCCCCTGTCCCAGTTTTTTCAAACACGTTGGCTGACGGCAAATTCAAAATAGGCATATGTTTTTAAAAAATAAGACGGATTTCAGTTTCAACATTTAATATGTTGTGTTTGTACTATTTTCAATTAAATATAGAATATAGATACACAGACATAGATGGATAGATAGATAGAAAGACAGATACACAGACATAGAAAGATAGACAGATACGCAGACATAGATAGATAGATAGATAGATAGATAGAAAGACATACACAGACATAGAAAGATAGATAGACAGATAGACAGATAGATAGACAGATAGATAGATAGATAGATAGATAGATAGATAGACTGACAGAGACAGATATAGACAGAAAGATAGATAGACAGACTGACAGATAGATAGACATACATAGACATAGACAGATAGACAGACAGATACACAGAGATAGATAGATAGATAGATAGATAGATAGATAGATAGATAGATACATAGATAGACAGATAAACTGACTGACAGACTGACTGAGATTAAGGAAAGGCCTTAAATTGGTCCCGTTCTGCTCAAATTAAGTTTTTGTTGATGAATGTATTTTTTTGCGCTCAGTCAGTTCATTAACTCCTGTCAGTCATGTTCTCTGTAGGCTTTGAAGACGATGTGAAAGGTTTCTGAATGGTTTCTAAAGCGTGTGGAGATCATGCGTAAGCAGTTAGTGCTGAGTGTACAGCTGAACAGGGCTCCTCTCAGGATGTGCTGTAGAATAAACACCTGGAGTTTTTACCACATTCTCACACCGAGCCATCAGCTCCCTCACAGCCCAGTAAAACCATCAGCCTTTTCTCCAGGAACCAGCAGATGCGGCGCTGTGGCAGCAATCAAAACACAGGCAGCTCCAACACACTGAGTGCTCTCGCGGCGTGCGAGCGTGAGAGGTAGCAAATTAGGGGTGGTGACATTTAATTCTCCTCTTTTGGTGAAGCGCCTCTCAGCGCTCATGAAGAACGGCAATTAGGCAGGTGAAGCGACGGGGGCTGTTTTACTTCCCCACCTGTCATTCATATCCAGGTCATTCGCAGGTCACCCAGCGGAGATTTCATCGCTACAGCTAGCACTGCAATTAATTGCTGGGGAAAGTCCACCAAATCTTTCAATTTGTGCTTGGCTGAACAGAAGGTGCAGTCTGGTCCAGTTTGAGATGCTTTACATTTTTAAAACCTGTTAATATTTATAAATCATGTAGTGCATGTCTGGGTGTTTTGAGCACAAATAGGCATTTTAATCTTTTTTTTTTTTCCTTTGTTCTCAGATACATCAATAAAAAATTCAAATATTCCAAAGAGGAAAGAGGGCACTGTCAGGTGCTGTGAAGTCAGAGTGTTGTTAAGATATGTGTCTTTTCCGTAAGGCTGGGCATTCTTTTCCATTTTTCCATGAAAATATCCACATTTTGAATGAAAAGTACTCAACAATCCTATATATTGTTATGAGTAAAAAACAGAAAATCATCATAGGTTTAGCATTAAATTGCCACAAGCAACTAGCATGAGAGATGATACATAACTGATGGTTGGATGGATTTAATTATTTGTCTTTCTGTTTTAGGCTGATTTTCTGTTTTATCTTTGTGTTTTAGGCCGATTTAGTGATTATCTCTTTGTTTTAGGCCAACTTAATGATTATCTTTGTGTTTTGGGCCAAATTAGTGATTAATCTTTGTGTTTTAGGGTTACTTAATGAATTTAATGGTTTATCTTTGTGTTTTATACTGATTTAGTGGCTTATCTTTGTGTTTTAGGCCAATTAAGTGATTTATCTTTGTGTATTAAGCCAAATTATTGACTTATCTTTGTGTTTTGGGCCGGTTTAGTGATTAATCTTTTTGCATTAGGGTGGCTTAGTGAACTTAATGGTTTATCTTTGTGTTTTATACTGATTTAGTGGCTTATCTTTGTGTTTTAGGCTGATTAAGTGATTTATCTTTGTGTTTCAGGCCAAATGATTGACTTATCTTTGTTTTAGGCCAATTAAGTGATTTATCTTTGTGTTTTGGGCCAAATTAATGATTAATGTTTGTGCTTTAGGGTGGTTTAGTGAATTTAACAGTTTATCTTTATGTTTCATACAGATTTAGTGGCTTATCTTTGTGTTTTAGGCCAAACAAGTGATTTATCTTTGTGTTTTAGGTCAAAGTATATCTTTGTGTTTCAGGCTGATTTAGTGATTAGTCTTTGTGCTTTACGATGACTTAGTGAAGTCTTTGTGTTTTATACTGATTTAGTGGCTTATCTTTGTGTTAGGCTGATTTGTGATTATCTCTTTGTTTTAGACCACTTTAATGGTTTATCTTTGTGTTTTAGGCTGACTTAGTGATTAATCTTTGTGCTTTAGGGTGATGTAGTGGATTTAATGATTAATCTTTGTGTTTTATACTGACTAAGCGGTTTATCTTTGTGTTTAGTGATTTATCTTTGTGCTTTAGGCTGATTTAATGATGATTTTTGTGCTTTAGTAAATGGAATGAATTCAGTAAATGAATACTTTAATGATCCACAACTACTATTCAGATATTTCTTTTAGGCTTCAAGGCATGAGGTCCTCTTGCACTTGGAATCCTTTTCATGTACTGCTTCAAAATTATGTAATATTTTATAATATCTAATATAACACAACTACATTATACTTTGGTTCAATAGCTAGGACATTAAAACTATGTACCTATGTTGAACCATGAAACTGAAGTGTGTGCAATGTGTGGAATAAGACTGGAATAAGAATAAGGCTTATACAGCAACACTTATGCACCAATTTAGATACATTTGAATTGCAAATAAGCCCTGATGCAGTTTGATGCTGGGTTTAGAAATGCAGAATGAGGGCAGGAAGGTGATGCTGCCCGCTGAAACACATCGGCACTTCGCCCACCTGCTTCGTACAAGCTTAAGAATTGATGTTCGATTTCAGAAAATGATCGAGAAGTTGGCAACACTCCAGCATTTGGGGGCTGGAATGGCCTGAAGCGTGTGTGATACGGCTTCCATTAAAAGCTTGTTTCGTCTTCTGTTGCCTGTATTTCACACCCACTCTTTTATTCTGCATCTAGAATTAGTGGACGTCTATACTAACTACATTTAGTATTTGTCTTTTTACGTGGGAGAATGAAAAGACCAGATATATACAGAAAGTTGCCAGCTTAAAAGAAACACCTATCTTGTACTTCCACTCACTGGCCACTTTAACAGAAACACCTACCTTGTACTTTCATTCACAGGCCACTTTATTAGAAACACCTACATTGTGCTTCCACTCACTGGCCATTTTAATAGAAACACCGACCTTGTTCTTCCTATCACTGGCCACTTTTTTAGAAACACCTACCTTGTATTTCCACTCCCTGGTCACTTTATTAGAAACAGCTACCTTGTGCTTCCACTAAATGGCCACTTTATTAGAAACACCTACCTTGTACTTCCACTCACTGAAAACTTTATTAGAAACACCTACCTTGTACTTCCACTCACTGGACACTTTATTAGAAACACCTACCTTGTACTTCCACTCACTGGACACTTTATTAGAAACACCTACCTTGTACTTCCACTAACTGGCCACTTTATCAGAAACACCTACCTTGTACCTCCACTCACTGGCCACTTTATTAGAAATACCTGCCTTGTACTTCCATTAATGGTAGTGTGTGTGCTGGTGGTAGAGTGGTGATACTTGTATTGCTTGTACATAGGCTTTGTAGAAGAAGTGTGTTTGTCCTCAAGTGTGTTTGCTTCCTTTGATTCAGTCTCAAGATTGTTTAGTCTCAGAGAAGTGTTTGTCCTCAGTTCCTTCTTTCATCTTCTGATTCAACAGTAAAAAAAAACCCTCCAGTTTAGAATGAGAGAGAGAGAGAGAGAGAGAGAGAGAGAGAGGGGGGGGATTATTCAGCAGCTTTGTTCCTAACTCTCTCATCCACTTGGAGATATGACAGAATGAAAGAGCTTGATGATTTGAGCTGCTATTTACCATTTAAAAACTGAACAGCATGAGGACCAATAATGGTACTTGGATAGTCCAGACAGTAAACTCCTTAAACTCCAGGCTTATTATTCAGTGAGAAATTCTTATCCTTAAAGGCTTATTACTCATTAGCTGCTTGAATTATTCAGTAAATCATATTACAGCTGGATTAGTTTTCTCTGAGGAAGTTGTGTTGGATTTCATTGGCTGATTTGTTCGACAAAGTATTTGTGTAGTTTCCCCAAATTCCCACAGCTATTCCTATATTAATAGGTCACTGCCTAGATGTTCACATCAATGTTGCACCACAGGACACACTCAATAAAAATACCAACACATTGCATGGCTGTGGTTTTGTTATTCCGTCAGCATGAGGTGGATTGGAGCACTACTGAGGGACCTTCAGGTTCATCAAAATCCAGAAGACTATTTACTCAAAAATTATTGCTGTCAAACTGTAAAAACTACACACTGCATGGATTAAAATGACTTCACAATAGACCCTTTTCACAAGAAACGGAAGTGCATAACTGCTGGGTAAAACAAGTTCCGCTGTTGCCTTACGGGCAGGTACTAACCTCAGAAATACAGGCGTTCATATCACTTCAGCTCAACACAGAAAGGTGAGACACTTTGTCATAGTTGCCAAGATTGAAATTCGAAGATCCAGAAGTGTCCAGAATTGTTGGAGAACCAACCACCAAAAATGAGTCCAAACTGAATGAAGGATATAAATGCTTTGTGGAAAAATTCCTTCACAGCTATTAGATTACAATAATGTCAACTAACGTCTATAGAGTAATAAATAGATGGATGGTGAAAATAACTATAACCACAATGCTAGATTAGCACCTCTGTAGACGTTTACACAAACACCAGCTCCAGTGAACGATCATCTACTCCCCACTGAACACTCGCTCTCTCCGATGCTGACAACTTTTGATGAAGACAATGAAAACTGTTCCTCTGAAAGCGGCTGTAGCAGCAACTTTAAAGCACAAACTACACGTTAACGCTGACCAGCAGCTATGAAATGAGGTTCTTTTCCTCTGTTTCCGCACAAACTAATTATTCCTCTGCTGATCGTCAGCTGACAAACCACTGAAACTGAGACATTTGTTTTTGCTTCAAACTTGGACACTTGAGTGAGCTGTACAAGCTCTACTTATCATTGTTGTTATTGTTAAGCAGCGTATTCCTGCAACGAGAACCTCCAGGAGAAAATGTGTAGAAATGTGAAAGGGCGCCTATTATTAGCATTAGACTGTGAAAAACTACACATCCTGCAGATTCACACTGGTTTACATCACAGGTCTCTTTGCCAATCACCTAAATTCGAGAACCTCCCCTGGAAAAAGGAATTCACCTGCAGAGCATAATACGTAAGGTATGTATTCATGAGGGTCAGCAATGTTTCCTTGGAGTTTGAAGAGTTAAACTGTCCACTACACTAATTGGCTCTCTATGTCACTCTCGACTAACTGGTGAGGAGAGATGCTGAGGGAATACATGGTCACATTATTGGAAATTTCTCTTAGAGCCATTCCAGTGTCTGAAATAGCTCTCAGAGATGTCAACAAGTCTATAAGGCCATAAACAGTGTGCTGTAATATAAAGCCGTACAACTTAATTGCCTCAAGCTCAGTAGTGAGAGCATCAGTTTACCTCAGTGGGAATCTATAAATCTATTAACAGCCTGTTTTGCTATTCTCCTTAACTGCTGGCCAACTGGCATACACATATGTATAGCCGTGTCTCTTTAATATCCAGGGAGCTAATAGATGGTCCAAATCCTGCTGATATTCACTGTGGGTTTGAATTATTGATAATGGCTGAGGCAGCTTGACTGACAAAGGCAAGAGTGTTGCAAACAGTAGCACTAATAAATCGCTGTTCTCACCTGTTTATTTCCAAAATGGTTAGGTTATATAAGGAGGAAAAACATTTGTATTTTCTTAACTTTAACTTGGGATTTTATTCCAAGTAAGTTTTAGACCTTTGCTTCCAAACAGGAGGAACGGTCTGGAGGCTTGCTGCCATGTGCAGCACTAGGGAACTAGCTACCAGCATGCCGGCGCCCTCCGAGGGCACTTGTCAACGCTAGAGCCCGTCCCTGCTGCCACATGGGAATTACAAGGTTTTGATGTGACAGTGATGATAAATAATACTCTACCTCATGTGTTTTTAGGTTTTCTTTTCACTGCAATAATTTTGACCAGAAATTGTGTTTGAAAAGCTACCAGTGCTGCAACTGAGTAGAACCCAGTTTCTCTTAAGCACTCAGCGAATGTTTTGCGGAATGAAGTTTGCAAAGATTGCGCAAAGCTGAAAGCGTCTTCATGAGCTTACAAGCTTGCTCATTTTCTGCGGTTTCCTTTCGCCTGTCGCATAAGCTCGTCTACTTCAGGTGACGCTGTGACAAGTTTATGATAAGTTCCATGACTACTGGAAAACGATCATAGTTCTAGTTATGCTGATGTGCGAGTTATTGGAAGCGTATAAACAAATGCTAGAATAAGAAGAGGAGGACAAACTGTTTTTGCTGCTCTGTCTTTGTGAAGAGAAGGAGCAAACAGAAAGACGCCACCAGCATCTTCACTCCAACACTTCACGCATTTGTTTGCTTTTAAAAATTTGTTTTTTCCACTTTGGCAGCAAACATTTGAATCGCTACCAAGAATTTCTCTGATTTCTCTTCATGAGTTTAAAACACTGAGTGTCTTTATAATCTCTAAGCATCGAATCATATCATAAAGGCATCGATACCTTCATACCTGCTGAGAGTCGTTCCTTAAAGTTGTCCATCTTTGTTTCATGGCACGCCTCTTTTGCACCGACCAATCACAGGCTTTGTCCCATAGTGTTTTCGTGTAGCCCAGATGTTAAGTGCCATTTTGTCCTTTCAACAAAAATCAAACCATCTTGGGAGCCGCAACATTTTATGTCCATTTTACCATCTTGGCTGTAAATATGTCTCAGTATGTGCTGATGTTCTAGTATAACCTAAACATATAATATAAACGAAAACGCAGACTTACTTTGCTCTGCTTTAAGCTTTAGCTCAGCTATAGCTGCTTTTCTCACATCTCTGGCAGGACACCCTTCCAAAAAAGTAGAATGGTTTCTTGTAAAACATCTCTTAATGTTCGATTTTTTTACCAGGCTGAAGTCAGCTCCTCATTCGCCAGCTTCTTGTTCGAATTGTCAGAATGTATGAACTTTGCAAATTAAAATGTTTTTAATGTTTGACAGTTTCTCGTCGCAGATTAAACGTATCAGGAAACCAGCTGGAGTGATTATAACAAGTCCATTATCTCCAAATCATTGATGTTTGTCTTAAATCTTTCTCTTTGCCTTTTCATTAGCTACTAGCTAGACAAGATTGTTGTCTTCATTGCTATGGTGACCAGCAATCTGCGCACAAACCTTCAGAGTTAAAGGCTGGTAAATTAGCAGATATAGACTACATTAACTCCAGTGTTTAAGACCATTTATTGTTAAAACTGTGTTGAACGACCAGCAGAGCTTTATTTTACTGCAAAGGATGTTTATTTTAATTTTACCTAAAAATCTAATTTTGCTGTGGAGCCACAACAGGGCAGTAAAAGAGCCGCATGTTACCAACCCCTGGTCCAGGAAGTCCAGCTGCCATGTGCCCAACATGGTGAGTGAAGCCCCCACCACATCTGTGGTTGGTCATGTTCTCCACAATATATTTCTCATTCATATTATTTGCAAAAACCAGGTGAACTTGGTCTCAAGAGGTATACTGAGGCCTTAAGGCATTGTGGGGTTATAACTTCACCTGAAGTTCTGTAGAGCTTTCGAACATGGTGGCCTTTCCTATGATGATCTAAACTTTTAGGGACATAAACGTCAGTGCAAAATCCACTTAGGCTGTACTTATTCAAGAAACATAACCTACTTCAACACATATGCATGTAAACTGCTAAAACTATAAATAGCTCTTTCATAATAGTTCATAAAAACATGCAAACAGATTTGAGTTTAAACGTAAATGGCAGGTTTGATGGATTCGCAAGGTCGTGAGAAAAGTGCTAGATAGATGCCTATGCAATTACACCAGTTTTATTTTTAGACATATGAAGTTATTATGTCCCATTTGCCGAGTGTGTCCTCGCTGTCACAACCATCATAGTTTATTTATGAGAAATTGGCAGAAATGTGTAAACACCACCATGCTGCTTGAGGTCACCTGTATTTATTCCCATTCGCTCTCACTTACCCACTTACTGAAGCATCTCTGTGGCTTGCAAAGACAAAGTACAAAGGAAGGAAGCGCAATGCCGACAAACAGTCACAAAATATTTATTTCACTCATTTTTTTTATGAAATATAGAAATCTAGGATTTGGTAAAGAGATGAAAAGACGCATTGAATTTAGTACAAGATTTACCAGTTGCAGAAAAATCCCCATCTTTTAGTAGAGTTGACCACTGTGTCTTTATCTTCTCTGACCACTGTGTCTTTATCTTCTCTGACCGCTGTGTCTTTATCTTCTCAAAAGAGTGAAAGCCAGTTAAAAAGGGACAGCTGGTGGCAAACTGACAGTAAGAACACGTAGGACACGAAACAAAGTCTGTCTTCTGTAAATAGATTTCATATACATTAGGCACCTGAGTCCAAGACGGCATAGCTGATGGGAAACAGACACTTGCACTGGACCAATGCAACAAAACTGGGCTGCCTTCGAGGACGTGGGCTCGGCATTGCATTTTCATCCTTGAGTTAATGACTCTGTTTGCACAAGGGCCCCATAGAAGTCCGTGCCAAGAGGTGGGAAATGTCATGGTGTTTACCAGTAGCCCGCAGCACTGCTTGGCTCTTTGTGTCTCCATGTCATGTGTGGGCAGGCCTCAGTGGGCGGCAAGCATCCAATGAATTCGTAGAAATTCATTACGATCCAGAGGCCAGTCCAGTCACATGGTCATCTGGTTGCTGCCCACGGCCAGAGCTCACTGCTTTTTCTGCCAGGCTGGACTGTACAGTTTGTGTGTAACACCACTGAGGAGGAATGGGTCAGAATAGGAAATAATCACAGTAAACAAGATGGGTTTTAACCAAACAGGAACAAGAGTACAACACTTGACACCTAAGCATTTTCTCAGTCTTTTCTTTTCCAGTCTTTTCGTCAACAGTCACACCAAACTAAAAGCTGTGAAATCCATCACCAACAAGGCATCGCGCAACACCAGGCTATCAACAAATGCAAACTGTAATCATTTATAGCTGCTTCTTATGCGCGGCCGCTGTGTGTGAACGGGTAGGTGGATGTGGTTGGCGATGATGCAGTAGAGCTTGCCATGGACCTAAATGTGCAGACTGTGATTTATTTACAGCTCCTTTACAAATGATCTGAATGTCAAATGATCTACCTACACTGTTACACAGAATCCTCCCAGACCATTGTGTGTGTGTTTAAGGGTCTGGTCGAGTGGGTGGGTTATTGGAGAGTACAATATGGTCGTAATAGGAGGCACTTAGAGCCATTATATGTTAAGAAAGGCCAGATGCATGTGGTCAGTCTCAGAGAGGCTGGTGCTCTTAAGCTCTTAAGCCCAATGTCGACATGTCTAAGCAGTAACATTTAAATTACTGGTAGGAGGCCATTCATTCACACTCACTGATGAATTATTAATGATATTTTTTAAACATGATTTTCTCCTTGGCTAAATCTTGGTGGTATGCAATTGCACATTATACTGGGTATATTAAAGGTCTATGTCTTGGTCCCTGCAGATCTTAAGCCTTGTTTAAGATGGGTTAGCTACATCTAAGGAGGTAGTGTAATATAATAGATATGGACAGGATTTGTGAATTTAATCCAGTATGAATCTGTAGTGTGTATAGTTTTCATAGTCTGACAGTAATAATTGTAGTGATTTTAATCCAGTATGAATCTGCAGTGTGTGTAGTTTTACAGTCTGACAGTAATTATTTGAGTGATTTTAATCCAGTATGAATCTGCAGTGTGTAGTGTTACAGTCTGACAGTAATAATTGTAGTGATTTTCATCCAGTATGAATCTGCAGTGTGTGTAGTTTAATCAGTCTGACTGTAATAATTGTGGGTGATTTTAATCCAGTATGAATCTGCAGTGTGTGTAGTTTTCATAGTCTGACAGTAATAATTGTGGAGTGATTTCAATCCAGTATGAATCTGCAGTGTGTGTAGTTTTCATAGTCTGACAGTAATAATTGTAGTGATTTTCATCCAGTATGAATCTGCAGTGTGTGTAGTTTAATCAGTCTGACTGTAATAATTGTGGGTGATTTTAATCCAGTATGAATCTGCAGTGTGTGTGTAGTTTTACAGTCTGACAGTAATAATTGTGGAGCGATTTTAATCCAGTATGAATCTGCAGTGTGTGTAGTTTTACAGTCTGACGGTAATAATTGTGGAGTGATTTTAATCCAGTATGAATCTGCAGTGTGTGTAGTTTTACAGTCTGACAGTAATAATTGTGGAGCGATTTGAATCCAGTATGAATCTGCAGTGTGTGTAGTTTTACAGTCTGACAGTAATAATTGTGGAGCGATTTGAATCCAGTATGAATCTGCAGTGTGTGTAGTTTTACAGTCTGACAGTAATAATTGTGGAGCGATTTGAATCCAGTATGAATCTGCAGTGTGTGTAGTTTTACAGTCTGACTGTAATAATTGTGGAGTGATTTTAATCCAGTATGAATCTGCAGTGTGTGTAGTTTTACAGTCTGACTGTAATAATTGTGGAGTGATTTCAATCCAGTATGAATCTGCAGTGTGTAGTTTTACAGTCTGACAGTAATAATTGTGGAGCGATTTGAATCCAGTATGAATCTGCAGTGTGTGTAGTTTTACAGTCTGACAGTAATAATTGTGGAGTGATTTTAATCCAGTATGAATCTGCAGTGTGTGTAGTTTTACAGTCTGACTGTAATAATTGTGGAGTGATTTCAATCCAGTATGAATCTGCAGTGTGTAGTTTTACAGTCTGACAGTAATAATTGTGGAGCGATTTTAATCCAGTATGAATCTGCAGTGTGTAGTTTTACAGTCTGACAGTAATAATTGTGGAGTGATTTTAATCCAGTATGAATCTGCAGTGTGTAGTTTTACAGTCTGACAGTAATAATTGTGGAGCGATTTTAATCCAGTATGAATCTGCAGTGTGTAGTTTTACAGTCTGACGGTAATAATTGTGGAGCGATTTTAATCCAGTATGAATCTGCAGTGTGTGTAGTTTTACAGTCTGACGGTAATAATTGTGGAGTGATTTTAATCCAGTATGAATCTGCAGTGTGTGTAGTTTTACAATCTGACGGTAATAATTGTGGAGCGATTTTAATCCAGTATGAATCTGCAGTGTGTGTAGTTTTACAGTCTGACTGTAATAATTGTGGAGTGATTTCAATCCAGTATGAATCTGCAGTGTGTGTAGTTTTACAGTCTGACAGTAATAATTGTGGAGCGATTTTAATCCAGTATGAATCTGCAGTGTGTGTAGTTTTACAGTCTGACTGTAATAATTGTGATTTTAATCCAGTATGAATCTGCAGTGTGTGTAGTTTTACAGTCTGACTGTAATAATTGTGGAGTGATTTTAATCCAGTATGAATCTGCAGTGTGTAGTTTTACAGTCTGACAGTAATAATTGTGGAGCGATTTTAATCCAGTATGAATCTGCAGTGTGTGTAGTTTTACAGTCTGACTGTAATAATTGTGGAGTGATTTCAATCCAGTATGAATCTGCAGTGTGTGTAGTTTTACAGTCTGACTGTAATAATTGTGATTTTAATCCAGTATGAATCTGCAGTGTGTGTAGTTTTACAGTCTGACTGTAATAATTGTGGAGCGATTTTAATCCAGTATGAATCTGCAGTGTGTGTAGTTTTTACAGTCTGACAGTAATAATTGTGGAGTGATTTCAATCCAGTATGAATCTGCAGTGTGTGTAGTTTTTACAGTCTGACTGTAATAATTGTGGAGTGATTTTAATCCAGTATGAATCTGCAGTGTGTGTAGTTTTACAGTCTGACAGTAATAATTGTGGAGTGATTTTAATCCAGTATGAATCTGCAGTGTGTGTAGTTTTTACAGTCTGACAGTAATAATTGCAGAGTAATGAATGTGGCCTGTAGTGTAATGCTGATATGAACATCTGGGCAATTAAAAAAACCAGGCTTTCTGTGGGATTTACTTCATCCCAAACCAATCGGCCAAATGCCACAGAGATTACATTACCTGTCTTCCTCTGGGAAGACTAATCCAGCTCCAACAGTATGTAACATGAACAACAGGCAGAAAGACGAACTTGACAAACTTCTGCAGAGGTTGGCCTTTTAACGTTTTAACCTCGCTTGTTCCCGAAAAGGTTGGGATGCTTTGCAAAATATAAATACATAAAACAGAATGCAATGATTTGCAAATCATGCATTTAAACCCTATATTTCATTGAAAATAGTACAAAGACAACTATACAACTAGACAAATACAAATGTTGAAACTGAGAAATGAAACTGAGAATATGCCCATTTTGAATTTAATGCCAGCAACATGTTTCAAACAAGTTGGGACAGTGAAATGTTTACCAAGTCTTTTTTTAACAACATGCTGTAAGCATTTAGAACCTGAGGAAGCCAACAGCTGTAGATTTGAAAGTGAAATGTTTTCTCAGTTTTGCTAGGTTTTCAGCAGTTCAGGGTCTCCTTTGCTGTGTTTTTCATTTCATTATGCGGCAAATGTTTTTAATGGGTGACAGATCTGGACTGCAGGAAGGCCAGTTTAGCCCCCGGACTCTTTTACTATGAAGTCATACTGTAGTGACTCTTTAGCACAGAGGATGCAGCATCCATGATTTCCAAAAAGAATTTCAAATTTTGATGTGTCAGACCACAGGACACTTTTCCACTTTACCTCAGGCCATCTTAAAAGAACTGGGGCCCAGAGAAGGGGGCAGCATTTCTGGATCCTGTTTATATATATGGTTTCTTCTTTGCATGGTAGAGTTTTAATTTGCATTTGTGGATGCATCAGCAAATTGTGTTCACAGACAGTGGTTTTTGGAAGTGTTCCTGATCCCATGCAGTGATTTCCACTACAGAGTCATGTCTGTTTTAATGCAATGCTGCCTGAGGGTGCAAAGATTACGACCAGCCAATATTGGTTTTTAGCCTCACCCCTCGCATACAGAGATTTCTCCAGATTCTCTGAATCGTTTAATGATATTATGTACCATAGATGGTGAAATCCCCAAGTTCTTTGGTAATTTTCATTAAGAAACACTATTATTGAATTGTTGCAATATTTGCCTGTGCAGTCTTTCACAGAGTGGTGAAACCATCCCCATCTATACTTCTGAAAGACTCAGCCTCTCTGGGATGCTCTTTTTATACCCAATCATGTGACTGACCTGTTGCCAAATAACCACCAGGTGTTTTAAGCATCACACAGCTTTATCAGTCTTTTGTTGCCCCGTCCCAACTTTTTGAATCATGTTGCTGAAAATAAAATTCAAAATGGTTTAAATGATTTACACATCATTGCATTTTGTTTTTACTTATTTTTTGCACAGCGTCCCAACGTTTTTGGAAACAGGGTTGTAGACTGTTACCTGTCAGTGCACTTTGATGCCTCTTCAAGTATTGTTTACAAAAATCTGAAATGCAAAGAAAGATTTTTCTATCCAATAAAACACACATTTGTTTTTAAAGGCCCCTGAGGGAGGCTTCTAAAACATATTTACAAAGGATACATAAATACCCATCCAAGAACAACGCAAAAAACAAACTGATCTGTAACCAGATGCAGATGACCACAGACTGTCAACGGTGTTAATGTGTCTATGTAATCAACGGTCAAGTCAAACAACAGAGTTTTGTTTACATAAGTGTCTGCTTAATGTCATAAACTGAAGCAGCACCCTTGAAGTAAAGCATTTCTGATTCAATAAATGAAAATCAGCTTTGTTTCACTGTTATGGTATCAATCAGGTTGGAAAAAAGCCCAGGACAAATTTAGAGAATGTTCATGCAAGCATATTGAAGAAGTGATTTTTGTATCACACGAATCGCACAAGATGGAATTTGAGAACACAGGCAGAACAGCGATGACATCATCTTTACAAACTCTATAGTGTGTACAAGTGAACAGTAAGGCCAACTGCTGCTGAGGAATATTCCATAATTTAAGCTTCTATAATTTACAGAATAATTACAAAAGAAATAGCATTAATGTCGGTACATTCTCGTCTTGGGTAGAGGTTTCAGTCAGGGCTCACAAGAGAAGCTGCAAATTTGAACAAGGCTCCAGTGTGGCAGTTAGGCTAAACATTACAATGATAGAAATACTGTGGCTCTGTTTCAAGTAACGTATGAGACATTTTTAGAGTCATGTTACAAGTAGCTAATCTCCAGTGAGGCGTTCTTCTCCACAGGTTCCTCTGGCAAGGGTTTCACACTGCCATTTTTTGCCCCGTTTAGCAGGGTTGTGGATGGTCCATAGCCAGAACCTTTGCCAAGCCCATCCCCACCTGGGCCTCTCCTGTCTGGGGTACAAGGCTCAGACAGCCCTGGAGCTAATGGCCTCTCGGAGAACAAGGCACGGGCACTCTCGGCCTGTCCGCTGCCATTTCCGTTCTGGGTAATCTTGCAGATTTCAGTCATCTCAGTCACTTCCTCCCTGTCCTCTTCCTCATCCTCTTCTTCATCATCTCTTACCACCCTGCGCAGGCTTTCTCTGGGCATCAGGATCTGCCTGCGCTCTTCTTGCTCCTGGCGCTCTGTTGGTTCGTGGTTTTCCACCTTCCTAGAAGAGCGGCACAGTGCCTTCCGGAAACCCCGCTTGAAGTTGTCAGAGAGGAAACTGTAAACGATGGGGTTGGCACAACTGTTGGCATAAGACAGGACCACCACAAAGTAGTAAAGGCCCTGAAGGTTGTTGCTGGGTGGAGACACGATCAAGTTTATGATATTGAGAGCATAAAAAGGGAGCCAGCAGAAAACAAACACGGCCACCACTATCACGACCATGCGAGTTACCTTGCGCTCAGACTTGCGCCTTTTGGTAGAAGTGGCATGGACCTTCTTGCTGGAGCTCCGTATCTTGACCACAATGAGCAGGTAGCACATACAGATGACCAGCAAGGGGAAGAAGAATCCCACCGTGGATGTATAAATAATGAACGCGGCACGCCAGATCTCATATGGTTGTGGCCAGTTGATATTGCACGTACCTCCTTTTTCAGAGACGTCGGCAAAGATCACCATAGGAAGGACCACCAGGAAGGACAAAGCCCATACTGATCCATTCACTGCCTTGGCTACCTGTGGCCTCCTCCACTTGGAAGAGCGGATGGGATGCACCACGGCCAAGTAGCGGTCAATGCTCATCACTGTCAGACAGAAGATACTGGTGAACATGTTGATTCCGTCAACTGTCATCACCAGACGGCACATGAAAGAGCCGAACGGCCAAGACATCATGGCATTCTGGACGGCCAGGAACGGGAGGCCTAGCATGAAAAGCTCATCAGCAATGGCCAGATTGAGGATGTAGATGTTGGTGACGGATTCTGTCTTGGAGTAATGTAGGACTATGTGGATGACCAAAGTGTTTCCAGCCAGGCCAACGATGCAGACGATGATGTATATGAGAGGGATTAGTACTCCGGCCACTCCTGTGCCTGGCCGGTCTCCAGAATTAGTTCCATTGGCGCACTTGGAGTTGTTAAAGTGGCATGTGTTATTGAGGAATGTATCATTAAAGAGGAACCCTGGGAGGGAGATGTTGCAACAAAGCTCTGCTATGGCAGAAGCGTCTGCAGAGGTAAACTCCATCATAGCACTGGTACCCTCTCTCTCAAGCTGTGCTCAGCTGGTGGCCACTGTCCTATGAAAGAGTGAAACAGAAAATGTCATTTTCTTTTCAGTGTTCCCTGACACTAAAAGCCACACTTTGGCATGTAAAATGCACATAATTTTGGATTGACTCCTACATTGCTCAAAGTCAGAATGACAAAGAACACATGGTATATGTCAAAATCATTATAGAAATAGAAATATATGCAAGCGATAGCAAGAGTATGACTCTGGGCTACTTCCCAGACACAGATTAAACTTCATTCTCAACCGTCACACATAGCTAATTTTGATTCTTCACTGAAAGTTTTTTCTGTGAAGGGCTAGATTTCATATTTTTCAGGGAGACTTGCCTATAGTAGAGTTTTGAAATGCACTGCTTTTGTTTTTCAGATAATCTGACAGGCCAATTAGGCAGTGTTTGCTTGACGTTCAAAGGCAGAGACGTGAGTGATGAGAATGGCAAAACGTGCAATTAGAAGATGTCATTACACCGTGCAAATACAGACATGGAAAAATCAACAGAGGCCATGAGAAGAATGAAACAACACCGACGAGAAGAAGGAGGTGGTGTAGGACGTAGGGGAGCAAGGGAGGTTAGATGGAAATAGTAATTCAAAAAACATAATTAAATGATAACGGGGTGAGAAATAAAAGGACCAAGCCAAACGTGGTGGCAGTGGGCATGAGTCATGCAGGAAACAATTAGAGGAGATGGAGAGGAAGTGAGAAGGGCCGCTCTGGGATGAGCTGCCATAAGAAGTGTGTGTTTGGCCAGCGTTGTGTATCTATTGAACCCTCAGACAGTTTAAACATTGCGTGTTCCCACATGCCACGGCTAATAATTGACATTTTACCCAGGAACCCTGGAGAACTGAGCAAGCTACGGAGATCATAATAGCCATGTAATGTGCGTGTGTTCATGCATGTGTGTGAAGTGGATATTCTGGATGGAGCTGGGCTCTTTCACTGCATGAGTAAGTGTCCTTCAGTGACTGAGACTATGTGTGAATGCAAATGGATGAAGGCAAAGCAACCTTGTCCTCATGTTCTTATTCTCTCTGGACAAACAGTGGCCTGCTTACGTCTGTGTGGAACATTCACACCTGTGCACACCACAGAGAAAGCCATCTCTCTCGTTTTCTCCCTCCCTCCCTCCCTCCTTCCTCGTCTCCATGAAGATGAATATTGGAAATGCTGGCTTTAAAAGAACAGCTTTCCCTTCCCTTTCCTATTCCGATTAATTTTGACATTCTAGTATCCACAAGAGTTACTGAACGGATATCTGGTTAACTACATACTTTGACTGAAATCACCACAGGGCTGGACCTGGAGGCTCACTCTTTTAGTGACAGTGCTGGTGTTACAAGGGAAAAATCAGTAGCACAAATATTTACCAGAGGAATGCACATGAAAACATGTTTAGTTATTCAAAAAAGCTGAGAAATCTGTTGTTTTTGTGTTAGATGAAACAGAAGCTCTTCAAATGTGAGCTAACCGATACAAGAGTTGATGCGGATGAGGACTCGTCCTCTTACACAAGGCATTTTCTCCTCAGTGGACAATGTGCCAACATGTTTGTCAGAGAAATATATTTCCGTTGTTTCCACTGAGAGCTTGTTGTTGCTGAAAAACACTTATTAGGGGGTTTCAAATTTCTTTCTTGTTTCCGTTTTATTAGCCTAAGTTTAAACTTTGTTGTTTTTTAAATAATAGAACGTAGAGATCAGATTCACTCTTTGTCTTGGAAGAAAATTTTATTTGCATTTAAGCATAAGCTTACAGTCTTAAAAAGATGGTTCTTCAGGGTTTTTTAGTACAGGCAATGGTTCTAAACACCCAAAGAACCTTTTGCATGCTTAAATTGTTCTTTGCTTGGTGAAATTGTTCTTCAGACTGATGGAGAATGCATGTATGGTTCTATGTAGAACCTTTTCGAAAAGGGTTCTCAATAGCACCAAAAAGCTTCAATTGTTGGATTGTCAAGCTTGGCATCATAACAATAGCAGAACCCTTTTTGGTGTTATATAGAACCATATGCAACATATTCTCCATCAATCTGAAGAGCCATTTCATGCTGGAAAAAACCCTTTAAGCATGCAAATGGTTCTTTCAGTGTTCATGGTTGGATATAGAACCACTGTCTTTCCTAAGGAACCATTAAAGATGTTTTTTTTAAGAATGTAGATTAGATCAAATGTTGTTAAGATTATAAAAAAATACATATTCAGCTATGTGTCCAAACTTTTGACAAGAATTTTGTTGATTTTTAGAGTTAATAGTATGTCATTTAATATCAGAAACCGCATAAAGTCAGTTTTAAGCTCACTTAAACTGGCTGTAAAATGTCCTGGCTGATCAACTCCATTTTGGGATGTTAGAGAAGATGTGTTTGTTTGTTTATTTATTTATTTATTGATTAACTGGTTGATTGATTAAATGATTGACTGCTTGCTTAACTGTCTCTTTAAGATTAACCCTGATGTGGTGTTGATGTGTTTGTTACTCAGTGGTCTGGTGGACCCACCGCATTACTGTTTTGAAAATCAATACAGTCATAACAATTTATATAAAAATACCAGATATTTAAAATATCACAAGTGTCCAGCGAAGGGTTCTCCTTTAGTAGCTGTAGCCAGTCAGCAGCCTGTCCATGTTGTCCACTCTCACACACACACATATACAAACACATACACACACAGACACACACATACTAACCGCAGGCCATGTAGGAGGAGAACAGACTGAAGGAAACAGCACCTCCGCTCTTTTACTCCCAGCTGGTTCACCCAACACCACATGTGTAATATAAATGTGTGGGGGGTGAACAGAGTGAAGACACTGAAAATGGGTTATTTTATATGTTTTTCACAGAAAATGAGCAAAGGCCAAACTAATTTGAGGTAATAATAATAAATCACATAATTTTTTCTTTTGATAAACACTGAAAATGGGTCCCACAGACCCCAACACCACACAAGAGTTAAGGTCTATTCCACATCAATACCGCTATTCTATCCTGCTTCTCATTCACACCCGTTATTGATCCATCCATATTTTCTTCAAAGCCAGCCATTGGTGTGAATTCTTTCGGCAGTGGCCTTGTGCACCCTGTTTCTTTTTCTGCCCTGAGTCTAGTTTCTGGACAGGCAGTGTGTGGTGCTGGCCAGGCAGTTTTACAGAGAAACAACAAAAGCTCAGTCCACACAGCTGCTTTTAGGAGTTCACTTACATGATATATAGATATCTTTCATCTGTACAAGAGAGGTGCAGTCATTAAATGCTGGATGAAGACAGATTTGGGTGAAATATGTCATAATTTAATTTTATGACCTTTAACAACCTTCACAAAATAATCAAGTGACACATATTTGCAATTAACTAAAATGAAGAATGCATATAAATGTATATAAATATAATTTAGATATTAAATACTCTATTTTCTTGTGCAACAGGATTTCTTCCCTGCTGTCTGGCACCAGGTATGAAAAACAATCCTATTTTTGTGAAGAGTTGCATCATTAGTGGGACAGTGGGACATCAACAAGCCTGAGGTCTGTGTGTGTGTGTGTGTGTGTGTGTGCGTGTGTGTGTGCGTGTGTGTGTGTGTGTGTGTGTGTGTGTGTGTGTGTGTGTGATTTGTGCATAAAATTCTTACAAGCTACAGACTGTATACATTTATGGCCAATTCACACCAGATGTGCTTCTGGGTTCCATTGCAATCAGAGATTCATTCCACGTCGGCTGTGCTTGACATCTTATGTCCATCAAAATGCCTTCGAACCTGACACACAGAACGTCCAGTCAAATCACACAAACCTGCTTTCCATAACGTCCTAACAACATTTAAAATAATAATTTATTAAAATGTGATGATCTTGTTGATCTAGAATATGCCTGGTAACTCCTGAGCTGTACTACACACTTTAAAAAGTTGCCTCTTCAAAGGTTCTTTAGTAAAGGCAATGATGCTATTTAGAACCATGAGTTCTGTAAAGAACCATTTGCATGCTTTAACGGCTTTGCATGGTGAAATGGTTCTTCAGATTGATGGAGAATGTGTCTTATATTGTGACAAGCTTGATACTGTAACAACAGCAGAACCATTTTTGGTTCTATATAGAACCATTGGTAACACTTTCTATGAATGTCACGTTTGTAAGCGTCTATAAACACATTTATAACATGTTATAATGCCTTCATACAGCATTATAAACATGATTAGAAACATTTATAAAAATGAATTACACTTTATAGCCATGTTTATTATACATTATGAAATGATAATATAATGCATTATAAGTAGTGTTGATAACATGTTATACTGTCAGTGTCAAAGAAGTCAGTCCCAGCTTGGAGAGCGTAAAGTAAAGTACCAAGCTAACGGTGGTGTACATTACCTTTCCCACATTGGGTAAAACACTGATGGCAGCTCTAGTTTAAACTCTGACATTTGAAGCCTGTAATGTGCTTTATTGTGAATGTTTTAGTGTTTCAGTAAATCCGTCAGTAAATACTTCAACTTGAAGCCTCACTCTGAACACTGGAGGAGGCTTTAGTACAGTACGCTTCACTTTACTTAGAGCGGACAAATACGACTTATGAGCTCTTATAATTTGTTATGATCAGTACTTATAATGTATTATGTTAACAATTCATTATGCATAATAAGCATGGCTATAACATGTAATGCATTTTTAGAAATATTTATAGCCATGTTTATAATGCCTCATGAATGCATTATAACATGTTATGAATATGTTTATAGATGCTTACAAAGGTGACATTCATAGAAAGTGTTACCGTTAGAACCATTCTCAAAAAGGATCTATATAGAACCATATACAACACGTTCTCTATCAATATGAAGAACCATTCCATGCTTAAAAGGCTCTTTGCATGGTGAAATGGTTCTTCATATTGATAGAGAATGCGTTGGATATGGTTCTATATAGAACCTTTTTGAAAATGGTTCTATATATGTAGGTTCTATGTAGAACTCATGGTTCCAAGTAGAACAATTTCCTTTGCTAAAGAACCTATGATATGCCGAAGCTTTAATCTGACTCAAAATAGTGAGTCAGATCTGCTGTTTGTACTGTGAAGCTGTAAAACTGCTATATAACTATATTAATCAGAAAAAGGAGACACACAGTCGCTTGTGCTTCACATACGCTGACTATGTCACGTCTAGTGTGAATTCGGTGTTACTCAAAAAGGTGCCCCCACTGTGAACATAGAGCACTCAGAGTATTCCTCAAATACTCTGAGTGCTTCATGCAGAGGGAAAAAAAAACTCATTCTGTCTAAATTTACTCCTGTAATCAAGTGATGTGATCTCTAAATGCTGTCATGGCACCTGCTTTTAAATGAAAAGAAAATGACTTTAATTTGCTCTTCTAATTAAGCGATGTAATCTCTCGGCGCTGTCGCTATGCCTATTTTTAAATGAAAAGATGACTAAGAAAAGAAGAAATACTGAGATTTTCATTCTGAACATGCATTAGGAACAAACAGCATTCAGTCAGAGGTCGATGGCGTCCAGGCCCCTGAACCTCTTTTCTGCACATAACTCTGGCTTAACTCTGGCATAACTATGGCTGAATGATTTGCCGCAAACATCTAATTGTGTTTCTTCTTACCAATATTGTTGCTTCAGGATATTAAAAATATATTAGTAGTGTGATTGTATTGATAAAGATCAGCCTGCATTTTTTTTTTCATTTTTCCTCAATTTTCTCCTGAATTTAAACGTACCGTGTTCCAATCACATGACACCACCAGACCAGTGCTAAGAGGGCGAAAGCCAGCACAGGCTTCCTCTGAGTCCTGTGAAGACAGCTACCGCATCTTTTCGAACTGCCGCTAACACAATGCCATTGGACGTTTGGATTGCGCTTGGAGGAAAACACCAACCGCCAGTTCTGTTATGTCAGCTAACAGATGTCTGTGCTGGCTAGCATCATCACGCTGAGTAATGGGGGGAAACGGGGGGGCCATCCTACCCAACCAGAGAGTGAGGCCGATTGTGCTCTCTTGAACACCAGCCTGCATTATTTTAACCTAAATAATTTACTTAGGTTGGATTGTTGGATTATATGAACACCTCAACGCTCACAGTAAGGAATGTTCTGAATGGTTAGAGGGCTCATTTGCACAGTGCAGTTCTGCAATATCAGTACTGTAAATGTAGAGGAGGGTGATAAGACAAAATATATCATGATACTTCAAAAAGTTTCCTTTACACACTTGTTATGATATTTATTTTTTATTTCCAGTAGTGTCATATAAAAAAAAATCACATTAAAAACCCTAAATCCAGTGAAACAGGACTAATTATGCCCTCTTTGTAATGAAACATGTAGTTCTTCAATGGTATAGAAGTAATGGTGGTATCCACGATATGCCAAGAAAAGCATATTGTGATATATTCTATAGAAGGTTGTTGCGATAAATATCGTTATATTGGTCAGCCCTATGTAAATGCCAGTATCACAGCCCTGATATAAGCAAAAAAAGAGAGATCTTTCTTGCAAATTAAGCAAGGGGGAAGAGGTCAGCTTCATCTGAATAAAGGCCAACTCTAATCAGCCTCCTCAGACGGTGCCACATGGGAACCATTTGTCTCTCCAGTGAACAGGCCTGATGCAGAGTGACTGCCTAATGTGATTATGAGCACTGCTACCAGCACTGCAACGACACTGCTAAAGGCTGGTATACACACCATGATTTCTGTGAGAATTAGACAAAAACCACAAGTAGTTTTTTGGTCAAGACTTAAAATCAGTGGTTTCTGCAAATACGGGCTGTCCACATTTTTGATAAAGGTACCTCAACAAAAATGTATTTTAAGCATCGGAGCCTGTAACACAAGTTCATACAATTTTGAAACTTTTAATATGACATAAATGTGCCTTTACTGTAAATTTAATAAGAACTGAATGAACTATTCCAGTAAGAACATGTCACAGTCAAGACGTCCTTGCTGGCCTGTTGCATTGTGTTGAACAGACAATACCTCTTATATTTGATGTTACATAAAAATGAACCTGTTTTAAAAGTCTATTTAAGCAAAAGATGATATTCACTTTGCTTTTCTGTGAATCTCATGTCCTCTTTGGCTAACTCACCCATCAAAAAGTAGGCTTGCTTTTTAAAGACACCCTACTTTAGGTCATGTGGTCAGTGTCACAGTAAAGACGTAAATTATGGGGCAGACATTTATAGGAAAAATGACATAAAAAGCTGGGAAACAACAGTAATTATCTCAATACAGTTTGATTTAACATTAGTACAGTGTAGCTTCAATTACAATAATGTAATTTTGACATTTAGTAGTTTTGACATTTGACATTTTGACATTCTTTTTATGTATTTGAAGAAATCAGAGGTGTGAGACCTGAATAAACCTGCTGTCAAAATATGCTTCATAAATTACATTAAACTAAGGACCAATTTTGTGTGTGAAAGTATTATGACAATAATAAAATATTGTATGCTTTATGCTAAAAATGCTATAAAAATTGTTTGGTCAAAGTACATAAATATGCATGCATGTTGTAGGTGTTAGTTTATATTTCTATATTTTATTTATATTTATTCAAAACCTACATTAGCCCATCACATTTAATGTTGCAACTTGTGGACCCAGTTAGCTTACCTGGTGCTGTATTGGTGAGTGAGCTGTACTGCCACTCTTTTATAGCAATTAAATGATCAATATGTGGCAACAAAATCATTTGGCAAAGCATTTAGTATTGTGCCGCTTATATGCTGCACCTCCAACCTAAACGCCCCATCCCAGCATGCAGTGAAAGCATATGGCCACTGTTATATCACAGTTATATCACAGAGGTAAACAAAAGAGTTCCATCAGACAAGAGCATCTCCAAAGAACTGCAAGCACCTGTGCAGAGTGCGGTTGCTTTTTGATGTTATTACGCTGAGAGTTCCACTGATGTCTAAGGGGCCTCAGGCTTTGATTGACTCTTTGCTTTGTTACTTGATTGAGTTTGGATGCACTTTGTTTCTTTGTGCTAATTGCAAAAACCAGCCACGTGCTTTTCCATTTATATCCACTTGTCGACCTGCACCACCTGCCATTGCCATCTCCCCCTCTATCTCAGCGCTCCTGCCCTTTGATATGGGCCCTCTTTGATGCTGGTTTGACTCTATGATAGGCTGGTTCTTTAGCGTCCTTTTTAAAGTGGCAGGTCAGTACCGTTGTCCTCCTACTCTAGACCTCTACTCCGGTCAGACCACAGAAACTGAGCTCAGCTGTGGCTTTGCTGTGTGAATATGGGTACTTTCTTCCTTGAAGCACTTCAGCTCAAGCAGCCTTAATCTAATCCAACATTCTCTTACCATGTAAAACGCAAAGGCTTTGGTCAATGCATAAAAATTTCATTATGTATCGGCTCTGCAGTGCATAATTCATAATACGTTCAAAGTAAAACCACTGTTTATCGTTATTATTACATGAACGTTGCATTATGTATGTTTTAAGGCCAAAAGATGAAGTAAAGAAAGCAAAACTCTCCTGATTTCTCTCTTTTTTTCTTCTTTCTTAAATCTGTTTATTCTGATTTAGGCTGATTCACTTTCCTGGAAGCAGTGCTTTTCTACGCTCCCATGCTAGTGGATTACTAGACTTGTTGAAGGTGAAAGCAATCTTATCTGCTGTTGCGGCGCAGTTTGTCTACAACACTTCTCAGTTCAAACACATAATCTTTTTAAGAAAACAAGCCAGGGTAAAGTGTGCTATTAGATCCGATGCAGCAATACATCAAAACAGCAGCATTAAACTTGTATATAGTAACTCTAATTTCACACTTAAGTTCCCACATGTGGAGATTACAGCTTTTGCAGGCTTTTAAATGGACTCAGCTAAGATCTAATAAAAACTGTAATGCAAGAAAATCACATGCATGATTCAAAAACTCGTACGAGCGCAATACTCAACAACACACCACCATGTCAGTGTCACTGCAGGGCTGAGAATAATCCACCACCCAAATAATACCTGCTCTGTGGGGAACCTCTGGGGGTCCTGACCACTGAAGAACAGGGTGAAAAAGTATGCAGAGAAACAGCTGGACTACAGTCTGTAACTGTAGAACTACAAAGTGCTCCTATATGGTCAGTGGAGCTGATAAAATGGACAGTGTAGTGTAGATATAACGTAGATGAACCTAATAAAGTGCTTAGTGAATGTATTATTTAATATTATTTAGTAAACAGGTTAAAATGAAGTTAGTTCTCTCTAGTTCTGTCAGTTCCCAACATGGTGATTTTAACCTTTCAAGACAGCATTACTATGTTAATTCAGTAGCATAAAATAACAGCAAATTATGTATAAAAAAAAAACAAAAAAAAAACATTTCCTCCAGTAGTTTGGTTTTGGCGTGGGTCCTCAATTAAAGGATCGGCTTCAGTTAAGAAATTTCACTTCGGTGCATCTTTAATAATCACTAGCACACCTTATGATGCTTTAGCAAGGTGCAAAACACAGTTCTTGGAAGTGTTACTTCTTCTACACACCACATTTGTGCTAACTGACTGGTTTTCATTCAAAGGCCTGGAATATGCTGTGTAGAGCAGAAAAGCATCCATGCATACACAAAACCCATAAGAGTTTCTTTCAAAGGGACTGAAAAACAACAAGCAATCTATCACCTTTCCTGTCTGCAATCCGGAAGCGTTCTCTCTAATGCACATCTTGGTGGAACACTGTGCCAAGATTTCAGCACTTAAGCACTCCATGGCTCAGATAAGAAAGCTTTCAGGTACAAATTGGCCCTGCTTTTCTTTTTCTTTAGGACAGGTACAGTACAGCATGTGACTGGATATACATAGATAATGGTAGAAGATAATATCCTTAATGTAAGTCTGGACTCTCAGAGGTTTAGAGCCATTACTCCTTAATTTACATAATTATTGAAATGCAATTACATATTAACTTACATTGTGATAACTCTAGGGCTGGGTGGTTTAATAGTGGTAAGGTATACAGTAATATTTAAAAATGATGATGGTATTTGAAAATTATGACAGTGTCAAATTTCTGTTCCAAGTTTATCTAGTACACAGCCAAATAAACACAGTGTACTTGTGAAAAATGATTAAAATGTAATTCTTTTGTTACCACCAGCAATAATTTTGGATGAAAAATACAGTTTGACCCAATAAAAATTCCCTACAATTTCCAACATTTTCTATTGCTCCAACACTTTTCTACTTATCTGTCTAATGTAGCATAGCTTGCATGGTACTTCTTTCAAACTGTAATGGGATTACGTGTGGAGGTCAGACACGCATGTGGAAATTTCATACAAAGCTGGACATGGATAATCTATATAGAGGAAATTTATGTTTTAAATGCATCATGTATAATTAATATTGCTCTGTTAGAAAGTCAGTAACTGTAACAAAAGTCAGTAACTGTAATACGATTAGAAGAATATAAACTGTAACACACTGCACTATACACTTAAAAATCATGGTTCTTTAGGGGTTCTAAATAGAACCATGAACACTCTTTCTAAAGAACACTTTACATGATTAAAAGGTTCTCTGCATCGTGAAAGCCTTCGTCAGATTGATGGAGAATGTGCTGTAGATGGTTCTAGCAGCTTTTTGAAAAGGGTTCTATATAGCACCAAAAAGGGTTCTTTTTTGTAACAAGCCTGACATCATAACAATAGAAGGACCCTTTTTTGGTGCTATATAGAATTCAAAAAGATGCTATACAGAACTATCTACAGCACATCGTCCATCAACGTGAAGAACACTTTACCAATGCGATGTACCCTTTAATCCAGCAAAGCGTTCTTTGAGTGTTTTTGTATTTATATAAAACCATTTTCTTTATCAAAGAACCATCTACAGCACATTCTCCATCAATCTGAAGGACCCTTTTACGATGCGAAGAACCCTTTAATCATGCAAAGGGCTCTTTAAGAATTTGTGGTTTTATACAAAAAAAAATTTTCTTCATTAAAGAAAGAATCAGATTATTGTAACGAGGTATTACTTTGTACCTCGTTAGTCCAAACACTGCTTGCATTCTTCAGTTTGCTGGATATGCTAATATGCTAAAGGTTGTCACTGAAACCTGTAATGCTGGGAAATCTGCTAAATATAAAAAGGCACTTATAAATGTTTTAACACCATATGGGGTGCGTGGTGTTCCCCTGTTTGTTATCTCTACACCACACAAACGGTGTTGTATACTAATGTCTGCAAAAACACAGCGGGGGTGGAGGCTGACATTTAGATATTCATCTCTGTCTAATGTTTGCCAGTCAGATCATCACGGTTTTAGGCCTTGCAGGTCGTAATAAATCCATGCTCTTGTTGAGGGAGGCCTGGCCTGCCTCTGTGCTTAATGGGACATGTTCTACATTTTAATAAGCCAGTTATCTGATACACCAGCTGAGACAAAACATGAATACAACTCAGAAAGTCACATGGCTATTGAGAAACTGTGGTGGCAGATCATAGTGGACATGAATCAGGCATCCTGATCTAGGACTGGGCAATAAAATGACAGCAAAAGTTGTCAATATCAAACTCTTTTATATATATATATATATATATATATATATATATATATATATATATCAATAGTGTGCAATAGACATATTTTTGATAAACTGATTATGCTCTTCTGTTTCTCGACTCCAACGTCAGCAGCAAAAGTTTGAAAGGTCTCAGTAATGCGCTAGAGCTTATTTCACACTTTTACATGGGAACTGAAAGGTGATGAAATGTAAAAGAGTGAAATTACTGGTAGGGCTCATATGTGAGCAGAGGCCAATGTATTACCGGCAAAGACAATGATGTGTTACTTACAAAACACTTTTGTTTTTACGGTTTTGAGTTTTTGAAAGTGAAAAACATCATGAGAATGTTTTTGTACACAACTGTATTGGCATATCACTTGAAAGAAGAGGCAAAAAACGGCTCCTTTGAGAGTGTGGGGCTACTACTATGCAAAAGTGACACAGTATGGCCGACAAAACACAGCATTTCTGTGACATTTCTGTTTTTATAATGGAGTTTTCAGCATTTTGCATTATTGTACTTTGTGAAGGAGCCGTTGGCCATTTATGCTGAGGATGTCATATCTTTTTTAATTGGAATGTCATGGTAAATGTTTATGCATACATACTGGTAATATACTAGACAAAATATTTAAAAAATACAAACCCAATTTCACAAAAGTTGGGACAGTAGGTAAAATGCAAACAAAAAACAGAAAGCAGTAATTTATAAATCTACTTTAACCTGTTTTTGAACAAAGGACAAGATTTTTAAAGTTTTATCTTATCACATTTATTGTTTTTTGTAAATATTTGTTCATTCTGAAATTGATGTCTGTAACTTATTTAAAAAAAAGGTGGGGCATAGGAAACATAAGACGAGGAACATTGAGGAATGTTTAAAAAAAACATCTTAAACAGGTGATACAATCATGCTTGGGTAAAAAAGTAGCATCCAGGAAAACCAGAGTCCTTTATGAACAAGGATGAGTCGAGGCTCATTACTTTGCCTAAAATGCATCAGCAAAAAATTCAACAGTCTAAAAATAATGTTCCTCAACCAGACATTGCAAGGATTTCGGCATTTCACCCTCTACAGCGCATAATAACATCAAACAATCAAGAACTAGCAGAAATCTCTGTGCGTAAAGGAAAAGGCCAAAACCACAACTGAATGCTCATGACCTTCGACCCATCAGATGGCACTGCATTAGAAAAGGTCATTATTCTGTGAAGGATGTCACAAATGGGCTCAGGTATATGTTGACAAACTGTTGTCAATAAACACCATTCGTTGCTGCTTCCACAAATGCAAGTTAAGACTTAGTGGAAGTCATATGTCAACAACGCTCTGGACTCAAACTCATCTAAAATGGACTGATGCACAGTAGAAATGTGTATTATGTGCTCTGATAGGTCCACCTTTGAGACTGTTTATGGAAATAACAGAAGTTGTGTTCTCCGGACCAAAGAACAAAAGGACCATCCTGATTGTTACCAGTATAAAGTTCAAAAGCCAGGGTCTGTCTTTTGATGGTATGGGGAGGATATTAGTGGGTAACCTGCACATCTGTGAAAGCATTAACACAGAACAGATTTTAGAGCAACATATGCTGCCTTACAGATGATGTCTTTTTCAAGGACCCCCTGTACTTATTTCAACATAACAACACCAGGCCACAATCTGCACATGCTCAACAGCATGGCCACGTAATCAGAGAATGCAGGTGTTAGACTGGCCTTCCATCCAGAACTTTCTCTCATGTAGCATTATTAAATATGAATAAATAACAGAAGAATGGCAAAAAGTTCTGCTTTCAAAACTGGATCAGTTTGGATCTTCAGCCCCAAATGATTCATCAGTGTTGTTAAAGGGAAAGCTGATGTAACTTAGTGGTAAATGTGCTCCTGCCCCAAGGTTTTGGAACGTGTTGCTGGCATCAAATTTGGAATAAGCGTATATTTACAAGAACTAAAAAGTCAAGTATTGTGTTTTTGTGCTGTTATCAATTTCATACAGGTCAAACTGAATTTATTAATCACTGATTTCTGTTTTCATTAGCATTTCGCACACTGTCCCAACTTTTTTAGAAATGGGTTGGTACTATAGGTGGCACATTCACAACAGCACACACTAAAGAAACAGATATTAGCATTAGCATTAACTGCTTTCATTGTTGAATGTATGGAGAGTTTAAGAATGTTTTGAAACATCTCAGAACAAGAAGAAATTGTGGCAAAAAAAGACTTCATGTCCTCTGCAGTGTGGAACTTGGTCAGCTTGTATAAATCTTATATAACATTTTCTAATCAACTGTATGTTGCTTTTCTCTGGGCGCAAAATTCCATACAAATGCAAATCGTCATTATCTTATAACATGAAAAATGTATTGTGTTAAGATTTTGGTCCACATAGCCCAGCCTTCCCACAAAGGGTTCCTGCAGAATCTGTTGCGAGTGTAGAAACTTCTTGATAAATGAGGTCTTAAGAAAAGCTCTACACCTACTCCCAGCCATGATCTTATTGAAGTCTTAACTTCTCATCACTTTGAAATACAATCTTCAAATGTGAGTATATTGAGTATATTGCATCAGAGCAATTTGGCAGAGATAGCTTTCGCACGGCTACTTTGGTGCAAAAGAGGTGCTAAAATATGATTCATAAGATATAGAATGAAGATAATCATCACACGTTTTCTTTGAGGTGTTTCAAGCTCATGTAAAAGATGCTTTTTAAGTTGTAGCAGCATCTCCAGTGATAACAAAAGCTTCTCATACTTTCATCTGAATAACGTCTCATTCGTAGCTCACTGAAGAGGAGAAAGTGCAGATTTGAACATTTTAATCAACACCACGTTTGTGTTTGTGGGTAGAAGAGGAGATATCTTATGATTTGAATTTGATGAAAAGATATTGTTTGTTTTTATGTTTGTCATTTTTTGACATTGAAACAAACAGAAAAAGTCACACAGGCAGATTTGAACCTGTCAGTATATAATCTTCTAAGAGTTAATCTGCCTCTTGTTATGAGGTGGTCAGTCAGCCTCTCTTGTAGGGGTCAGAGGTAGGGTGGTTCAGTGGGCTGCTTCTTTCGCTTTATCTCTCTTTCTGGGCTTTACCTGAGGACTAGAGCGAGACTGGATGGATTTCACTTGGCTGCATCATCCCGCAAAGCATCCGTTTAACATGCCTAACACGTTGCCTGCTTCAGCAGTCTGCCTTTCTAGTCACTTTAGGCCGCCTTCTGTACACCAATGATATACAAATGGTGGTACAAAGTAGGGGTGGGCAATATAATGATATGTTATAATTATCAAAATAAATTATTAAATTAGGCCTGTGCCAGTAACAGAATCCTGTTATTCGCATAAACCATGTGGGTATTCTTATTGTTTTGCTTTATCTTTTATTTGACCAAGATTAAGCTTCAACTTTCACACTACAAATGTGTGTGCTGCTGCATCTGCTTCAAAGTTAGGATCTGTCTCTAAGAAAAAGTGATATTTCTATTGTTATTATTATTATTATTACTACTACTACTACTACTAACCCATACTACTACTACTATCTCTATCAGTACATCTGCTGAGGCAGCAAGGAACATCACTGATGGTGTCCAGAGGTACTTCTACTACTACTACTACTACTACTACTTCTACTACTACTACTAATAATAGTAATAATTAATAAAAATAACAGCGGTGGTGGTTTTGAGACGGTTCCTAGCACAGCCGACGCAGGAGCAAACACAGTAATAGTGTAGGATGGAGCTTAATTTTTTTGTCAAGCAAAAAACCTAACAATAGAGCTGTTCTGTAAAGTGGTGTTTGTAGTCTGCTGTCATCTTTAATTAGGCCATGAAACTATAATTAAACTAGTAAACTTTACCATTCACCGCTGTGTTGTCTGTAGCCGCTTCGCAGCTTAGTCTGCTTGTGTACTGTTAAAATAAATTGCTGTTTTAACTTGAACAAAAAAAGTTCATTAGTGTTTGGGCTGCCTTAAAAATTTGAGTTAAATGAATTTCGACTTGTAAGATAACGGAAGAAGAATCTGTGTTTTATGCCCTATCAACTTATTATCGTAAGGTCAAATAACTCAACATTTTAAGGCAGCCAGGACACTAACTAACAGGGGGGGGGGCAGTCATGGGCTGGAGGCTAGGGAACCAGCCTTGTGACTGGAAGGTCGCCGGTTTGATCCCCTTAGCCGACAGTATGTGATTGAAGTGCCCATGAGCAAGGCACCTAACCCCCAACTGCTCCCCAGGCGCCATGGATAGGGCTGCCCACCACTCAGGGCAAGTGTGCTCACTAGTGTGCATGTATGTGGGTGTTTGCTTGCATTTATGTTAAATGCAGAGGTCTAATTCCTCTGTGTGCGAACACAGTTGGCTAATGATTCTGAATTCAAATGTACACAGTAACATTAACTTGGCTTTTTGTACATTCACACACAATATTTGTGTCCTGCTATGGTCTGCCCGAAATAAACGAATAAATGGACAACATTTTTTACCAAAAAGCAATGTTGTGTCCTTATCTTTACACATTTGCATGTCCAGTTAAGGACAGCATGTACATGTGTAAAGGGCAACACACTCTGTGTTCACTAAAAGTGTTGATAATATGACAAAAATGTTCTAAAACTACTCAGGAAGTGTTATTAATTAGCTACATTTTTTAGAGTGCACCAAAAGAGTTTGTAAGCAGCAGTCAGAGCCATCACACTGAGCTCACAGGATGTTCGTGCATTACTATATTTATATTTATTTGCCATATTGCCCATCCCTCTCACCAAATGCATTTGCTATGCCATTCTTTCCTTCTCCCTCTGAATCAGTCAGTCTTAGACTAGGATCGATGGAGCCTCATATGCTTGAAGGTCAGGGTCAGTGGTAAGTGCTGTTAGCATTTTGCTCTGTTTGCATGCCGTATCTCCATCTCGGCACGTCTGAAAAGCCTTTATCTACCTGCAGTTCAGATGATGATAACTGCCTCTGGCCATTAATGGGTCAACATTCTATAGACTATAGTCGGCGCAAGGTTGCAACTCATTGTATTTCTGCAGTGTTTGGAGGTCTTGATTTGCTGAAATGTTCACACTGCCATGCTGCTGTCATTGTTGTTCCAGCTATGGCTGAACTGTGTGTGTGCTTGTATGCATGTTCTTATATTGCGTTCAAAATTAGAACAATGCATAGAGAGGTTCTGAAAAAAAAAAAGAACAACACATAAATGCTATATTAAAGCCTAATACATACAACCTCAAAAGCTAGCGCACAAGGCTTGTAGCCTTGGCTCGATATGTTTGGATTCTTCAAGTGCTTTGTAGTCTCATTTTGTGCATACTCTTGTTAGTTTATTGAATTTATGTCAGGCTCACTTTAATAAACCTTTCACTCACATACGTATGTTGCACGCTTGACGTGTTTATTTGCATTTATATTAAAAACATACCGCACATGTGGCACACGTGGGCGGGAATGGAGTTTGGACAGGGTTTTTCTGTGTGTGTGTCTATCTCACATGCATTAAATTACCAAGCAAGCAGCAGGGGCCCTCCATCTGGGAGTTTTCCCATCCTCCTCCTCAACTCTAATCAGCCAGGAAGCCTCGAATAAATTATCAGAGACATGATCAAGCACTCGTCTAAATGAGCATGACATGTTAATGCTGTGATTTGAACAATGCTCACCCTAAATCGCTATAGGCAGCGCATCACACCTTGACTTTCACAAGGTCTCCAGGGTGGCACCGGTCTCTTGGGAGCCAATTCTGAATCAGCGGATTGTGAACGCTTTGAAATGGATTAGGTCTTATCGCCGTCTGTGCCGTGGGCAGTAGTGTAGAACTCTGCATGCCGGAGCGTCTGTGCACACTGTGATTCTTCAGGTCTCCCCCAGGGCTCAACTTTGTCCAAATTATAGAACGAAAACAGCAAAAAAATAACCCAAGATCATCACCACAGCGTTCTCAAGAGTTCTCTAAACCCACCCCCTCACAGAATGCTCCACGCATCTCCAGGGGTCCTTCTGAGATCAGACAAATGTCCTTTCTCAGATCTCTATCTCAAGTTCCTAAACTCATTGTGAATATCAGCACAGCACATTTCCCTAGTTTGAAGCAGTGGGTATGCTGTGACTGGCTGACCCCATCATGGTCAGCAAGACTAGGCAAATTAATGACACATTTGTGCTGCGGATATATAGTCCTGGGGCAGTACTAGAGAAACTTCCTATCTCAAAAGGACAAGATATGAGTTTTCACAAATTCGAATTACAGAAGCTTATTCCATCTTAATTAAGGAACTTTATCATATCTTAATGAATACATCTCAAGTCAAGAAATCCTAAATTACTTGAACGATAATCTATTATTATTTCTGTTACCAGACAACTGACAATTTCTGTACAGCAACATGTTATCAAAATAACATAAAAAATGTACAGTGGTGCTTGAAAGTTTGTGAACCCTTTAGAATTTTCTATATTTTAAATTTGATCTAAAAAGTCCTAATAGTAAATAAAGAGAACCAAATTAAGCAAATGAGACAAAAATATTAGACTTGGTCATTTATTTATTGAAGAAAATGATCTAATATTACAGATCTGTGAGTGGCAAAAGTATGTGAGGCTTTGCTTTCAGTATCTGGTGTTACCCCCTGATGCAGCAATAACTGCAACCAATCGTTTCCAATAACTAGTCCTGCACATCAGCTTGGTGGAATTTTAGCCCATTCCTCAGTACAAGACAGCCAGACAGCTACTGATGTAAAAAAATAGTCAAAACAAAACAAAAATGTGATAAACTGGAAGTTAAGAATATAGTGAGTGCGCCCCCTGCTGTTTAACATGACTCCACCGCTCCTAGGTTTCGGTTTCCATTTCCCAAAAGCTATAGCCGGTGTGCGATCCATGCTAATGTTATTCCAGCCACGCTCAGTTCAACTCAATCACCTCATTATTCACCACCATCGCTGTAATATTTCTTTTGGTGAGTTTTCATTAACATTAACACATGAAGATAATCTGAGGGAAAGCATTTTTGAACCACAGAGGAAAAACAAAAAAACAAAAAACATTTTGAAACCACTATTTTGAAGTATGAATAAGTGCATTGTCGTTATCCTAGCTATAGTAAGTCCCGTTATGTTGTCCTGCCTGTTACAGTGTCCTAAAAAAGATACAGCAGAACCAGAAGGTTAAAACAGAGTTTAGGATCCTGTTGGGATTCTCCTAACGTTAGGACAATATTTAGGAAATTTTGTTCTTCTGTGTTTTCTTATCTGGAGTTAGGATCCGATTATGAACTTAGAAACTGTTGTGCTCTATAATAGCTATTGTGAGGTTGTCATGGTGCCTCAACAGATAAGATTTCGCAGTTACAATGTGACATGAGCATTTTTACCTGCTTTTTGATTAATATTCATCATAAGGCAAATTTAGTTATAGCCTCCAAATGTAGTTAAAATAGCTAATAGCAGTTAGGATAAATGTTAGGGGACATCAAGATTCTAAAGGTCTGTTTACCAATTTTTGACCCTGGCAACCAGCCTGGCAACAGAAAAACAGAATAAAAGGCACAAGTGTTCCTAGATTTTATTCTTTTCAATACCCTATGCATTTTAAGAACACCTTGAAAGCTTTGTTTTCAGTTTGTTTGCTAGCTTTATGAGGAGCATTATTTTCTTGGCTGTTGAAAATAGACTTGTAATGTCCCTGACTATATTTCTTTCTTGCATCCAAATTTCAAATACAATGGTAGCAATACCAATGTAAGTGAATATCTTACTGTTCATTGTGCATTTTTGGAGGTTTAGAGGTTAGTGGCTCCACACAAAGACAACATTCCTGCCATTCCCTAACCACCAAACTGCTCACAGACATTCAGGAAATATGCCAAACCCATCAGAAACAACCACGGGGATCAATAGAGGCACCTCTAAACATCAGCCCTTACAAATGTCACCCAATCAGAATGGCACAAATCAACCTACAAAACATGTAAAACCCCTACCTGAGGCATCTCACACCTCTCGACCATCTACAGAGGAAGAAGAAGATGAACAACAACAGAGTGGAAACAAATTGCTACCGTTTTCACAAACTATCCCTCTCCCGAATGATGTCATTGGCTGTATGAGTCACATACATTCAGCGGTGGAAAAAAAAGAAAGAAGCTGTATTTAAGTGAAAGTTTGGTTATTGGGTTGAAATTGTAATTGAAATCACTGAGTCAAAAAGTATCTTCATTTAAACATACAACTCTGTAACATTAAAACTTATAACTTAAATATAACACAATGAGTAAGGACTAATGCTTTTTGAAATCGAAGGAACTTAAATATTTTAATGCTGGGCATGAGCCAACAGGCTCTAATTCCATACAAATTAGATTTTTTAAATGATACAATAAAATATGTAAGCATTTGAAGGTCTAAATGATAATGTAAGGAGTAAAAAGCATATTTTTATCTTTTGGAAATGTAACTGAGTAACAGTACCAGTATTCAACTTCAATAATTACATGAGTAAAATACAAATCTTGCAAAACGACACTTAGTATAGTGACAAAGTGCAGATACCTAAGTATTTTTCAGAACCCCTCTATGCATTGTATGCTCAGGGCATTACTGTATTTGTCTAACCTTATCAAACTGTAATTAATCTCCATGATTTTATTAAAATCTGTCCAGATTAGACGGTGTGTGTGAAAGTTTACATCAGGCGTGGGCTAAAATTAATTAGCATGGTATCTTTTTGATTAGCGGCTTTGAAGTACTGTTATCAGGTTACTCCCAGGCCTAGTCCACGTTGGTTATAGTAGAATGGATCAGCATGTATAATTGGAGCTTTTTGTGAACTACTGTGTTTTCTGTGACTGTATAAAGGAAGCACCGTGCTGCCTTTTTTGTTAGATGAACTAATATTTCAGAGCAAGCTTGTCCTCACTTTCAGAATGCAATTCACATCACTACTGAAAAGCTTATTTAGAGTAAAATAAAAGGCCACTGAAGTGTGAACTGCATTCCTATTCATGTGTTTGTTTAAAATGGTGGCCTGAGGCACAAACAAAATAAAAACTGATGGATTTTTGGCTTTGTTAGATCACGTTCTTAATATATCCAAATCAGCACTAAGAAATCACCTTATTAAGAAAGAAGAAAAGTAGACCAAAGGCATAAGCTGCATAGACCATAATGTCTTTGAAAACAAACTCTGCACATCTGCACAGACCAGACGTGCTGTACATTTATGTACATCTGTCAGTGTAGTTTTGTTGAGTTACCACAGAGCACCCACTGCTGAGTGAGCTGATAGGGCCTACGGTGCCCACGGTTAATGCAGAACTGAATCGAGCACATGTGTCTGATAGAGGCTGAAAAGAGATCTGTTCTTGTCCTTTCGCTATAATGGTGAACTTCGCCCACGGTCAGAAAATATAGCGGCGGATTGAGTGAACGAGAGAGAGGGGGAGGGAGAGAGAGAGAGAGAGAGAGAGAGAGAGGGAGAGAGAGGGAAAGCCAGTGAGCCTGAGAAAAGGTAAATACATTTTCATAACCCAAGGCGCTAGGCATGAAATCATAAAATGATCTATGACCAATAAACCGTCTACTACTTACTGCTTATTGGAAGCTGACAGGTAAATGATTGATTGTGGACGAGCTGACAGCAAGTGTTTAACCCTTTAAACTCCGAACTAATATAAAGTTAGTGCTATGAATTATTCAGTAACTACTATGAATCATTCAGTAACTACTATGAATCATTCAGTATCTACTATGAATTATCCGGTGACTACTATGAATCATTCAGTAACTACTATGAATCATTCAGTAACTACTATGAATCATTCAGTATCTACTATGAATTATTCAGAATGTACTATGAATCATTCAGTTACTACTACAAATTAGAAAGTAACTATTATGAATTATCCAGTATGTACTATGAATCATTCAGTAACTACTATGAATTATCCAGTGACTACTATGAATCATTCAGTAACTACTATGAATTATCCAGTGACTACTATGAATCATTCAGTAACTACTATGAATCATTCAGTAACTACTATGAATCATTCAGTATCTACTATGAATTATTCAGAATCTACTATGAATCATTCAGTAACTACTACAAATTAGAAAGTAACTACTATGAATTATCCAGTATGTACTATGAATCATTCAGTAACTACTATGAATTATTCAGTATGTACTATGAATCATTCAGTATCTACTATGAATTATTCAGTATGTACTATGAATCATTCAGTAACTACTATGAATTATTCAGTATGTACTATGAATCATTTATTTACTACTACAAAGTATTCAGGATGTAGTTTGAATCATTCAGTAACTACTACAAAATGAATGTGTATGTTATCTAGTTATGAGACTAAACTGAAATTTTGGCTCCTTACCCCAATTGCAGTCGATCAACCAAGACATGTTTGGTGTTGTAAGTTTGCTTCTTTTGTTTTGCATTGAAACTACAAGGCTAATGTAGCTAACAAGTAATGGAAGCTTATACCCCACCAATTAGCATACTTGCCTTGTGCTTCCATTACTGAATCATTCAGTAACTACTTTGAATTATTCGGTTTGTACTGTGAATCACTCAGTAACTACTACGAAGTATTCAGTATGTAGTATGAATTATTCAGTAACTACTACAAAATGAATGTGTATGTTATCCAGTTGGGACACGGCATTGAAGTTTTCGCGCCTCACTCTAAATGCGGTCAATCAACCAGGACACATATGGTGTCTTAAGTTTGCTTCTTTTGTTTTGCACTGAAGCTATGAGGCTAATGTAGCTAACAATTAATAGAAGCTTATACCCCACCACTTAGCATACTTGCCTAAAAACTGTGTTGAGCTGTTGATTAATCTCAAATAGGCTTGCTTAGATAATTTCTGACACTGTGAGGCTGTTCACAGCTTGTATCCACATGCGTTTGTATTCAGGACAGGTGTAAACACCCCCAGGACACGCTGTGATCGGATTACAATCTGATCATATAAACCACATTCAGAAGTGGTCAGAGATGGACAGACAGGAATGTTATTGCAAGGTGTAAACAGGCTTTGCATTACTGTTATCTGTAAATATGGACAAAAACACATCATATTGCTTAAAAAAGGTATTGGCAGCCATGTGGGAGCCTGAATTGTGTCTATTTTGTTCATATATATATATATATATATATACTATTCATACTCAGTACATAAGCCTAAGCATCTTTTTGTGTGTAATGATTTAGGCATATAGCATGCACAATACTAGGTGATGGTTTATATGCTATCATTACTCGTTGGCTACATTAGCCTCAAACTTAAAGAAGCAATCTTCAGATACCGAAGATGTCTTGGCTGATCAACTACATTTGGTGTAAAAGGGGAAAATGTTGTAAATTTGTTTTTTTGGGGCCAGACTCTTCTTCTAGCATGTCTAATAGTGAGGCTTATGGTAGGCTTCGTGCTATATGAGGTGCACATGGCTGCAGATGGTGGAGTATGTGTGTGGGTGGAAGTGTATGCACAGAGCAGTGATGGTAAAGACACGCGAGTAGACAATGCGCTCGGACACTGTTCGCACACCGAGTGTCATGCTGAGGCACAAAGTGGCGTGGGAAAGCATGCGTTGGAGGTGCTGACATGTTTATGAGGGAAAAATAACAAGAGACACATACCGTACAACATAATGCCAAACATGGACATGCACACAACTGCAGTAAGCAACAAAAACGTGGTACCTGAATGTGAATAATTTCTGATTGAAATAAGCTAGGAAATTGGGTAGAAAGTGCAGATTCTAAACTTTCAAACCATACTACATTTGTGTTAGTATGCAGAAGAGCATATTAGAGTATTTTATTATGATATTTGATTAAGTGCTTATTATGTACAGTCTTTATGTATGTTGTTCTGTAAGAAAAAAAAATCCTTTACATTTTTGCTGTGTTTTTGGCATCAAAACAAACAGAGAAAAGTCAAAAGTGCTAACCTGTCTGTGCAGAATGTTAATTGTAAGGATGCACTGAAATTTTTCATCCGAAAAGGGTCAAAAGTGCCAAAAGTGCCGCTATGTTTTTGGCCAGAAAAAAAGCAAAATACAAAAAAAACAAAGATTAAATAGTCTTACAGTAAAGTGTCAAAATGTAACACTTTACAAATCATCTTAATAGTAGCAAGCAAGCAAAGCTTATTTATATAGCGCTTTTTACAACAGGTGTTGTCACAAAGCAGCTTTGCAGAAAAATCATTGTAGAAAAAGAAAAGAAAATCAGCATTACAGAAAAAGAAAAAGAAAAATCCGGGTCCAAGCCCCTATGAGCGTCACCAGTGCCGACAGTGGCAAGTAAAAAAACTCCCTAAGAGCAGGAGGAAGAAACCTTGAGAGGAACCAAGACTCAGAAGGGGAACCCATCCTCCTCTGGTCGACACTGGATAGCAAACATTGTTAGTAGAGGTATTATAGTACAAAGTGGGGAAAACAGGTAATTATTTGTCGGCAGAAAGCAAAAAAGTCCCTGCGAGCTTACTGACGTTATTTGTAGACTTTTTGAAATGACAGAAAAATTCACCAAGGACAGCCAAAGTGCACAGTAGAACTTGTTGCCTTGGTTGACCAGCAGAGCAAACCGACAGTAATAACCAGACTTCTAAGCATTAATACACACTGCACCAAGCCAATGTACATTTCTGTACAACTGAATGTACAACTATGTAAAGTGACCACAGATTACCCACTGCTGTGTTTAAAGCGCCAGCCAATGTAAATCTATGTTTTCCAGGTAGGTTAATCTTTCTTTTGTGGGCACACAACGTATGTCCTGTGAATAACTTTCCCGTGTCCACTGAATGCATTTTGCCAACATCTCCTTTCTCAGTGTAAACTGGGTGGTCCTAATCTAAACTCTGTGGTTATTCATTTGTAATCAGTATCCTCACAAATCACAAAGCTGATGTGACTTGTACCACCCCACAGCTTTAACAAAACTTGAGAAAGTGAACCATAAAAAATAACCTGGCAAGCATAACTGAGCTAGCAAGAACATCCATTCATCCATTCATTCGGTCAGCCAGCCATGCCAGCAATCCCTGGACGCAGCAGCAGAGAGAATAAAAAGTTGACCTTCTTTAAAATTCACCGTATAAAAGCTTTTTTACCCATTTCTCTTACTGTTGTATTTAGTTCTGCTTAAGTGGTGTATCAGACTGAAAGTGTTGGACTGAGGGCTGTCAATCAAGGGTGCTGATTAGAATATTAGGCCATGCCCAGACAGTTCTCAGATCTTTAAGCAATTTAAGCCATGTTTTAGTACATTTCTGTCTTTTCCCCAATCAAATGCTGATGAATGTTTAATGCAACGCTGAACTTTAGTTCGTACAAATACTTTCAATATTTTGCACTGTGTTCCTTTTAATGGATTTTATGGATAATGCAGAAGTGAATCTAGCACTATGTTTGCAATAATATCAGCAGTTTTCAGCATGAACTAAAATGAAAATAAAATAATTTCACAACAGATTGTATTGACAGATTTTTGACTTTTTATTGCATCAGTATTTCTTTATGAAAACAAATCAACTACAATTCATACAGATATCAAATGATCCTCCCCATTACTACTATTGATTTTATAACCACATAAATGTATTGTCCTGCCATGCACTTTGCATGGAGATTGTAGCAGCAGAACTGTTTACTTATTAATTATTTACAAAGGATAACTGTGCAGTTATCAGAATTATTAAAATACTGCAGTATATCATCTTAAATGATAACCGTCTCATCTCTAGCACGTATGTCGCAGGTGCAGAGGAGACGCTCCAGTGAAAGTAATTACAACTGTTTAAAGAGGTGATTTAAGATTGATTCCGAGAGACTGACTGCCAGGTTTGTCAACTGAGGTGAAACACGGCTGGTGAAGAGCTGCTAATTGGGCAATGGGACAATGTGAGAAGCCAACTATTCATCACTCCCCTCTCTCTCTCTCTCTCTCTGTCTCTCTCTTGCTCGCTCACTCGCTCTTCATTTCTCAATACTGCTGTCTTACTAGGGACAATATGACAATTATAAACAGCTTCCAAACAACAACATCCAGTGTATAGTAACTGGAACGGCATAGAAACAAGTGGCTGGTTGGATGGCAGTGCATTATGACGTCATCTTATTTTCACCAATTATTTGATTTTTCCTCCTGTTTCTTCTTAAACTGTTTATATTTTGCAAAAGCTAAATAAAATATATTACTGTATAGCCTTTTTAAGTGTGCCATTACTGTTTTGCAGGCACATAAAAAAGATATCACAATATATATCATAAAAAAGTCACGCTACATTTTTGTCATACTGCCCACATTTATGTGTTTCTTTTTTTCTCTCACTCAATTACACACTCTCCCTCACTCTCTCCCTCAATCTTTTTCTGTCTCTCTATTCAACACAGTAAGCTTTCTTGGCATGATAAATGATGCCACATTTGTACTGACATATAGGACAGTCTGAAATGAACTGATAGGGCGACGGCGTGTGAGTACTCAATCTTTAGAGAGTGACATGACAACTCCTCCCATATTAGACAATGCGTTTTGAGCACATACACTGACTAATGAAGACTGAGTGGTGCTGTCTGTGAGTGATTTTTATAGCTTTGTTAAACACATAGGGCCGGATGGACAAGGCTACTGACAGCTTTACTAACGCTCAAACCATCTGCGCAACACTGCCGTCTGCTATGCAATGACAAGATCGAGTGGAGTTAGAAAGAAAGAAATCTCAGGGGTGTTTTTGAGCAGGATCTAATGAATACATTACAATAAGCTGGAATATGCGGTCAGCAACTTCTGAAATGTAAAACTTTTGGGGCTAGCGCTGCTCCATAAGCTGTCTAACAATTACATAATGGCAGTCTGCATTTGTCTCAGGAGACTAGTGGCAGCAAGTCTGGAAAAAAAAATGTACTGAACTATTTTTATTTCCAGATAGGCAGGATTTTTTTTTCAGGTGGACTGGCTTCTGGGGCTGAAGGTTTTCTGAGTCTGTCTGATTTCGTTGAAATCTTGTTTCTCTGAAGAAGCCAGCAAGATAAAGCCAGTGAAGTGTCTCAGCCCTCATGCTATTTCCATCTTATACACGGTTCGCTCCTTTCAATCAACTCTTCAGACAGTTACGTATAAATGGCTCAGTCCAGAGTTCCAAGACAAGCTATTCCAAAGCTGTATCTCGCTAATTCCTGACATCAATTTTTTACTCAACCTAGGTTACACAAGGCCGTAGAGTGGGCAAGATTGATAAAAATGTACCTTCTAGATGAGTTAGCAATGAGTTTTTATGACTCAATCACTCATTTCCTGTATGTTTAAGAATCCTGCATGGTGCTCATTTAAATGCATTTTTATTATTTAGCACTTTCTAAAAGCCAAATAACTTGATTAATTGTCAAAATACTTGGTAGATTAATAATTTACCGATAAAATCAATGGTGACAGACCTATCGGATTCTCACTAGCTACTTTTTTACAAAACTTTTAGAAGCTTTTCAAGCCCCTGCTCTTCTAAGCACTTGATTAGTTGATCCTAGTCCACTCACAGTCTTTCTTACTGCATTCCATTACATTCAGGCTTCACTCCTAAACTGCCTTGCACCATCCCTGAAACGGAAACAGTCATTGTGTACGGCTGGGTACCTAAAGTCAATACTTCTATGGCACCAAATTAATTACTTTAGTACTATTGCATATTCATACATTCTTCAGTAGTCAGTCGTAAAAGCATCCATACTTGTTCCATAATCTAGACTGCTGATTGTCTGTCTAAATTACATTTCGTATGCATGTTGTTTATGTCAGTGCTTCTTGATTAGTCTGCAATTCGTTTCAGTCCATAAATATTTCACCTTCCTGCACCTCACACTCATTTGTGACTTAAGCCACACTCACTTTCAGTTTGTAATTCAGGAGAAGGTATCTGGAGAGTATTGTTAAGGAGTCTGCAGCAAAGCCAAGGTATTTCTATTGGTAACAGCATCAACAAAATTAGACACTTTGAATAAAAGTGTCTGGTAAATGAATACATGTAAATGCAAAACAAAGTACACACCAAGTCTTTGTTGAAATACTCCACTGCTATGAAGGACTGGTTCCATTCTTCCTTCCACACATTACTCAAGAGACGAGAGAGAGAAGCTTAGACCAGCTGGCAGCCACACAAGTTCCCTTATACGGGGACAATCCAATAAAACACCTCGAAAGTTGTCAGGCTAGTAGTAGACTACGTGCAACTTGGAATAGATGCTGGACCCTTGAACTCTTTCCAGCAGGACAGTTGATACATAAAACCTGGCCTCAAAAAAGCCTGTTTACTTATTTAAACTCAATTACTGGATTATAAAATTCTGCAATATTGAAAGGCTCTGCAGAGTGGGTAACGTTCAGTTAAGTTAATTTACAGTGCTGAGTTTCTGCACCAATTAATCTTCAAAATAATCAGCAAATTACTTGGTTTCAGTATAATCAATAGTGTTAGCCGCAGGTCATGTAAACATGGAATATGCAAGCTGGGCATGTTGCATTCACCCTACCATCCACGCAGAACAGTGGGTTTGAAAGATGAATGCTCTGTTCAGTGCACAAAAAGGTCAAACAGCCAATTGGGCACAGAATGGTCAAACTTTGATTTGCGGTTGTCTGACTTACAAACTGACATGATGACAATAATTGCAACTGAATTTTATGTTGAGGTGTTTTATGTGCAGAAGTGTTATGCTGACCCTGCATTATTTGACTGAATGGAAAATATTCAGTTGAATTCCTACATTTTTTGGAGTGTTATGTAAGTGCCGACTACGCTACACAAGACATTCACACAAAATTTATTTGATTTACTGCCTCAAACTAAAGCTCCACTATATCCTACAGTCATAATTCTTCATGAAGCATAATTTTCACATGGAATATGAGAGTTCCTCATTAGTCAGTTGTCAGAGGCTTTTCATACACTGTAAAAAAAATGGCATTTTTACAAAGGTACATAACTTGGCTCCCATTTAACTCCAAAAGTAGGCAAACTATAACCAGTAAATTGCATTTAAAATTCTATTTAATCTCAATTTAAAGTAGGCAAGTGAACTCATTTTTTTTAAATGCTCAATCCCTTTTTTACAGTGTATTGTACCTGCCCTTTACACTGTGTAAACATGGAATAAAATCTCTTTACACTGTTAGATATAAATGTCCTGTACAGGTACATTTTTCATTCATGATGGTACAAACAATGTAAATGCTCCCTCAAAGGTACAACAGTGGTTTTAAGGTCCAATTGTGCAACTTAAATAAGTTTTTCCAGGTGAAAAGTTCGTATTTGTGCCTTTTCATAAGCTAATGTTTTAAAACAGAACAATAAAATAAAAGCCTGGAGACGAGACGGGGTGTGTGGAGTCAGTACAGCTTAGGAAATATAATTTCAGTGGATTATGGTGCAGTTATGTTCCCTGACTAAAGGTACTGAGATGTATCCTTGAGGTATCACTCCAGTGACAAGAGCGGTACCACCCCAGTGACAGTTCAGTACCTTTATTTCTGAGAGTGTATATTAACATACAAACATTTTTTTTTCCTATAAAACTGCTATATTGGAGATATACAATGCTCTGAAACAATATTCTTCCCTCCTGTGACATATGGCAACAATCTCATGGAGCTAAACAGGAGTTATGTAAGGAGAAAAATAGCTTTATGGTCTTCTTCTTTGCTCATGCTGTCACAGTAATGTGAGTGAAATTGACTCTTCCACACCATGGTGAGTAGTGAAAGACACCTTCCAGGCAGGAAACTGGCCTCCGTCCTCAGTCACTAACCGCATTAGGGGCTAACTATATCAGTAGCTAACGGTATTAGTGGCAAACTGTATTAGGACTGCGAGGTGATAGTGAACTCCATCAAAAGGTCATCAGCTGGCGAGACTAGCTTTAGTGTTCAGTGCCTGTTGAGTATACACAGTGTAGGAATCTATTCAGAGTTAAAGGAATTGTTTGGTAAAAAAAACAAAAAAAAAATACATAAGTTCACATTTTCTCAAATGTTGTCAACCAGTTAAGACATGTTAGGGAACTGAAGTTTGCTTTTTTAGTTTTGCAATGATACTATGATCCTAAAATTAGAGCCTCATCAATATATCAGCTGGATGATAATACTGGCTTATATTGTCAGTATCAGCTCAGATAATGCCCTGATAATTCACATCTTTTTGTGGTTGTAGCATCACCAGAACTCAAACTTATGGTCTTCTGCTGATCTTTAATCAGATCATTTGGGAAATCTGTAACAACCATCACCAGTTTATCTATTCAACAATAAAGGCTGAATTATTAACTTGAACATGGACTGTAATATTTCTTCTGTTGTATTTTAAGAAATGTGAAACAGACAATCATATCAGTCAGTAAAGCACTCTTCACAAGAAGAGTATAAAATTAACATTTTAAATATAAACATTTAACTATATTGGCCAACATTATTGTTTATCTGGATTTTGGTTCGACCCTACCTAAAACATTACATCATTTGATTTTTCAAAACTTCTGCGCAGTTTGTTTAGATGTAAACAAAGTCATTCAGAGTGGTTTGGTGTGAAAAGTGGTTTGTGTTCCGTTCTAGAGAAACTTACTGAGTCAGCATTGTTCACAGCGGTGGTGATAGGAACCAGACATCTGAAGAGTTTAATGGCTCTAAAAGTTAAACTATTTTGGAATTGCTTTGAATTTAGATTTGTAAACTTATTTTTAAAGCATATTAATGGCAGATAGGTACATGCAGAACATTTTAAGGCAAAATAGTCCCTAAAGAAAACTATTTTTTTCCAACTTACCACTGTTTTATCATCATAAACATGTGGGTTCACTGGTAGTTTGTGATAGTAAATAAAATGGCTATATTTGCGTAATAAATATAACAACCCCTGGTTCCTATCACCGCTGTTTCTTTACAGTAAGCCACTTTACATCAAACCACTCCTAAGGACTCTATTTACATCTCAATGATTGAATGATGAAGAATTTTTGAAAACCTGTGTGGAATTCCCCTTTAAGCTGATAAGTATTGTCAAATATGTGTTTCCTGGCACTGTGAGGCATACTGTTATCTGTAAAAATGGACAAACATACGTACATCTGTCTTGAGGCCTGTCAATTTTTATAAATTACAACTGGTCAGAAACCATATAACCAAACAAGCAAACTTCAAGCACTAAACATGCCAGATGTGATAGTCCGCATTTAGTCTGAGGTGGATATTGTGTAAATTCCTTTAAGGCAGGGCCGACTGACCTGTGCCTACACATCATGCCGTGAGGAAGAAAAGCGAAGTCTAATGGACGTACTTGAAAACGGAGTCGTGCAAAGCTCTGTAGCTATAACTCTCCACAGAAATGTTAAGTCATCAGTCAGCCCACTTGGCAGGAGAGAATTCCAGTTTCAGCAAAATCACGTGGAGGCAGCGCCAACCCACATGCAGGCTATGACAAGTGACTGAAGAAAAGTATACCAAAGCACAGCCCTAAGCATACCCCTACCAAAGAGTAGCTGCCTTCAAAGACGTCAGATCCGTGTCTAGAACTCATGGTGAGAGGAGAGAGGCTGGTGTATTTTGATTATTTTTGCAGCAGTGTGACAAAAACTTTTTATTATAGCTTGGTGCTGCTTGGCTATGCTTTACACATCTAATATAGAATACAAATTACGATCTTTTCACAGTCGTAATATTCTTTTGTTGCACACTGTTTACAAAGAGGGGTCTATACATTGCCAAATCAGTAAAAACAGGCTCTTTAAAGCAGTAGTTTTCAATCTCAGTCCTGGGGACCCAAAGCTCTGCGCAGCTTCAGGTGTTTTTTGCCTCCAACACAGCTGGTCTGGCTCATCAGGTAATTATCAAGCTCTTTATGAGCTGGATCAGGTGTGTTGGAGGAAAGCGAATACCTGAAACCGTGCAGTGGGTCTGCAGGAATGGGATTGAAAACCACTTCTTTAAAGAACCATATACAATATGATCTCAATCACAGAGAACAACAAATCTGAGAACAATTTAAGCATGATAAGAACGATTTAAGCAATCATGGTATGTTAAATTGGAATGGTTCTATATATAACTTTATCAAAGAACAAACAGGTTTGTGAAGGCTACTTATACATCATTACTGAAGTAACACATAGACCTTATAAATCATCGTTGCTGAGCTAAAACCTTGAGTACAGGGCTGGGCAATATGAAAATGTATGTATCACAATACAGTACACTTTTCTGAGCATACTGTGGATATCAGTAGTGCTTGTAGAACTGACCAACTGCATGTTTCAATATAAAGAGAGCAACATTAGTCCTGCTGGAAATATAGCTGTTGCTCTCTTTATATTGAAACATGCAGTTGGTCAGTTCTACAAGCACTACTGATTTAGTGGATTTAGTGCAACACAGAATGCAAAATATTGGATGAAAATCAGTATAATCACAGTTTTTGACAGTATATTTTAAAATGTAGCACAACTAATTATTTTTTCTCTTTTCCAACTGATTAGATGTCTGAAAAAATAAATACCATGACAGACTGTGTATCATGAAAATGTCGAAGTATCGCAATATTGTATTTTTTGCCATATCAAACACATCTACTTGTATCTCTGTTTTTGTTTCATTTTTACTTATTTGCACAATTTGAAAATATTTTCACACCATGTTTAAAAAGCCACAATGAATGGACCAATAGAAATGATCCAAAATTACTTGGAAAAAATCTTGTTACACTACAACTTAATAACGTGTTTTTGGATGAAAGTATAAGGTTTCTGGATGAAAGTATGAGGTTTTGTACCATCAGCAACTGTACAGTACATTGCATGTCACAACCATTAAGAAATCATGGGAATTGTAAACCAATGTCGATATTTTTAAGTACATATTTGCCATTCAGTGCATTTAGATGCACGCCAATAATGTGAATGTTATCAGATTCGGCAGTTGTCTGATTCTTCAAGTGGTCACGTAAACCGCATACTCTGATTTTAGATCGGAATAAGGCCGTTAGATTTTTAGAAATCCAATAAAAAAAGCTGTGATCAGCTTTTTTAGTGCATGTGTACTCTTACTCTGATTTCTTTCGTTGTTCATAGTCTGTCACAGCTCCAGCGAGATGCCAACAAAACACTTCTAGATGATGTTCTTTCACATTTTCTGGTAAAGTGACAATGTTAAAAAAAAGCCTGATGTTTATGTTTGACGTTACGTTTACATCACGTCTTACTCTGTGAGTTTACTGGCTGGTTGCAGAGCAGAAATCCGATTACTGCCTGACTCATGTAGACCTGGATTTTTCTCATTAAGTGATTACCCAAGTGCAAGAAAACGCGCTGAACCAATTACTGACAAAATCTCATTTTCTGCAGTTATCAGATTACTGAGTGCATGTAAACACCCCTGATGCCAAAACACATATGAAATATAGAAATTAAGAAACTTTACAGAGAAATATAAACTATATATAAAATGCACGGCGTCGAGTACAAATTCTGCTCTTCAAATATCAGTTTGAAATATCGGTCAAATCTAAACATTGATCAAAGCTGATACTTTTTTAATCAATTAAGTGCCAAAATACTGTGCATCCCTAATGACCTGTTTATATTTATTTGTGCCGGGCTTTTTTAAGCAATTATCTGTTAATATCGAAATGATTCCAATGCTATGGTGCATGCCTCATGAAATGTCCATATTATCAGCCCACTGACCATATAGGACCACTTGGTAGTTCTACAGACTTTAGTCCATCTGTTTCTCTGCATACTTTATTACCCTGTTCTTCAATGGTCAGCACCCCCACAGAGCAGGTCTAATTTGAGTGGAGGATCATTCTCAGAACTGCAGTGACACTGATGTGGTGGTGGCATGTTAGTGTGTGTTGCGCTGGTACGAGTGTCCACTCACTGTCCACTCTACTCCACCTGGTCAGTCCACCTTGTGGATGTAAAGTCAGAGACAGTAGCTCATCTGCTGCTGTACAGTTTGTGTTGGTCATCCTCTAGTCCTTCATCAGTGGTCACAGGACGCTGAACATAGGACTCTGTTGGCTGGATATTTTTGGTTCTTAGTCCAGCAGCGACACTGAGGTGTTTAAAAACTCCAGCAGCACTGCTGTGTCTGATCCACTCACACCAGCGCAACACACATTAACACACCACCACCACGTCAGTGATGAGAATGATCCACCACACAAATAATACCTGCTCTATGGTGGTCCTGTGGGGGTCCTGACCATTGGAGAACAGGCAAACAGAGTATGCAGAGAAACAGATGGACTACAGTCTGTAACTGCAGAACTACAAAGCGCTCCTGTACGGTCGATGGAGCTGATAAAATGGAGCTGCTCGTGTGTATCACAGACCAACGCAGTCCCATGGTTGAATACGGATTAAAACACAGCTCACTGCACTTGGGCAACTTAATTCCCCCCAAAGCAATTAGAGCCTAACAACACCTGCAGCACCATGCGCCTTCTCCTCAACGGTGCTCTTATTTAATGGTGTTATTATCCCACACTGTTACAGTTGAGCCGAGTTTGAGGCAGACACTTTTCCCTGACCTGCCTCGGTCCTCAGGTTTTTCACACTGCAGAGATTTAAAGTGGGAAATCCCTCAAACGAGTTGCGCTTGGTGTTGCTAAGCACAACCCTGCTGAAAAAGGACCATTAGCAGCCATTAGCATTAAAACCTCATGGTTTTGCTTTCCAATTTGAATTGGCTTTAGAGTTTCCGATAGAGACCAGTATAGTTTCCTGTAGAATACCTTTAGATTCCATTAGGAAACCATCAAGTGCATTCAGAATCAGTCATTGGTCACCTGTTAAAGGATTTGGATCGTTTACATTGTGATATTAAACATAAACACATTACAAAACCATTAGGAAGTAACTTAACAGAGGCATTTCTGCTAATGGTTTCTGTTTTTTCAGCAGGGAAGAAAACAGCGAGGAAAAAAATCCAAACTTACCTTGACTAAACCGAGTGAAAGCGCCAGACTGTGATCCCTCGGGACTCATCCTGACAGGAATGAGGCAGTAAAGTCTCTTTTCTGCGCTGTTTTCTGTCAGTATGTTTATTTTTTGAGCTAACGTTTTAGCTTTACTTGCGTTAACGCGGCTGTTCTACAGCGCAGCGGCGTTCCAACCGCTCGGCGCGCGACTCGAGGCAGCTTGAAAGGCGGGAAAAGCGCGACGCGGGAAAAAAAGTCTCCTGTCCTGTCTCGTGTCCCCTCCAATAGAGAGCGCGAGGCGCGGAGTCCTCCTCAGGCATCAGCTCTGCGTTTCTAGATGCTCGTCAGCTCGTTATGACTCGGTGCTCCATCGCCCGGCTGTAACCAGGTAACGGCTCTTCCGCGAGAACTCACCTCAGGGACGAAAAGGGGGAGGTGTTGATACAAATCAGTGCGCGTGTGTGCGCTCGTGCACGGGGCATGTAATTTATATATAGGCCTATGTATTTGTGTTTGTGTGTGTGTGTGTGTGTGTGTGTGTGTATCTGAGCGAGCATTTAAGCCTTTCAGGGGACCCCAAAATGTCCCTTGGATTAAAGGGCCCATATCATTGAAAAGCCTTTTTTATTGATTTATAAGGGAATTCCACCTATTTTTCAAAATCTCTGGATATTTCAGTTGTTGATATATAAATAAAGTCATTCAGAGTGCTTTGAAACTTAACTCAGATTTCTTCACAGTGGTGGTGATAGGAACCAGGAGTCCAGATGTCCACAATGCAAATATAGCCATTTTATTTACTATTGAAAACCACCAGTGAACCTCCCCCTGTTTTCTCAGGTTTTTTGTAACATTGATGATGGTAAAAATAAGGGTCAATCTGATAAAATAAGTTTTCTTTGGGGACTAGTTTGCTCTTAGAACACCTCTTATGTATCCATCCACCATGAATGGATTAACATAAATTGATTAAAATACATTTTAGACCAAAACTACTGTAAAACAATGTCTCCAGGCAGTGTATTCATAGCCACTGAATGTAGACTTTCTTTCTGTGAGGGACTTTTTAGAGGCGTTAAACTCCTCAGACGTCTGGTTCCTATCACCACCACTGTGAACAATTCTGACTATGTAAGTTTTTCTAAAACAAAACATTTCGTATCAAACCACTCTGAATGATTTTGCTGACATGTTAACCATTCAATTATGCAGAAATGTTGAAAAATCAGTGGAGTTTCCCTTTAAAGAGAGTTGGCGCTGTAGGTGAACAACAGCAGGGCAAATTTTAAGCAAACTTCCAAAAAAACTGCTGGTGAAAGAAAATGAACTATTGATGCAAACTCACGCACACTTGCTCCATATGGGTCTCGCTCACAGAGGGATTTGAACCTTTATTTTTTGTTTCGGCAGAGCAGTTTTCACAGCCCTCTGTCAGTCATACACGACTGTAGCCTCAAAAGTTCAGCGACGGCAGGCGGTGCGGGCTGAAGTCACTGTTCCACTTCGCCACCCGGAGACAATGCAGTGTAAAACAATTCATTCACAATAAATGCAACATTTTTTAAAAAAAAAATCGTGTTCCATCACTGTTTTGGCCATTTTTCCTTTACCAATAAACCTGCTTCTCCACCAAATCCGATCATTTTCAAAATTTACCATAGTTACAGAATATACTGTTCACCTCCCAGGCTGTACAGTCCACATATATATAGAAACTAAGCTGCAAAAACAGTCATTGTTTTTGTGATGCCTATTCAGCCTACAGTAGTTCAGCTCCGTCCATTCATGCTGACGTTATAAGGAGTGTTTCAGTTCGGACTGCTTTCTGATTGAGGCTCAGAACTGGCCCGGCAATTAGAACGGAGCTCAGTTCAGTCTTAAAGGAACAGGTTCTGATGAAGCTTGTTTTCATTGTCAATGAGTGCATTTCATGCAATCTTACAACTGCAGGAAATCAGATTTTGTCAGTAATTTGTTCAACATGTTTTCATGCACTTGAGTAATCAGATAATGGGGAAACTCCAGGTCTACATGAGTCAGACAGTAATCAGATTTCTGCTCTGCAACCAGCCAATAAACTCACAGAAGAAGACGTGGCGTAAGCATAATGTAAAACTCAAACTTCATGCCGCAGCTTTTTTTTTAAAACATTTGTCACATTACCTGAAAATATGAACATATGTCATCTAGAAATGAAGATTTTAAATTCTTCATTTCGTCCAGCATATATTAGGTTTCAACGTTGCTCCAAAAGTGTTTTGCTGCATGTCGCAGCAACGCTGCGTGCTCATTTCCAGTACCATCTGTTTTCACACATATGCAGACTGAGAAATCGGAAGTAAGAGTTTACATGCTCTGAGAAATCTGATTACTGAGCTAAAATCCAACTCTTTTTATCGGATTCCTTAATCAGATTTCTAGACCTTACTCCGATCTGTTGTTGTGCTGTTCGCATGACCATTTGAATGATCAGATAACTGGTTATTATCAGATTATAGCGCATGTAAACGTAATCAATGTTTTTTTTTTTTTTTTTATAAATAAGGTTTTTCATGTCTTTTAAAAAAGTGAAGTTCAAAGATTTAGATTGTTGTATTCCACTGTATTCACTACCAAAACACAAAGAGTTTTAGTCCATAGGCAGAGTCTTATTTTAGCCATGCCTCTGCATTGTAGAGCAGGAAGTGAGACTGCATCCCTGTCCCTCATGGCCACGTGGTGACCTGTTAGATCCCATTGTTTTGAAGTCTTTTTTGTGTTTTAATGAAGAATATTCTGATTTCATGTGTGGACAGCTGTTCAAAGCTGTGTTTGCTAGTCATGTACTGGCTAGGATTTTTTAATCAAAATGAGCTAAAATTGTCACTACCGAAACAGTCATTACTGAGACGTTTGGTAAAGTTTTGGTAGCGCTATGATTGTTTTGGTAGAGACACAATGGACTGTTCAGTCATTTATTTGAATAAAATAAACATAATTAAGGTAGAAAGTCACTCAAACCAAAAGCGTTTTATTGTACAAGTACTAGTCCTTCAGAACTGATGAAAATGGTCCAAAATTACTTTGTTACATTAATGATCAAATTCTTTTTTCATTATTCTCCTGTAATCCTTTCAGATATGAAGGTTTTTTTTTTATGACACAATCGTAAGTATTGCTCCAAATGACAATAAAGGTCAGAATAACAGTCTGTTTAGCTAGAAAAATGATAAAATATTTGCACAAAGTCATATTGCAGAAAAAAATACAATGTGTCTTGTTGGATAGCCTTCCTGCGTAGCCTATTCTTAGCTCAAGAACAGGTGAATACAGGGCAGTGTTATCGGCTCAGATAGGCCCAATCAGTGTTTTCCTTTTAAATAACAGTGCTAAAACGTGACGTCAGACTTGATATTTTCTTAGTGCTTTGACGCAGAGGTGACTTTCTTTCACTTTGTCCTTGGTCCACAAAACCAGACTTCAGCTAATTGGGACTTGCTCACTCACTTGCTCACACAAACACACTCTAATACCTCATGTGAACAGTTTCTGAGGGGATGATTCAGGTGTTACATCATTGCACAGATGTTGCAGCTCTATTTTTATTTGTACCCATTTGTATTGATGATAATGCTCACTTGATATTGCTCCATAGATGAGTAAGGCATATTGTTCATGGTTAGATGGAACTGCAGCACCTCCAGACTCGTAACACGGCAAGTCAAATCAGATACGTAACTGTGATTTTATTGGTTTTGAAACCCACACAGTGATGCTAAGACTCCGTCAGCAGACTGACTGCTTCCTATTCGTCCTTAAGAGGTACATTCTTTCTTACTCTGTCCTCTTTCACTCGCTCGCAAGCTCGTACAGTTTTCTGAGGTAAATTAGCAAGCGCTAAGTGACCAGCTGGAGCGCTAACGTTCTATAAGGCTTTGTTCACACAGCAGGTAAAAGTGGCCCAAATGCAATCTTTTTCTTCATATGCGTCTGTGTGAACAGCAACAAACACACTGAATCTGACATTTTCACTTCCAGTTTGAGACGCTTTCATATGTGGTACTGAAATCCGATACATATCCGATCTGCAGCAATGCAAATTCATGCGACTTTTACTTCGATCCAACTCAGCACTCATCATAATTTTGTGCTGCTGAGACCTCGGAAACATTTGGGCTGATGTTTCTGTACCAAAAAATTAGAAGGCGCTTATCGTAAACGCTCCATGTCCGAAGAGATTACGAAAGAAATGACTGAACGTGGCCGTAGGAGAGCGAGGCTGCAGCGTCAAAGAACAGCTAAAGGTCTGAAAGCAAAGTTTAAAAAATCTGAAGACATGAACAAAGTGACCGTGGCCTTTTCACAGCGAGCTCAAACACATTCTGGGTGATGAGCCCAGTGGTCAGTCAATGAAGCTTCATGATGGCTCCTGTGATGCTGGTGAAGATGAAGCTGATCCTCTGGGAGCGACTGGCGTTCGTTGGCAGTTATGATTGTTTACCTCTGGATGAGCCACATGAAGCAACGTGAAGCATTGTTCTTTTGCGCATGCGGGTCAGTTTAGGAGCTGATCAAAATCAGATTTGGTGAGAAAATGAGACTTGGGACACTTTTACCTGCTGTGTGAATGTAGCCTAAGTGTCAGTATATTAAATCAATAAAAGACACTGACTAGCTAGCAATAACCGAGTCCTGCTTCTTTACTCTAATTAAAATGATTGCCATCAAAAAAGCACACTCATAAAGTATTTTGTGAGCGAGCTGTGTGGTTAGAGCTTCCTCTCGCAGCTAATGTAGCTACTTACATTGTTTTTTTGCATTTTTACCCAATTTAGTCGTCTCCAATTCCACCCACTAGTTAGGACTCCCCCAGTCACGTGATACTATCAACGCTAGGAGGGCGAAGGCTAACACAGGCTTCCTCTGAGACCTGTGAAACCAGCCACCACATCTTTTTGAACTGCCGCTCACGCAACGTCATTGGACAGCCGAACGCGCTTGGAGGAAAGCGCCAACCGCCAGATCTGTTATGTCAGCTAACTGATGCCCGCTCTGACCACCATCACGTTGAGTGATGGGGGGAGGGGGGGGCATCCTACTCACCCAGAGAGAGCGAGGCCATGGATGGCTGTAGCATCACCAGGGATCGAACTTGCGATCTCCTGATGATAGGGCCAACGCTTAGGGAGCCCAGCTACTTACATTGCTAAAAAAATAAAACAAAAAACACCTTTATTCAAAAAATGTTCCATTTCTGTTTCCATTTTTTTAGTCCATGGGTGGAGCTTTATTTTAGCCACACCCCTGCATTTTAGGGCAGGAAGTGAGACCGCATCCCCGTTCTTTAAGGCCACATGGTGAGCAGTTAGATCCCATTGTTTTGAAGTAAATGTGTCCCAAAGTCTGAAAAATTAGTGTTGAACATGAAACATTTTCACTACCGAAACACAGATTTTCTGCTGTTAAATAAACTTTTTTGTGTTTCATTGAAAACTATTATGAATTTATGTGTGTACAACTGTTCAAAGCTGTGTTTGCTAGTCATGTACTGGCTAGCATTTTTGAGTTCTGCTCAAAATTAGCTAAACCTGTCACCACCAAAACAATCACTGCTGAAACATTTGGTAAATTTTCAGTAGTGGAACTGAGCTACTTACTTCTCAGTCACAATGAGGTGCACAATGCTAAACATTCCTTGTTCTTCGTCCTTGTTCCTCACCCAGTCATATTCTTGGAGTATTCCAATATTCCATATTCCATATTCTCAGCATTAGCCCTCGGATTGATTTTATCTGGCACAAGTTGTAGAGATTTGAAACACATTTTGGCTGTTTAGCTGATTAGCTTAGCCTGCTGCCACTAAACCAACGTTCTCAGGTCTGATGAGGATATAAACCTGAACCAGCTGCACATGCTCCAGGCTGTTTTCCAGACATTTAATCTACATGCTGAAATTGCCATTCTAAAAGTGTTCACTCCTCTCAGCACACATTTGTTTCTATATTGTAAAGTAATTTGCTAGCCGCTGTGTTTTACCTGTCCTACATTTACATTTATATTTTTTCTGTTTGTCTCAAAGACTGAGTGTCTTTCTCAGTGTAGATTTCAAGCCACATGTCATGTACTGTAGCTTTCTGTGGTCTCAATATGGTTTTAATTTAAAATAGTAATGACAGAATACTGAGTGGCATGTTGTGATGGGAGTCATCACTATGTTCCCAGGGGTCCTATGTTTCCCAAGCCCTTTATTTTCTCACTGAAATTACAACAAAACAACCCTATGTTCCCAAGGCCTTATCTTCCCTCTTTGTAATTTTGGAAACACCATAATGTTCCTGGGATCTTCTAAGTAACTCAAACTTTCATGGGAAATAATTCCATGTTCCTATGTTAGTTCTGTCATATTTTCATGTTCACTTATCTAGCACTTTATGAAGAACACTATTGTAATACTGGGTAGGGCCTCCCATTGCTCTCAAAACAGCCTCAGTTCTTCATGGCATGGATTCCACAAGATGTTGGAAATATTCCTTTGACATTCTGGTCCATATTGATGGTCCATATATAAGATTTTTCAGGTGCCTTTTCATGCTGTGAATCTCACGTTCTACATCTCAAAGGTGTTCTATTGAATCTATCAAATCTGGTGACTGGGAAGGTCACTGAAGAACGCAGAACTCATGCATGAAACCAGTTTGAGATGACTTTTGCTTAGTGACATGGTGCATCATCATGCTGGAAGCAGCCATTAGTTGACGGTAAATTGTGGCCAAGGGATGCACATGGTCAGCAACAGTACCCAAATAGACTGTGGTATTCAAGTGATGATGGACTAGTATTAATGGACCAAAATGTGTGCCAAGAAAACATTCCCCCCACCATTACACCACCTCCACCAGCCTGGCCTGTTGATATAAGGCAGGTTGAGTACAAGGACTCATAGGGTTGGTGCCACATTCTGACCATACCGCCTGTGTGTCTTGGCACAAGATTCATCAGACCAGGCCATGGTATCCAGTCTTCAACTGTCCAGTTTTGGTGAGCCTGTGCCCACTGCAGCCTCAGCTTTCTGTTCTTGCCTGACAGAAGTGGAGCCTGACATAGTTTTCTGCTGTTGTTGGATGTTTTTTTTCTGAGTAAACTCTAGAGATTGCTGTGCATGAAAATCCCAGAAGATCAGCAGTTGTAGAAATACTCAAAACAGCCCGCCTGGCACCAACAATCATGCCGTGGTCAAAATCATGGTTCATGTGAACGTCTGAAGCTGCTGGCCCATATCTGCATGATTTTATACAATGCGGTGCATCTTGTGTGAAGTGGCCTTTATTGTTATTATGTAAGTTGGACCTGTTAGCTGCTCCTCACTGCAGTTCAGTAGTCCACTGCATTAATGAATTTATAGTATAGTTTATATTCAAAAGGATGCTCAGTATATCAGATGTATTTAAGCTCTCTCTTCAGTTCTCCTTCATGTGCCACAGCTTTAAATACCCTGGCCTACCTAAGTAAAACAACGTCCACCTCTCACTTCAGAATGTTTTTACAAAACGTAGAGTACACCCCCTGCCACTGTTTTTAATATCTTTTAATTACCTTATTTCTGCCTCCACTATTACTTCATAGAAATGATTCATACACATTTCAAAGCTGGGGCTTTTTAGTTTTCAAAGCCGCTTTGCTTTTGTGATCATATCATTTTGCTTGCGCTTGTGATTCTGCGTGGAGTGTATGTTGACTTGTCGCTGTATGTGTTCCCAGAGGAGCCTATTTGAAGGTATTTCCCTGTACGCTTCACATTGTAATTGTATTATCCTGAAGACAAGAGAGAGAAGGAAAAAAAGAGAGAGACATTTAGATTGCAGTGTGTTCTAGATGCTTCGTGGCAAAATGTTAAAATCAGTTTCTGGATGAATCACGTTGATGGGGCCAGGCATTGCTGCATAAGAGGTTTTCAGTTTGAACTACAGGGGCCTGCTGGGTGGTCTCAGAGTGAACAGTTAATTAAAGTAATCAATATGTTAATGATAATAATGACAAACTTTGAATGATTACTGATATGCCGCACAATGGATGCACTTGTCTGTTTACCTGCAGTGGAGGTGCTGTAATCGCCTGTCTAATGTCTTTATATCACTACTTATCAAGTTTTATACCCCTGGCTAACTAGTAGCCACAGTCGCTTAATAGTATTTGGGTCAATGGCATGATGTGCACTGTGTCCATTATTTTCCTATAAAATGATGTAACAGACACATGATATATTCTATGTTACCTCTTCTATGTGACTATGTAAACATGTTGGTATAGTGTAGTGGGTAACACCTCTGCTTTCTATGCTTTAGACTGGGGTTCAATCCCCGCCTGGGTAAGCACCCTACACTACACCAATAAGAGTCCTTGGGCAAGACTCCTAACACTACCTTCGCCTTCCTGTGTAAAATGATCAAAATTGTAAGTCGCTCTGGATAAAAGCGTCTGTCAAATGCAGCAAATGTAAATGAATACACTTTCAGTGCAACAAATTCATTTTAGGCATATATGCCTCCCAAAATATGAAAATATCAGGTGGTGTGACCATCCATCTATATATCCACACTGAGTAAACTATTAAAAAGTTGTATAAAATTTAAAATAAAATAGTTTGGTAGGATTTCATGTTTGAAAGCTTTAAAATCATAACATGGCAGCTTTAAGTGTTCAATTTTCTCAAATGTCTTCTGGCACAGCCAACAGCAAAGAACTTTTATTCTGAAATGACATTTTTCAGGTGATAAAATTGATGATCCTGTTTAAAGATGAACTTTATTATTGCACATAAACATGAAACAAATATCAGCATGTTAAGTAGATTGTATACAATAGAATTCAACTTCACTCTTAAATGTTTTTTTACCATTTATATCTTACCTGTGATGACAGTTCGGAGATCACTGCCACTAAGGATGATGCAACTTTTTTCTTTAACTTAGGTGGCTGACTTTTTATTTTTAGCTTTGGAAATGAGCGTTGTGTATTCTATTGAAGTATCCGGTGTCACCAGGCACAGCTTTGAAATATCTGGCACTTCAAATTCAAAGTACATTCAAAGGATCACTAGCTTACTGCTAAAAACCTGAAAGCTTGACTGAGATAATGGCAATAGTGTAACGGGTGCTGAGCAGTGATTGGAACAGAAAATGAAGCAGACTTTTAGGAAAGACATGGACAGTGTCAGGATTTTGATCGGCCTTAACACAGTGACATATTAGTTCATTTGTCCACTGTGCTGCTAAAAGTCCCCACCTTGAGTCAAAACAGCTGTTTAGATTTTCTCATAATTGCTCGCAGGGGCCCCCTATTGGCTCGGGCCCCTGTGCATGCACCCATAGAATCCATTGGATAATTTGGGCCTGGGTTCAGGCAAGAGTAGCAAGCATATTTTCATTTTCTCAGTAATAAAAAGGGTTTGACGCATCTGCATTAAGAGATCAATAAGAATATTTAAGTTCCAACCACATAAACAGATGCAGCAATTCAAACTGGCTTTACAGAGTTTCTCCAGAACTATATTGCAGTCTTTTTTGATTTTACTGAATAACACCATCAAAGAGACTTATAACTCTGTTTTCAAAGCAGATAACTGACTTTTGAAAAGGGACTTTTGTCCTCTGTTCACTTTTCATTGCATCGCTGAGAGATTTGAGCTCCTGAATGTGTTTAGCCTCGAATTTATGAGCTGGTGTTCTAAAAATAGTCGTGGTCTTATCGTATCATGTTAGGTTATTTGTTCTCTATTTACTGCATCTCAGATTAAGATGTGTTTGCTAACTAGTTTTAGATGAGATGGCCTAGATGGACACCCAACCAGGGATCATAACGCCCCCACTCCCCCCCAGTGCCAAACAGAGTCTTTGCAGCAAAGGCCATGTGGCAGGATGCAGAAAATCAATAGCTCATTACTTGCACTTGACTCGGAGATTGCAGTCTTGTTTGTTTGCGGCCTCTTCGGCATCTCAGAGCTGTCCAAGATTTCACTATAAAACGAATTCCCTGAACTGCTTTACTGAGAATCCACCAGACCCAAAGCCACCAAGAACACTAGAGCTGAAAGTTCACTGTGATATTTTCGGTTTGTGTGGTGAGATTACAAACCCAAAAAGGAGGCAAGGACTTACACAAGAGTCTAGGGATGTAACGATTCAGAAAATTCATAATTCAGTCCGATACTATACGGTGAAGTGCTAATTTGATTTCACTTTTTGATACGGCAAAAATAAGGAGTGACTGAAAATGTGTCTGATATTAATGTTTTCATTTTCAGTTTGTTAGAGCATTCAAAATAATAAAAGTACAGTATTCTATAATAAAGCACTAAACAAAGTCTACAGTGTTAGCACAGCACTAATATGCACTTATGAGCACAAGTCTTGATTTTGAGATAAAGAAAAAAGCGATATGTTACGATATGTGAGTCCTCATTTTGGGCTTGCTTGGGAAATTTTTATAACATTTCATGCAGTGTAATTCACACTACACTAAGTTCTTTTGGAGGAACTATGCATTTTTTCCCTTCAGTAAAATTAATGGAATATATTTCAATGGAAATGTGTGTGATTTACCAAGATACCACAAATAAGCAAGCAAGATAATATTTATAAAAGTGTTTTTATTGTGTTTAAATGCTACTTTTTATGTCAGCCACACCGCATTGTTTAATGTCAAGAAAACTGTCAATTTAATCTCATTTAATTTAATCTCATTTAATTTAATCTGGCCATTTTGTGGAGAGGTGTGGATTGTTTTCACAGCAGCAGGTTCTCTCCCCTCCCCTTTCACCCTCATTGCTTGCTAGCAGCTCAACACAGCATCTCTACATTTCACACCCAGAGAGACAACAGAGTCCTAGCTCATCTGATAACAGAGTTATGGAGAAAATATTTTATTTGATTATATTAATTTAAAATTATTAATTCCAAAAATTAATTTTGCCTTTCTAGTTTCACAGTATCGGTTTCAATGTAGAGGATGATATAGAGCTGCCACCTCTGTTTTCCATTTCTAACAACCCACTTATTAGGTTGCTGCTTGTATTCACAGTCAGTGATGTATCTAGAACTTCCAGAAGGCCTAGAGTGATGTTTTTTTTGTCACAAAATTGGTGCCAAAACGTGACTGGTTGATTCATGCTGGTGGTTAGTCTAATGTGTTAGGACTTCTCTTCAGCTCCTGAAGTCCTCCCCAACCGGAGAGCAAAACAATTCCTGATTGGACAATTTTCTGGTTAGCATTTAAAGAATTTAACCCAAAACTTTGCAATAAAAAAAGTAGAAATGTAACATTTGCAGTGTTTAAAAACAAGCATGATTTTGCTGAATAAAAATGAACTAAAAATTACAGTCATGCATTTTTTTGTCCTCAGAAATCATTAGGCCTTCTTTGAAGGCCTAGAAGCCTTGAGGGTTCATTTAGAGTCTGTACTTTTCACTCAACCTCTACACAATGTGCTACAAATGAGATATAATTCATATAACATTACAGTTTTTTTTTGTCACAAAATTGGTCCCAAAGCATGATTGGCTGATTCATGCTGGTGGTAAATCTAACATGTAAGGACTTCTCTTCAGCTCCTGAAGTCCTACCCAATACGAGAGCTCATTTAGCTACATCTAAAAAACAATTCCTGATTGGACAATTTTCTATTTGGCATTTAAAGAATTTAACCCTTTCGTTTTCATCCCAAACTTTACAATTAAACAAAAGTAGAACTAGAGCTAGCAGTGTTTAAACACAAGCATGATTTTATTGAATAAAAAATGAACTAAAAATTGCAGACATGCATTTTTTTTGTTTCTCAGAAGCCTTGTGGGTTCCCCTCTGGTCTAAAATGTAATGTCTCAAAATAAATAAACAAGGCAAAGATGTAAAGGATCTTTTTCCTTTATGCAAAACAAGGCTATAAACATGACAATAACCTTACATCAAATTCAAATCATAATCAAATATCTCCTCTTCTACTTATAAACACCAATCTAGTATTGAAACTTTAGAATCTGCACTTTCTACACAGCCTCTACATAATGTGCTACAAATGAGAAATAAATTTATAATAAATTACAGCATGTTTTTGTTATCACCAGCAATAACTGTACTGTTAGGGATTGATATATTGTGAAGTCCTAAAAAATCCCACTACAGCTCCAATTTAGCTGTGACATCTGGTACAGACTTCCCTATTTTAGAACAAACTAACAGTGTCTGGGGTTATGTAGCTTTTTCCTTGCAGGACGACCTAGCCGTCCTCTTCTCTGTAGCCCCCACTCCTACAGAGCAGTAAAGGTTGCCGGCGAGTGGTCCAGGCCAATTCCACTCCCCACACCATTAAACCACACACACAGGCTTCTAAATGTCAGAAGGAAAGAACATCTCGTGCTTTCACCTCCACCTCCAAACACCCTCATCTGTATTGTCAGTGCCCCTGTCCCTTAGTGATGGACACTGCACTGCTGATTTAACCCCTTAACCCCTTAACAATCTAGGTGTATTTCATACAAAGGTTTATTATTCAGTAAGTAAAGGGACTTCAAAGCAAACTAATGGCACTATTCTTAGGTTATAGAAATGTGTAGGGCCCATGGTTTGTAACAGGGTTAAAATCCCAGGCTTATTACATACGAAAGCTTATTATTCATGAGCTACAGGAACTTCAATGGGAACAAGTTGAGCGATTCTTAGATTATAGAAGTACTTGAACTTTGGGCCTGCCGATGAGCCCTGGCCATTTAAGGAATCAAGGGGATCTATGGAAGTCAAGGTATTCAAACATGCAAAAAATTTGATAGAACTGCTTACATGCTGGCCAGAAATGCAAAGTAATACCCCCATATGACAGCAAAGGAAGGTTAACTATTAGAGGTTAACCATTAGAAGTTGCAGGGCAATACCAGAAGAAAGCTGTAATTTTGTATGAATTATTTCTGAATCAAAGCTCATTGAAACAAACATGTGGAAAATGCAGATTCTGTCATTTAAATTCAAACCACATTTGTGATTGTAAGTGGAAGAGGAGACATTTAAATGAACTCAATGAATTTGAATGAATGAAATTTATTTAAATTTGATGAAAATTGTTTTAAAGTGAACTGCCTTGTTTTGCAGAAGATCCTTTACATACTTTTGTCATTTTTGACATCAACAAGTGGAGTTCGCACACTTAATGACGTCTAAGCGTTAATGTAAATGTCAGGCCTTCTAGACCTTCACCTTTAAGAACCCTCATTTGTATTGTCAGCACTTGTATTCAAATAGGCCTTTTGTACTTGCCTGGTTCTGTATTGTAGGTACTGAGGCTGATTGACAGTCTCAAGGGAGCTGAAGATGTTCTGTATGCAGTGGGCTTGCTAGCATTGACAGGACAGGGTGATGCTATCCATCATCATTATATCTGAGCTGACCACCTGCCTGCAGGTTATTATGTGAACTCTGCTGTGATTCTAGATGAACAGCACTGAGAATGGCTTGTCGGAACTCTCTTGCTAACAACACTGAAAAATGCATTGGATTTACTTGAGTAAAATAAGTTACAAACTTTCCACGTGAATAAATCATATTGCATTAAATTAACAGAATTATTGCAAGAAGTAAATAAAGTGAAAGAAAGTGTTGATATATTAATGAAAAGATAACATCACTTTTTTTTATCATGCTCAATATTTTCTCATGCTCTACTTTTCCAAGGGTCTGCATGACTATGTAAATTTGGTTTCTGATCTAGTGTTGAATGTCTTCTTTTGCCATTTTGAATGAATTTTCCCAGAGGAGGGTGTGTAGTGCAGTGTGCTGAAATTGTATGACCATTTAGTTTGATATAGTACCTCTGTAATTTCTTCAAATAAGCACAGATTTCCTGCATAAAAAGTCATATTTCAGATGTTTGCATCAGTGTTACACGGCAGGACACATTCAATGACAATAACAACATGGCAGTGTCTGTTAGCAAGTTTTGTTTAACCCTTTAAAATCCCAGGCTTATTACATACTAAGGCTTATAAACTACAGGGACTTCAATGCAAACTGGAGTTTGTAAGTGTGTAATAAAACTTTGGGCCCAAGGCCATGCAAGGAGTTCGGCAATAATCCACGAGAGGCCTTGTGTTACTGCGATTTTATCACAGGGGAAGGGTGTTATTAGGCATAAAATTGCAGTAACTCACAGCCTTGAGTGGCTTATTGCTTTTATAAAACGGACAACATAAAATATGATAAAATACACAATTGTTCAGTAAATAATTTGTTATTATTAAAAACAGTGGACATAAACGAGTATTCAGCCCAGAAACATAGTTCATTCAGTGTGTATTTATTTTGCCAAGCAATCATGAACAGCTAAATGAGCAGAACGTTTGGTCACCCATTGCTGTATATTGTGGTTGTTTCATGAACTTTCTAACTTTTTGTTGTAAGACAATGAAAATATCAGAACACAGCACCGTTCAATGCAAAACGCTTTGCTTTACAAGTACTTTTTGGTCACCAAATTACCACTGTGAGTCTTATTTAGTGCCAAACTTACAGCGCCACTTCCCAAACTGGGGCTGAATCTCAGATGGTTCCTTGCTCCCTACATAGTGCACTATGTAGGAATTTAAATAGTGGCACTGGATCTTGCATCCCAACGGTGCCTAGTATTGTTTAAAAAATAGCCATTTGGGATTCAGCCACATCCATACTCAACAAATAGTGCACTGTTTGGCTGTAGAAGCTAGAATTTCAAAACTTCCACATCTAGCACACTATGCAGGGAGTACAGAGATATTTGAGACTCAGCCTGGGTTTGATGCTACTTAAGGCAGATCAGTTTTTCAGTTGTGTATTGAGTATTTTACAATGGCTCAGAACATGGCTCAGCCAATCAGATTTTAGGAGCAGAACTATCCGCTTTATAATGTTGCATTAGTGTGAGGTAATTAGTGTGAGATTGGGACAGGTCAGGAGTTCTGAGCACAGTTAGCAACTATTACCGTCAGGTTGTAAAAACTACTGATTCATACTGGATTAAAATTATTACTATCAGACTATAAAAAACTGCACATGCTGTAGATTCATGCTGGATAAAAATCATGGAACGCTTACGATACAGAACAACCCCAGGTAAAGCTAAAGTAAAAGACCTTCGGAATTCTGTTTCAGACTAAACGCCTTTTTACACAGAAATCCTCCTCACCCTCTTTTTCTTTCTACTTGAGCTACTACACAGAAGAAAATAAGGCTGGAGACTGAAAGAGCTCTGTATGTGCCCCCGGCGATGGAGAGCCAATTGGGTTCCCTGGAGGATAGAAGCAATGCTAAGCTAATGCACAGTCTGGAGATGGATCCACATGGATTACAATTACTAACACACCCACCCAGCTACCCTCACTCTCATACACAACACTCACACACAAAGGACATTTATCTTTGAGAAAGTTTTGGACGGCTGCTACTGTTTTTTTAACCGTGCAGTTCTCATAAAAGCCAGAGCTAAAAAAAAAAAAAAGGAGAGTGGAACAAAAGAGCAAGACTTCAAGGAGCTTTAATTTCATTCTCCTCTATCGCTCTTTCTTCCAAGGAAGCGGACTTTATCAGAATAGCTGATAGCGCTTTCATCTTGCCCCGTAGTTACACAACCAAGACTGAAAAAGTAGGACTGAGATTGAGAGGCTGTGGCTCCGTCCACTTGCCTCTCAGAGCCGTAGAGAATTGTTGTGACACTGTGACATACAGCTGAATAAAAACAACAATAGCAGCCACCTTGATGCTGGATTTAGTCCATTGTTAAAGATATCAGAAACCATATAACACAAGAGTTAAGAGCAAAGCCTGTAAATTAAAGTCTATTTGAGAGCTTAACAGCTCAATACAGGCATGCAATGTTTTAGATGGGAGTGAAACTATGTTCCCAGGGCTCCTTTGCCCATGGTCCTATGTCCTCAGGGCCCTATATTCTCATGATCCTTTGTTTCCAGAGTCATTTTTCCCCAGGGTCCTAATTTCAAACTGCCCTATGTTCCCAAGGCCCTGTATTTCCTGTGTCATTTGTTCTAAGAGTCCTATATTCTCAGGGCCTCATTTTGACAGGCTTTTGTATGTTCTCAGGGTGCTTTGTTCACATGACCCATGTTTACATGGTCCTATGCTCCTAGGGACCAATGTTTACAGGATCCTATGTCTCCAGAGCCCAATATTCACAGGGTCCTATGTTTCCAGGGCCCACAGTTCACAGGGTCCTATGTTTCCAGGGCTCACTGTTCACAGGGTCCTATGTCTCCAGGATCCCAATGTTCTCAGGGTCCTATGTTCCCAGGGTCCTATGTTCCCAGGGTCCTATGTTCACAGGGGCCTATGTTCCCAGGGCCCAATGTTCTCAGGGTCCTATGTTCCCAGAGCCCAATTTGCACAGGGTCCTATGTTCCCAGGGCCCAATGTTCACAGGGTCCTATGTTCCCAGGGCCCAATGTTCACAGGGTCCTATGTTCCCAGAGCCCAATTTTTACAGGGTCCTATGTTCCCAGGGCCCAATGTTCACAGGGTCCTATGTTTCCAGGACCCAATGTTCACAGGGTCCTATGTTCCCAGGGCCCAGTTTTCACAGGGTCCTATGTTCCCAGGGCCCAATGTTCACAGGGTCCTAAGTTTCCAGAGCCCATTATTCACAGGGTCCTATGTTCCCAGAGCCCAATTTTCACAGGGTCCTATGTTCCCAGGGCCCAATGTTAACAGGGTCCTATGTTTCCAGGGCCCAATATTCACAGGGTCCTATGTTTCCAGGGCCCAATATTCACAGGGTCCTATGTCTCCAGGACTGAATGTTCACAGGGTTCTTTTTTCCAGGGCCCAATGTTCACAGGATCCTGTATCTCCAGGGTCTAGTCTTCCCAGGGTGTTGCATTCGAATAATTGCTTTGTCTGGTTTAAACAGAGTACATTGCCTTTTTTGTTGTTGTTGTTAAGTGTGTAGCACTTATCTTGCTCACTTTAAAGTTAGCAGAATAAACACTTGGGATGTTATCAGGGATTTCCCAAAGGGGAAATAGTGTGGGGGAAAGTTGACAAGCACATGTGAAAAACAGTATTGAAATGTAAGGTAGTTCTTTCCTTGAAGATGTGCTCAAAGTCAGCACGAATGCCAGCAATAGTTTGTATTCACAACGCTTAAAGTAGGACTTAAAGTACAGACTGTAGATCAGCACACCTACTCTAAAAAGCTTTGCGAATATGGGCCAATGTTGTTCATATTATGAAGTTGAAATTAAATTATGACTAAAAACATTTAAATGCTGCCTATCAGTGAATACATTCACATTCTTGTTCACTAAAATGTTCATTCAGAGTGTGTTTTAATAAGGGAATCTATTTGGAAGCAGCATGTAAGCACAGTTTCAGTGAGGGAACATAGGACTTTGGGGATTTGGCACATTGGGAACGTGGCCTCTTAAGAATGTAGGTTTCCAAAATTACAAAATGGAAACACAGGGCTGTTTCCTAGAAATCTCAATGAGACAAAGAAAGCCCAGGGAATGCAGGGCCCAGGGAATCTAGGGCCCTGGAAACATAGGGATGACCCCCTTAGGTGTGTAGTGTGCATAATGCTAATTCAAGCAGCATAAACCTCTATTGCTTGCAAGCTGCATAGACCTTGTAGCTCCAAACATGCCTTAGCTGATTGACTATGTTTGGTGTCATGGGAAATTTATTACATTTGATATTCTATGTTGCTGTCAGAAGCAGGCTACACTATAAACATGCAATGTAGCATGCATAAGGCTAGTAACACAAAGCTAGCCAAGTATAAAGTCCCACTGTATTCTGCAGCAACATTTAAACTCATTCATCCTGCTGATGTATAGCTGGACTGGGGTGCAAGTGCGGGTTTGTGCTTGTCGAAAGGAGTGATAGCTCAATGAAGTAGCGAGTGATTGGTAACGCACTCCTGGAGGGAGCAGAGTGGACTCAGAGGCATGAGCCACACTCACCGAAGATAATTTAGCCCAGCCTGCTCCATATTATTGCATGGCAGCAGCGCAGGCTGTGAAATCCTGCTGTGTGGTGGGGTTACGCAACACCACGACAAACATGCTGCTCAAGTTAAGCGAGCAACTTGCATTGTTAGCATTGCTTGAGGACAACTTTGACACAAGGGCAGAAAATGGATATTTCTGTCTTTTAATTTACTTTTTTCTATCAATAATTCTTTCAATAATGTGGTTTTCACATATTTTTTGACACATAAAGGACATAGTCTATCCCAATCTGACCATTTATTGGTTATCTGATTAAACCAATCAGTAATAAGCGTTTCCGTTCACAATCATGAAATTTTAGGTGACAATTAATTACTTAAACCATTGCGATTTAACAGTTTAATTGTCTTTTGTTCATTGTATGCCATTACTAAAATCTGAAGTGGCCAAAGTAGCTGATTAGCTATCTTGCTTTCTGGCTGTTAATATTCAGCAGCTCCCAACTGACGACAGACACAGGTCGACTCAAATAAACAAACATTACTCTCCACTGCCCGCTAAAGGTGTCATAGCACCAGTCAGGTCACTCCACTTCCTGAAATGTCATTAAGAAATGGCAGTTAAGGGGAACTGTGGAAGTCAAGATACTCAAAGACCAAGAAAAGATAGAACTGCTTATATGCTGGCCAGAAAGGCAAAGCAAAACCCCCATATGACAGCAAAGAACCTACAGGAAAGCTTAGCCGACTCTGGAATGGTGGTGCACCATTCTACTGCGCAGCATTGCTTCCACAACTATGATTTGCATGAATGAGTGATCAGACGGAAGTCTACTAATGGAATTCAGTGTCTGGCATATGCAAAACAACGTCTAGATAAGTTAGAATCATTTGGAAACAAGTGCTATGGACTGACGAAGTAAAAATGAAACTCTTTGGCCACAATCACAAGGTACGTTTCGGAATAAAAGGACATGGGGGTGGATCTATTATGCATGGTAGATGAATGGATTCCACTAAACATCAGCAAATTCTGGAAGCAAATGTGCCAGAGTCAGTCAAAACATCACTGAAAATCTGTGGGTAGGTCTAAAACATGCTGTGCCAGCAAGACGGCCCAAAAATATCCCAGAACTGGAGGCGTTCTACAAAAAAGAGTGGGTGAAAATCCTAAAAGAAGAACAGAAAGACTAGCTAGATGCAAAAAGTGTTTGTAAGCTGTGAAATCTTCCAAAGGCGGTGTTACTCAAGTATTGTCTTAGTAGTGTCCAAATTTCTGCACATGCCACAAGTACTATTATTTATTTATTTATTTATTTATTTATTTATTTATTTATTTGTAGGGGGGTCTTGTTTCTTGTTTTATGTTGTCAGTTCCGTTGCGGACTCCACTTCCCAGAATCCCTCAGTTTGTCCCTTTGGATAAGTCTACCTGTGTGTTTGCTCTTTGGTTATGACCCTTGCTTGTTTATCTGACTCAGTTTATACCAGATCAGATCTGATATTAACCCTGTTATTTTGGTTATTTCTCCTTTTAATAAACCATACAGTTTATCTTTTATCCGCAAGTGTCTGATTCATCAACACAGTGTTAAAGTCGACTATTAGGTACCCATTTTAACATTAGCAAAAAATAAATAAATAAATAAAAATAACAACGCAACCAGCAACAAAGGCAGCATGGACCTTCTTTTATATATTGATAGGAAACACAGTAGCTCAAAGAAAGCCTCAATTCCACAAGCTCCTGATCCGTTTTACTTACCAATATGGATATGCATGCTTACCAACTACCCCGGGGGCAGATTTGAATCAGTTAAAATGGGCCCAAACCAAAGACTCCTACTCTGGCAACACATTAGGAAAGATTTTACAAGATGGATTAGGGTTTTAGTCTGGCTTTGTTTTTGGAAATAATAGCTAAACCTGCTGTCGATGCTTGAATGTAATTAATCACTTGTTCTGATACCTGCCAGAACAAGCACCTGATCCTGACACAAGCCAGAAGTACTGAAAAGCAAGTTTAGACCCAATTTGATGTCAAAAGCCCATAAATGTTCTATGCAAATTCATATGTACCTCCTTTAATGCCGCGTCTGTTTTAAAAACTTGGAATGAATTTCAGAATGTCATCTGCTTGCACACGCCCTTGAGAAGCTCATGCTCTGACAACAAATTGAATATTCAAAAAAGACATTTAAAATGCATTCAACCGTTGTTGGTCATCATTCATATTCTGACCTTATTCTGACAGAGGCTGAAGAATGGCTGCATATAAATTTGTTGATAGAGTATTTTTATTAAAAAAAAAGAGCTTTTGCTGCTTTGGAGGCCTTTTAGTTTACCCCAGCATGCAGCATTCATTTTCAGAATGTCAGTCAAATTGTGCGGCGTTCCCTCCTTGTCGAAAGGATAACGGCTCTCATTCATCACGTAATGATGTGCTCTTAACAACTTGAGACAGACAGCTCTGCTTTCGACAGGCAGGGCAGCTCGACATCCTAAAAGTGATTATTTAATGTTTTATTGTTTCTTTTTAAAGCTCTCAGTAGACTCATTCCTCCACACATAGTCATTTTATTGTCATCGCACTGTCCCTAAATCTCCGAAGGCCTGTACCCAGTTTCTTTAGACTGTCCCTGCACTGAGGCTTTGAGACAGTCTACCAATTGACATTAAGTGCACCTCTTCTGTTCTCTTGTTAACCTCTTGAACTGTAGGATTATTAATAAGTTATTAATTTTGAGGCTAATTATCCAGTAACTGCTATGAATTATTCACCAAAGTGAGCGTGAACTGAACTTGTAACAAGATACAAGATGTAGGTAACAGAAAATCTCAAAGCAAGCTATTTTTAGTCATATTCACATCATTTTTTTGTGGGATATATAGTATCACAGTATGTGAAATGCTAATAAAAATAGCAATGATTAATAGAGTCAGAGTGTTAGAGCTGTATTCAGTTAAAAACAGTACAAAAACCCTGTAGTAGATGTTTCACCTTATGAACTTTATTGTTTTTGATTGTAAATATACACTCATTCCAAATTTGATGCCTGCAACACATTCCAAAAAGAGCATGTAGCCTTTCCTGTTAAACAACACCTACCGATTGTCTAGGAGCTGAAGACAATAATTGATCCAGTTTTGAAAGCAGAGTTTTTGTCATTCTTTCATCATACAAGCCTTCAGCTGTGCAACCATATGGAACTATTGTTGTCATATTATTTGATCCACAAGGTGGCTGGACAGAAGAAAGGCCAGTCTTGAACCCACACTTTCTGATTATGCAGCCAAGCTGCTGTAACATGTGCAGAATGTAATTTGGTGTTGTCATGCTGAAAAAAGCATGAACGTCTCTGTGTTTATATACGCTCAATAGTCTGATCATAACCGGATTTCTGCAGTTATTTGATTATTCAAGTGGTCGTGTAAACAGCACACTCCGATTTCTTAGATCTGATTAATAAAAATTCAATAAAGAGAACTGGATTTTAGCTCAGTAATCAGATTTCTCAGTGCATGTGAACTCTTACTCTGATTTCTTTCGGATTTCTCAGTCTGCGCATGTGCGGAAACAGACGGCGGTACCAGAAACAAGCAAACAGTGTTGCCGTGAGACGCAGCAAAACACTTCTGGAGCGATGCTGAAACTGACTACTTGTTTGACGAAACGAAGGATTTAAATATTCTTCATCTTCTAGATGATGTATGTATATATTTCCAGGTAAAGTGGTGTAATGTTAAAAAAAAAAAGCTGCAGCATAAAGTTTGAGATTTACATTATATTTACATCACTTCTTATTCTGTGAGTTCATTTGCTGGTTGCAAAGCCCACGTAGACTCATTATCTGATTACTCAAGTGCATGTAAACATGTTGATCAGATTACTGACAAAATCTGATTTTCTGCATTTATCAGATTATTGAGTGCATGTAAACGTGTGAATGTTGCTCCAAAATGTGTGTTTATAATACTGCTAATAGTGCCTTTACAGATGTGCAAGTTACTGAATAATATCCCCAATACTGTGACAGAACCTGGATTTTGAACTTTACACTGGTAACAATCTGGATGGTCATTTTCTTCTTTGGGGAACACAACTTCCCTTATTTCCATAAACAGTCTGAAAGATGGACCGCAATATGTTTTTCAACTATGGCTCAGTCCATTTTAGATAAGTTTAAACCCAGAGAAGTCAGCGGTGTTTCTGTATTCCTTCAGTGCAGACTGATCCTTTTACCCTTGCACTCTGAAGACTTTACTCTGCTGTGGTCTTCCTGGGATGGCCTTGAATGGTTGGAAATTGCTTACATCACTTTCAAAACACTCTGTACTGTTGTTTTAGTAATGCTCAGTTGGGTTTGATTGGCATTCACTTAAATTTCTCTCTCAAAATGACTCACTTTTCCATCATAGTCAATTCTCTAGTTTTGTTAGCGTTTTTACATCAAAACAAGACTCCTAATGAAAGCTCTTGACTTCAGTGGCTTCAACCAACCCTTCACAGATCTTATGCACTCTAAAACTATTTCACATTTAATGAACTCCCCATTTCAGGACAGTCACAATTAAATTAAAACGTACACTACAAATAAAAAGCCAACAAGACAAATTATCCTCATTATTTTTCTAATTAATTTTGCATATAACAAAAAATGCTTCATAGGCCAACACAATTAAGTCAGACTGTTTATAGTGATCTGTTACTTTTTAAAGTTAAAACAACAATTTTCTTAGAATGTATTATATATTTATGGATACAAAAATCTGAGCAACTTCAGGGGCTCCCAAGTGGTGCAGCCATCCAATCATCCCCCAACATCAGGAGGTTGCGAACTCCAGTGGTTCCACAGCTGTTCATAACTGGAAACCCAAGAGGAGAAAATTGCTGGTGGGATTGTTTTGCTTAGAAATAAAGGCTGACATTCTGGGCTTTTTGTTTAATTCAACTTATGATCTGGCGTTATGATGTATATCACAAAAATAACCTATTTCACCTCACTGTCCCAATGTATTTGCTTCTCACTGTCTTTTGCTGGTGTATAATTAATGACAGAAGTGAAGCTCAGTGAAGCTCAGCTCTTGAAGTTTGTAAAGCACTTGAGTCATAGGGGTGCTGTATAACTGATTTAGTGTTATTTAATTCTTACACAGACAAATTATAACAGCTTTCTGTCCAGCAACAGAGCGGTTTGTGTAGAAACCTTGCACTTTGTTTTGTTCTTCATCCTCACCCCTTCAGGTTGTTTTGCTTTGATTACTTTCCACGAATGAAGCTGAAACCCAGAGAGTAGCACAGCGGAGCGTTTCTGCTGTGGGCTTTTTTTTTTTCATGTTTACATATTCGCAGGGGCACTTCAATTCCTCCCTGTGGAGCAGCGGCAAGGAGGCCAAATCCTGGACCTCCAGCTGATTCTGCTCCCGCTTTTGCATTCTCACAGTGGTGAATGAACACACCGATCGGTGCCTCTCCGACTGCGCCACTCATAAAGCCACAAAGGGCAGTGGAGAGCATACTGACATGCCTTAAAGCTAGTGTCTGCTTTCAGTATCACTGCTGGGTGCTTGGCCTATGGCTCAAAAGGCACACTGGGAGAAATGAATGTAATGAGCACTCTGCAAATACGGTCTGTTGTCTGTTTCCAACCCTGTACGCCCTGAGTACCCGCTGTTCTGTACATTTTGGTGTTCTCCCTGCCCCGACATACACTAGATGACCAAATGTATGTGGACACTTGACTATTACACTTATACAAGCCTGTTGGACATCCCATTCCAAAACTATGAGTATTAACAGCTTCCACTCCACTTCTGAGAAGGCTTTCCATGAGATTTTGGAATGTGTCTGTGCCCATTCAGTCAAAAGAGCATTTGTCAGGCACAGATGTTGGACAAGAAGGTCTGGCTCACAATGACTTTTCAATTAGTTTCAAAGATGTTCAGACTTTACTATCAGCACTGTGCATCCTGGTAGGTAACATCCTCAAGTTTTTAAACACCTCAGTGTCGCTGCTGGACTGAGAATAGTCCACCAAAAGATATCCAGCCAACAGCACCCTGTGGGCAGCGTCCTGTGACCGCTGGTGAAGGACTAGAGGATGACAAACTGTGCAGCAGCAGATGAGCTGTCGTCTCTGACTTTACGTCTACAAGGTGGACCAACAAGGTAGGAGTGTCTGTTAGAGTGGACAGTGAGTGGACACAGTGTTTAAAAACTCCAGCAGCACTGCTGTGTCTGATCCACTCGTACCAGCACAACACACTAACACACCACCACCACGTCAGTGTTACTGCAGTGCTGAGAATGATCCACCACCTAAATAGTACCTGCTCTGTGAGGGTGCTGTAGAGGTCCTGACCATTGAAGAAGAGGGTGAAAGGGGGCTGTCATGTTGTCACCCCCTCCACTTGGCTGTATCCACATTTTTGCTAATCGGATCCAAACCACATTCGGAGGTGGTTTAAAATGCGATTCCAATCACGTCCCAGCTCTGGCAGCTCAAATCAGATTTCAAAGTGTCTTTAGTGTCACTCACAACATGATAAACAAAAACAATGTCAAATCCAGAGTGACAGAAGTGCTGGGATTCATGAAGAGCACCAAAGATTCGTGCTTACAGAGAATTCGGAAGAGTTTGAGGGGCGAGATCAAGCCCCTCCATCTCTCCTGCCTCTGCGCTTGAAATCCACGTCACCAGCGTAGCTACATAGTTACTGATGCCTACATCGTTACTATAGCAACCCATGCAGATAGGCTGGTGATGTCTGGGTGCCAATCCAATCTGTTCACTTGCAAATAACAGTGTGAACAGTCGTGTCAAAAGATCTGATTTGAGAAACAAATCCGATTTGCCTGCAATCTGGACACAGCCTTGGAGGTTTCCTGGCTCCGCCCACTCACACCACACTTGCACACCTTCTAATCTAATCTAAAACGCACTGACTCCCTTTTATATACCTCTTTGTTTGGTTTGTTTCTGAAGTATCTGTGTTTGCACCTGAGTTCTGAGCCTGTTTCCCAGTGTTGACCCTCACTTTGTTTGTTTTTTTGAATCGATATGCCTGTAAAATATTGCCTGCCTGTATTTTGACCCCTGCTTATATGGACTATGAGAGCTGGGCCTAAATGGTCAAATCTTATTCTCTGTTCATATTGCTCATCTGTTATTGTTTGCTATCTGGTGTCAACCAGAGGAGGATGGGTTCCCTGTTTGCGTCTTGGTTCCTCTCAAGGTTTTTTCCTCCTGCTCTTAGGGAGTTTTTCCTTGCTACTGTCGGCATTGGCGACGCTCATGGGGGCTCGGACATGGATTTTTCTGTAAAGCTGCTTTGGGACAACACCTGTTGTGAAATGTGCTATATAAATAAACTTTGATCTGACTTGACTTCCCCCAAATTAAGCCATTTTGCACATGCAACTGACCCACATGCCTCCTACAAGGGCTAACAAAGTATCTATCTGTACTTGTAGGACTACAGAGTCCTCCTATATGGTCAGTGGAGCTGTTAAAAGTGGACAATTAGTGTAGAAACAAGGAGGTGTACTGGAAGGAAGTGGCCAGTCAATGTATAATGTAATGCAGTTTATATAAACGTTGCTTGGTGAAGCTGTTCGGCGTATTTGCTCCCCTAATGCACTTGATCCACCTCATCAGCTCATTAACAAGACTTTGGGTGTCTGAATTGAGAAACCTCTCAAATGTGCAGGACGAGGATGGGAAAATGATGGAAAGATTTCACTGGTATTCTTGCTGTTACCATCTGGTGTGTTGAAAGATGCAATCTGGGTAAATGGATTTTCTCACAGTTACAGGAAGGTGCTACGCAGAATGATCCGTCATGGCCATATTCAGGAAATGATACTATGGTGGTGCGAATGCCAACGTGAATGCTGTCACATCTAGGCTTGCCATTGAGCCGAGGCAGGGTGCCGGAGCGAACCCGATGGTAAATGGCAGCTCTTTGATGTTAGCTTAGGAAAGCTCTATTGAAGTCTATGCTGGGTGGGTTGTCACGTCACTCAGAGGGCCCATAGGAGTTACAGGCGCTGCGTGAAGCTGTGTGGCTGTTCAGATTCATTATCGCTGTTAACTTTCAGTGACTTTGAGAAAGATCTGCTGTTCTAGAGAACACGAACATTTCAAACGTCCTAACCAACAGTTCTTTTCTTCTGATCACCAAAGACGCCCAACTTTCATCTCAAAGGCGATGAAAGGCGTGATCGTATTTTAGCCATGTAACACCAGCATGTTTTTGAGAAACACAGTATACTGCGCAACCCTTCATGTATTTCATTTCCAGTAAAAGCAGCTATTAAGTGCATATAATTCATTACCCAGGAGATATTTCTGAGGAGATATAAAATAATCCATTACATGAGGGAGGAAAAAGTTAAAGCAGAAAACAGGAGTTTCCAAAACTGGAGTGTTGAAAAATGATTAAAAGCTACAGAGAAGATGAGACTCATAACAACCACCTGGAAGACCTGGGAGACACCAAAACTGCCCCCATCAGATAAACAGCACTTTGAGAGAGAGGAGAAAATCAAGTTGCTTCAGATCTGAAAACATCCACAGGTGTTTCTGTCCATCCTTCCACTGTGAGAAGACGACTCAGCGCTATGGGTCTGAAAGGATGTGTAGCTGTCAAGAAGAACCTCACTGAGAAAAAGACAGACACATCAAACAAAGAAGCTGAACGATGGACTGACCACCCCAGAGTCCAGACCTCAACATCACTGAATGTGTTTGGGATTTCTTGGATTGTAAGAAGCAGAAAATGCAAAAACAACTTTTAACTTCTTTCACAGACAGTCATGTACAATTTCAACAGCAGCTGCTTTGTAATGCACAAAGGGCGGCTGTTAAATTGTGCAGATGGGCTACAGTCTGTAATTGTCCACCTATGTAGTGGACCTAAAAGGTAGGTGTTTCTGATAAAATGTAATTCATTATTGGTGAGTTAGTGCTGCACAATCTGCCTTAGATGCATGTTTGACTAAAGTAAATATAAGCTTTAATGTTATTGTGCAGCTGTATTCACTGTTAGTATTGACTACCTAGCCTGACCCAAATAAAACCTTCTAAATAAGACGAAAAAACACAGTTCTTGTTGTAAAGGTGTTTATTTTTACACCAAAGAGCCTGAGTTATATTATTATATGTGTTTACCCATCCCACAGTATCTAAGCACATCAGATGGACTCCTATATCAGATTTATCATCAGATCCTGCAGAAAACTAAAAACAGAAAACAGACTTATCACAGGCTTTGTGCTGGAATGGGCTCGTCTGAACTCTGCCCACACATTTTGTACTAACGTGAAATGAAAAATACATGTTTTCTCCACAGAAATCTACATAGCACACTACTCTACTGGGTCACATCCAGACTACTCCTCAATAAACAACATTACATTTTAAATACTTTCTGTATACTTATATAACATATGTACTATCTCAATTGCATTATTGTTTTCTGAATAAAAACATCATAGTTGGTTAAAAAGTAAACAAATGCATTTGTATTTTGACAAAAGCTCCAGCAGTATTTTCTTATTTTACCATCTTGAGAAACAAAACAGAAATTCCGTAGATTTTAGCGGCATCTTGTCCATCATTGAAAACCTGAGAGGAGGAGGAGGATGAGAAAGAGAGAGAGAGAGAGAGAGAGAGAGAGAGAGAGAGAGAGAGAGAGAGAGAGCGCAGATGTCATTCCACGTGTTACATCTACTAACACCCTCTTCACACAAGAGCAAAATTGACCTTCAGCTGGAGCCTTTACTTCCGCCGAGTCACTACAGTTACAGAGCCATGGCAAAAAATTCCACCTTAACCCTTAGAAGTCTTGCACTATTGTCATTTTGCTGCAATTCAATTTAAATTATGTAATTATTAAAATATAATTACTTAACAATTACACATTTAGCTGTGTCACTAATTAATTACATTGATTTACATTCTGTTCTGACAGGTTTGAGTCTGCATTTCCGACTTTCCATTTGTTCTGTTGTCCAAAAAAATCATAAAAATGTTATGGACGTTAAGAATGTGTAAACAATATAATAAAATAATTCTTCATTAACTCAAATCATAATAAAGTATCTTCTCTTCAACTTGCAAACACTATTGAGCTATAGATTGAAATTTAGTTTAATTTGCACTTTCCATACAATTTTTCAAAGCTTTAATGAGCTACTAGTGAGAAATACTTCATATAAAAATTACAGCATTTTATTAGCCCTGGTGATAAAGTCCAAAAGTTTAGATACACCCAGGCTAATGATTTAAGCTTAATTTTTCACAATGCCACACATTCCATGTTCCTACATTACATCAATTAGGTTATGTACGGTATTTCTAAACAAGGTCATTTCAAAAGAATAGTTAAGAGATAGTTTCATGCACTCATTCAGATTTTCAGTGAGCTGCCTTTTAAGAGCTGTTATCTGAAATGCACCAGTCCCTTTTCTAGCAGAACACCCCCACAACATGACGCTGCCACCACCGTGCTTCATAGTTGGGATGGTGTTCTTTGGTTAAAAAGCCTAACACTTATTCCTTGATGCATAGAGCTTTTCAATATGACCAAAAACTGAATCTTTGTTTCATCTGACCAGAGAACACTCCTGGTGATTGAATTTTCCTAGTGTGACAGTCCTTTAGGCCATGGTTATGTAGGGCACTTTTAATGGTGCATGTAGATACTTTGATACCTGCTGCCTTCAAATCCTTCACCAGGTCTTTTGTTGTTGTTTTGGGGTTCCATTGAACCTTTGAGACCAAAGTTCGTTCAGCCTTTTGAGTTAATTTGATGCAATGTCTGTGTGGTCTCAAGATTTCAATAGTTTTCATACAATTGCTTGTACAGATACTCTTGGCACCTTCAGTCATTTGGAAATTTCTCTTAAGGACAACCAGACTTCAACCAGAGGTCAACAATTTATATTCTGAGGTCTTGCTTGGATTTCCCCATGATATCAAGAACATAAATTCACTGCTTCTAATGGTAGGCCCTAAAACACAGCCACAGGTGCACTCACAACTAACTCCTAATTTTGACAAATGGCCAATCAGAATCCTCTAAAAGTTATTACATCAATTTCTGGAAACTTTCTAGATTGTTTAAAGAGATTGGATTTGTTGTTGTTGTTTTAATCACTTGTTTTTAAATGATCTCTGATTTCAACAAAATGATATTCCCTTTATTAATTTTCCAAAAGAAATGTACTGTAACCATAGCATAAAATGTGTGGGGTTATGAAAAATTGAGTTTGAAATTCTTTTGACTAGGTGTAGGTAAAAAGTCTCTAGCCTGACCTTTGGCCTCAACTACAACTCTGACTTTTAAAGGTTTAATGAATCCTTAGTGATCATCTCTGTTCTCTCACCGTTCCACCTCACAGCAGAATGCAGCCCTTCTTTTTGACTTTGGTGGGCTGCGGGCAGAGCACGGCTCGGATGGCCTCGTCAAACACCGTCTTCAGGCCGCGCTGAGTGAGGGCTGAACACTCCAGGTATTTCACTGCGTCTGCTCACACAAACACACACATTTATGCATTTGAATTTAGGTTCACATCTTAAGTTCATTATAAAAGGACCCAAATTTTGCCAAATGCAGCTTCTGTATGTCTACCACACAGGCCTCTGCCAGTAAAACAATGGGGGGTCTTTTGTTTTACCTCTTATTGTTTATAATTTAATAAAATATTAGCATAGTGGGGAAACACTGTTGCCTTTAACTGGGCAGACTAGTGGTCAATTCCCCACCTGGTCACCATAAATTTTGAGGTACCTTGTTAGTGAGTATATTGATCTACTTTTTTTTTGCTGCCATGTGGGGGCTTTGCTTTCCCTTTTTGGCCAGCATATGAGCAGTTATGCTGAGTATTTAGCATTAAATTGCATTATATTGCTTACATTATACTGCATTCAGTTTATATTGATATACTTTTTTTTAACAAAGACTTTTAGTCCAAATTTGGGTTCTTTTCTGTAACATTCAGACATTCCTGAAGGCCTTTATTACCTGGATCAGGTGTGCTAGATTAGGGTTGGAGCTAAATATATATATATACATATATATGTGTGTGTGTATGTATAACGTATATTATATATAAACATGCTTATAATGTAAGGCATGTCAGTTTGTAGTTGCTGAAAGTGAAACACCTTCTCATTGTCTTCTACTGAAAGTGGGCTTCTGATCAATATTTCCTTTCCTTTCTTTATTAACCACAGAGAAATTATTGTCTATGGTAATCTACCATATGCTATGGTCATAGCAGATAGAGATCAGGTTAAAATCTATTCCTTTAAAGTACTATTGATATTTATGTTTATTGTGATTGACCAAAATTCTGTTCCACTCCATGTAATATTTCTGTGAAAGTACTACAAATATGACATTAAAATAAAAAAATAAATAAAAAAATAAAGTAACTGTCATACTGCAGAGTGAATATGTCTCTTTCTTGCTGTAACAGTGAGAGGACAGTAGTGTCAGATGAGTGTGTGAGCTGAGTAAGGAGGAATCAATGATATCTGAGTGTGTGGGCGGCAGGGCCATGTGTTCACGTAATCACCACAGTATAAATCACCCTGACAGCAAATAACACGCAGCATCTGAAGCCGAAGACAGTTATGCAATGCGCAAAGCCATTTTTATGTTTTATAGAGGAGGAAAATTCAAAAATGATTGCGCGAAGCATCATTTTCCCAACAAATAATGCTGGATTATAATATTATGTGGATTTGTATGGTGCATCTAATTATGTTAACTGAATATATTACCAGGTACTGCCACACTGGATGGCAAGAGAACTGCACAAAATGCCAAACAGTGTAGTGCTATGAACAATGTGTGTGTGTGTATATATATATATATATATATATATATATATATATCTATATACATATATATAGAATGTGTGTGTGTGTTTCTATACAGTTACATTGTACATGTGCAAAAGTTCAGACACCCTTCCAGTAAAGCCTGAAAATGTAATAAACTCATTAGACCTTAATTGACTCATCAGGACTGGGTAGACAGGAAAATAATTGTCATTAGGAACTGGCAGATGATGACAATTCCAGAGTGTAATAAATTCTCTGACTCTTCAAACTTTGTGCTAACACTCAACAGCCATGTGCTCCTCTAAGCAGCCGGATGAAGATCTGAGAATGAACCTATTTGATGCGAACAAAGCAGGAAAAGGCAAAACAAGATACTGAAGCACTTCCAGCTCACAATTTTCACTCTGTGAAACATCATTAAAAATGGCAGTAAAGGGGAACTGTGGAAGTTGAGACACGTTTTGTAAATTTTTCTAAGAATACTCTCAGACAGAACTGCTCATATGCTGGCCAGAAAGGCAAAGCAAAACCCCCACATGGCAGAAAAGGAGCTACAAGAAGATTTAGCTGACACATCTGCCAAAGGGGGTATTTCTAAGTTCTCACATAACAGGTGTCAAAACTTTTGTACATGCCACATTTAAATACAATTTTATTTTCTTTTTCTGCTGCTTAAGTTATTCAAGTATAAAGTAACTGTACATTAACTTCTTTTTAAAAAAATATTTTTAAATAGCTGATAGTGATTGAGTTTACTTATTTTCACTCAACAAAACATGCCCAAACTTTTGACTTCCACTGTATATTTAATTTATAACTGCATCACTGTTTATTTATCCCTTAAATTGATAGTCGTTGAGGTCTTTAACATTTTCATCTATGAACACCCATGAAAAACAATTGTTAAACTCACCACAAAAGCCTGAAAACCTCATTCATTTATCAAGGTCTAATTTCAATGCAGTGGAATACAGCATAATTAAATTCATACTTCTTGTCTCACCTATCTCTTTGGCCAGTGCCAGGCCCTGTGGGTAAGTGATTGGAGCCAGTTTCTTTTCTTTCAGCTTCTCGATGGTCTCCTTCTCATCCCTCAGATCAAGCTTTGTACCAACCAGGATGATAGGTGTGGAGGGGCAATGGTGCCTTACCTCTGGGTACCACTAGGGGGGCAAGAGAGCACAAAAAGATGAGTTAAAACATAGATATACATGAAATTGCCCATTTAATAGGTCCACCTTCTTTGTATCTAAACTCATTGGCCATATTATTAGAAACACCTACCATTTAGGTGTATTTTGTAGCTTTAAACGTACAGACTGTAGCCCATCTGTTGATGCACAGTTTATCAGCCTCCTATACTTCAATGGAAAGGGACCACCACAGGGCCACCACTGACCAGATATTATACTGATGGAGGTATACTATCTGGTCAGTGGTGGTCTCTAAATAGTAGGTGTCTGACATAAACTATGCATCAACAGATGGACTACAGTCTCTAACTGTACACCAGCTATGTGGAGCTACAAGAGAGAGGTTTCTGATAAAGTGGCCAGTAAACATGCACATTAGAGACCTAGATATCATTCTCTACACAGTGACGTGAAGCCACTTGGCCACCATACACCAAGAGGGACTCTCTCATGCTGTAAAGTGAACTGTTGTCTATGAACATATTCCAAAAATATGGACCTGTGATGAAAATGTGACCCAATTTAGAGAGTCGTTTCATGTGTGTCTGTAAAGGTTTTACATCATTGCTTCAAGAGTTATGAGTCTTTGTCTAGCCAAATAGTTTTGATTACCGCTTTCAACAGCTTCACAAGAAACCGCAGGACAGTATGTTATGGACTCAGACGATAAGACTTGCTGAGTTGCTGTCTCTTGCTAACTGTTCCACACTGACTGACTGACTGACTGACTGATACCCATTGTGGAAATGTGCAAGCATCAGCAAAGACAAAGAGTAGGTGGCAGTATACATGTAATAAAATGAAGCGCTGCACGCTCATACCAAAAAATGTAGAGCCAACATTTAAAAAAATAAAAGAAGATAGAAAACACTTTGTAACATGTCATGGGTCTTGCAAAAACAACAAAAGCTTCCCTGCTGACAGCACAGACCAACAAGCATTGCATGCTACTCTAAGCTGGTCTATGCTGATCTATGCTGGTTTATGTCTAGTGCTGGTCTGGTTCTGGTTTAACTGGTCACCCCAGCAAGGACATGCTGATTGACCACAACAGATGTTGTTTACTGGTCTATGCTGGTGTTTCCTGCAGGGTACTCCTAATAATGGCTGCAGTAATACAGTGGCAATTATGCATTTATTCAGTATTATTAAGCAGTTTATCACTCTTTAATATGAGTACAAAGCCACCAAGCACTAGTCCATGACCGCTAAATGCACCAGAATGTACAGTAAGCTAGTTCAGAAGCTGTAATGCATCTAAATCTACTGACTGCTCAGATTTTATCATTATTGTTGTTATTATTATTATTATTATTATTAGTTGTAGTAGTAGTAGTATCAGTAGTAGTAGTAATAGTAATAGTAGTAGTGATAGTAGTAGTAGTATCAGTAGTAGTAGTAATAGTACTAGTAGTAGTAGTGATAGTAGTAGTATCAGTAGTAGTAGTAGTAGTAGTGATAGTAGTAGTAGTATCAGTAGTAGTAGTAGTAGTAGTAGTGATAGTAGTAGTAGTATCAGTAGTAGTAGTGGTAGTAATAGTAGTAGTAGTATCAGTAGTAGTAGTAATAGTAGTAGTAGTAGTAGTAGTGATGGTAGTAGTAGTAGTAGTATCAGTAGTAGTAGTACTACTAGTAGTAGTAGTAGTATCAGTAGTAGTAGTAATAGTAGTAGTAGTAGTAGTGATAGTAGTAGTAATAGTAGTAGTATCAGTAGTAGTAGTAATAGTAGTAGTAGTAGTGATAGTAGTAGTATCAGAGTAGTAGTAGTAGTAATAGTAGTAGTATCAGTAGTAGTATAGTAGTAGTAGTAGTAGTAGTAGTAGTGATAGTAGTAGTAGTATCAGTAGTAGTAGTGATAGTAGTAGTAGTAGTAGTAGTGATAGTAGTAGTAGTATAGTAGTAGTATCAGTAGTAGTAGTAGTAGTAGTACTAGTAGTAGTGATAGTAGTAGTAGTATCAGTAGTAGTAGTAGTAATAGTAGTAGTAGTAATAGTAGTGATAGTAGTAGTAGTATTAGTAGTAGTAGTACTGATAGTAGTAGTAGTAGTAGTAGTAGTAGTAGTAGTAGTAGTGATAGTAGTAGTAGTATGCAAAAAAAGTGAGTATCTATTTCTAAAAAGTGGCATTCATGAGACACACTGGGCAGGTGGACTAAGATGGCCAACTTGCACAAAATGCAAATTTTGTTTATACAATTGTGTGCAAAGATTTGGGCACCCAGGTCATAAGTTGGCATATCTTCTAAAGAAAAAAACACTTATGTGCATTTTATTGTACAATTACTGTTTATTTGCTGCATTTAACATATTGTAAAAAAAGAATGGCCTTATTTTTTCCCAATATGTTAAAGAAAGCAAATTAAGGATGGAGAGGATATGTTTACTTAGATCAACAATCAACAAAGCTTGTATTTACACAAGGGGTGCCCAAACTTTTGCATACAACTGTATCCTGTACTGTAGACACTTGTGTGACACAAATACCATAGAACTGATTGCAGCCCAGCTAAACTAAACTGGCTGGTCTTGTTTTATTTCAGTTTTCAAACGAGATTATGCTGAGAAAAATCAGATGTTTCTGCAAAATACATTGAAATTGCTTCACAAAACAGCTAAATTTGGGCTGAAACCAATCAAGTTTATAGGCGACGCTTGAGATGGAGTGGTTGCTTCAGTAGTGCGACCCCTGTTGGTTGTCTAACACTCTAATATAAGTTAAAAAGGCTTAAACAGGCAGGTGTTGATTGCTTGGTTTCTATTTTGTGTGAATCTTGTGCCCTTGGTTAAAGAAACACTCTTCAGGATTTTTAGTAATCAGTCTACGAATGGACTGCTGCATGAATAGATTTCAAGAGAGCCATTAAGTGTCCGCCACAGTAAAGAAAGCATAGTTCAGAGGCCAGTCGGAATAGCGTACATAAAACTGATCTGAGGTAAAGCAGAAGGTCAAAGCTGAAATGAATCCATAAGCAGCCCAAAAATTGAGCGAGTGTGGATCAAGCGGCCAAGCCCATGCCATTTCTCACTTTTCTAGGTTTTCGAGGATCCATCAGCAGCTTTTAAACGGCACTCTGGTTTCATAAGAGTGGAAAGGCCTTGAATTGAAATGTTTGAAATGAATGGCTTAAGCTCAAAACTGTCTTCAGACTGACCTCCTTCCATTAGCGGAGAGAAAGCGTACAAGGAACGTAAGTTTCTTCAGATTTCTTTTAGGAGATGAGAAAGAGAGATGTTTTGATGCATGGACTGCTGAGCGTCTCAATGCCTTTGCTGGAATGCGGTCTTGCACTTCTACTTCTGACGTTCTGCTGTTTTCACAGCTCCTGGAAAACCTTGAGCAGCTTCTGGAGGATAATATGCTTTGTTGATTCACAATGCAATAGTTGGAAGCTGACCTTCAGCTTATTTGAAACACAATATGGACACTACCAAGGACACACACCTACCAGGGCTTTATGAAAACAAATATGCATTCATTCTTCACTGATCCACTGAAATCAGGCAGAAATTGCATATCTTAAAGTAGATTAATGAAACATATTAAAAATCAAAAAGCTTAGCTCGGTCACAAAAGAGCAAACACAGCACACAATTCTTTTAATAAATGAATAAATGTCTAACCATCTATGTAACAACTGCTAAATGTTAAACAGTGCTGCATTAGCTTAGCCAGCATGGTAACAGCTCTGCTCACCTCAGAATATGTTTGATTCTGGCTCTAAAGCACTGACACAAGTTTAGATGATAATGATTCAAATCTCAGCAGTTGGTGTTAAAGGGACAGAACAGCATAATCACACCTGTTCCGTGGTGTTTGGATCCGTAGCCTGATCGGCTAACATGAAATTAGCTGAGCGAGCAGGCTACAGACCCAAACAGTGCCACAAACCACAGCACGGGCTTGATTCTGATGAACTGCTCCACTGCAGACACAAGTGTAGATGATAAAAACGAACGTCTGAGAGAGTAAAAGAGGAGAGAGTGGTGTTGGAGCTGAAAAGTGAACCTGTTCTGTGGTGTTTGGGACTGTAGCATTTTGGCTAAGCTAATGAGAGCTTAGTTAGGGAGCCAAATGTGCTTCACAGCATGGCACAGGCTCGAGTCCAGCTAAATGGTGCTAAAATGACCCCCTTTTAGAGGATTTCTGAGAGCGCAGCGTTGAATGACCGGTGTTAGAGTGAAAGCTGAATATACTTTGGGGTGAGTGTAGCTATTAGCCGTCGCTGAGTGGCTATCATGCTGACTTTTTCTGTTTTTTACTGGCATCTACAATTTAATCACTTTTTATTGAACAGTATTTGTAGGTAGGCTGTAACCGGCTCCATTTACTCAGTAACATGGATGGAAGTAAAACTGATTTGTACTTTCAAATGATAATACTATTTTGGGGAAAGTACATGCTTAGCATTTAGTTCCTAATTCCTCTGAATTTCATGGTTGTGTTAGTAACAGCATCTACACCATAAAAAATCACCAAAGCTTTTGGTTACACCCAGGGGTAAACAACAATAAAAAAAAATTACTTTTAAAAATTTCTGATTTAGCAGGATTCAGTTTAATATATATCCTTTGCTCTTTTTTGCTTTGGCTAAAAGTGATTAAAGATGGAAGAACACAAATCAACAAATGTTACCATCAATCTTTCACCTGTAACCAAGGCAATGACAAAATTATGATGGAAATCCATCCATCCATCCATCATCTAAACCGCTTATCCTTATGATGGAAATCAAGTACACTAATGTTATTTTAGTATTTATTTATTATTTTTCCTTACCCATGTATAGGTGTATGAAACGTGCATTTGTGGCCTTGCTTGATGGTGTATTATTGTAAAATGAGCTATAAGATATGAACTTATATTCATACATTCATACATTCATACTTATATTTATATACATATATATGATCTTATATGTGCTTTGCTCTTTTTCACATAAAGCTGTGGAGGCCCTGATGGGTAATTAAGAAAAAAATGGACTAAGTTCCACTTTGTCTATTTCCTCTGCTCATATAACATAACAAAACAGCTGAAAAACATTTCTAGTATGACTTCTATAATTTCAGCCATCAAAAACCTCAAAAATGTTTTTCTCCTTCATTTTTTTTTCACTGCATGAAAAACAATATTGGTGAATGCTTAGCATGTTACACCAGCTTTGGTGATTTTGTGATATTTTTCCCCTTGGGATAACACACTCTTAAAAAAGAGGGTTCTTCAAGGGTTCTTTAGTAAAGAAAATGGTTCTGTACAGTGCCATGAACACTCAAAGAACCCTTTGCACAATTACATGGTTCTTTGCATTCTGAAAGGGTTCTTCAGATTGAGGGAGAATGTGCTGTAGCCTTTTTTAAGGGTTCTATGTAGCATCAAATAGGCATTCCACTATTGTTATAAGCCAAAGAACCCTTTGTTGGTACTATACGGAACCCTTTTTGCTAAGAGTATACCTATATGGAAGTTTGTGAGCCTTTACAATTAAGAAACTCTAGATAATTAAAAACATGTTTGTTCAAGCGTTCTTTAGGAAAGGAAATGGTTCTATTTAGAACCATTTTAAGCTTAAATGGTTCTTTGCATGGTGATTGATGGAGAACGTGTTGTACATGGTCCTACATAGCACCAAAAAGGGTTCTGCTATTGTAACAAACTTGACATGTTACAAACTTGACATTGTACAAATAGAAGAGCTAGACAGAACCCTTCTCAAAAAGGTTCTATGTACAACCTTATACAATACATTCTCTATCAGTCTGAGGAACCAATTCACCAAACCATTGAAGCATGAAATCGTTCTATATAGAACTCATGGTTCTACACAGATGCTTTCCTTTTACTAAAGAACCTGAAGAACCATCATTGTTACATGTGCAGCTAACCAAACAGGCTTGGATAGCATCATACACGATCTCTTACTGTCAGAGTTAATTAGCTAACGATTCATTCACTGAACTGAATCAAAGCTGTGTGGCACGCTAATTGTAAACCAGGTGGCCCACATAGAATTTTGACAGCTGCCCCCTGCTGGTCAAAACTGGTACAACATGCTAAGAGTCAGCCTTAAAAAAATGAGTGGGGAAAAATTATCAGGAAAAATTTTGTTGAGATCTTCAATGGCTGAATTTGTACAAATGATGATATAAACATTTTTTTTCAGCTGTTTTATGGGCAGAAAAATAAAGTGGAACTCAGGAACACACTTTTCATCTTACCCTTCAGGGCCTCCATATAAAGCCTCTGTTGAACTCCTTAGAAAAGGTGCAGATATAACACTTAAAAACAGCTCCGCGAACTCAATGGGCCATTGTTGTCTAAAAGAGCTTAAACCTAGTAAACCCTCTCCACCCCTCAGCTGTCTGGAGATACAAAAGAAGTTTCCACCATCCAGCTTCGGTTTCTAAAACGGTACCTGTTAGTCATCAGTTCCTAAACCGCAAAGATCTGATGTGGATGTAGGACGTGTGGGCTCCACCGACAGACTAACTTCATTATAAAAGCACTTTTGTTAAGCGTTCCTCCTTTCAAGCCCATTAACAAGAGACTTCAAAGGAATCTATTAAAACACAAAATGGCTGTCGTCATTAGGGCCTGATTTGAGTAATTCATCAGAGCTTTCCCTGTTTCTCCTTCCACTTCAGCACCATTATGCACAGTTTACACTGCTAATGGGAAGCGATGTTTATCATCTCAACTCAACTGCCCAACAACAAGCAACATGCTAACGGCTAGACTTCAGAAATGGGTGGGATTTGTGCTCTGAAGCTCCAAAACTCTGCCATATTCTGTATATTAAATATATATTGATTGCTGTATTATTTAAGATATCATTTTATTATATTAATTGAGTTTTTTCAACTCACAGAAGTGCAAACACACTTTTGACTCACATGAATTTTAGTTATTAACGTTTAGTTTTTTTTCATTTATTTCTGTCACATAAACTGTTGCATAGTACTTAAAAAATGACTTAATATTTCATAACATTGATTTGCTATGTCAAAATATTTACTTAGTAATAAGGACTTATTATCTCAATATAATTAGTTACTTTCTTGAAACATAATAACTCAATATGTGGACATAGTATCTGAAAATGATAAGAAAATAAGTCATTTTTGAGATACTACATCAACATTTTGAGAAAATTTCAAGAAAAAAGTCATTATTTAGAGAAAGTAAGTCATGTTGAGAAAATGAAAGTCAATTTTTTGAGAAAGTTTGTCATACTCAGTGTTTAAAAAATAAGAAAAAATAAGTCAGTGTTTAAAAAAATAATTATTTTAAGACACTTTGTCTTTAATTCAGAATACTAAGTCACTATCTTGAGATATTATTTTGAGAGAGAATTTGCCACTGTAATGAGAAAAAAGTCATTACTTTGAAATACTAAGTCATGTAAATATTTTGAGACAATAAGTCATAACTTTGAGATATTAAGTCAATACTTTTGGAAAATAGATCAATACTTTCACAAAACAAGTCATTACTTTGAGATACAAGTTGATATTTCAAGAAAAACATCAACATATATCAACATTTTGAGAAAATTAAAAAAAAATGTCATTATTTAGAGAAAGTAAGTCATGTTGAGAAAATAAGTCAACATTATGAGAAAGTCATTATTTTGAGATACTAACTAAAAAAATAAGAAATTATTTCAAGACAACTTGTCTTTAATTCAGAATACTAAGTCAATATTATGAGAAAATAAGTCACGATTTTGAGAAAATAAGTCCATATTTTGAGAAATATGCCATTAAACTTAGACAATGTCATCATTTTGAGATATTCAATCAATGTTTAGAGAAAATGTCATTACTTTCAAATAGTAAGTCAATATGTTGAGAAAACAAGTAAACATTTTGAGACAGTAAGAAGTCATAATTTTGAGGTATTAAATCAATATTTTGAGAAAAGAAATCAATATTTTGAGAAAAAAATCAATATTTTGAGAAAATAAGTCATTCCGAGAAAATGAGTCAACATTATGAGAAAGTTAGTCATTATTTTGAGATACTAAGTCAATATTTGAAAAAAAAATATTTCAAGATAATTTGTCTTGAATTTGAAATTCTAACTCAAGATTATGAGAAAATAAATCACTATTTTCAGATATACAGTCAATATTTTGAGAAAGTAAGTCATAATTTCTGGATTCTAAGTCAATATTGTGACATGCCGTTGCCAGAATCAAGGAGGGAGAAAAAAAAAAACATATTTTCTCCTCCACCTGGTGGGAAAGGGCTTCTATACAAAGAGAAGAATGGAGCCGACATGCTGATAGATGCTGGACGTGCTCGGCCGCGGTTTCCTCTGACTGAGTCATTCATCTCACAGAAGTAACAGTCCTGATGTTTGAGTGTGATTTTAAACTACCTCTGCTTAGAGTGAGCATGTGACTTCCCACGCTCGCCCTCCCTGAGCCTTCCTCAGCGCCTTGAATAGATTTTAATTTGTCTCCTCAACCTCGTGCAATCTATCATGCCTAGATTTGCATATGGCCAGTGTTACCATGGCGACTACTCAGGAATATAGCATAGATAACAAAAACAGAACAAGAGGGAATAAAAGAAAAGAATGGCAAACATTAGTGGAGGATTCAGAGCAGCTCTGTAAGGCGAGCGAGTGTTAAATAGGCGCCGAGTGGAGATTGCATTTTCAGCTTAATAAGGAATCAAAGGGCTTGTTTGGGGACTTGTTTATTCGAGCGGTGAGATTTTAAACTAGGCAAATTGGAAAGGATTACGCCTCAAGTGTTTCCTGCTATCGTCGATATCAACAACAATTTGCTTCCCTCTCAGTCTCTCTGACACGAGGGTGGCCTTGAGAAGGTCTATTGTAATGATGGCGCGGTTGGTTTGAGACTTTGAGACACATTCTTGCTTTTTTTAGAAGCCAATTTCAAGTTTTCTTCTGCTGTTTAAAGAGCGTCTCAGATTTCTTTGCATTTTATTTAGGTCCATTAACGACGTTTGTGTGGTTTTATGGATCAAAACCAGTCATAATGAAGTTTTACAGCTTCCCTTTGTCCCTTTATTGAGCAGGTTGTTTTTATGTACTGCACCTTTAAAACTAATATGTAAATGAGCTCTGCTGTCATTGGCTGCTGTGCGTTGTGCCTCATTCAAAAAGGCTGAAACACTCCTTATAACTTGAATGGGTGGAGCTAAACTGCTATAGGCTGAATAGGCATTTGTAAATGTGTCACAAAAACAATGAATTTTAAACTGATGCTTAATCATATTTGGACTGTATGAATATTGAATGGTAGTCATTGTGAGAAATACTTAAGTACATCAGTAATGTACACTCTTTAAAAAGTTGGTTCTTCAAGGGTTCTTTAGTAAAGAGAATGGTTCTCTATAGACCCATGAACACTCAAAGAACTCTTTGCATCATGAAAGCGTTCTTCAGGATAATGGACAATATGCATGAATGTACTATAGATGGTTCTATACAGAACCTTTTTAAAATGGATTCTATAAAGCACCTAAAAGACTTCTTCTATTGTTACAAGCTTGACATCGTAACAATAGAAGAACACTTTTCAAAAAGGTTCTATATAGAACCATCTACAGCACATTCATGCTTTCATGATGCAAAGAACTCTTTAATCATGCAAAGGGTTCTTTGAGGGTTCATGGTTCTATATACACCATTTTCTTTACTAAGGAAACTAAAGAACCCTTGAAGAACCATTTTTTTAAGAAAGTAGTTTAAGTTTATAGAAAATACCAAAGTACATTTTTAATTTCTTATACTTTATGGAAATTTACCTGAAATATACTTTTCTGTATTTTTCAAAATGTATATTAACATTCATGAATATACATATTTTAAATTATACTCTAGTAATGGTGTAAGGAAATATGCTTTCTTATATAGTAAACAAAAGTATTTTTGACATCAAATTAAGTGTATTATTTAGAAGTATATTTTATACATAAACATATTTTATATTTTAGAAGTATATTTTAATATTTTAAACTTTTAAATTCTGTTTAAGTACACTTTCTTGCAATATATCTCAGACTAACTAGCAATCAAATATGAATATCAGTTCACCCAAGAGTATATATTTAAAATATATAAGTGTATATTTAGTTATGTTTTATAAAACTGCAATCAAATATGTTGTATTTGTTGGATGTATTTGAGTGAATCTGGTGATATTGAATTGCATTTAAGTGCTAGTATAACACATTAAGTAGCACTGAAGTGTATCAGTACATCCGGTAGTACATTTATTAATATTTTAAATAAATACTATATTCTACATAGTATGAGGCTCAGCCATATGGATGGCCACACCAGGAGGATCATGGGAGGCGCACGCCCCCCAGAAAAGTTCATGTTCATGTTGGTGATCGTCCGGTAAATGTATGTGCTATGTGTTTTTTTGTGTTGTTTTGAGTCAGGGAGTGGGTTTAGTTAGTGTGGGTAGGTGGTCACCATAAGAGTGGAGTCTATTGCTAATGGTGACCTCACCCATGACTGCTCTGTACGGCACGTCCTGGTGTTTAATAAAGAGCACTTCTTGTGGTGGGATTATGGCCTCTGTGTGTCTCACTCCACACCATTAATACCGCATATATCGCTGCTGTTGGAACAAAACCTCCAAAATGATAAATGTAACCAGACTGTTTCCTTATGATTCACTATGAAATTTACATAGAATATAAAGGGCAACAGGCATTTTCAAATTATTTCGAAAACTGAAAAATGAAAAAATTGCAGATATGTTTTATTCTGACAGTAGCAATATGTTCCAAGTGTAATAACAGTTACTGTGTCTACACTCACGTGCTTAAATCTGCCTAAGTGTTCAAAAAAGCACTCAAAAGGACAAATAAAAGCATTTAATATAGATTTAATCATGTTTAATTACAATTTAAACACATTTAAGTTGTTCTAAATCGTATATTTAGTGTGTGTTGAATTATGTTTAAAGGATAAACATTAAAAGTATGTAATTTCATATGTCATGTCATATGTAATTTTACATGTCATATGTAATTTTACATGTCAAATACACTTAAAAGTACACTTAACCCCTTAAAATCCCAGGGTTATTACATACTAAGGCTTATTATTTAGTATCTACACAGGCTACAATGCAAACTAGCTGAGTTATTCTTAGATGGTAGAAGTGTGTAGTAAAACCTTGGGCCTGCAGGTGGCCTCTGGTCATTTAATGGGTTAAAAACATTTTTTGTTCACAGGATGTTTTGAAATTTAAGTGAAGTAAACTCCGTGAAGGAGGCCCTTTAAGGAGAGAGAGTTACTGGGATTTTCTGGGCTGATACGTTTCCAGCCAGTTGACTTGTATACATATTCTTTGATGCAAAAGCTGCTACATCAGATGTAAAACTCAGCTAAAGCATGATCTCTTTCATCTTTTTAGATCTGAGAGTGCTTTGTAGGCCTCTTTCAAACTCTTCTGAAACAGATTCACATAATATAGTTTAACAGTGATTTTATTTTGCATCAAAAGCCACTAGAAGCATTTAAGGAGTAAACAAACCTGTTCTGAACCTTGTTTTTGATATAGTAAGCTGTTGCTGTTCTTCACTGCATTGTTTCTTTTCTCACCCAAACAAGTTTCAGGTTCCAGTGAGAAATTTGAGAAGTTCCAGTCTAACTGCTTACATCATAGACTTCAACAAGAAGTCATTGAAACTGCTGACTGTGAAAGACAAGCACAAGCAAGCCGTTCATTACTTCTATTATGTAGTTATGTAGTAATGAAGTATACGTAGCTACTGAATAATAAGCCTTAGTTTGTAATAAGCCTGTGAATTTAAAGGGTTAAAGGGTTTCTCTTAAGTCCTTTCATCACATTTGTGTGGACTTATGTACCAAATTTCATCTTTTCCAACCTCTCATTATCCTTTAGTATCAAACAGGCTGTATCTGTTACTGTGCCTTTAAGACTGATATATGTAAACATATATATATATATATATATATATATATATATATATATATACATATATATATATATATATATATATATATATATATATATATATATATGCCCAGTAACCCCTTAAAATCTCATACTTATTACATACTAAAGATTATTATTCAGTAACTACAGGGACTTCACTGCAAACTGGCTGAGCTATTCTTTGGTTATAGAAGTGTGTAATACAAATTTGGCCCTGTTGGTGGTCCCTGGCCATTTAAGGGGTTAAGGTGTTTTGCAACCCAAGCTCTTTTTGCCACACTTGTAGCCTAAACTGTTAAAAATAAAGGGTTTGTGCAGGTAAAGTTTTTGTTTATCAAGGTACAAACAGTGTAAATGTACCCTCAAAGCTCCAACAGTGGTTTTAAGGTCTGATTGTGAACCTTAAATAAGTTTTTCCAGGTGAAAAGTTCGTATTTGTACCTTTTCATAACCGAATGTTTTAAAACAGAACAGTAAAATAAAGTCCTGGAGACGAGACGGGGTGTGTGGAGTCAGTACAGCTTAGACAATATCATTTCAATGGATTACGGTACAGTTATGTTCCCTGACTAAAGGTACTAAGATACCCTTGAGGGTCCCACCCCAGTGACAGGAGGGGTACTGCTCCAGTGGCGGTTTCATACCGGTTTTTTCTAAGAGTGTACAGACGACTACCATGGGCAATCATTTCAACACGTTTCCCTGAACTCAGCAAACAACAGAAAACTCTCAGACTCAAACCACTCTTATAATAGGAGCCAAATGGCAGTTGCTAAATTCCATTATTCATCATTAAGGCAAAATATGCATTTTTGCTGAATTCTTCAGTCAAAAGAATTTGTAAATGAAGTATTTGTAAATCAGTGTAATTCTGTCTTTCAGAGATGGGAGTGGATTTTCAAGAGGAGGAATTTGTTCTGATTTGCACAGAATGCCAGGAAAGCACTGGGGAAAGTAAAAGAAACCAGAACTGCATTGCCAGGTCTACCTAATAAGCAACATAAGCAGCTGCTTAGGGCCCCACAGCCACCAGGTGGCCCCACTTGCAACTTCTGTCAAAAGAATTCTGCTTAGGACTCTGTTCTCCAGTGTTCAAAAGGTGAATAAAACTTCATGAGAACAGCTTTGATCAGCCATAGGTTTATTTGCAGATTTCACCAGCTGCCCATTGGTTTCTATTATGAGTGAGTTTCAAATCGAAAGTTTTTGTGGCCCTTTCTCAGTGCAGAGAAATGTATTGAAATGATTGTCCATGATAATCTACTGTATAGTACAGATGCAGCAAATAGAGATTAGGCTGAAAAAATGGGGAGTATTTCTTTAATATATTCTATATAAATATGCATATGTCCATAATAACTTCAGCTGCGCCCGTTTTAAAGCCCGAAGCTTCCCTCACAGGAGGTTTTCTTCTCCTCTGCCACTCCACTGTGCTTGTGTCAGGCCTTTGAAGCGCTTTCCAAAATGCGTTGCGTCAGATATAACCCCAGACCGAGTGCTCATTTTGAAATGTCTATATATGGGCTTGTCAGAACAAGGATCTTTTATTCACTCATTTTTTTTTCTTTTTTTTCCACTGAACTTTTCTCCATAGAGACTGTGCTGAGACAGCCCAAGGACGTGTCCAGCTCTCAGAGAGAAGGGTGACCTCACACTGAGTGTCCATTTGATTTTTGTATTAGACTGAACGTCAGTTTTACAAAGTTAGCAAAAAAAAAAAATATGTTGCGGGACTGCTGATCTTCAAACGCTGACCAAAAGCTGACCTTGCACAACCACGCAGTAGATGGTCTTCTTTCAGCGCACTGGGAAAAATGATGCATGGAATTTAACTGATTAAATGTGTCATCACTTTCAGATGGCTAAACTATGTCAACACAGTTTTTCTTTTATTTTACTTACTCAACTTATGGTCAAAAGTATGTGGACACCCCTGATTGAGTTCAGGTGTTTCAGCCACACCCATTGCTAACAGGTGTATAAAATCAAGGATGCCACCTCTGCCACAAGTCACTTTGGCACATTTCTGTCCTGCTAGATCTGCCCCTGTCAACTGTAAGTGCTATTATAATGAACTGGAAGCATCTAGGAGCAACAACAGCTTAGCCACGAGGTGATAGATCTCACAGAGTGGGGCCACTGAGTGCTAAAGCACATCACTCATTCACTGTAGAGTTATAAACTGCCTCTGGAAGCAACATCAACACCAGAACTGTATGTTGGAGCTTCATGAAATGGCTTTTCATGGCGAAGCAGCTGCGCATAAGCCTTAGATCAGTATGCACAATGCCAAGTGTTGGCTAGAGTGGTGTAAAGCATGCCACCACTGGACTCTGGAGCAGTGGAAGTGATGAATCACACTTCGCTGTCTGGCAGTCAGACGAATCTGGTTTTGGTGGATCTCAGGAGAATGTTACCTTCCAGAATCCATAGTGCCAACAGTAAAGTTTGGTAGAGGAGGGATAATAAGCTAGGACTGTTTTTCAGCGCTTGGGCTCCTTAGTTCCAGTGAAGGGTGATGTTGATGTTACAGCATACAAAGACATTTTAGATAATAGTACGCTTCCAACTTTGTGGCAACAGTTTGGGGTAGAAGTTTTCTATTCCAGCATGACTGAGCCCCATTTACATGTCCAGTGGCCTGCACTAAGACATATAAACCAATCATAGAAAGCTATTTTGTTTGTAATGTAATTCAGGCTTCAAACAATTTGTAGGAAGAGTGAAAATTGAGACATTATTGACGGTGAATGGAGCTGTGCATTATTCCATAATAACTGAGGGTGAGTGGTTTCGCCATCAGGAAGGGAGGTGCTGTTATTCATCACTAACACAGAGGCCAGGTCTCATCCTGGATTAGTATGATTGCACAGCAACCTTGCTGCCTTTTAGCCCTTGGTCATCTACAATGTTGCCAATGAAATGAATGTTCCTCATATCATGACGATAATTGTTTCCAGAACCATTATTTATGCCTGTTCCAATGTTCTAATGATGCTCACAAAAGCTACTTCAGCAATAAGAGCTCTCCATCATGGAGCACCTTCAGTCTGCTACGCTGTGAGTGTCAATAAGTGTCCATGCATGCAAACAAACATTAAGCACATAAACTGGCAGATAAACAGTACAGAAGTACCTGAAGCCCATCACAACCAGCCTGCTCAAAAACACAATCAGCACAGTGTTCAACAAATGACACTAAATATATGTAATCTTTCTGGCAGGCCAAATCCAAATCCATTGACCTCACATCTTTTGGCCAGCCATGGTCCATCTTCATTCAGAACACATATCATACAGATCAAAGAAACACGATAAGTTTCCCTCAGATCCTTCAGACGAGCTATCAGTGAGCTCATAAAGGCCGTAGCGGGCTCTAGCCCTTCATTTGTCTCTATCACTATGACTTGTTATTTGATCACCACTGCAGCCTTCAAGAACAGTCATTTACAATCTAAAGGAAACAGTTCAGCAAAATAAATAAATAAATAATAAAATAATTCAAATTTGCACAATTTCTCCCTTTGAACAAACACACCCCATCAGATAAGACATGTTCAGTGCCTGAAGCTTTCTTTAGTTGTGCCCTGGCTAACAAGTAGCTAAAAAAAGTAATAGAAGCTTATGCTGTGCCTGTTAGCTTTCTGCTAATGGCTGAATCATCCCACACTTCCCTCAAACAGTGCTGTTAAGTAATCTCTATAGAAGTCTTGCTGCTTTAGTGTCTTTGCCCCTCAGTGGTGGAGCGAAACGTCTCGCACTGCACAGTCATTCTGTTCCTTCCGCAGTGGTCTAAGGACTGACCTCTTCAGTCAGAACACAAGCTGCCACCTTTCCGCACTCATTCTCACTTCATTTCTGAATCACTGTGTCATTTGTCTTCTGATTTGTGTTCAATTCTTAACTTCTGTATATATATTGGGGAATAGCTTGGGGAGTCATGCTGGGAAGCGAAGAGCTTTTTAAACACTTTTGAAAACAAAACTACCAAATCAGTTCAAAACAAAGTTTCAGTAGTGACTGTTTCGGTAGTTACTGTTTCGGTAGTGACGATTTTAGCTTATTTTGAGCAGAACTCAAAGATGTTAGTCAGTACATGACTAGCAAACACAGCTTTGAACAGCTGTACACAAATAAAATCATCATTTTTTATTAAAACACAAACAAATTTACAGTGTTTCGGTAGTGACAATTCATAATGTTCCACGCTGACTTTCAGACGTTGGGACACATTTACTTAAAAACAACGAGATCTAACTGCTCTCCATGTGGCCATGAGGGGCAGGGATGCAGCCACACTTCCTGCTCTAAAATGAAGGGGCGTGGCTAAAAGGCTCCACCTATATATTAAAACTCTTTGTGTTTCAGTAGTGAAGTGACCTGAGTATAATGTATAAACCAGGAAAAAGGAAAGGAATCAGTAGTCAAACTTTGTTATTCAAACTAACTACTACTACCAGCTACTATGTATATATATATATATATATATATATATATATATATATATATATATATATAAAACTTATATACAGTGTTCTTATCTAGGCTTCTGTTCAATGAATATCCCTCACTTCACTCTAAGGGCCCTTTTATTAATACAAGGTCACTCACTTCATAAACACCTTTTGTGATCATAATGACTTCTCAGGTATTCAAGTACTCAAGTGAATGTTATTAAGTGGTTGTGTATGTGTTATAAAGTCCCTATCAAGGTAACCTTCAAATAAATTGTTTCCTAAAAAACTTTTTAGAAACCTTGAGTTTTGTGTACCTAGTAAGCACTGAACTGTGAGAGCAGAAGCAGAGCTGGATCACACGGACAAAGCTGGACCTGAATGGACATGAAGTACTGTGAAGTTCAATCTCCTGGCACCAAAAGATGATTGCTAACGAAGCCTGAAGGCTAGTTAGCCTTTCATGTGTTTAGAAAAGAGGCTTGAATGTGCAGGCAGCTTTTGAATTAGCTTATACTGTGTTCATGGTCACTGTGTCAGCATGTGGACATTAACTTCATGCCGAACTGAGTCCGAAAAAGTCTGCCAGACTGAGGGTGAGAGTAAGAGGACAAATCTTGTTTTGTACACAGTGGCATCTAGTGTCCAGTGGACTCATTGCATGGTCATTCCAAACACTGGAGTCCAGATAAGACAATAATATGATTGTTATTAGGCTTTAATCATTTTAGGACTTGAATTGGAAAGTTTTGGAGCCGAGACATCTGAGTGTTAGGGGTGGACAGTATAGAAAAAATGTAATATTATGGTCAGACTTGGGCATTTTGACAATTTACAGCATCTTTATGAAGAGGGACAGTGTAGTCTTGTTTCAGAGAAATCCAAACATAGTATTTCAGGATAGATATTCTCCCAAATCAGGCAAGAATACTACTTACTGCTCAAACAAGGAACCTGAACATCCAGTAAATAGACCGTAGGGTTACCCACTATGCTATCTAATAACCATGAACCTCAAACTCCACAGAGCCTCACATGTTTTCCTAAGAAATTACATTATGAAATGTGTCATTTTTTAAAGAGATTATCAGAGCTTTATTAACAAAATCCATGTCAGGTTAAAGTTACTGAGGAGAAATCTCCAGAGGTAGCAGTACTGTTCCATAGGGGGCACCCAAGAGTACCAAACTTTGTGAAACCCAAGCTGATAATGCTGAGCCTCGCTGAAATGGATCTTGAAGAACAGCCACATTAAAAATAATGATTATTATACATGCCGACCTTTTTTGGGTGTATCTCTGATGCCTCTTCGCAATATGTATTACAGATTATGACATTTAATATTTCTGAGGCTTGCTAACAAGTTGGAGCAGACATGGTGCACCAACAAAACAGCAATACCAAAAATGTTCCTCGTTTGATTCAGCATACTAAGGAACTACAAGATAAATGAAACAATGAAATGAACTACTGAGTGGGAGAAAAGTAGGCTAACATCTAGTTAGCTTCTTTGTGTCATGCAGGTTTAATATATCAATTGTAACATATCATCAATGAGTGTGTTTACATGCACTCAATAATCCGATCATAATCAGATTTCTGCAGTTAACTGATCATTCAAACAGTCATGTAAACAGTACACTGATTTCTTAGATTGGAGTAAAGTCTAGAAATCCGATTAAGAAATGATAAAGAGGCTGGATTTTAGCTCGGTAATCAGATTTCAGTGCATGTGAACTCTTACTCTGATTTCTTTCGGACTTCTCAGTCTGCACATGTGCAGACCGCGCAGACCACGGTACCGGAAATATGCAAACAGTGTTGCCGTGAGACGCAGTAAAACACTATTGGAGCGACACTGAAACCGGCTACATTCTTGATGGAATGAAGGATTTAAATATTCTTCATCTTCTAGATGATGTATGTTCATATTTTCAGGTGAAAGTGGCGAAATTAAAAAAAAAAGCTGCGGCATGAAGTTTGAGTTTTACGTTACGTTTACGTCACGTCTTCTCCTGTGAATTTATTGGCTGGTTGCAAAGCAGAAATCTGATTACTGTCTGACTCATGTAGACCTGGAGTTTTCCCGTTATCTGATTACTCAATTGCATGTGAACGCGTTGATCAGATTACTGACAAAATCTGATTTTCTGCAGTTATCAGATTATTAAGTGCATGTAAACACACTCAATGGTCCATTCAGAGTGTTTCCTTTATCTGCCCAAAGAGTAGGTGGTTTTTGGTCAGTTTAAATGGACCAGCATGTAGAATTAGGGCTTTGCATGTTTTTCCTTAGTGCTACCATGTTTCCTATCTCTGTATAAAAGAAGCTCCATGTGGCCTTTGTTGTTGGACACCATCCCTCACCATCTACACTCACTGAAGACTCACCTCTTTGTGAAGCACTTAAACCCTTAAAATCCCAGGCTTATTACATACTAAGCCTTATTATTCAGTAACTACAGGGACTTCAGTGCAAACTGGTTGAGCTATTCTTAGGTTATAGAAGTGTGTAATAAGACTGATGGGTCCTGGTCATATAAAGTGTTAAATGAGCACTAATCTAGCCCTCGTATTGCAACTGTACTCTGTCTTAATTTTTCATTTTATATCTTTCCTTCTATGTATCTGCACTGGCTGTTGTTTCTTGGCAGTGTCTTAGCTCAAGGGTAGTTTGGGCATTCTCTGAGTGGACAACAAAGCACTGGATGAGATAATGCAGATGCACTGCTATAGGTTTCGAGTGAGCATGTGCACACATTCACATCACTTTGTAAAACACTTCTTATCAAGTTATTCGTTTGTACCATGCCTTTAACCTGGGCTTCCTACAACAGGAGACTGTTGGTGGAGAGAGAACTTTGAGAACTCGGGATGGAGCTCTGACCAGCTTCTGCTTAAAGATGGACGGCTGGACCACACCCACTGTTTTTGAACAGAGATAGGACTGAGAAACCGGTTTGCCACAGGAAATAGAAGGTACAGATGGCAAACTTATAGGATGTTAGATTGGAAGGAGGAAGCGCTTCAGGCCCTTAGGTTTTATTTACCGTTGATAAGCTGTGACATTATCAGCATTGTGTCACTGTGATATTCACTAAGCTACAAAGCCTGTTGTTATATGTCATGTTACCCAAAAAAAGGTCACCTGACAAAGGTGTTATATCAACTTGACATTAACAAAGGCAGCTTTTGTGATAGACAATGCCTTTATGTTTATGTAGGTTTATGTCAGTTGTCATAATGAGCTTATTTAGGCAGCCTGTTTAGCACTGCTCTATGGTGAAGTCTTACTGGTTTAGTGTATAGGGTTCTACCACAGGTGTCTTTCACAAGTAGTTCAGTGTACTTGTATGAACTGAGCACTGACCTTGGCTCTGACGTTCTCGAATGATGCCGGGCTCACCAGAGAGAAACAGATGAGAAAGACATCCTGAAACACACAAGCACAACACAGCAGGTCAGTTTATTGGTCACAGTACGATTTTTGATGGAAAACCTGTAGAATTTGTTGATTATACGTATATCTGCCAGTATACTGAGATAACTTTATTAATAAAATTACTTAAAACAAGTAAAAAAATGACTAGAAATAAGGTAAATAATCTTAAATTAAGCTTATAACAATCTCAACAGGAGAAATACTAGTTTTATTGACTATTTTTAAGAATATTTTACTTGACAAGATACCATTTTTTGCAGTGTGTTACAATTGTGTTTGACCAATCAGCAGTCTGCCCTATTTCTAGCTGTATCCAGGTATGATACGGCTCACTTGGCAGTGGAAATGATGGCAAAATGTCTGTGACCATTGATTAGTAACCATAATGTTCTCTGAAAGCTTACAGATATGGTCTAAAGGGAGCAGCAACACCAGAAGCCTTTGGGGGGCAGTGTAGCTAGTAGTTCACATGAGCACAAGGCCAACTTCTCTCATAGATAATATAAGTGAAAAGAATTCTCTGTCCACATATCACAACGTATTCCATGGCCTCACAGTCCAGCACAGTCGACACTGGTCCCTCTTTCGTCTCTTTCGTAGTTGGTACGTCATTAGAACCTCCTCCACCATCATGTTTGCTGCTGTCAGAAACTTCTTACTCTGGACTGCCCTCCAGAGTGCCCTGTACTGCTTAACATCCATGCCAACGTATAGGACGCATGGTGGGCAGTGATGGTTACATTACTTGAAACGGACGTGTGCCTTTTTGTACATAAAAGGAGTATAAGCTTTTGCTAATGAGCTTTAGTCAACCTCAGCCTGGTGCAACTAAAATGCAGTTTAGGCCGATATTGGTTGAACTATTCCAGATAGATTTAGATATATAAACACCTAAATTGCATTTTTGCGGCTTTTTCACAAATCACATGTGCAATAACAGCTTTCTGACACCAAAACAAACAACAGTCCCAAAAGTGGAAAGGTCTGGGGGACACTAAAAGGTATTCTAAGTTGGAAGTGCTAAAATTTTAAGCAGCATATCGCTACTGTTATCTGTTGTTTTCAGTGTTATCTGAAAACCTCGTATCTACATTTTTCAATTTTTGACATAATCAAAAAAGGACGGTTGCCCTTTATATTATAAGTGTAAATTTCATGATGAATGGACCAAAAGAAACGGCCCAAAATGACTTGGAAAAAAAGTCTGGTTCCACTGACTTACATTAAAACTAAAGTAGGTTTTTACCTTCTCCTGTAAAGTTACCATTTTGGAGATACAAGTTTTGTTTTCCGACAACAGCGAAAGGCATGATGTACACAGTGAAACCTTTTTTTTCCGTTTGAATTGCTTGGATGATTTGATGTGCTATAAAGAGGCGAGAGCCTCTTTTTTCACGCCTTTAGCTGACACATCAAACCACTTTTGCACACTCTGCTCACTCTCTCGCTCTTCATGCAAATGAGCTGAGCAGTGACCAATCAGATTGTTGAGTAAGAGATTGTGAATTGTCCATAGTCACGCTACATGCTGAAGATTCAATAGCAAGAGGTCTTCACTTTGCAGAGTTTTAAAAATAATATTAGCAAACAAACAAAATACACATTCCATTCTACAACAAGCAAGATGGTTCTTCAAGGGTTCTTTAGTAAAGAAAATGGTTCTATATAGAAACATGTACAATCAAAGGATGCGTTGCATGTTTAAAGGGTCTTTTTGTGTCATTAACCCTTTCAGGACACATACAGAATTTCTTTTAAAATACCAGATTTGTTGATAAGAACAGGTTACAAACCATTAAACTAAACTAGATTTTGGTGAGATTTTTTAGGTTCAGGGTCAAAGGTCATTTCTGAGGTTTCTCTGAGTAACCACCGTGCACTAAGTGGCGCTGACTATGTCATGTACATTTTTCATGTAATACTCAGCTTGATCTCTGATTTCATTGTTTTGTTTCAATTTTTGTGACGAAGGTAAAGTCAGTTCTTTGTCTGGCTGATGCTCAGCCCAACACTGCACTCTGTGCACATCCATATTGTGTAATGCAAACCCTTCTTAGTGCTGCACTCGGCACATTGTCTTCATGTGCTTTACACTGGGAGATGAGCAGCTTCAGATTTGTGCTTCTCCCTTGATATGTATGGTTTTTAGTGTGGGAACTGTCTTGCTCTTCTGTCAGCTGACAATCTTCAGTCTTTACAGAAGGTGTACATTTACAACTGGGTCACTGCCCTGGTCACTTTCACAACCTCTGTCGTTTTTATTCTCCCTCATAATCCTTTCGACTGCTCTCACTCTCACTGCATGACGAATCTGATGGAATGGCTTCTAGCAACAGTCTTACCACCTCCTCAGCACTCATTTTGGTTTTTCCATGATGCACTATGATATACAATATAAATCAAATTAGCTCTGTGAAATATCTCTAGTTTTGAATAAACAAACAAATCAACACAATGTTCTACTATAGGCACAATGTCTTTCACCATTTCTCTGTGATTATGTGTTTGTCCTCAATGCACTGTGGTCACTCTGGGAAACCACCAATTTTTAGCCATGTGACCATCTACTTCACTTATATTCACAGTGGTTACCAGGCAAAACCACCACATTTTAGCCTTATAAAATAAATATATTAGTTATTTTAATTGCTATTTTGCAAATTCTCATTCTATAGCATGTTATCTACAATTAAAAACTACAACCATACATGCACAACCAACCTGCATCACCTGGTAAGCAGTTTTGGACAGGCTCCTCCAACAACCATGCGAACCCAGCTTTGCAGAAAAACTACAGTTCTTACATCACTTCCTGTGTGCTACTTTTTTAACTGTCCCAAGAACAACATTAAACATTTTCAGAAAATGCAGAAGTTCCCTATTTAAACACTAATGCAAATTTAAAAATGAGAAAAAAACAAAGTGGTTTCTCACAGTGACCACTGTCCCTCAAAGTGTTCTTCAGATTGATGGAGAATGTGCTGTAGGTGGTTCTATATAGAACATTTTTGAAAGGGGTTCTATATAGCATCAAAACAGGTTCTTCTATTGTTACGATTTCAAGCCTGTAAGAATAAAAGAACCTTTTTGGGTGCTATATAGAACTCTTTTCAAAAAGGTTCTACATAGAACCATATAAAACATTATTCTCCATCAATCTGAAGAACCCTTTCATGATGCAAAGAATCCTTTAATCACGCAAAGTGTTCTTTCATGTTTTATGGCTCTATATAGAACCATTTTCTTTACTAAAGAACACTTGAAGAAGAATCTTTTTAAGCGTGTAGACTCAAGTTATTTTAAAGTTCAGTTCTTTTATTTATTATTATTTTTTCTTTCAATACTTTTATCACTTGCAGTTAAACAATTCTGAATTTTGAGGGGTGCTGCAGCCCCCTCGCCACCCCCATTTCCAGCGTCACGAGGCTGCACTTTGGTGGACAGGAAGAGGCGCCTCTCATGTTGAACATTTTGTAAAAGATAAGCATCCTTAGATGTTTAAACGGAACTGTAAAATATCTCTGTGTACCGTCTGTGGGTAGGATAGAGGCCGAAGCCTGTCGTAATCCTCCTGTCCAGCTGTATCCCAGAGCCCCAGGTTGACTGGCTTGCTGTCCACCATCACATTGGCTGAGTAGTTATCAAACCTGACAGACGACACAAAACACACTCAGGTCAGTCTCCGTCTGGCAGAGCCGTGAGGGAGAAAATGGATATGAAGCTGAATGTAATGCGGTTTCTGTACTCACACTGTGGGGATGTATTCTCCAGGGAAGGCATTGGTGGTGTAGCTGATCAGCAAACATGTTTTACCCACAGCCCTGAGACACACATGGGACAAGAAGACAGATTTAATGGACAGGAAATCATCACGCTGCTGTATAATGTCACTGCCATAAAAAAAGACCTTGCTTGACAACCTCATTACTCATAATTCATGAGAAAACTTATAAGAAAAACTTTGAAACTTATGAGAAAATCTTGCAAGAAAATGTTGTAAGAAAACTTTATATATAGTAAGAAAACCTCAAGTGAACATTGGAGTTAAACGTATTGTAGAAAACCTTTTACTTCATAAAAAAATTGTTTGAAAACTTCATAAATCTTAAGAAAAAACAAGGTTGTGTGAAAACTCTTTAACTCGTTAGAAAACCTTGTAAACTCTTTTTTTATATTTAATATATATTAAATATATGTATATACATTTTTATATATTGACACATTTAAGCCGCATAAATTCCATGCACCATGTTTCTCAGTGTAGATGGTGTATTCGCCTCATTTGCCCCTTAGAAAATCAAAACAGACTGTAGCATATTTTCCATGCCATTATCACTAATTTCAGCCTCACTTCAGCATTAAACCAGATTAGCTGAGGGCTCCGATGGCCAAAGAAGTGAGTCACTCACAAGATTTGCCATAAAAGATGCAGCGTTTGAAATGCTGACACTATCACACACAGCAAAAGCCATCGTCCTCCACACTGGCCCAGGAAAACACGCGCATTCCTGAGCCGAGCGTGTGAGAATCTGTTTACAGTGTTGTCTTGACAGGCAGCAGTGTGAGGGCCGGGTCCTGCACACACTGGGAGAAGTGGAGAAACGTGTGTGTGTGTGTGTGTGAGATTGAGAAAGGGGATAACGTAAGTGTGGTGCATGCCACTGCACGCAGTGAGAGAGCTGGAAGAATGCGCAGCTCTAGAAACCTGTCTCACCCTCATACATCTACACAGACATACAGACATGTACGCATACAAATACACAAATATACAGACGTACATATACATATATATGTGTGTGTGTGTGTGTGTGTGTGTGTATACATGTGTACATATATCTATACATATACACACACTCATAAACATACATATACACAAACACACACACACAGAAATACACAAATAAAATATGCATGAAATATTTTGCCTTTTGCATATGACTCTCTCTCTCTCTCTCTCCTCTCTCTCTCTCTCTTCTCATCTCCATATATATATATATATATATATATATATATATATATATAATGTAGTTTCATTCCAAAATGCTGTACATTTTGAAAAAAAAACTGAAATGGAAAATACATATTTATTTCTCTAATAAAAGTGATGTTAATCATAATGTAACATTGACATTTTTTGAGTATTCAAAGCCATTGAATAACCTATATATATGTATATATTTATAGATGGTAAGTACATATAATAGTAACCTTACCTTTATTCATATCCTATATATATATAATATGATATAATTCAAGAACAGTTTTAAATCAAACAAAGAAGTGGCTGGTGTTCTCAGAACAGTGGACTGACCACCTCAGCCCTCAGCATCACTGAATGTGTTTGGAATTACTTGAATTACTGTATTACTTGAGAAGCAGAAAACCCAACCAACTTCTAAGACTGAACTTTGGAGGTATGTCTGCAGATTTCTTAGAGGAACTAAAGGTCTGAAAAGAATGGAAACTGGAACAAAAGGTAAAGACTCGACACACTAAACACTGTGATAGTATATCTGACTGTTGAGGACTGTAATGGTCAATCTAAAAGGAAATCAAACAAATAAAAAGATGGTCACTCTCTTTCTCTGTATATATGTATAAATGTATAAACATAAGCACACGCACTCACACACACACACACACATACACACAAACACACACATGCGCACTCTAAAGCTGCTCATGTGTATCCGTGAAAACATAACCCCTCAGGCTACACATGTACTGCGGTAGAGACTATCAGCTCTTTCCATCTCACACACTCACTCTCTCTCTCTGCGCTCACACTCACGTCAAGTAACCCGACAGACTTGTGCACACTTGACTTGAGGGCTGGGTTCTTCAGCAGATTGGAGAAAAAAGGAGGCCACTCCAAACATACACATAACTCATCTCGGCTTAATCAAGCGGTTTGGAAATAACTACAGAGGCAGCTCGCAGGAGGCCGAGGGAATTGATCTTAAAGCCAGAAGCATTTCAGGCCCAAAGTGCGCCTACATAATGCATTACCTTTTACAAATGATCACCGCACGGCTGAAAATAAAAGCCAAGAATTCCTTGCATGGGAGTTTTTCCACTGCACAGCCAGCTACGCTGCCATACAAACACACGGCGCTCGGGTGTCTCCCATAGAAACACGAAGGCATCCCAAATTAGACAGCAAAACAGAGGCAACAGGGGGTAATTTTTATTTGAATACAGAATTCGCTGATATCATCTGAGAGTTGGCTGGTTTTGGTGTACACTCGGAGTTTGGGAGTTCGCGAGGCCCTTTGAAGTCGTGTCACGAATCACACAGGAGAGAGAGAGAGAGAGAGAGAGAGAGAGAGAGAGAGAGAGAGATAGAAAAAAAGAGAGAGAAAGAGAGAAGCTCAGCATGGGGCCTGGCAGCGTCAAGACAGGAAGCAGGGCGGTTTCTGTCAGGAAGAGACAGCGAGCCGCTTTTTGAAGTGTGTCTTTGAAAGTCCGCCATGTTTCAGTCAAACTAGCTCTAACTTTCATCCCGAAGCTCAATCTCTCCATCTCCCGGTTAGCCTCCACGCTAAGTTCTCATGCAACCTAGCATCCTTCGTTCTCTTATGGAAGACAGCAAACATGTTCACTAATTTATGGATGTGTTTATATAAAAAATTGATAATTGATCTTTACAGTAGTTCAATGCTTGTTAGGCTACATGACACCCATATTAGCCCTTCATGACAACTGACATAGACCTACACAAACATTTATTGCCATATGCCAGATTTTTTTTCACATATGGCAACATAGAGAATTCATATATGGAATTTCCCTATCCATATCTAACCTGTATGCTCACATATGGACATATATGTGCCATATGTACCAATGGACATATAGTTCAGCCAACATATTCAAACATATATATATATGTGTGTGTGTGTGTGTGTGTGTGTGTACACATAACACATTATTTGTATATATAAAACATATATGCTAGCTTCAAGCATATGTTTCCTCCACAAATTACCTAATAAAGTGAAAAGTATTTGCCAAATTAATTTACCTCAAAAACATGCACATGTAGGCTATGCAATAAAGGCATAAAACATAAAATTAATGAAAGTATTGTTCCCTGACATATTTAAATAATTTTTAATATTGCAAAGCAGACAGATACCATAGTAACAATGATGACTGTACCAGGGTGTTTTCAACCATGTATTAGGCATATATGTATAGTTCATCTATCATGCATATATGCCCAATATTACATAACATGCATGTACATATCACTGCTGTCGTAAGAAAACCTCGTATCTCCAAAGTGGTAACTTTACAGGAGAAGGAAAAAACCTACTTTACTTTCAACACAAGTCAGTGGAACCAGATGTTTTTCCAAGTCATTTTGGGCCGTTTCTTTTGACCCATTCTTCAGGAAATTTACACACAATGTAAAGAGCAGGTATTTTCAAATTATGCCAAAAACTGAAAAATGACAGCAATGATATATGCCTATTAATAACTCTTTATGAGGCATGCCTCTATGGCCATATATCAGATTTCCATGTGGGTTGTCATGAGGATTGCATTTGCCAACTTTGATGTCAATTTAAAAACATCAGATCACATTCAGGACTGAAGATTTCATCTTTATACCAGTGTGATATATGCTAAGCTACTACGTCAGCTTTTATAACATGCTATGTTAAAAAAGTGCCATGACAGCTCAGTGGCACAAAAATCAGTCACCTGATATACAGTGCTATATGAGCTCGGCACTAAATCTAACATAAGCAACTTTTATCACTGGCTTACAGGAAAAGCCTACAGGAATAGGCCTTGTTTTAAATATTTATGTAGCTTTATGACAAGCTTATGTAGGCATTTTGTAGCCTTACATACACTATCCCACAGTAAAGAGTTTCCAAAAAATTAACCACTGAGAATTAACCAAGAGGGCAGTTTGACTGAAAAGAGTTTTAAACCCATATGTTAACTCTACTGTTAGTTTGAATAGGAAATGTTTACAAAATACTTGAAGAAGAATTATTGGGAAATATATATATAGTAACACAGTGGTGAATCATGACTATTAGAGCTGGGCCTAATTGTCAAAACTTGGCCAAAAACAAGTCACCTCCATGATAATGCTAATGTTAGCACCCCTATGGGATTCTAGTAGTATGTTAGTGCTAGACTAATTTTAATTCACATGAACATTTTTGGCTGTTCTAGATTAAACACAGATATCTGAAGCTTGTAAAATGCACTCCTTGGTTTACTTAAAGCGTGAAACAGACATATTAGCATATCACTGCAGTCGGAACAAAACCTCTCCATTTTTGTCGTTTTTCAGTTTTTGGCATAATTTGAAAATGCCTGTTGTCTTTTATATTGTGTGTAAATTTCATTAGGTATGGACCAAAAGAAATGGCCCAAAATGACTTGGAAAAATGTCTGGTCCCATTGACTTACATAGTGTAGTATGTCTTTTCCTTCTCCTGTAAAGTTACCATTTTGGAGATATGAGGTTTTGTTCTGACAACAGCGACATATTTTATCTCGCATCAGATTTACTCCTTTAATAAAGAGTCCTGGGATAGAACTTCTTCCACTGTTTTACATTCCTAACAACGGACTGAAATCTGGTTAGACTACAGCTCATATTCACAATCAGTGCCATATCTAGAATTTCCAAAAGGTTCCTGAATGATGTTTTTTTTCACACAAAATCGGTTCCACTCATTAAAAATGCGACTGGTTGATTACACTGTCAGTTCATGGTTATCTAAGTGGTTAATCTGATGTGTTAGGCTTTCTGAAGTTCTAGCCAATGGGAGAGCTCGCTTGGCTGTATCTGAGTAGACACCACTGAGAAACAAATTCAGTTGGGTGTTTCAAGAATTTGGTCTTTTTGTTTTCAGCCAAACTGTAACAATACCATAAGAGAATTACTACAGTACTTGCAGAGTGTAAATAAAACAAAAGCCTAAATACAAAGGCCCTAAATACAAAGGCCCTGAGGGTTCTGTAGTAATATATATAAATTAGCATATTATTATTACTGTTAGGATACATGCATATGCTAAAACATATTAGCTTTAGCGCTATTCCAACCTCTAATACACAAAATGTCCTAATAAGCTGCAGATACTACAAAATACTTGTCATTTGTGTCCTCACTGTCCTGCATGTCAAAGGTGGTGAGTATTTGTGTGCTCATATCCGTTTTGCTCCAGCTTGCAGGGCAGTTATGAAAGTGTCTCTAAGCAGAAGTGCTAATTCAGTACAACAGGGTCATTCTGTGACCTCAGCACTCTCTGCGGTAGACAAATCCATGGCACACTTTTAAAGGCAGCGGATGCATGTTTGTGCTAAAAGCGTGTTATGTTGTCATTGTGTTAGCGATGTAGCTGCTAATCTTTTACACCACTGTTTGCTGTGGTGAGGATCACACCCACCAACTAGCCTACTTAATTACAGCTAGCATTAACCAGAGACAGATAAAATTAAGCAACACATTATTTGGATAGTCCACTTTATGTGCTTTGTAGATACTTAATTCACTTTCAGGTTAAATTCAACTAAATATCTACTAAACTGACCATAATTTTCTTTAACTCTAAACCTGCTCTAATCCTAACCCTGACCTTAACCTCAACCCAAAACCTAAACCCAACTCTTGCTGGTCCTAGCCCTAACCCTGGTCCAAATCCTAACCACCACTGTTTAGAACTGAGTTTCAACAGATAGTCTGTTAACAATTTGAACATCTATAGATAATCTATAGTGGACTGTCCAGATAAAGTGAGACTGGATTAAAACCTGATGGTTTTGCTTTTCTAATAGGAACTGGCTTAATGGTTAGCATTAGAGACCTCTAGTTTCCTGTAGGACACCTTTAGATCCCATTAGAAAGCCTTCAGATGCATCTGGAATCAGCTTCAGCACACCTGTTAAACCTTTAGAGTCCCTTACACTGTGATATCAAGTAGGGGGAAAGCAGGGAAACACAAAAAAATACCATTAAAGACTATGGGACACCATCAGGAACCAGCAGAAACTTTTAATGATATTATTTTTTTAGCAGGGTGGTTACCATAACAGCTGACAGCACACCGCATTGGCTAAAAGCTATTCAACCAGTATCACGCATCTCTCCAGCTCTGTGAACTCCATCTCCCAGAATCCTCTGGGAGATCACGTGACTTTTGGCCTCCCACAGCGCTCCAATCAGAGATCTCTCTCTCCTGATTTCCAACTGATTCACCTGTTCCTTGTGTCACATGACTGGCTATAGTTAGCATAAAGCCCGGGCTTTTAGCATAGCTTCTTTGTGAGGTGTTGTTCTTCCTGTTAGAACTACTGAGCGCTTCTTTCTGACTGGCTGATTAGATTAAATGACCCTTATTAGTCCCACAACGGGGAAATTTCACCTCTGCATTTAACCCATCAATGCAGTGAAACACCACATACACACTAGTGAAGACACACACTAGGAGGCAGTGAGCACACTTGCCCAGAGTAGTGGGCAGCCCTATCCACAGCAGTTGGGGGTTCGGTGCCTTGCTCAAGGGCACTTCAGTCACGTACTGTTGGCTCAGGGGATCGAACCAGCGACCTTCTGGTTACAGGGCTGGTTCTCTAACCTCCAGCCCATGACAGCTCCCAGTGTTTTGTGTTTTGCTGACCTGACTTTGGATTATTGGACTTGGTCTTTGGTCTTTGCCGTCTGGATTTGGGTGCCTGGTCTGTTATGTTTTTCCTTTTGTGTATTTTGACTTTTCTGGATCTGACCTTTGCATGTTTCTCCACTCTGAGTTTAGTCCAAGCCCAGTCTGACTTTTTACAGCACTAGAATTAGATCTAGAATGAGTGGTTAAAAATTGCAATTGTCACAGCATTTAACTTTGTTTTCTTAACTACGATCATCTTTACTACTTACTTAGCTCTCTGTAGCCACGCTACAAACTAGCACAGCTCAGCTAACTCTTTTTCTTCACGTTTTTCATTGGGCAGTGTTTACTAGCACACCATCGCCTCCTACATTGAGTTTCCTACTTCGTGAAGTGTTGAATTGTTTTCAAAATTTCCCAGTTCAGTTTGTCCCAATATAAGTCTATCGCTGTTGTCGGAAGAAAACCTCTTATCTCCACTTTTTTGATGTTTTTCAGTTTTTGACATAATTTGAAAATACCTAATACCTTTTACATTGTGTGTAAATTTTATGATGAATGGACTAAAAGAAATGACCCAAAATGACTTGGAAAAAAGTCTGGTTCCATTGACTTACATTAAAAGTAAAGTATGTTTTTCCTTCTCCTGTAAAGTCACAATTTTGGAAATACAAGGTTTTCTTCCGACAACAGAGCTATGTTTTCACCCACATTTAGCCCAAAATTTCTCATAGGTGTCCCCAGATGTTCTTCCTACGAGATCACATCTGGCCCAATGAGACTAGCAACTGTGTAATGTGGCAAAATAATCATGCATGTGGATCAAAGAACTCTACCAAATTAAATTGAACTTTGAATTTAACAAATGCACAAATTACATCGGGGGGACTTTTTTTAAAGCTGCCACCAGTGGCTTTCAAGGGGGGTGTCTGGGCCCCACAAGGCCCCCCAGCAACACCACTATATCATCCTAATTGCTATGTTTTCTCATTAAAAGTTAATTACTGATTATAGTGATAGTAGATTACAGTGATAATTAGTGAGTGATGATGATATCAGGGATGATATTCTTGTTACAACATTTCGACCAGTTAGTTGTGTTGTGATTAAGGAGGGCGGAGTCTGATTAGCCCTATTTGGTTGAAGGCCAGTATTTCTGATGGGAACTACCTTGAGGTACAATGTTTCATTTCAACACTATTTTTGGAAACTCTTATTTTTTCATTTGTTTTACTTTGACTTTCCTCTTGCTTAAGCAACTGGAACTTGTATCTAATCTCCTCAGGAATATTTCTTGAATAAAATGTACCTAATGGCCGTTAATTAGTAAATTAAGGGTGGTCTCTGTCTTTTGCATAGTAATGTATTTTAGTTAACATTCTGAAATGTGGAAAATAATAGTAATAAAAAGAAACTGTGCTATGAGTAAGTTTTTAAACACTTGACTGGCTTTCTGAATGGATTTCCCACAATGCACTCAGTCAAAAACCTAACTTGGCACTTTGTGATTTCTAAGGCTTGGGAACAAAATCAATGAGGAAGTACCAAAACAACACAATTTCCACTGCAGGTTCATTAATGGACAGCATGGTAAACAAATATTGGCCACTTTATCAGAAACCCCTTGTAGCACCACCTTGCTGGAGCACAGTTAGAGACTGTAGCCCATCTGTTGTGTTAGTCATCCTCTAGTCCTTCATCAATGCTCAGTTTCTCACCACAAAGCCATTCTTGTCTGGGTATTTTTGGGTGATTTTCCACTCACAACCTAGCAGTGACACTGAAGTGTGTGAAAACTCCAGCAGCACAGCTGTGTCTGAAACACTCAAAACATTTGGACAACAGCTGTTCTGTTCCGTGGTCAGAAACTGACCAGTAATCAATGGGCTGATGAGTTGTTAAGCCACAGATGGCTGTACAGTTTGAAACTGTACACCTTGTACTGGAATTGTGAGTGGAAGTACAAGGTAGATGTTTCTAATAAAGTGGCCACTGAGTGGAAGTACAAGGTAGATGTTTCTAATAAAATGGCCAGTTAGTTGAAGTACAAGTTAGGTGTTTCTAATAAAATGGCCAGTGAGTGGAAACACAAGGTAGGTGTTTGAAATAAAGTGGCCAGTGAGTGGAAGTACAAGGTAGGTGTTTCTAATAAAATGGCCAGTGAGTGGAAACACAAGGTAGATGTTTCTAATAAAGTGGCCAGTTAGTTGAAGTACAAGGTAGCTGTTTCTAATAAAGTTGACAGTGAGTGGAAGAACAAGTTAGGTGTTTCTAATAAAGTGGCCAGTGAGTGGAAGTACAAGGTAGGTGTTTCTAATAAAGTGGCCAGTTAGTGAAAGCACAAGGTAGGTGTTTCTAATAAAGTGGCCAGTGAGTGGAAGTACGAGGTAGGGGTTTCTAATAAAGTGGCCAGTTAGTGAAAGCACAAGGTAGGTGTTTCTAATAAAGTGGCCAGTGAGTGGAAGTACAAGGCAGGTGTTTCTGATAAAGTGACCAGCTTACATTTCAAGTGGAGGATGACATTATAACTGAAAAGCCTCCACTGCTGTGGTTTCTTTACTGGAGATTTAGAGGTTAATAGAGCTGCAGACACATGAGCTCGTATTACGCTCCCTCAGGTTACTGTGTGATGAAAGGAGGAACTTGAGCAAAATGGCTCAAGAGGAACTGTGTAACTTTAAAATAGAGAAGTGTGCACACGCTTTAAACAGGATATCCTCAAATACTGTGAGAGACAGAAAGAAAGACAGAGAGAGAGGGAGAGAAATAAGCAGTTACCCCAAGATTTACTTCCCCTTCACTCTCCGAAACAGACTTTGTTCTGCTGGAATACGTACAAAGTAAGTCGAAATGTTACTAAATGAGTCATCCAGGTTTTTTTGGCCGAGTTTGATTCTGAATCAGGGTCACTGCTTACAGAATCAAGGCCACAGGTGCAGAAATGTGAACTAATTACTCCAAAATCAGCCACTCTTTCATGAATTCTTGCCATGAGGTTTTTAATCTTCTATCATCTATGAACAGAAATGATTCATGGTTTAGTTAAACAGATGCAAATTAGCTCTGTTAGCTTGCAAATGGTGCTCGTGTCTTGTTGTCTATGTACTAAATACAAAATACTAAGAACTAAATACTAGTATAGAGCATACAATATAATAATACAATATAAGTACTATATACTAAAAATGAAGCATGACTATTAAAAGTATCAATAAATCAGCCATTTTGTAACGTCAGCTTCAGAATAGGCCTCGCGGCTACTCACCAGCTGCTGGTGGTGATCTAATCTGATCGTCACTACCACGTGCGTGTTGGTCACAGCATGGTCGACTCACGGCCAAACTGTCATTAGCAGCCTGTTTATGTGCCAGTAACACCTACACTGGTATCTATTCCTTCTTTTCCATTAGCATACACCTGTTCCTGATTTTAGAAGATCTGGCAACCACAAATGTAAGTTAGTTAGAACTTTACTGTGTAGTGCTAAAGAAAAGTCCTAAACTTCAGTTCAGGTAACTGCAAAAAGTTGAACAACCACATCTGTAGTTATTATTTCATGTGAGCTGCACTGTGGTTTAGTTTCCTGTCGTGCATGAACATTTTGTAAAAACAAAGGTTTTAGTGTTTGAATATCAAGTCATAGTTTACTATTATTGAGGTTTTAATAGGATACAGGCACCACGGTTATTTTTCTGTATTTTATATGTTTATATTTACAGTATATTTCACTGTATGGGTCAGAAATAACTTCACTGTAAGTCTGTTAATTATCTTTTCTCAGAACTTTGCACTACCATTTTGAGATGTTAGCTGGCAGGATTATTGGGTTTTAGAGCTTAAGCAAAGTTTATGAATTTGCTATTTTTACCGTTACTGAAAGCAGTTGGTGGAGTTAGCATTTCCACACTTGTTAGTCTCTTCTTAACATTCATTTCACTCAGGTTTGGTTTTGTGGTTCTGCCACAAACCTCCCTCTGCATGTTTGATCCCCTCCATTAGCTTCATCTGAACGTTGCCGACATAGGGTCGCATTATTTACGTGAACACATTATCGTCTGTTAGAGTAGCTGATGTCCAGACTGATGTCCGTTAAAACTGCTTGAGAGCTTCCTTTCTGACAGCTAGTGGCTTACAGTGCTAGCTCTTTTGTAATATAAATTTTCTGATGGAATTATATTTCATATAAGCATCAACTGATGTGCTGTTCATTTTATCTCAGCAAGGCCGTCTTTTTTGGAGAGGTGTGAATGGCTTTCACAGCAGGGGGGTCTCACCCCTCCCCTTTCACCCCCCATTGCTCACTAGCAGCTCAACACAGAGTCACAACATTTCACACACAGTGAGAGAACAGAGTCAAAGTCTGATAACACACATACACATACATACATACATACATCATCTAAACCGCTTATCCTTCTGGGTCGCGGTGGGGTGCTGGAGCCTATCCCAGCTGTCATTGGGCGGAAGGCAGGATACACCCTGGGCAGGTCGCCAGTCCATCACAGGGCAGACAGACAGACATACACATTCACACACACACACACACACTCACACCGAGGGGCAATTTTAGCATGTCCAGTCGGCCTGACTGCATGTCTTTGGACTGTGGGAGGAAACCGGAGTACCCGGAGGAAACCCATGCAGACACGGGGAGAACAGGCAAACTCCACACAGAAATGACCCTGGTGGCCCAGCCGGGTATTGAACCCAGGCCATTCTTGCTGTGAGGCAACAGCGCCACCGTGCCGCCCCTAATCTGATAACAATTACAGGGAAATTTTTATATGATTGTATTAATTAAAAATAGTCGCTTTCTATTGCACTGGCGGAATGACCACTAGGGGGTCTGAGGACGAAGGTAAAGTAACTGAATTGAAATTAACCAAGGTAGCTAATGTATTAAATATAAATGTTTATCAGCCATGAGACGTGGCTTCTTTGGGGAGTTTGTGAAAAAGTTTTTACGTTCTCAGGGCCATTGTGTAACTGGTAGGGGAGGGTGGACTGGGAGAAAGTTTGGGATGAATCTGCCCAACTGTGTCTGCTGTGATACGTGAAATAAGATGTATAAGTGAGTGAGTGAGACAAAAAGGTGGTTGAGCTAGGAAAAAAGTGAGTAAAGTGAACACACTACAATTACTGAGTTGATCAACAGTCATTACTTGCTGCAATGTATTTAAAACATAATTATATACGTATCAGCCAAACGTGTTAGCTGAGTGCACAACTTCGATTGTGAAAGTAACAAGCAAAGCACAAATTTGGGGAAAAAGGTTACACTGCTGTAAACTTGATGAGTCAAATCCAGTCATAGTACTATGAAACTGATGTGTAAAGACCCCAGCACTGAAAGAAAAACTCACCAAAACAGACTGTACTTTACGTTTTATTCATTAAAAACTATTTTGGCTATTTTTGAACTGTTTTCACCCTCTAGTTTCTAATCTTCATCTTTTTAAAACGTTTTAACCAAGCATACAGTCGTATATAAGTTTTGAAGCCCCTGGTCAAATGACATGTTAACTTTCTGCAAACTTTAGAGCAGAATTTTTATTGTTTGCTCAGTTTAGCATATTAAAAAAAATGTAGACGTGCTAGAACTTTTGCACAGACACAGTTTGTTCCCGCCAATATATAAAGTTCAGCAAATAAACAGTGATTGTGCTCTTAAGTAAGCAGAAGTGTGTTCTCAGAGGATGTGTTCACTTATGTTCACTGAGAAAATCAACACCACATGTCGCTTGACCAGGGGCGCACAAACTTTTGCACACAACCGTATCTAGCTGTGTTGTCCAGAGTAAAGGCAGGGATTGTGACAGGCCTTTTAAATGATGACTCTTTCTAAATAAAGTACCGGCAGGACAGTTAGCACAGAAATACTTGTGTTTTAAGAGTAACTCAGAAGTAAAGTAAAGAGTAAAGTTATTCCATTACAGTTTGAGAGAAGCACCAGGTAATTTGACATAGGTGACTTTTTTGTGTATCTACCCAAACACTGATCATGTGCTTGGCTTTCGATTGCTAGGAAATGGTGCATAGAGGAAATGGCCGTTATCGTTACCTCTAGATGAAGCATGACTAGCATAAACATTCAGAAGCTCCACCAGTGATGGTTCTTCATCATCATTGCCACAGTTAAAGCATCCCATACGACTCTTTCTGGATCTTTTAATAGCCAAACATAATATTTACACCCTAAAGACGGCCCAGCGGGTGTGATTTGATGCCAAGCTTGTCTCTGTGCTGACGCTGCTCAGTGCTGGAGCCGGTGCTCTACAGGCAGCTTCCTTTTTCAGATAAAGATCATTTGGGCATCCACAGAACGTGGCATAACAACTTCCTGTAAGATCTTAAAGTAGTGGTGAAATGGACTGGTGATGAGGCCTCACTGTGTCTCGTTTGCCAAATCTTGAGCTCGATCTTTAGATGTGTAGTGATTTTCATAATAAGATTAACCGCTATGTATGCTAAGTCGTTAAAATTTCAAGCTTATCACATACTAAGGCTTATTATACAGTAACTACAGGGACTTCAATGCAAACTGGTTGAGCTATTCTTAGGTTATAAGTATGTAATAACACCGACCATTTAAGGGGTTAAAACTGCCCGATTGCCGCCGGATGGAGTTCACAACCTTCAGAAAGTGTAGTGGTTTTTATGAAGGGGTCAAATCAACTGCTGGATTAGCTTTTCAGGGCCTTGTTGAACTACACAAGGTCATTTTTTTCCACCAATGGGATTCAGTGTCCATTAAAAGCCCTTGCACTTTACATTTCAGGGGCATTTTTGTGACTTTTTGGGGTCTCTGAGACCATAATGGCTAGCACTGCAGGTAAAGGGTGGTCCTAGGCCTTTCCACACATACTTGGTGTCCACTGATTGTCCAGTGATTTTGCTCCAGTGATTTCTACAGCTCAACAAAGCACTTTTAAACCAAATGAAGGTCAGATAGAGAGAAAGAGCAGCACGCTTTGCCAAAGCAGTCAAGTTCCGCACAGAACCAAAGTCAGCTCACTTCCAGATGCACCCATTAACCTTCATCTAGAGATGTCTTCTATCATATTAACATTAAAGAAAAAGAAAAAAAGAAAATATGACCTGGACCAATTCCGTTATACATACCATATGTACAAGAATAGAATAACACAGGTTAACATGGGTAAAATTCTCAATCCACTCACAAAAAAAGGTATAAATAACAAAACATTAACTTGGAGCTTGTTCTCACGACTGTTTTACAAATTATCAAGAAGGAAAGAAAGAAAAAAGATAAAAGAAAAGAAGGAAAAGAAGCAGTTTCAGTTACCTGATAGGCTTAAAATCTGTAACAAAACAGCCCAAATTAACACAGAACTGAAAGAACTTTGACGTTTCACTCACCCGTCTCCCACAACGACACACTTTATAGCCTGCATTTTTCTTTCCTCGACTCTGAGTAACTTTAAACACGCTTCGGTTAAACTACAGTGTGCAAAGTAAAGGTGCAGTACAGGAAACCAGCGAGCAGACAAGCTGTCAGTGTCTCTCTGTCTCTCTCTCTCTCTCCTCCTCCCTCACTCCTCCCTTTCTCTACCTCCTCCCCGCTCGCTCCGCTCCGCGCGCCTTTGAGCCGCCCAGTCTTGCACATGCACACTCGTGCAATTCTACGCTTGCTTGACTGTTTGCAGTTCAGCTTTAAAGCCGTTCGCTTTAAAGCAGGAAACAGTGAGTTTGACTAGATATGCACTTCCTGAAGTAAACAGAGCCCAACGCGAGAAAACAACAGACTTCAAATGTAAAACAAATAGAATGAGCTGAAAGAAGAAAAGATGAAGGACGTATAAAACTGGGCAAAAGCCAGAAACCTATACAAAAGGTCCAGAGAGGACGTGGGGTAATTTTCTGGACTGTTATCTTGAGATAATGAGTTATTTGCCTTGTGAGACACAAGATAACAAAAGTTGATTTCTCGAGATAACTTGATCATCTTAAGTTCACAAGAAAAAATAGTTGTGATGTCAAGAAAACAAATTTTGTTATCTTGAGATCATGAGAAAAACTCTGAGAAAACAATATTTGTCATCTTAAGTTTATGAGAAAAATAAGTTTTGATATGGAGAAAACATCTTTTATTATGTTGAGATCACAAGAAAAATTATTTGTGATATCAAGAAAACAAATTTTGTTATCTTGAGATCATGAGAAAAATCACTTGTGACATGGACAAAACATATTTTTTTTTATCTTGAGATCATGAGATAATTAAGTTGTAATCTCAAGATAACAGTCCAAAAAAAATTATACGTGCCTGGTGGCTTCACTGGACTTCCATTAAAATCAGCCATTAATTACGATTTTATTTTTCAGTGTCAGAAACACGTATTTCACAAAAAAATGGTACAGAATTTTTTGAAAGAAATCTGCAGACATACCTCCAAAGTTCAGTCATAGAAGTTGGTTTGTCTGCTTCCTAAACAACATCAAACATTGGGCAGATGCTCTTATCCAGAGTGACTTACAATTTTAATTATTTTACACAGGTAGGTGAAGGTAGCGTTGGGAGTCTTGCCCAAGGACTCTTATTGGTATAGTGTTGGGTTTAACCAGGCAGGGATTGAACCCCAGTCTACAGCATAGAAGGCAGTGGTGTTACTCACTACACTACACCAACCACACTCAGTGATGTTGAGGTCTGGACTCTGGGGTGGTCAGTCCATTGGTCTGAGAACACCAGCAGCTTGTTTGTTTCCTTTTCTCAGTAAGGGCTGGTAATTTACCACAGCATAACTAACATTAACATTTAAAAATGTATAAGAACATCCATTCATAACTTCTGTGATGCAATGAACCCCAAAAACTAAAAAAGGGAGGACCACACACTGAATTCCAAAAGAAAATAGGTTATAAAATTTAATAGGGAAAATATTTTTCAGTATTACAGGTACATGGAAAGGGAAAACACATTTAAAAGAATAGATAATAAATAAAGAAAAATAATCTTAACAGGTTATCACATTCACACAAACACACAGAGCCTCACAAAGTGGTGGGGTTGAGTGCACCTGTAGGTGTCTTGACCCCAATTAAATACAAGGCTTGGTCAAAGCAGTTATACCTGAATGCAAATTATATGTAAATTAGAAAATGTACATAATTGCTGAATCATCATTACAAATAATAAGTATTATAATGCAGACTGGTTCAGAAACTAAACTTAACATAATGTAACTGATTAGATTCAGTCAACAAAGACAGTGTCCCTCTCAGTCCCTCTCGGTCAGGCCCAAGGCCTTGAACCAAGGTGCCCAGTTCTGGGCCTGTAGATCTACCACCCTGCAGAGTTTAGCTCCAACCCTGAGCTAACACACTTGGTCCAGGTCATGAAGACCTTCAGGAGCTTCTGAATATTAGAGTCAGGTGTGTGTTGGATCTGAGCTCTCCAGGGTGGCAGATCTCCAGGACCAGGATTAAGCACCTCAGGCCTTGAAGGTTCCTGAATGGTCGACTTTCACCAAGTTATACAACGATGGAAAAACCCAGTTGCAGCTCCTGTACCATCGACCGTTGCCAAGTCTGGTGGGAGATGAGCATAAACAAGTCCTTATATCACAGCGACCTTCTTAGCTAACATGCCGCAAACCTTACGGAGACACAAAATCAAAGATTCTTAAGAAATATATCACTGCTGTCGGGACAAAACCTCGTATCTCCAAAAGAGGTAACTTTACAGGACAAGGAAAAATGTTCTTCACTTTTAATGGAAGTAAATGGAGAAATATTGATTTCTAAGTAATTTTAGACCATTTCTGTTGGTCAGTTCATCATAAAAGTTTGACACAAGATAAAGGGCAACTGCCTTTTTCAAATTGGGAGAGATATGAGGAGATATGGAGATATGAGCTTTTGTCCCGACACCAACAATATCCTTAAGAAGAATCTAGTATCACATGTGATTATGGGAGATAATCCATCATTTCAAGACAAAATGGGATCAAAAATCCCACAACATCTACAGAACATGGACACAATGAATAGTCTTGTGTCTCAAAAAGGCAGACATAGTCCAGGTCCAATGTGAAAGAAACCTTGAGCAGAGCCAAGGCTCAAAAGGGAGACCCTCATCCTCCTTTGGGTGGCACCAGACAGCGAAGTGACACTGAGCTACACTGACCTCTCCAGGGACCATGCTTCGTTCTCTTGTCTCACACAAGGTTCAGTCATCCATGACCCTCTTCCCTGTGCTAACGTCCAGTTTAGATCAGGAGCTCCTTACAGCAAAGATCTCACTTTTGCCACCTGTAAATAATAAGCTAAACAACAGTCCCTTTTTGGATGGGATTAGTTTTCCGTGAGGAGGTGGGGTAATACCCGTTCACTTCAGGACGTCTTTGGGGGATAAAAAATCTGCTCTAAATAACAGAGATGGGAGTGGCTACCCGATTTACCGCCTTCACTACAGGAAAGAGGAGTAAAGATGTAAAAACACTTCATTTAGCTGTCTTAAGTGAATGCAGTGAGTCACTAGCATCACCATTAGCTTAGACATTTACAGCCAACCGTCAACTTCACCACATAAAATCTAACTTTTTTGGTTGTGTCCGAGAGACAGGACAGTAACATTACATATCAGCCAGCTTCTTGTTTCATTTTTCCCTTTCCACCTTAAATTGTTCCAGGGCCTCAGGCATTATAACAATAACTGCTGCACCATTTAAGATGGAACAAGAAAATTCGAACAAGAAGCTGGCAAATACGAAGCTGACTGCAGCTTCATCAGAGAACACAAGTAAACACTTCTTCGAGTGTCTCCATACTTAAGAAACTCCACAGGATATGATGGCGTTTTACCAACATAACGATTTGCATGGGATTAATATAACCTGAGGTTATTTTCATGGCTTGTTTTACAGAAGGTAAAAGGCGCTGGAATCTTTACTGACATGGGAGTGCACAGTCGGTAAAAATGGCACATCGGACAGGATTACAATCATTGAGAAACGCCGGTAAAAATTACATTACCCCACCTCCTCATGGAAAACTAATCCTGTCTGAATAGGGCTATAAAAAACTACATAGAGGTGACAGAGGTGTTAGCTGACACACTGGCTCATTATACAGCTGTTAACGACAGACAGTCACAAAAGAACAACACATTCAGAAGCTGGGAACAGCTTTAGTGTCTTTGTCTGTGCATTTGAGCTATCAAAGCAGTGAAAAATCAGCAGAGCAAAATTATTTTGGGTAGGTCTCATCAGAGCAGGACCTCAATGGAAATGCCTTATTTCACCTTAAAAGTGTACATCATCACCAGAGTCACCATCAGATTTGAGGTTTAACCCCTTAAATGGCCAGGGTCCACTGGTAGGCCCAAAGTTTTATAACACACTTCTATAACCTGAGAATAGCTCAGCCAGTTTGCACTGAAGTCCCTGTAGTTACTGAATAATAAGCCTTAGTATGTAATAAGCCTGAGATTTAGAGGGAATAACACAAAAATGTTTCATTTACTACATGAGGCAAACCAAACCAGCTCAATCTGAACTCATTCTCCCCTAATGGAAAAACTGATTTGAAAGCTTCGTATCATCCAAGTCTCGCTCACTCAGGCTGAGGTGTTGGAACTGCATGACGTCATCATTCAGGCTGGGCCACTGGCCTGTCTTTGTGTTCAAACTGCTCAAACTGCAGCAGCTTACACTCCAACAGCACTGACTCCAGCCTGGAGGTCTGAATACGGTGGAGGAAGCAGGAAGAAACAGCCTCTCTGACCGCTCTGCTCCTCCAGATCCAAAACAAGTGTCCTTCACACGCACTGTGACCTCACTATCAGCACATCAGTCCTTATTCCCACATCAAAGATGTGACACAGCTGTAGAAAGGTTAAAGTCCAGCTACTCAAGTGCAGCACATGAAAAAGGTCCAGTTTAGGCGATGAAGTGCAGTGACAGCATGTTGCAGGCCCCATTTGGGGGGGGGGCTCCTGTGTTTCTAAGGGTCCTGAAAACTGTTCCAGACTCACTCAGAGACCCCCTTTTCCAGGCTACCTAATAATGTACAAGATGCAACACAAAAGTCTGATAACTGAATACAAAACAGCATGAATATGATTCAGTCCAAGAACATTCAGTATCACGGAGGGGTTTTGTTTTGGTCAGTTCATCATAAAAGTTTGACAAAAGATATAGGACAACTGCCTTTTTCAAATTGGGAGAGATATGAGGAGATATGGAGATATGAGGTTTTGTCCCGACACCAACAATATTCTTAAGAAGAATCTTGTATCACATGTGATTATGGGAGATAATCCATCATTTCAAGACAAAACGGGATCAAAAATCCCACAACATCTACAGAACATGGACACAATGAATAGTCTTGTGTCTCAAAAAGGCAGACATAGTCCAGGTCCAATATGATCCAGTGAGCAAGCCCACGGTGAAAGAAACCTTGAGCAGAGCCAAGGCTCAAAAGGGAGACCCTCATCCTCCTTTGGGTGGCACCAGACAGTGAAGCTACACTGAGCTACACTGACCTCTCCAGGGACCATGCTTCGTTCTCTTGTCTCACACAAGGTTCAGTCATCCATGACCCTCTTCCCTGTGCTAACGTCCAGTTTAGATCAGGAGCTCCTTACAGCAAAGCAAAGATCTCACTTTTACCAATAATAATAAGCTAAACAACAAGTGAGAAAAGGCCCTTTTTGGATGGGATTAGTTTTCCGTGAGGAGGTGGGGTAATACCCGTTCACTTCAGGACGTCTTTGGGGGATAAAAAATCTGCTCTAAATAACAGAGATGGGAGTGGCTACCCGATTTACCGCCTTCACTACAGGAAAGAGGAGTAAAGATGTAAAAACTCTTCATTTAGCTGTCTTAAGTGAATGCAGTGAGTCACTAGCATCACCATTAGCTTAGACATTTACAGCCAACCGTCAACTTCACCACATAAAATCAAACTTTTTTGGTCAATTATAACAATGCTTACTTTAAGTCTAATTCATCCTGCAGTTTTTGAGATATCAGCACTGTTACAACTCCACAATGTTTGGTCTAATCAGGAAGGGTGTCTTGTCTACAGCTTTTTGAGCTGATGTACGGTCGTCGAACGATCTCTGTTAAACTACATATTTTTTCCCCATAGAAAGCAATAGGTGCAAAAGTGGCACGCCCATCTACTGCACTTCTGCTCGACCAAAAGATGCTGTTTAACATTTACTATCTCAGGGCAGGCCACTAAGCACAAACTCAATCTTATTCTGACCCACACTCATCTGTTTGTCATTTTCGCTTCCACACGAACTCTACTATTTCTTTGCCTGACAGCCACCAAAATGCATGTGCTCCCCCATACCATGACAGACCCTGTATTTTGAACTTTACACCAGTAATGGTCTGGATAGTCCTGTTCTTCTTTGGCATGGAAAACATGACATCCATTATTTCCAAAAAAAAACCTATGAGGTTAACTATTCAGATCACACAACGTGTTTCCCTGTGCATCAGTCCATTCCAGATAAGCTTGAGCCCAGAGAAGTTGGCAGCGTTTCTGGCTGTTGATAGCTTCAACAGTGCATAGTACTTGTATCCGCATGGATACATATCATCCATCACAGAATGCATGAAAGATCAAAGCATTAATTGTTTTTTGTCCTTCTCCTGTACACACAGAGATTTCTTCAGATTCACTGAATCTGTTGATGATATACTGCAAAGAGTGAAATACCTAAAATCCCTGCAATCGATCGCTGAAGAATGCAATGTTTAAATAAAGTGGCGAGCCTCAACTCCTTGCCCATAAAGGACTAGGCCATTCTTTGATGCTCCTTTTATATCCAAGCATATTGCATCACCTATTTATGTTTTTCCCAAAATTTCACATTGTTTCTATTTGTAAACTGCTCCTGTCACGATTTTTTTGTAACCTGTATCAGGCATCAGTTTCAGAATAAGCATATATTTACAATAAACAATAATGCCGATGGACTAAAGCATGACATATTTTCTTTTTGTACAGTTTTTTGTTCAAATATAGGTAAAAATAGATTTGTACATCACTGTTTTCATCTGCGTTTCACACACTGCCCCAACATGTTCAGGACTTTTTTTTGCTTGACCTTTTTCACTCTGCAAAACTAAGCAATAGAGCACTCACAGTGGTTTGTTATAGTAAGTAAAATCATGGCTGGATTCAGTTGTGATCACTGAATGCATGTTCCACTGCTTACTTAAAGTAAGTCTAAAAAAAAGCTGAAATTTTAATCTTGCAAAGCCAATCAGGTTCTAAAGGCCTTATGATATCATCAGCATTTTTATAAAAATGAAAAATAGATCTCTTCATGAAATTATCTACAAAATAAAGTTTGAACGGTCACTGTAAGTTAAGCATCTTGGATTGTACTGATTGCATGGATCATTCAAGAAAAGTCAAAAAGGAATAAGAATGAAGGGGTGATCAGAGGGCACCTTTCAAACTCTCTCAAGTGCTCTTCTTTTCATTGCTGTCTATGGAGCAACAAACACCACAACTCAGCAGCGCTCCTCAGGCCCGTGCAACATGCTTTGTGTTGTTAAACCACATGTTATGTTGAAAAACTGACCCACAAAAGGGTGACATGCACCATTTACAGCTGGCCAGTCAATACCAAGCTTTGCTTTTCTCTATTTACTCATCCACCATAAAGGAAAAAGCAGCTTGGCTGTTTTTAACACCCAGAGCTGTACAACACTCGACACGAACCTGAGCCCATTCGCAATAACAACCGACCTCAAATGCTCCATTGCTTTTATACTATTCTTATGTAAAATGATGAAAGAGTAAAGAAAAGAAGCCCAGAACAAAAGTTCTTTTGATATTGGTGATTCCTTTTGCCACAAAAAAATAATACCCTACAGACAGAACCATCAAACTGTTGCAATATCAGGTACATACATACATACATCTAAGCCGCTTTTTCTTCTGGGTCGCGGTGGGGTGCTGGAGCCTATCCCAGCTGTCATTGGGCAGAAGGCAGGATACACCCTGGACAGGTTGCCAGTCCATCGCAGGGCAGACAGACATACACAGACACACACACCAAGGGGCAATTTAGCATGTCCAATTGGCCTGACTGCATGTTTTTGGACTGTGGGAGGAAACCGGAGTACCCGGAGGAAACCCACGCAGACACAGGGAGAACAGGAAAACTCCACACAGAAATGACCCTGGTCACCCGGCCGGGAATCGAACCCAGGCCATTCTTGCTGTGAGGCGACAGCGCTACCCACTGCACCACCGTGCTGCCATATCAGGTTCAGCTCAGCTTTTTAAATATTTGCCAGATGAAACTGAAAATGTTTTTTCCAGTCAGTCTGTAAAGAACCTTCTAGAAAAATTTGTCTGGGCCACATCCTTGGGTTTGTTCTGGCCCACTGTACAACTGGATCCTTGGCCTGGTCTGGCCCTCATACTGTAAAGTGAGTAGGACTGACAAATGTAGCCCAAATCTGGCCCAACTACATTGTTGGTCCACACATTGCACACCAGAATTGGCCCACAAATATAGACATGAGGTAAAACTGTATGCAGCTGTATGCCTAATATGCCTAACACCTGCCCGGTGGTCAACCAACACTCACCTATAAAAGCCAGAGTCGGCCCAGGACTGTTATCTTGTTTGCTGCCTGTTCTGTTCATTACTGGCTAATTCTAGTTTGTTCCATCTTCTTCAGAATCTTCCTCAGAATCTGACCAAATGGGCAGCAGGTCAAATATTCTCTCACATGAGGTATCTAAAGCCTCCCAGTTCTGTTTTTTGCATGTGCTAATGTAGAAACAAACGTTAGCCGGAATGTAAAGCGAGTTGGGTTACTTAGCAACCGGGGATCAGAGGAAAGATAAAGTTATTGTGAAATAAACACACTGTTATTACAAATTTCAGTATGAGTGTTTCTCAACCAATCAGACTGTGTCATGGGAACTAACTGTTGTATGAATGTCAGTGTCTCAGTCTTTTAAGTTCTCTTAAATCACTGTAAAGATGTAAGGATGACTTTACAATCATTTTGATCCTATAAAATAAGTGGATCCTAAATCGCACCTCTATTGGACATCTAGTGCACAATTAGAGGGTAGAAGCCATTCATGCACTACTTAGGGGTGCATGAATCGCTCTCTCTCTCCTTGACGGTGTTCCAAATGGCTCCCTTTTTGGACGCACAGTGCGCTAGAAGCTATTATTTCAGGGGTGTCAGACTCAACCACTGAAAGGGCCATATTAAAAAATCTTAACAAATCTGTGCCAGCTGTATTTGGCCTTTGTTTGTTCAAAATATGCCAGCACAAAATAGGCACTGAATCATCTTGAATGATTTAAAAATTGTTTTAAATAAAAACAAATTATTTTATATAAAACAACACCTACATTAGCTGCAGGTATCTTTAAAACCTCTTTAAATGTCCCCAATGTGCAGTAGGTTTTTCGCTTAAACTAGACACCTGGCATCTTTTTTTTATGTGGTGCTGTCCCATAGATCATTGTTGGGGAAGGGGTGGGAGCACACATTATAATGCAGTGCTGGGAACTGTAGTGCAGCTCATGGTGAAATGGGCTAATATTAATAGAAAACTAAAACAATTTTGCGGGCCAAATAGAATCGTTTAGTAGGCCTGACTTGACCCGCGGGCCTTGTGTTTGACACGTGGGCCCTATGCAGTGCACTAGGTAGGGAACAGGAAGCCGTTTGAGATTCAGAACAGATTACACTGCAATTTCAACACCTCAACACAAGAGGGCAGAATGGCACGATGATTTTGATTAGAGGTGTGCAGAGTAGTCTGAGCCCATGCTCCAGTGAAATACGTTTTACTGCAACAAAACAAAGAGATAAGAAGCAGGAAAAGCAGCGTGGCTCGAACAACACTGAGTAAAACACTCCTAAAGGGCTGAGGTCCAGCAGAATTTAGAATCTCAGCAAAGGAGCTGAAGTTTGTTAAGCTTTTTTCTTCTCTTTTTGGTTTAAAATAAAATGCTGAAGCTCCAGAGCGACGTTAGCAACAGTAAAGTGGTCCAGGAGCTACAACACAACACAATGAAATTAAGCCCAAAAAAGAAACTTAGAAACTAAATGTGAAACAGCTCTAAAGCAAATATGTTAGCATTAGCATGCTAATAGAGATGTATAAATCCATAAATGATGATTATCAGGTTCTTTAATGGTTCTTTAGTAAAAGCAACAGTGATATTTAGAACCATGATTTCTATATAGATATATAAAATTGACCATTTCCTGCTTAAATGATTCTTTACATGGTAAACATTTCTTCAGATTGATGGAGAATGTGTTGCATATGGTTCTATATAGCACCAAAAAGGGTTCTTCTATAGTTACAAGCTTGACATCACAACAATAGAAGAACCCATTTTCAAAAAGCTTCTATATAGAACCATATACAACACATTCCCCATCAATCAGAAGAACAATTTCACCATGTAAAGAACTGTTTAAGCATGAAATGGTTCTATACTAAACAGAACCATTGTCTTTACTAAAGAACACTTGAGGAATCATCTTTTTTAAGTGTAAAGGTGTGTTTGTGTGTTGGCGAGTGTGTGTTTAGCTATTTGTGGGGACCACGTTGCCCCAGTATGACCTGACATTTAGTGGTTGTGGAGACCTTTAACTACTTTTCATGAGTAAAATAGTAAAAAAAAAGTAAAAGCAGATTTGGATGCTGAGGTTAAGGTTAGGGTCGGTTTAGATGGAGCACAGCTGCCTCTACATGCAAAAGAGCAGGAAAATACCCCACAAAGACAGGAATACAGAGTTCATTGTGTATGTGATTGAGACAGACACACAGAGAGAGCAGCGTCAGCTATTGTTCCTGAGAGTCTCTCTCATCCGGTGCTGCGTGCAGCTCTGTCTGAATGTCTGTGTGGCAGTCGGTGGAGTTACACTGAGGCACAGTCAGACATATGAAGGTAAGCAACTACTTTATCTATTATTTTATTCATTTTTTAAAATGATGCTCCTTAACATTACTTCAAAACTCTATTAAGTATGTTCAACACTGTATTGTACAACTATATGGTAGTTATTCCACTAGACGGTGAATTTTGGTGTGCTGTAGTTTTAGAAAGCTTCACTTTCTAAAGGGGTGTAATATTGGATAATATCATTTAGTTGCATCATAACCACTTTCACATCCTACAAATAGCCTTACTAGCCAAATGTGTTAACAGTATTGGATATTTGTGTATGTATTTAATGCTCACTGTCAATGTTGTAGTCCTATGTAGTGTAGTACACCTACACAGTAGCTATCCAACTGGACAGTGAATTGTAGTTTGCTGTAATTTTACATTGCTTCATTCTCTAAATGAGTGACATGTTGGATAGATTACTTTTGTAATCCTTTAGTTGCATTTTAACCTCTTTAAAAGCCTACAAATAGCCTTACTAGCCAAATATATTAACCGCATTTGTTATATTTGTGTATACTTAATGCACACTGTCTTAAATACGATAGTACACCTTTTGTAGTAGCTATTCCCCTGGACAGTGAATTGTGGTTTGCTGTAGTCTTGAAATGCTTTATTTCCTAAATGGGTGAAATGTTGGATAATGTCTTTTTGTACTCCTTTAAACCTCTTTAGCAGCATTCAAGTGGCCTTAATAGCCAAATACTTTAATAGCAATGGCCATTATTGTACAAAATTAATGCACACTGTCAATATCGTACTCCTATATAGTATAGTACATCTAGATAGTATCTATTCCACTGGATAGTGAATTGTGGTTTGCTGTAATTTTACAATGCTTCATTTTTTAACGGGTCTAAAATGCTAATTATAGCCTCTTTAACAGTCTACTAGCCAAATATGTTAAGAGCATTGGTTATTTTTGTGTATAATTAATGCACACTGTCAATATTATAGTCCCACACGGTATGGTACACCTATATAGGAGCTATTCCACTGGGCAATGAATTGTGGTTTGTTGTAATTTTATAATGCTTCATTTTCTAAATGGGTCAAATGTAGGTTAACGTCTGTTTGTAGCCCTTTACTTGCATTATAACTATTTGAACAGCCTTCAATTAGCCATAATAGCCAAATACATTAACAGCATTGGCTATTTTTGTAAATAATTAATCAATATTGTAGTTGTATATAGTGTAGAACACCTATATAGTAGCTATTTCACTGGACAGTGAATTGTGGTTTGCTGTAATTTTACAATGCTTCATTTTCTAAATGAGTGAATAGCTTTTTTGTAGTTCTTTAGTTGCATCATAACCTCTTTAACAGCCTACAAATAGCCTTAATCGCCAAATATATTAACTACATCTGCTATATTGTATATAATGTATGCACTCTGTCGATATTTTGCCAATTGGGGTAAAATAAAGCAGATAAAGTTCATCAAAAAGCATTTGTAAGGCTCACACCTACATTAGCTTTTCATCTTCTTTCAGCTTCTCATTGATATAAAGGCCTCAACTGTCAAAGTTGTCAGTTTCAATGTCATTTAACCCCCAGAAGTGTTATGACAGATGATGCTTCTTGGAATAAGCCTCTATAAATAACTTTACAGGCTTATGTCAATTGTCAAAGGGTTATGATGGTGAAGTGTAGCCTTACACACTGAAAATGATGGTTCTTCAAGGGATTTTTAGCAAAGAAAATGGTTCTATATAGAACCATGAACACTCAAATAATTGATGGAGAATGTGCTGTACATGGTTCTATATAGAGCCTTTTTAAAAAGCGTTCTTCAGATTGATGGAAAATGTGTTATAGATGGTTCTACATGGAACCTTTTATGAAATGGGTTCTATATAGCACCAAAAAGGGTTCTTCTATTGTTATGATGTCAAGCATGTTACAATAGAAGAACCCTTTTTGTTGCTATATACAACCCTTTTCAAAAAGGTTCCATATAGAACCATCTACAGCACATTCTCCATCAATTCTTTGAGTCTCCATATAGCACCAAAAAGGGTTCTTCTATTGTTACGATGTCAATCATGCAAAGAGTTCTTTGAGTGTTCATGGTTCTACATAGAACCATTTTCTTCACTAAAGAACCCTTGAAGGACCATCATTTTTAAGTGTGTATGAACGCTGCCCTTCAATAAAGTGTCCTAAAGTGAACAACATACAAAACTCTGACAGTTTGTGTAAAGATTAAGACAGAAGAAGAAACCACAGAAACTTCAGAGTTCCTTAGTAGTTCTGCAGTGACATAAATAAACCCTTGAGGTCACTCTGAAACTGGGCTAACTTTAAAGTAACTCAAGTTCCTATTTTACTGCAGTCCCCCTCCAGCACGGCCAGCATGGGCACTCAGAGAAAAGACAGTTTCCTCTGGGGAAAAGGTAAGCTGCTCGCTCTTACTGAACTCCTACACCATGTCAGAGGGTCAGCATGTAACTGGACTAGGGCTGTAACTGTCAGTGATATTAGTGACTGAATTTTCTACCTATTGTTTTGATAATAGAGTAATTGTTAAAACAAAATGGACTTAACTGAGCAATAAACCATGCAAAGTCTGATTCCAGATTTCCAGATTTTCTGGAAGATAAAACAGGAAGCCTCTAAAACGACTTCAGTGTATTTCCCCATATAAGGAGCTCTGGGTCTAAGCCGGTTTTCTCTATGGGAAAAATGAATGGCCTGCTATTGCACCCTATGGTAAACTAAAATGTTCCAAATCTGATGCATCTTTCTTTTCTTCTGAAAAAAACACTGGGTCCTCTGCTTGCTAAAGAGCCGAAATATGACTACTGCTACACAGCGCCATCGCATCTTTTCGTACTGCTGCTAATGCAACATCATTAGAACAAGCTCAGTGGAAAGTGCCAGCTGCCAGTTAGCCAGTCAGCTGACAGATGCCTGAGCTGGTTAGCAATGTGCCAATTAGCCAACTGTCCTCGCTTGGATTCCTAGCCACGGATGGCCACAGCATGGCCAGTGATTGAACTCAGAATCTCCTGATGATAGGGCCAATGCTTAGATTGTGCCACTCGGGAACCTTAGTATATAACAGTGTTGAAGTTCAATAGCTGACTTACTTTCATGTGATGCCATTTCAACGAGCAAGAGTGTTGTAGCATATATGTAGCATTTGTCATGTTTTGACTGCTAAATGACCTCATAATTCAGAGAAACTGCATGTAGGACAAAATGTTTTGGGTCTGGAACATTTTTGTTTAATGGCGCGGTGAAATTGGTGAAAATGACACTCATTTTTCAAAAAGAGAAGAACTTCTTAGACCTGGAATCCCAAATATGGGCGTGACGCCGACTACAGAACGACACATGACTTTTGAGTTCCATAAATCTTAAGGTTTGTCATTAGTCACCAACTGCATAGACTATATTGCAAACTGGCTGAGTTATTCATAAGTTAAAGACGAGTGTAATAAATGTTCTGGACACTTATATGGTTAATCGGTTAACCATGGATCGGGTACGACAGTGGTGGAAACGACATTCTGAAGAGGAAGCACAGTGATTTAACCATGAACAAGTGCAGCATGATACTAATTAAACCACAAATCCTGTTGAATGAATTTAAATTTATGGGACTTTATTACATTTGCTGTGAACTAAAGTTTGGAACGAGATACACAATAGCAAGTATTGGTGTCCAGTTAAGTTCCTATTATGCTAGTCTTGCATTGAATGGCTTCAGCTGAAATAGTAGGAAATGCAAATATGCTTTTATCAAGCTTTAGCGCTGCATATATTAATTCAAAGCATTTATGGTAAATGAGTGGGAAGCAACCATGACTTTAGCTTCAGATATAAAACTATGAGTCAGCAACTCTGCACATATCTCACATGTGACTTTTTTAAAGGTGAACATGTTGCTCAGTTGTGCTGTTTGTTTGCTGATGTCGTCCACAGCCCCGGAAGGTTTCAGTCAGACGGAAAAGAAGCCAACTGAAGGTATCAGGGTCCACAAGAATGACATTCTAGATGATATCCAGGTACTTACTTACTTTTTGATGTAGCTCTTTATTTGATGTATGTTATTTAATTAGAAACTAGTCCAGACGTCCAGAGAAGTCTTACATGAGGTCTGGACTGTTATCTTGAAATCAAGACTTATTTGTCAAGATAACAGTCCAGAAAATATAAAACTATACCTACTTCATGGCCTCTCTGGACTTCTGCAGGAAACTGATTTTTTTTTGTTGTTGAACCTTTCATGACCTACATTGATACACTTCCACCTTTGCATAGTTCTGCATTTAGCACTTTAGTTTTTTTGGACAGAACCGTAAAGTGTTATACATCCTTAGATTCAGAACAACCTCAGCTAATAAAATAACATTCAGTAAATATTTCTACACACTATTTGTGTGAATTAGCTCACAAAATAACAGTAGTACAAAAAACAATCTTAATTTTTTGCAGTTTATCATTTTCTTTGAAAACTGAAAAACTTTCAAAGAAAATGATAAGGACAGAAAATTTGAACACAAAAACCTGCTCAAAGGCATTTGACCTACAGCACAAGTTATTAAAGCTGCTTTCCCCCTGCATGGTACAGCTTGACTTGTTACCATAGTAGTGGATTATTCAAGACGTGTTTGGTGTCCAAATTTTGCTTCTGTCATTTAGCGTTGGAGCTACAATGCTAATGTTGCTAACAAACACTGGGAGTCAATAGTCACCCAAATCTTTTCCATAAAACACCCTTCAAACTTCTTTCAACCCCTTCAAATCACTTCCAACTCTTCATTAAGGTCATTCAGACTTGATGTATTTGAGGAAGCAGTATGACTTACTATAAGCTTTGTTGCTTCTATTTATGAACATATATCTTCATATATATGAAAAGAAAAACTGTTCATGTGTCCTCATGATGTGCATGAGTGAATGAGTGAGAAATCAGCTTATCACCTGTCTGAAGTGATTGACCATGGTGTTTAGCCACACGGTGAAGTTTTGTTGATTTTTATGCACAGTGAGTCATACTGTGTCCTAAACCACGTCGACACGTCTGTGTGACCTTAATGAAGGCCTGTATGCAGTTTGACTGAAGTTGTTCTTGGCAAATACTTAGATATACTTACTTGTATCTCAAAATTTGGACACCAAACATATCTTGGCTGATCGAATACATCTGGGGTGAGTGGAAAATTGAGTAAATTTAGTTATTTTTGACAGACTATTCTTTTTAATACACAGTTCTCTCACTTCTTTGAACAAGGTGAATAAAACTCTGTGTCATACAGTGGAAAAAGTACTGCACTGAATTTATTTGATTCAAATATGAAATGATTTGAGTCCAGCAAATTCAACCCAGCACTGTTTTTCAGTGTACTTAGTCCGGCCTACAAGCATCCCTCAGCATCACTTACCTATGAAGCTACACAATATTTACTTATCAAACTTTCCCAGAAGTTATTTGCATGCTGCTTTGAAGCTTCAGCATGAGTCATCATGTTCGGTCAAAATCTGTTTTTAACAATATGCTTACTGTCCACTTTTTTGGACCCCCTCCTGCCCCCGCCCCCTTGTAGTCCAACCTTGCTGGTGTCCATCTGATGCATTGTTTGTGCTAGATCTTCATCAGTAGTCAGTTTCTGACCACAGAGCCACACGTGACTGAATATTTTTGGTCAGTGGTCCACACCCAACCTAGCAGGGACAGTGATGTGTCTGAAAACCCCAGCAATACCACACTCAATACCATGTCAGTGTCACTGCTGTGCTATTAATGGACCACCACCCAAATTATATTTGGGCAGCAGCGGCTCTGTGGTCGGAAACTGGCTGGTGATGAATGGGGCAGAGGGCAGCTGATAAACTGCGCAGCAACAGTCTTTAACTGTATACCTACGAAGTGGAGCTGTAAGGTAGGTGGAGCTCATAAAGTGGCCAGAGAGGAGAAGTGAAAGAGGTTTCTCATAAAATGAACGGCCAGCATGTAAATGACCTCTGATTGAGGTTCCTCCTCCACTGTCTTTAACAGAAACTCAGATTGGACATTGAAAATGTGCTGACTGAAATCCACACCATGGAGTCCAACCAGGAGAAGTGAGTATTTTTATTTTTTCTCAGCTTAGCTGACTGTGCAGAAGATGGGATTCTCGGTATCGATTCCCAGCTTGAGTCTAAAATTTTAGCCATTAGTGCTCTTCGATTCTCAGTGTAAGTTGACTTAACTAAGCCAGTTATTGATCTTCGTTATATCATCACACACCTTTTTCGTGCAGTTTCCATGGGTCACAGCTTTTACGCTAGAACCACAAAACTTGCCAGGATCATAGAGCCTATAGTTGAATAGTGTGCGTGTGCATTTGGGACAAATTACACGTATTGTTTTCGTGCAACACAATTTTTTTTCCCACCAGAAATTAATGGTAGAATGTTTTGAAATTTTGAATCTAACTGGCACAAATTACGTCACACAAGACACTTCTCACACTGACCCTCATAGACAATACATGCAGACTCATATACATACTAGCACATATATACACACATATTAGCAACCACCTGGGATACAATAGCCATGGCCTAGCAACACCATAGCAGCCACCTGGGATGCCATAGCAACACCAGAGCAACCACATGGGATACCACAGCAACGACCAAGCAACACCATAACAGCCACCTGGGATACAATCTCCACAGTTTAGCAACACAATAGCAACCACTTGGGACACCATAGCAATGGCCAGACAACACCATAATAGCCACCTGGGATACAATAGCCACAGCCTAGCAACACCGTAGCAACCGCCTGGGATACAACAGCAACGGCCAAGCGACACCTTAGCAGTCACCTGGGATACCATAGCAATGGCCAAATAACAGCATAGCAACCACCTGGAATACATTAGCCACAGCCTGGCAACATCATAGCAGCCACATGGGATGCCATAGTGACGTCCAAGCAACACCATAGCAGCCATGTGAGATGCCATAGCAATGACCTACTAACAACTTAGCAACCACCTGGGATACCACAGCTAACGCTCAGCAACAGCTTAGCAGCCACCAGAGATACATACACACAGCCTATCAGTACCTTAATGACCACCATTTTTGCATGTTAGATTTGTGCATTACTGACCTTCCTTCACTGCTAATGTTGAAGCTTTACGTCATTCAGACTTGCACTTCACATTTGCTATGAAAGTCTGTTAAACAGGATGTTAACTCAGCATGATTAGTCAACATCTTCTTTATAGACTTCTGAACTCGTGTCATCAGTCTGTAGTTGGTGTCACGGCCAGATAACGAAGTCTGCTCTCACAGTTTTGCTCTATGGTAAAAATAAATGACAATTTTTGAAAAATGCTATTACGTTCTGTGGTGAACAAAAATGTTCCAAACCTGATGCCTTTTGCTTTACAGACATTTTTCTCCAAATGTCACTGGATCCTCTGAATTATGAACTCTTAAAGTAATATGAATGCTACTACATAACACTGCTGCACACTGAATAAAAAAATATCCCACGCCAACCAGCAAGCTGGGTCAAATGTGGTAGCTAAGTTACTTTGGTAGTTGTAACCTGGTTTTTCGAAATGTAATAGTGTTTAATTGCAGACTTACTTTCATGCAACATCAGTTCAGTGTGGTCAAATCGTAGTTCAGTGTTGTAGCAATATTGGATGTAGCAATTTTCATATTTCGACTACTAAACCAGCTCAGAATTCAGAGGATTCTTGAAGTTTTTGTTTAGCCCAGGGCCCAATGCCATAAACGGTGTTCTTTTTTTCCATATAGATAAATGACTTAGATCCAGAGTTCTTTATAGGGGCATGACATCATTAACCTGATGACAGCCCACAACCTAATACGGGCATAATGACGATTTGCCTTTGTGAGAACCGGAAACTGAACTTTTCGAGTTGCATGGCCACGACTTAATTATCTAGTCCCCATCTCAAGTCCTATGTGTTACTAAGATGTCACGGGAAAGAGATCATGTTATATTAAGTTGTGGTTAAGGCTTAATTATCTTGTTCCCATGCCTAACTAAGTCGTGGCCACACATTATTTTGATTTATACAGAATGTCACCAGCAGGGCTCCTTAATGGTTCGTTTACGATACGTTGTCTTTTTCTGGAATGTATTGGATTCTGATCACTTATGAACCCTCCTGGGAATTTTTGGGGAACTGTTCTGTTGGGAATTGTTCTCTGGGATTTGCATACATCAAACTTTACAGGATCCCCATTTTATTACCATTAGATTCCTCCTCACAGGTTAATGTATGAAAGGGGCTATGGTGACCCATATGGATTGATGACATCACTATAATATAGTTACATAGTTTTGGTTATAGTGTCTCTACATTCCCACCAATTCTTCCATATACATCTTTGGGAGTTTTTCTTTGCCACTGCCACTCTTGGATTGGTCAGTAGAGGCATGAACTCACTTGTCATGTCTTCTTGTAGCACGCTTTTTGCCCTGAACCTGTATCATTCCACTGACCACATGCTTTTCTCTAAGACTGCTGGAACTACTTTTTTTGGCGGAAGGAATTGCCAGTATTAAAAATGTATGTTTGGGGCTTATTTGCTTTGCGTTTTTCTCCACTTTGAAAGAGAGACTGCAGTGTAAAGGCAACACTCAGGGTCGTGTAGTACTGCTTGCCTCGCAGTCCGGATATCTGAGGTGAGTTTGTGCTCCGTGTGTGGGTATGCGCTTCCTGTTTCATCAGTAGACAGTTTACCAGAAGCAGCTGAACCTCAAATGGGCCACAGCCAGGAGCGTATGTGGACAGAACAGCCACAGAAAATGATGAAACAGATTAATGAGCAAATGAATTTTCCAAACAGACATGCGCGATGTGGCGAGTGGTGCAATGAGCGCTTGAATGATGTCGTCACAGCCTTCTGATAAGCGCGGATGGAAGATAGCAAAACGGTCATTCATGATAAGTTTGAATGACATGAATTACCGTCATGTTGTCCTTTTTCCCCTTTACTTTTCAATCTCTGATCTGTTTTTGATCTTGTTTCCCTTCAGTAAGAACGTTGTGAGGGCGAAGAGGTTCCTGTGCGGGAAGAAGAAATTTAACATGGACCCAGTGAAGGCAAGTGTTTTGAGGTTTGTCCAGGTGGAAAAGTAGCAAAAAAATAAGGCAAATAACCCGAGAAAGAGAAAAGTCCCGAATGAGTTCATGACGGCCCGGCACACAGTTGTGTGCAAAAGTTTTGGCACCCCTGGTCGAATAACGTGCTGTTGTTGATTTGAGTACATTTGGAGGAAAAAATAAACAAAAACACAAAAAGTGGCCTGTGCAAAAAATAGGGCACATTTTTATATTTTATGTTGTATTTTTTTATTTGTAATATCTTAAACTAAGCAATAAATAGAGGCTGTGCACTAAAATGAGCATAAATAATGCCATATTTCAGTGTGTTAAGATGTGTTACCTTTTTTTTTTACTTAGATGAATCAACAAAACATTGTTTGGCTTTTTTTCAAACCTTTGCATATGACTGGAAGAAAATGGGGTTAAAGAAAGAGCTGGAGGAAGAGAGAGAGTAAAAAAAAAGAAAGCAAGCAAGAGCAAGCAAATGATAGAACCACATCCTGTGTTGCTCAAGAACAGATGCACTGAAAAACCTGAAGGATTGTTTAAGAAAAGAGAAGTGCTACGTTTAAGGGACTTTAAATTCACATAATTATCAGCAGTATTATTCGGTATAGCGAACATATGACGTCACAACACTTGCAAAACAGTAAAAGCACAACAGTCACATTTGACCGAAAAACAAAAGCACGATTTTAATCCACGTCTGCCAAAAAGTGAGACAGGTGAATTGGGTCGTTTGAAAAAAAAAAAACAACAGATATCACAATGAATCTTTCACAGCTGATAACTGACATTCTTACAAGTACTTTTTCAATTGAACATCTTGCAAAACATTACACTTATATATGCAAATGAGAGGTTATCTACTGAAATATGCATATATTTGCATATTTTTTAAAAAAACAAAATTTCACATAAGGTTTATGTCAGAATTAAAATGTTTTTATTGTGATGACACATTCCAGAGTGATGATTTTACAGAACAGGTCATTTAAATTTTGTTGCTTTGTTGTTAAACACACTGCACTGTTAATATAAACATTTATATTCATTTTTGGCACAAAATTTAGCTTTAAGCCAGCAACGACCAATCCTTCTGTAACATCCTTCAGAATACAGTCAGGAATGAACGTGTAAAACTTCACGACAGCTTCTGGAAGCCGAAATCTTTGGTTCTATATTTGGAGAAAAGCTGTTCCAATGGTTCTAAATAGGCTTCAGAACTGCATTACCCAGACAGATCTCAGAAAACTTGTGTGAATGAAATATATATTCTATTTGGATTCTACAGGTTTTTAGTAACTTTTGACTCAACATAGTTGGGCTAAGTGTGCATTACATACGCTGACATATAAGGAAGTCTGCTCTAGTAGTTTTGCTCTATGGGAAAAACGAATGGCATTTTTGAAAAATGCTGCTATTTTGCTCTGTGGTGAACAAACCTGATACTTTTGCTGTACATAGGTTTTTCCTCCAAATGTCACTGGATCCTCTGAATTGCGCAAGGAATATAAATGTTGCTACATAACATTGTTACACACTGAATCATAAAATAACCCACGCCAACCAGCAAGCTTTGCCAAAAGTGGTAGTTAAGTTGCTTTGGCAGCTTAAGCCTGGTTGTTATAATGTAATAGTGTTTATTAGTAGACTTACTTTCATGCGGCATCAGTTCAATGTGTCCAGTGTGCAGTTCTGTTAGCTTGCTTGTAACATGAATGTAGCAATATTCATATTTTGACCATAAAACCATCTCATAATTCAGAGAATTTGTGAGATTTGGGCAAAATGTATGTGTTTTGGAACATTCTGGCTTAGCACCGGACGCAACAGCGAAAACGCTTACTATTTTCCTTAGAGAAAAACGGCTTAGACCCAAAGTTCCTTAGATGGGCATAATAAAATTTAATTAAATTCACTAACATTTGGAGACCCAAGTGGAGATGAATTGACTTAACGGGCTAAAAAAAAACATATTTCTGTTGAGATTTGGCATTTTTGTCATTATAGTTTATATTGTGATTACAGTCATTTCTGCCTGTAGTGTTTTGCCTGAACAAGAAGGAAGATCAATCCACTTTGTTTCTATGCAATTTGGTCACTATTCACTTTTTGTTGTTTGCAGGTTCTCTATGATTGCTCTTAATGTTTTTATAATCCAAGTACTGATCATACACATTGCACACCCAGAAAAATGTACTGTGATGTAATTTTTACACTAATGCTAACATTTGGCCATATTACCCAGCTTTAAATGAGAATCATTAACAAAGGCATAAACACAGCCCTACATTACAGTAGAAGATTCTGGTATTGGTTTGTAAATGAACTGAAGGTAAGACAGCTTTGTAATGGAAACTGTAAAGTGGAAAACAAACCCACGTCCTTCATGCTAACGTATAGGATGTGTCAGATGTTTTTAGTCATGCTTGTGGTTTTGTTGGTCTGGTCCTGTCAGCATTACAGCTCAACACATTCTGACTCTATCTGTGCCTGTGTCTCACTATAGGGCATCCAGTACCTGCAGAATAATGACCTGCTGGACAATACTCCAGAAGCAGTGGCGGAGTTTCTGTACAAGGAAGAAGGCCTTGGCAAAACAGCTATTGGCAACTTCCTTGGGGAAAGGTATGATAATGATGATTTCTGATGACATTAGTGGTCAAACATTTTTTACAATTAATTCCCTATTGGAGTTGGATTAGTTTTCCCTGAGGAGGTATATTTAATGTAATTTTGAGATGTGATTGATTCAGGATAAAGTATCTGTGTAATTTCCCCAAATTCCTTCAGATAGTCCTGATGGAAAGGTCATAACCCAGAAACTGACATCAGCATGACGTCACAGGACACACTCAATAACAATAACAACTCTTGATGTGGCTCTGTTGCGCGATGTAGATTGAAACATGACTATTATTATTGAGGGAGCTTCAGGTGTAGCCTATTACAGAAGACCAGTCACTCCACAAGTATTACCGTCAGACTGTAAAACTACACACACTGCAGATTCATACTGGATTAAAATCACTCACAATTATTACCGTCAGACTGTAAAACTACACACACTGCAGATTCATACTGGATTAAAATCGCTCCACAATTATTACCGTCAGACTGTAAAACTACACACACTGCAGATTCATACTGGATTAAAATCACTCACAATTATTACCGTCAGACTGTAAAACTACACACACTGCAGATTCATACTGGATTAAAATCACTCACAATTATTACCGTCAGACTGTAAAACTACACACACTGCAGATTCATACTGGATTAAAATCGCTCCACAATTATTACCGTCAGACTGTAAAACTACACACACTGCAGATTCATACTGGATTAAAATCACTCCACAATTATTACCGTCAGACTGTAAAACTACACACACTGCAGATTCATACTGGATTAAAATCGCTCCACAATTATTACCGTCAGACTGTAAAACTACACACACTGCAGATTCATACTGGATTAAAATCACTCCACAATTATTACAGTCAGACTGATTAAACTACACACACTGCAGATTCATACTGGATTAAAATCACTCCACAATTATTACCGTCAGACTGTAAAACTACACACACTGCAGATTCATACTGGATTAAAATCACTCCACAATTATTACTGTCAGACTGTAAAACTACACACACTGCAGATTCATACTGGATTAAAATCACTCCACAATTATTACAGTCAGACTGTAAAACTACACACACTGCAGATTCATACTGGATTAAAATCACTCACAATTATTACAGTCAGACTGTAAAACTACACACACTGCAGATTCATACTGGATTAAAATCACTCCACAATTATTACTGTCAGACTGTAAAACTACACACACTGCAGATTCATACTGGATTAAAATTACTCACAATTATTACTGTCAGACTGTAAAACTACACACACTGCAGATTCATACTGGATTAAAATCACTCCACAATTATTACCGTTATGATGTCCTATCATGTTTTTATACATTATTAATGAATTAATTAGCTGTTGCTTCTAAATCTTTGGCCTGAAATCATTTCCAGTATAGTGAGATTATTGTGTGATATTGTATGTCTTTGTGTGTTTAGGGAGGAATTCCACCTTCAGATACTGAAAGCGTTTGTAGATCTCCATGAGTTTTCAGACCTGAACTTGGTTCAGGCTTTACGGTGGGTGCTGTCCGTCCATTAACATACAAGTCTACTCAGTATTGTAGCTGTGTTACACTATCATTAGTGTAAATGGGACGAATATTGTTGAACAGTTTGGGTTCCTGATCCTTCTCCTCTGCTCCCTGCAGGCAGTTCCTGTGGAGTTTCCGGCTTCCTGGAGAGGCTCAAAAAATCGACCGCATGATGGAAGCTTTTGCTCAGCGATACTGCACCTGCAACGCGGGGGTCTTTCAGTCCACAGGTACAACAGCCCCTGACATCAGTAAAGGTGTCTGGTCTTGTAGGGAAAACTAAAAATCCAGTTTTTGCCCTCTCTTCACTTTCAAACATTCAAAATCTGTAAAAAGGGCAGGTCTGCTCTGACTGTCCATCTGCTATAATCTGGATAATAGAAATAGAATTAGAAACATGGACTGATTAAGAAAAATCCATCTGAAGTCCATTTGAACTAAACTACTCATAAATGGATCACTGGGCTACACCTGTTTCCATGGTTCCTTTACATCCTTTCTATTTTTCCCGTATACCCATATCCATGGCTGCGCTATGTCGATTTCTATGGGTATGCTACACTCATTTCCATAGTTATGCCACACCTATTTTCAAGGTTACACTACACCTATTTCCATGGTTACGCTACACATATTTCCATAGCTATGCTACACCCATTTCCTTTGTTACACTACACCTTTTTCCATGGTTTCACTACAACAATTTCCATAGTTATGCCACACCCATTTCCACTGTTACAATACTCTCATTTCCATGGTTACGCTACACCTGTTTCCCTTATTATGCTACTCCCACTTGTTACACTACACCTCTTTCTGTGGTTACACTATTCTCATTTCCATGGTGATGATAAACTCATTTACATTGTTAAACTACATCCATTTACATGGTTGTGCTATAACTCTTTCCATGGTTATGTTACAACCATTTCTATGATTTTGCTACACCTATTTCCATGGTTACGCGACAACTATTTCCATAATTATGCTATCCTCATTTCCAGGGTTACACCACACCCATTTCTATGGTTACTCCATACCCATTTCCATTGTTACAATACACCCATTTACATGGATACGCTACACCTGCTACCATTTTTACTCTACACCTATTTTTCAGGTTACACTACAACCGTTTCTATGGTTACACTACAACCATTTCTATGGTTACGCTACACTTATATTTTTATAGTTATGCTACACTCATTTCCTTTGTTACACTACGCTACCATTTTTCTATGGTTACACTACAACCATTTCTATAGTTATGCTACACCAATTTCCATTGTTACGCAACCCTTGTTTCCACGGTTACGCCTACCCACTTTCTTAGTTACATTTCATCTATTTGTATGGATACATTACTCATATTGCCCCATTGTGCCCCTTTACTGGCCCCAGTAATGCCTGAATGCTACTACAGTGAAGATGAAGAGGCCAAGAAATTTGTTTGAGTTGTTCAAAGGAAGAAAGGAGATGGAAAGTTAAGGAGATGGAAAGTTTTTTGATGAGAAGATGATCATTTCCATCAGCACTCATAACGTCACAGTTTTCTAGCTCTGGATTACCAGATAAATAGTGACTAAATTAGGTGACTAGGCTCACATTAAAGGGCAGTAACTTTAACGTTAGCTGGTGACTTACAGAACAAACAGTTCATATTCTGCACATATGAAATTGTGTCAACAGTAACATGAGATTAAAAACAGACCTGCATAAACAGTGTCCTTCATAATGCCCCCCCAGTACTGAAACCAAAACTACACTGTAACCATCAAAGTCGCTTCTCAAAACATCAGACACTTGTACTGAAAGTAGGACACAAGTAGAGGTCAGCAAAACATGGTAAGGTACATTTTTAAGTGTTTTCATGTTTAGAAGGACCAAATAAATGCTTGCGTGATAAACTGGCCACAAAGAACTTTTGGTACAGAAAACCACAGACAGATTTCTGATTCATAAAGCTTGGGATAAAAATCACAAATTTCCCCTGAGGTCTCACACCAGCAGACACTGTTATCTACTGTGTGTTTGTGTTTCTGTTACAGACACTTGTTACATTCTGTCCTTTGCCATCATCATGCTGAACACCAGCTTGCACAATCCGAATGTAAAGGACAAGCCAACGCTGGAGCGCTTCATCAGCATGAACCGAAGCATCAACAACGGCGGGGACCTTCCGAGTGACCTCCTCATGGTGAGGGGTACTTTTAGGATCAAACTCACACACAATGCAGACATTGAGTTGAAACATTAACTCCTTAAATTCTAAAAGATCTGTATCTGGGTCCACAGTTCAACCCCTAAAACTACAGAATGTACACATTAGATCAGAGGTGCACAACTCCGGTCCTGGACGGCCAGTGTCCAGCACACTTTGGTGATTTAACACACCTGATTACACTCATCTGGTAATTGCCAGGTTTAGTTGGTGTGTCTGAGAAGGAGAACACCAAACTGTGCTGGACACTGGCCCTCCAGGACAGGAGTTGTGCGCTTCTGCATTAGATTCACAGTGGTTACTGAATAATTCATAGTAGTTACTAAATACATCATAGTAGTTTCTGAATAATTAATAGTAGTTGCTGAATATTTCATGGACATTACTGAATAATTCATAGTAGTTGTTGAATCATTCATAGTAGATACTGAATAATTCATAATAATTGCTGAATAATTCATAATAATTGCTGAATAATTCATAGTAGATACTGAATAATTTGTAGTAGTCGCTGAATAGTTCATAGTAGATGCTGAATAATTCAGAGTAGATGCTGAATAATTAATATTAGTTGCTGAATATTTTATAGTAAGTACAGAATAATTCATACTGGATAGTAGGTACTGAAAGTTTAAGCATTTATTCTGTTTTTAGAAATCAATTTTTTTTTCAATTAAATCCTTTCCCAAAACTCTTTTCAGAAACTGTACGAGAGCATTAAGAACGAGCCGTTTAAAATTCCAGAGGATGATGGGAATGATCTCACTCACACCTTCTTCAATCCTGACCGTGAGGGCTGGCTGCTGAAAGAGGGTGAGTGAACTGCTTAAAGCGTTCGTCTTTTGTAGAGCGCACTTCATTCTCCATAGCCCAACATAGAGTTCTGTGATTAAAAGATGAGATCGGAACTGTTTTGGAATATGTGGTGTTTGTGTCTAATTAGCCATAGTGTAGCATTTTACTGAACCAGCTGGAATACAAATGGAACGCTTGTTATGGCACCTGATGCATAATGTTACACATCCTGTCCTATAGGGGGCAGAGTGAAAACGTGGAAGAGGAGGTGGTTTATATTAACAGACAGCTGCCTGTACTACTTTCAGTACACCACAGTGAGTATGATACCTATCTAACTTTGCTAAATATGAATAAAGGAAAATTCAGAATAGAACGTGCTACTCAAGATAGTACTGACTGTCTAATGAAATGCTCTTATTATAGCCATACAAAAGTACAAAATTGTGCTCCCATGGCACAAAACTAGAAATTAAACAGCACTTATTGTACCATATCTATTGGTAAAATGTTTAAAACCCCAAGCATTTTGGTGTAGGCCTTCATCAGGAAGAGGAATGAGTCCTTCTATCAACGAGCGCTAATGTAACTAGCAATACTGATTAGTCTCTATTCTTTTCTTAGGACAAGGAGCCTATAGGGATCATCCCCCTGGAGAACCTGTGTGTGAGGGAAGTGGACGACCCACATAAACAGGTACTCCTATGTGCTAACACTAATATACCCTTTGACCTCTTGTCTTCAGTGGACATCCCCTCCACATTTGACCTCAGGGGAGCCCCCAGGGGTGGTATTTGCACTAGGCAAAGGTAGGCAGCCCCTTAGGGTCCCCTTGAGTCGAAGGCCCCATGAAAATACAAATTAGGTACTGTACATATTGATTTAAAATAACTCCAAAATATGTATAGATGTGTTACCAAAAAAGCTCCAGGCCCCATGGGTAGCGCAGGCTTCCTCCGAGACCTGTGAAGCACCACCATATCTTTCAAAACGCTGCTAACACAACATCATTGGACAGCTAAACGCGCTCGGAGGAGAACACTAACCACCAGTTCTGCTACATCAGCTAACAGATGCCTGTGCTGACTAGCATCGCACAGGGTGATGGAGGGGGGCGGGGGATGGGGGGCATACTACCCACCCAGAAAGCGAGGCCTATTGTGCTCCTGGCCACAGACGGCTGTAGCATCACCAGGGACCGAACTCGTGATCTCCTGATAACATGCCCAGTGCGCCTCCCCCTTACTTTCCTTTACTTTATTCTTCCTTCCTATTTTCACTACCTTGAAATATATTTTAAAATAAATATATATCTGGTGCGCTTGAGTCACCCACACCAGTGGTCCACAAAGCACCCACTCGTGAGCAAATGGACATGCAAATTGTTCAGGAAAGCACAGTTTAGTGCAGCCAAATGGACGCTTAATCTTTTAAAAGAAGTATTTTTATGTTGTACGGTCAATATGAACGTTTATCCAACGTAGATCTGTTAAGACTTCATCTGTTGAAACTGTTTTGGACAGCAGATTGTTTTATTATAGTGTATCGGTTGACGTCTTTGATGTTTTGTTTTTTCAGTGACGGCTATTATTATCACTGCATGGTAGCCGCTGCTGTCCCGTCAGTTTTTATCCAGCACTTTGAGTGATGATGTCCCAGTTCGGGCCAGTTTCTAACAGAATTTTGTCATGCTTGGGTCAGTTTCACGCTTAAAAGCTGGTGGTGTGGTTCAGGTCAGGTTTGGACAAAATGTTGTCGGGCTCGGACTGGGTTCGGACTGATGTGGTTCAGGTTTCAGACAATGGACCAAAATTTCAGGCCCAATTCAAGCTGTAATCTCCAGAGACAGCTGTGACAGCTAATGATAACCAACCATATGTGAGCATTTTATTGTTGTGCGTGTGCTGATTTTAAATGATCTACCTCCGCAAGTTAGCTAAGCGCAGTGCAGTACGCTAAGACTGCAGTCCGTCCTAAAGCTATGTTTGAAAGTGTTGGAGGGGATTAGTCTGTTCCATTTTTGAAATTTATCACACCCACAGATTCAAGGGAAGACTCGTTTTAAGTGCTGGAGGGAGGAGGGGAAGTCCACAAGTAAAAGAAACTGACCTAAGGGCTAAAGATACACCATCCTCCAAACTTACCTTCAGCTAATCGAGGTCTTCAGGAATCTGAACATTTGCTCTAGGTGTGGTGGAATGGGTGGATGTTCAGGAGGTGGTGCTTGGGCCCCTGATTTACTGTTTCATAACAGAAGTGAGACTAGACTGGGTAATGTGAGTCACAAGGATTCTGCTTTTTGAGTCAGCCACACCTGGCAACATTTCACTAAAGCAAGAGTGGCAGAAAACGTCTCCTTGTGGTTAGAATTGAACCTTTCTGGTGGGTAGATTTGTGCCAAATCCCTGTGTGTGGTTAGTGTAAGACAAAAGTTCTGCTATTTTCTTTAACTCTAGACTGACTATTCAAATATTAACCTTAAGTCAAAAAATTTACTGCGAATTATTCAGCAACTACTGTGAATTATTCAGTATCTTCTGTGAATTATTCAGTATCTACTATGAACTATTAAGGATCTTCTATAAAATTTTAGGTATCTACTATAAATTATTCAGTATCTACTATAAATTATTCAGTATCTACTATGAACTATTAGGTATCTCCTATAAAATTTTAAGTATCTACTATAAATTATTCAGTATCTACTATAAATTATTCAAAATCTAGTATTAATTATTCAGTATCTACAATGATTTATTTAAAAATCTGCTGGGAATTATTAAATATATATTTAAATTATTCAATTTCTACTGTGAATTAAGTGAGTACTCTAAATAATTTAATATATACCATGGATATACTAACATATGCCATCATCTACTATGATATATTTAGTAAATACTATGAATTGTTCAACCCCACCGCGACCCAGAAGGATAAGCTGTTTAGATGATGGATGGATGGATGGATGGATGGATGAATTGTTCAGTATCTACCATAAGCTAATAATTATCTACTATGAATTTTTATCTACTATTAATGTATGCTATACATGATTTTATCTACTATGAATTATTGAATGTCTACTATTAATTCTTCAGTATCTACTGTGAAATAAGTAACAACTATAAATGGTTTAATATTTACTCTGATTTATTTGATATCAACTATGACATATTTAGTAACTACTATGAATTGTTTAATATCTACTATAAATTATTCAGTATGTCCTCTGAATTATTCAGTAACTTTGATGAGTTATTCACTTTAAGGCCTAAATGTTGTCTTTGTGTGTGTGTGTGCAGTTCTGCCTGGAGCTCTTTAATCCTAAAGGGCAGAAGATAAAGGCGTGTAAGACTGATCCGGATGGCAGGGTGGTGGTGGGGAAACATCAGTCATACAAGATCAGTGCCGCTTCTGCTGAGGAGCGCAGCGACTGGGTCGAAGCCATCAGGTAGCTGAGTAATGCTGTGCCTGCACTCGAACCCTAAACCCTTCCAAATCAAGCTGTATTTGTAGAAAAAGAACAGTTTTGAGACCATTTGGTCCTCACTAAGATACAAAAACGCACACCTCACTCTGTACTGCTCAATTGATGTTCCCTTGCTCCGCCCACAAGGGTGCTCTTTCCCTGAGTATGGAGAGGTGAATTGGGCATCATTTGCAATTTGTCTCCGAATGATTAGATAGATAGATAGATAGATAGATAGATAGATAGACACACGTGTATATATATATATATATATATATATATATATATATATATATATCGCTGTTGTCGGAAGAAAACCTCGTGGAGAAGGAAAAAACTTACTTTACCTTCAATGTGAGTCAATAGAACCAGAATTTTTTCCAAATCATTTTGAGCCGTTTCTTTTGCTCCGTTCCTCATGAAATTTACACACAATGTAAAGGGCAACAAGCATTTTCAAATTATGTCAAAAACTGAAAAACGACAAAAGGTTTTCTTCTGACAGCAGCGATATATAGATGATATACAGATGCAGAAAAAGAAGACGTAAACATATATAATAAAATATACTAAAACAACCATAAAATATAATGTGAAGTATGAAAATAAGTAAGTAAAATCACATAAACATTACGCAGGTGACAATGCAGAGGTGCCTGTCATGTCCAGTGAATGAACTGAGTGACTATACACTGTAAACTATAACATAAGTTAATAGTTGTATATGCATGGGTGTCTAAACAAGTGCCAGTTCCATATGCAGTATGTATGGATGTATAAACAAAGTGGCAGTACAATATGTATAGATGTATAAATGAATAGTTAATAAGATGTATTTTTATGTGTTTGTTAATCCTCAGAGCGTGCATCACCAAAGACCCCTTCTACGACATGGTGTCTGCACGGAAGAGGAAAGTCATCAGCAACAGCAACGCAGTGCCTCACCAATGAGCTTCAATAAGTGCTTATGTGTACAAGTTGTAACCAGTAATGGGTACCTGGTGCAGGTTCAGGTTATATAAATCAGTTTGTTTACCCTAATTTCCAATCCTTCAGTAGTTGGGTGACCAGACATTCCACAGCCCAGTACAGGACAGAGAAGTCCCGTATCAATATAAATATGAATATAACTGTGGCAGCTTATTGACCACCGTTATAAATTTGACAGCTTAAGTCTGGATCAGAGAACTTTAGAGCATAAACCTTTTAGACAAGCAGCTACAGAAAACTCTAACACAATGCCTGCTTTCCAGGGCATTTGATTGGCTATTCTCTCGTTTTGCGTGGCGTAACCCTGTATAGTTGCTGCCATTTTAAGGACCGAATCAGGGAGTGACTGCGCTGCACAATGCCTTCAATTTGCAGTGCTTTGTGAATGATTCACCTGGAAGACAGAAGCCGAGAGACGAGAGACACACAGACCTTTAATTCAGTGTTTTCACTCCAGGCTTGGAGCCGCTGCACTGTACAGTTTAGTGTCTCTCTCTGCTGTTCACACCTCGTTCAGCTCAAGAAGGGGTTAAATAGCTGATTATATCAGGTATTTTAACCAGGAAACCACAGTTATGCAGTGCAGGGGTTTCAGGACTGGAGCTGAACTCTGAACTAACTGCACTAGCAAACTTACAGAATCACGTCTGTCGAAACACGACGTCGTTTTCTGACCCACGACATTCAGTCTGATATTTAATGCTTATGATTCTCCATTCAAACGTCATTTAAATCTCCAGAAACAGAGAGTAAAGTTATACCGGCTGTCTGCAGCTCCGTTAGGGGGGGCGACTCTTCATCTCTCGGCTGTTAACATCAGCTAAAGTTCTCTAAAGGCCAGCATTGATCTCATCTGTGTTAGTTAGCTGATGTCGTTCCTCCTATGATGAGTTGTTCTTCTCTTTATGCAACACCATGAGATCCTTTACCCACCCTGACGTGAAGAGCCGGTGGGCTTCTGATCTTGATCTGACTGTTGAGTTGACCTTTACTTCACATGTGCACATGTGAAACAGTCAAGACACTTAAAATGAAGCAGAAAGACAGGATGCCTGGTCACCCCATAAATCAGAGTCCAGTACAGTTCCATCAACACCACCAAATACTACCATGCAAATGACATGATGCTAATTTGTGGTTCCAAACTTCCATGATTTCACGGTTAGCCACATTAGCATGCCTGTATTAGCACTAGCTACACAATTAAAATGTCAAACAAGGTTAGCTTAACTTTCTTTTAGGGGATCAAGTTGTGGTCTAGCACAGTGGCTGCGCTTCTCACCCGCTTTTTCACTTCCCATACGCTACTAAGGCTACGGGTGGCCTTTCTGGGGCTTTGCAAGGTTTGCTTTGTGTAGTCATCTGCGGAGGTGTGAGAAACGATTTTCATATTTAATTGTAGTGTTCCAAGAAATGGTGCCCTAAAGCAGAGCACTGAATTTCACTTCCACTGCGGTTGCTGTATATAAGCATCAACTAAGCAGTTCACTTGCAATAGCGAGGCTAAAGAGGAAGCTGCTGTTTGTTAAAGCAAGCATACAGCAGCTGAGTGCTAGAGGAGAGGTTCCTTGGGCCTTTTTCTGGACTCTCATCAATCTTAATCCAAAACTAGAACATGAAATGCTTTTAGAATGCCTTCACTTTACCATATAATGTGACTCGATGTTAGAATCCTTTCCTGATGTGTTGTTTTTTTCATCTTAGTATGAGCATTTTGTATCATATGTAAGTGTAGTTTTCTTTTATCTTAGTATATCAATCATTTTTCCAAGTGATTTTATAATGTACAAATATACTAGCAATGTAATTTAGTCTTCTTCAGTGCCAATAAGCTTTAAAGATTTAGTAAAACATTCTGTATATTGTAAATGATTTATTTATTAAATGTTAAATCTTAAACTTTGAGTGTTTCTTTGGTGCTGTGTACAGAAAAAAATATAAACTAATACATTAGAGACACTTATGAACCATCATGAAAGCGCTGACAACAGTGTGTCTGATGTAAAACTCATCTCTTTATTCAATTTGAAGAAACTGAGCTAAGCTACATCTGTTACTTTGTCAATACTGGCTTTAAAGTAGGCCTTTGCCTGCAGTGCCACATATGACCAGCAGAGGGCAATATATCTCCATCGATGCGGAGCTCCAGTGCTGATGGTGAACAGGCCACAACATTAAAATCACTTCCTTGTTTCTACACTCACTGTCCACTTCACCAGCTCCACTGACCATATAGGAGCACTTTGTAGTTCTACAGTCACAGACTGTAGTCCATCTGTTTCTCCATCTGTCAGGACCCCCATGGACCCTCACAGAGCAGGTACTATTTGGGTGGTGGATAATTCACAGCGCTGCAGTAACACTGATTTGGTGGTGGTGTGTTAAAGTGTGTTGTGCTGGTCTGAGTGGATCAGACACAGCAGTGCTGCTGGAGTTTTTAAACACTGTGTCCACTCATTGTCCACTCTATTTGACACTCCTACCTTGTCAGTCCACCTTGTAGATGTAAAGTCAGAGACGATAGCTCATCTGCTGCTGCAGTTTGTGTTGGTCATCCTCTAGTCCTTCATCAGTGGTCACAGGACGCTGCCCACAGGACGCTGTTGGCTGGATGTTTTTGGTTCTCTGTCCAGCAGCGACATTCCAACACACACTAACACACCACCACCACCTCAGTGTCACTGCAGTGGTGAGAATGATCCACCACCCAAATAATACCTGCTCTGTGGGGGTCCTATGGGGGTCCTGACCACTGAAGAACAGGGTAACAAAGTATGCAGAGAAACAGATGGACTACAGTCTGTAATGTAGAACTACAAAGTGCTCCTCTATGGTCAGTGGAGCTGATAAAATGGACAATGAGCGTAGAAACGATTGATATTATGGCTGACGGGTGTTCAGTATAGGCCATAAGAACATTCTGCTCTCAACATTCAATGTACTGCGACTCCATTCCGGTTAAAAACCTGCAAGCAGGTGGTTCGAGATTAACATGTGGAGTCTGAAGTTATCAGCATGCTAAAACCCCTTTTAGGCAAAGCTACTTTGCAAAACTGAAACTTGTGGTCTTTAGCAGCAAGCTCCTTCTTCCTGTCTGCCATTTCCTTTACCTTTATCTCACTCTGTCTCCTTTCAGCTTTCTCGTACTCACCCTCACCAAGAAGGTTAAAGATCAGCGCTGTGGTCTGCAAATCTGGGTAGAATTAGCATGTAGCGCATCGGCCACTTTATACAGCCGCTTACGACTGTGAAAGACATTGGATTGCTTAACACATATTACATCGTTTAGGTTCATTGCTTTGGAAAACCAAAGCTTGGCCTGTTCTCCATAGCAGGAACAATATATTAGCAATTCTATAACCAAACAAGGGAGTGGACTAAAAAAATAGCCACACCTAGCCAAGGGCAGGTTAAATAAGCAGTGCTTCTGATTATGGCAGCGCTGGTGTCTGTTATCGGCTGTGATGGAAGCAGGCCAAAATGCTTGGTCATTTTTATGTGATATAATGCCTGATATAAGTTATATCTTTATGGCTCAGTTTTTCTGACCAATATTAAACGGGAATTCCTCCAGTTTTTCGAGCTTGCTGCACAATTCAGTTATTGAGATAATGTCTGGTAAAGTCATTCAGAGTGGTTTCATGTGAAATGGTTAACTGACTGTGGTGATAGGAACCAGGAGATGTGATGTGTACAATGCAAATATAGCCTTTTTATTTACCATCCAAAACTACCACGAAACCTGCATGAGTTTTTATTTAATGTTGATGATGGTAAGATGGTGGCAAATAAAAAAAAAAAAAGTATTTGGGAACTATTTTTGCCCCACAACAGCCTACATGCACCCCTCCGCCATCAGAAATGTACATTTCAGGCCAAAAGATTATCACCAGTCAGTGAATTCATAACCAACTCATGTAATAACCTTCTGTGAGGGAGCTCTTTGTAGAGGTGGACGTCTGGTTCCTATCACCACCACCGTGAACAATTCTGACTCTAGAACGGAGCATTTCACATCAAATCACTCTGAATCACATTGTTTACATCTTAACTATTTAATTATGCATATATTTTCAAAAATTCACAGGTGTAAGCAAAACAAATCGCAGGTTTTGAGACATATATAGGTCTTAAAAAGTCGTTTTAATTGTCCTCAGTACAAAATTATAAAAACAGTGAAAACATATAATTTTAAATATAACAATGCACAACAGCAACTAGGCTCCAGCAGTACTTCCACTGTATCTGCACATTCATGGACCATCCACTATTACCAATGGTCATTTTATGAGCTCCGCCTACCTCATAGGTCCACTATATAGACGTACAGCTACAGACTGAAGTCCATCTGTTATCATGTGCAGTTGTGTTGAGCTGGTTTAGGGGTGTTAGTGCTATGTTGAGAGTGGTCCACCACCCAAAAATTTCCAGCCAAGAGCAGCTCTGTGGTAGGTGTTTCTAATAAAATGGCCAGTGAACTGAACTGTAGTTACTGAACTACAAAAAGATGCAAAAAGAGCATTTTAAGTGCTTCTTCACTACTAAAGCAAACAGTGGCCCTAAATATCCACACATGACATGTGCTTTACTACTGGATTCACATGGACATGTTCTAGAAACTGGAGAATGACATTGGCGTGAAGAACCGGAGGAAGAACATTTCTGTCACTTTCGCTTCAAAACGAAAAGCCGACGATTCACATTCTGGGCCTTTCCCTCTGCCATTCTTAAGAAGGTTACGACTCCTGGTATGAACACCAAGCCATGACTTCTGCTTTCAAATGTTCTGTAGGGAAGCTTCTTCAACTCCAAACCCATTTGACATTTCATATTTCACATTTCATATTTCAGACTCACCAGTGTGAGCGTTCTGATTTCAATACTGAAGGGGACAGAAGACATTTTGGAGGTGAAAAGTCATGTCAAATTACTGACTCCACTGATGTTATCTTGCAGGCACAGTCCTACAAAACATTCTGCTCTGCTTTCCGCGCAAGCGATGCCAAACCGTCCGTTTCCTGTTCCTGTCCAAGCTGGCATTGTGTCTAATTCTCAGAAGATTCTAAGATTCTTCATGTTTCTACCTTCTACTGTGGGTTTGTTCGCTCATGACTGAATGCAAGTCTTCTTCTGGTTCCGCCTTCGCCCTCTGGAGCCTGGACAGACACAAAAAGAGGGTCACAAACAAAGACTGCTTTATTGTCACAAAAGCTCAGGTAACCTGGCATTCACAGTCGCCTGTTCAATGGGCTCCTAGAGAGCTCACACCGTGATATACTGGAGTTAAACTGGGAACAAATGAACCTTTTGAAGCAGCAGTCACACTGGAAATTTGCAGTTCATGTCAACTTGCGAAACCAATACTGGACTGGTGAGGATTAGCGGAAAAAAAAGCTAATGAACTCACCAAGAACAGTAAAAACACAAAGTAAACACAGTCATATCAGATAATAATATACTCATGAGAGCACAATGCGGCACAGTAAAGAAGTGTAGATAACTGCCATAGCTGGCAGCAGCGCGTAGCCAAGCAGCTAACCTAGCAGTTGATAAACTGGCTAATTCAACTAAAATGGACAGTAAAAACGCAACGGTATAAAGTTTTTTCGCTCGCTTGCTAAAATTAAAATGTTCATCTCAGTTCAGTAAAGCTACACTCTTAACAATGTTCTTCAATGGTTCTTTAGTAGAGGCAATGGTTCTATTTAGAACCATTTCATGCTTAAGTAGTTCTTTGCATGGTGAAATGGTTCTTCAGATTGATGGAGAATGTGTTGTACCTTTCTGAAAGTGGTTCTATATAGCACCAAAAAGGGTTCTGCTGTTATTACAAGCTTGACTTTGTAACAATAGCAGAACCCTTTTTGGTGCTATAAAGAACCATTAAAAAAAATCCACTCACTTTTCTTGCATACAATAGATCTGATTATTAAATTCAAAAACTTTTTTTAAAAATGTGTCCAGGGGTCCTTTTGGATTATGTTGCCTTGAGGCAACATTGTGCGACAATGAGAAGAAATGATACAGAGCTGTGTCCCCTGAAGTGGTGAGACCTGGCTTGTGACTGGCTGAATCCATTCCACGGTCGCACAGTGTTGCTTCTAGGCAACAAACATATTTCTGAAAATTGGTTCAAAGGAGCCCAATAGGAGATAGTATGACCAAGTATTGACTTACTCAAACTCTTCCCTTTATTTTCAAGCCTATCATTGTCTTTAAATATGTTTGTTATTGTAAAGTGAGGAAAACTAGTTTGTTGCCCTGAGGCAACATCGTGCAGTAGAGGGTTAAACTTAGGTAAACAGGGTTTTATTTCATAATGCATGAGCTGAAAGACACAATGTAAACAACGAAACATACCGTCCTCCTCGCCTGTGCTGATGGTCTGCAGGGACATGCTTCTTTGGCCTAGTTTGGACGACTTAGATTTACTTTTGAACTTCAGCACGTTTGGTTTTTCTATAATCACGAATGTGTCGTCCAGTTCGGCCATGCTGTCGCTCTCTGAGACTTCATGTAAAGGAGAGGGAGTCTGTGTGTGTTTGGACGCGTCCTCAGGTGATGCTTCCTTAGCCTGGGTAGCGATCTTTGGAGGCACTTCCTTGGCATGGTTAGCAATCTTTGGAGGCACTTCCTTTGCATGGTTAGCGATCTTTGGAGGCACTTCCTTTGCATGGTTAGCGATCTTTGGAGGTACTTCCTTAGCATGGGTGGCGATCTTTGGAGGCACTTCCTTAGCATGGGTGGCGATCTTTGGAGGCACTTCCTTAGCATGGGTGGCGATCTTCGGAGGCACTTCCTTGGCATGGTTAGCAATCTTCGGAGACACTTCCTTAGCATGACTGGCGATCCTTGAAGGCACTTCCTTAGCATGATCAGCGATCTTTGGAGGCACTTCCTTAGCATGGTTAGCGATCTTTGGAGGATCTTTAGCATGACTGGCGATCCTTGAAGGCACTTCCTTAGAATGACTGGCCTCCTTAGAATGACTGGCTTCTTTAGAAGCATTGGCCAAGTCTTTGACAGGTTTTGATGGGCTGTGATTGGCAGTTTTAGAGTCAGTGCTATCGTTTGCTGTCCTTAAGTCTGGGCTTTGATTGGGCGACCTGCCTTTGAGGAAAAGCCGGAAAGAGCTACGTTGTTTTTTCAAACCGAAAGGCAACGGATTCTTTACATCTCCTTTATTCTCATCTGTCTCCTTAAGGGATACAGGTGACTGTGGGGGTTTGCTTTCCACACGCTCATTACTGCCCCCACTGGTGTGGAGTAATTTCTCCATATGGGTCTGCCCAACATAGTCCTTAAGCTTGGAGAGATCTTGCAGAGATCCTGTGATTCCAAGACTGTTTCCCACTACTAGAGCATACTTAGGATTGTGGTATTTGTGTGCAGGAACCTTCAGGTTGACTTGTTTGGAGTCTCCCAGAGAGACTTGGAAGCGAGAGCTGGATACAGGCAGTGCAGGTTGGCTGGGAGCAGCTGGAGCTTTTATCACTGGAGCAGGCTTCGGGGGTTTAGTAATGTGGAACTCATAGTACAGGTCCACTTTATCGGACACTGCATACAGCTCTCTGAAGTCATTGTCAAAATAGTCCACGACCTGGCCTGACATGACCGTGATAGTGTTGCGGTTCACCCGGGATGAAGTCCATGTAAAGCTGTATGGAAGAGTGTAATAGGGAAAGCAATGATTGGATGGATGAACAAATGGACAAATGAATGAAAACATGAATGAATAAATCTGACAAAAATCAAAGCATGATGCACAACTATTATTTTTATTAGTCAAATTAGACTGTTTACTAGACTAATTATGCAAAAAGTATTCAACCAGTCAACAAGTCATCATTTTCCGTAGCTAAAGAAAAAAGAACTTCAGTTTTTCTTCAGAGAAAAATATTTTATTAGTGTGGGGCTACCTAGGGGCTTTATTTTGAGCTGCTAACAAATTAGTGGGCTAGTGGTTATATTAGAATACCAGTAGTTGATGTATAACTCAACAAGTAGATATATGAGTATACTGATGGATATATTTGGATATATATATATACCAATTAGTGTATCATTCCTTTTTATTTTTATTTCAAACACGTCTGGAGCATTTACCCAATCTAAATGGCAGCTGATTTTCTCTAATTATGTCAAAAATTGAAAAAGGGGATTTTTTTTTGGACAGCAGCAATATATATTTGTCTATATTATTACTGGAGCAGGCACTGAGGGTTTAGTGATGTGGAACTCACATTGGAATGGACATATTGGTATACCAGTGGATATTTGAAGTGAATAGTACGTAGCAAATATGTAACAGTGGATATACTAATACATTACAGTACTAATATAGTACATTAGTGGATATATTAGTACACTATAGGATATAATAGTACATTAGTGGATATATTAGTACACTATAGGATATAATAGTACATTAGTGGATATATTAGTACACTACAGGATATAATAGTACATTAGTGGATATATTAGTGCACTACAGGGTATAATAATACATTAGTGGATATATTAATATACTCAAGGGTATAATAGTACTTAGTGGATATATATTATTCTACTACTAAATATACAGTAGTTGTCTACTGGATATATTATACTAGTAATCAACTAATCTATACAATCCACCACTGTTACTGAAAAAAAAATCTGTGTTGAATCCATCAGTGACTGACCTATACGATCCAAACATGACCTTTTCTCCATCAACCAGCATGTACTTAGAGCACAGAGCTCCCGGAAGCCTTCCCATCGACAGAGCCAAACCAGAGCCCCTCACTGTCCGCACCCGCAGGTTCTGCACCAGAGAGAAGAGGGAGTTGGAAAATCTGTTAAACCTGCGCTGTCATAGGCCTAAATGGAAATGTTCACTTAGAAGCTGCCATTATCACTGATGAAAAGAGAAGAATTATCAGATTCATATGCTGCATTTCTGACCTGCAGAGAACTTTGGAAAGCGCAGACAGTAAACTATCAATCCATCCCACATTTGCATTTGTAAGAGAAAAAGAAAATATTTTATTATGATTTGAACTTGATTAAAAACTATGTGTACAATCTTGTTCTGCAATAAACTCTCCTTGTTTTGGTCAGCCTGTTGATACAGAATGTAAATGTAATTCACTGCATAACTCAATGGTAAATATGTTTACATTATAATAGTGTAAGTATATTTAAATACTATAGCACAAGGATGCCCAAAGTGTTGCCCACGGGCTAAAGTTGGCCCAAGAGGATGTTTGATTTGGCCCATAAGAAAGTTACCCTAGCTTACCCAATGAGAGAGCAATCATATTTTATACTACATTTATCTTATTAAATTCTTATTGTCCTTTAAAATATTGAAGTAAAAAAAAAAATCCAATGTAATGTTATAAAATAGATTTTTAAAAACTGAAACCTGCCTAAATTCTTTATTTGTGCATTTTGTTTTTTTGGCACTTGGCCAAAGCACTGCACTTTGGCCCCAAGACAAAAAGTTTGGGCACCTCTAGTATAGCAAAGCGACAGTAATAACCCACAACTTCTAAGAGAAGCACTAAGTTTGAAACGTAGGTGTGATACATTCATACAAACGTCCTCTCTTAAGCAAACATCCAGGGAAAAGCTGTTAAAAGACAAGTTGACGTAAAGCCCTTAGACACACACACAGAGGTGTGGCTGTTACATTCACAGCTCGAGCGAGTGAGGAGAAAACAAACCAGAGTGAAAATGGAAAACACGTGGGGGGAAAAGTGGAAGAAAACAGCACAAATAAAGTGAAAAAAGAAGTAAATGTGAGAATGCAAGACAGGGAGGGATGATGAGAGATTAGAAAAAGGAAGAGCGCAAGAGCGCAGTGGGACGAAACGAAAGAACAAAAGGTTCACGAATCCTACTCAGTTCTTTTCTCTGCTCTACTAGAATCAGACTGAGCTGCTTTCGCTCTTAGTTCTTGGGCGCTGTGGCGACAAATAACACAACAAGAGCATGTTTGTGTGCCACGATGTGTGTAGAGTCTGTTGAAAAGTGCAGTTTCAGAGTCGTTGGGGCGAGCTGGCATTGGCACACCGCGTTGGGCGGATCAGAGTTTTGTAGGCCAAGCTTCAGGAATATTCTGCGCACATGGTAACAAGTGTACACAAGGGACTCAGAGGGAACTAAAACTCTGAGGCATTAGCTGTTTACCATTTTTTGCTGACAGAAAACAAGCCAGACTGCAAATGGAACACATGTAGAGGGAAAAGTGGAGGAAAACAAAACAATAAAGTGAAAAAAAAAGCTAAAGTGAGAATGTGTGAGAGAGAGAAAAATGTAATAGTTCTTGTGGAGTCCCACAAGGTTCAATTTTAGGGCCTTTGCTTTTCTCTCTGAAACATGGTAACAGCTACGCTTACGACACGTAAATGCTGCACTGACTGCCTGTTTATTTCTGCCACTAGTCTTCAAAGCTCTAAAGCACCTGCATACTATATTGACTGTCTGTTTATGTTCCAACATTTCTTAGAACTGTAGATTCCTTCCATAAAATGCAGAAAAACATACCCTTTGTTAGGCAATCAAGCTCAGCACATAATCTTAAGAAACATCTCTTTTATGTATCTTTTATTTACAATTCTACCTCTGTTTTTGTATTGATCTTTTTAAATCTGATCTATGTTGTTTCATATGATTCGAGGTTGCAGATTAAGTCAGCTCCTCATTCGCCAGCTTCTTGTTCGATTTTCCCTTTCCACCTTAAATGCAGCAGTTGCATTCTGCCGCCTCAGGCACCATTTAAGGTGGAATGGGAAAATTCTAACAGGAAGCTGGTGAATGAGAAGCGACTTCAGCCTCGTAAAATATTGAATGTTGAGATACATTTTTACTATGGACATAATGTTGTGGCTTGCAAGGTGGTTTGCTTTTTGTTGAAAGAACAAAATGGCTTGTCTTAACATTTGGGTTGCAACCCCTGCTCTACACATGAGACGACCACTTCCTGCCAATCTAATTACATCATGGTATTTAATCTGGTCTGTTCTGTCACTGCAACACTTAATAATGTGTTCATCACAGAAATTGGTTTTAAATAATGATTGACAGTTTTGTAAAACTACTGTTAAAAGCACATATTAAAACTCTTTTGGCCCAAAGACGTTTTGAGTGCTGAAGAGTGCTAACATCACAGGAAGGTGTGTCTTTTAGCTTTATTTTCACTAATTTTGGCACAAACATTGATGTGTTTGATGTTTTTTTCCTCTAAATAAACCTGATTTGGCTTTAATATGGAAAGTTACTGCAAACTGACAAAGAATGTGTGTTAAAAACAGTTTGAAAAGCTGGGACTTTTGCAGAGTAGCAGCCCTGTTTGTCGTGAGCAAATGGACTGATTCTTGTCTGGCTTTTACCTGATAAGACACTGTGTTGTGTTTCAACAGAATACGCCCAGGCTGATATCTCGATAACATTTATTTTCCAAGCTTATATCCACACATAACTCAAGGTCGAGTCTAAAACCAGGAAAGTTGCTTTTTCTCTGCTATTTTTAACAAAATGCTTCCAATTCTAAGCTCATCTATAAATTTGATGATGTCATTGTTGTTTTTGCTGTCTTGACTTGCAAGAACATCAATGTACGGAGCCCCTAAAGGGACATGGGGATTTTTTTAGGTAAAAGAGATGCAATGTTTTGTTGTTTTTTTTTTTGTTTTCTCACTACATTGCATCTGGTGCTCACCAAATAGTATCGGGTGGCCACCTGAGAGTATCTGGTGCTCACCAAATAGTTTCGGGGGCTCACCACATAGTATCTGGTGCTCACCTGATAGTAACGGGTGAACACCTGAAAAAATCGGGTGCTCACCACATCGTACTGGGTGCTCACCTGAGAGTATCTGGTGCTCACCACATTCCTTTTACCTAAAAATTACACCATGTCCCTTCAGGGGCTCCGTAATGTTTTACTTTTTGCAGCACTTTGTCAATTTTTCTATATCAACATTAAAGAATGAACATTAAACGGTTTTCCGCAGAAACATTCTGCTGCTTCCTTGCGGTCAGTTTGCTCACCCGTAGGTGCTGGGCGGAGATCTGCAGGCGGCTGCACATGTCGAGGAAGTGCGGCAGACCGTGCTCCTCCAGCAGCAGGTAAATGGCCACTCCGCGCTTACTGGCAGCATCCAGTAGGTCCTGCAGAATCAGCAGGTCGGTCAGGAGGTCCATAACCACGGCCACCACCTGACAATATGCACACAAAATAAACAGGAAAAAAATCATTGACATTACATGCAGGACACAGAGCTTGATCTAAATTGCCATATTTAAGTTTGCTCTCCGTACAATGTGTGTTGACTCATTTTCACTTAAAAAAATCAACAACATAGTTTGACTGGGGGTGTTAAAACTTTTGCACACAACTGTATATGGGCAAAAGTACCTCGCACAGCTGAAAGCAGTAATTGCGGTCATGTGGAAGCCTGAATTTTGTCTGTCCATGTTTCTAGACAACAGTATGTCATACTGTCTCAGAAGCTAAATGAGCAAGTCCGTTAGATATTAATGAACAACTGTGGTTTATGCTTACAGTGTGCAAATTGCTAATCGGTGGGCTATACGTGTCCATTACGTGCTAGCTACATTAGCCTTGTAGCTCCAGCGCAAAACTAAAGAAGCAAACTTCAGACACCAAACATGTCTTGGCTGATTGAGCAGGGATCAGGAAGAAAACTGCAAATTTGATTTTTTGCCAAACTCTTCCCGGGGCATGACTCATCCATTCCGAATCCTGCAGTGTTTATAGCGGGAAGCTGCAGAGTCAGCGGATTCATGCCAGTGCAGAACCATGTTAATTCCAACATCTGACTTAAAGCACAGAAATTCAGTCTTTAGTCTTCAAGGCCACAATAAACCATCTAACATACAGCTTTCAGCCGGAGGCAAAGAGCAGGCATGCCAGAGCTTTCATTCCAACAAACACTACAGCGAAAATCTGCTCCTGAACAGTCTTGGAAAACAGGTTTAAATGCCAAAATAACAACATATTTACGCTACCTACGGTCTTCAGGAAGTTTTCAGTGTTTGGCCTACACCCTCGTGCCTGAAGTAACAACAGAAAAAGAGAGATGGGTGATATAATGATATCATATGATGTTGTGATGCCGGCAGATCAAGAAACACAGGTGTTGCTTTGATTTGCTGCAAGAAGTGCTCTTTATTGAACACACCGGCAGAAAGGGGCATGTACAGGACGCTGAACTTGACAAGGAGGTCACCACAACACTCTCAGAAAAAAAGATACGAAACTGTCGCTGGGGTGGGACCCTCAAGGGTCCATCTCAGTACCTTTAGTCAGGGAGCATAACTGTACCATAATCCACTGAAATGATATTTTCTAGGTTGTACTGACTCCACACACCCCGTCTCGTCGCCAGGACTTTTATTTTATTAACTTTTCACCTGCGAAAAAATTATTTAAGGTACACAACTGGACCATAAAACCACTGTTGTATCTTTGAGGGAACATTTACGTTGTTTGTGCTTTGATGAATGAAAAATGTACCTGCACAGAACCTTTATTTCTAACAGTGTAGCCACACACTTCACCCAGACCCTCACTTTACTCACAGAACCCACAGCCCTCCACATTAAACAACACAAATAACATGTACACATAACTTAAACTATTAACTAACAACATTTAAGTCCTTTTGTTGGAGCGTGTGCAATACCATGAGCCTTTGCATGTGGCCATCTGCCTAGCCACACCTCCAATGTATCAGCCAGTAGCAGGTTACTACACAAACTCCCACTTCAAATGTCAGCTGGTCCCCAGCGAGTACCAGTACCAACTCGAGCCAAGTCCTTGGGCACACACAGTCCCTATAAGAACAAACGCCGTAGGGCACTTTGGCATCAAGCACCCCCAGTTCTCTCCCAGGGCCACGCCCCTATGCCACAGCTCCTCCAGCATACTGCAGAGCTCCCCACAGCCCAACAGTGGCCCTCGCACCGGCCTCGTTGTCAGGTCATCCCATCATCTGCTCTGGCGTTACCCCCTTCCTTCTTGCTGTCCGCTTTCGGAGTAGCGGCATTCTCCTCCAGACAATTGGGGGGTGGCTGTTATCCCACTTCTGACACCAGTGTGACATTGACAGAAAAATAAACACAGGGGTAGCCATGATCTGCAGCAAGAAGTGCTCTTTATTGAAAACACATACAGGACACTGAACTCAACGAGGAGGTCATCACTAGCCACATACTTCACCCCAACGATGAACCCCCCTCACACACAAAATCACACACAGCCCCTGACACTAAACAACACAAATAACATGTACATATAACTTAAATTAACAACTAGACTAACTAACAAGAGTCTCAGGCACCAGCGCCAGCCAGTAGCAGGACACAACAATATTATCATATGATAAATGACTCTTTTCTGAGTCCATGAGCGCTTTGGTCAGTACTTCTAGACCACTGAACAACTGCATGGACCATAAACAAGACAGATATAGACCAAGACCCTGCAAACGACAACAACCAGGGAACAGTAAATGTATGAACTGCATAATAACTGTAGCTGATTGGTTGGCAGCCCATCAGGACATCATAATATCATTTTTCTAAACATTTAACTTATGAAATCATGGTAGAAGCAGCATTGCTGTTTTGCTGGAGCACTTTGTCCATAACACCATGTTCACAAACGTCAGAAAAACTAAGATTTGTGACAAATGTATCATGAGAATGTATTAAAGTATAGTGATACGTTTTGCCCTGTGGTCCCTCCATTAATACAAAGCATTCTGAAAGCTGAGAAACGATATAAACTGTGGTTAAGTAGCTCACATTCAGACCCATCATGCATTTGGATCCACTCATTGTACTGAAAATAACTAGAAGGTAAAATTTCAGGAGCATTCAGACGTATTGTATCCTCATCTATTGAGAATACAAAGCAACAAAGTTGAAGAGATGATGTGATAAAAGTGAGAGGTTACAGAAGCCTTTAGTATGAGAAAACTTCCTTGTAGGGCTGCAACGACGCATCGCTGTTGTTGGAAGAAAACTTCGTAACTTTACAGGAGAAGGAAAAAACATACTTTACTTTTAATGTAAGTCAATGGAACCAGACTTTTCACCAAGTTATTTTGGATCATTTCTTTTGGTCCATTCATCATGAAATATACATAAAGGGCAACCAGTATTTCCAAATTATGCCAAAAACTGAAAAACAACAAAAATGGAGATACGAGGTTTTCTTCCGACAACAGCGATATATTCATCATATATCTAAATATCTTTCTGAAAGGAACTCCAGCTATGGAGTTATAGTGCACATGTTCTTCTATTTTTGCACGTTTTCTTTTCTCAGTGAGGTTCTTCTTGACAGCTACACATCCTTTCAGACCCATAGCGCTGAGTGGTCTTCTCTCAAGGATGGCTGTGTATTGTTTCAGATCTGAAGTAGCTTGATTTTCTCCTCTCTCTCAAAGATGAAAGATTTAAGTGCTGTTTATCTGATGGGGGGCAGTTTTGGTGTCTACCAGGTCTTCCAGGTGGTCATTAGGAGCCCCATTTTCTCTGCAGCTTTTAATCATTTTTTGAAATGCGTTTTTTCCTTCCTTATGCAAGTGGATCATCTTATCTAATCTCAGAAATATCTCCTGAGAAATGAATAACTTGTCCTTAATGGCCTTTTTTGATTGGAATTTGAATAAATGAAGGGTGGCCTCTGACCATATATATCATATCGGTGTTGTCAGAGCAAAACCTCATATTTCCAAAATGGTAACTTTACAGGAGAAGGAAAAAACATACTTTACGTTTAATGTAAGTCAATGGAACCAGACTTTTTTCTAAGTCATTTTGGATCACTTCTTTTTGTCCATTCATCATGAAATATACATAAACGGCAACCAGTATTTCCAAATTATGCCAAAAACTGAAAAACAACAAAAATGGAGATACGAGGTTTTCTTCCAACAACAGCGATATATTCATCATATATCTAAATATCTTTCTTTTACTTTTGTAAAAGCCAGAAAACATGTTTTTATTCATTTCATTTTCAGTCAAAACAGCTGTTTAGTACAAGTTCTTCACTTTTCAGCAAACCAAATTTCAATGTTAGAAGCTGTTTTACATTTTCTGCTTCTCATGACATTACAGACCCGCAGGGCATTTTCAGAGGGGTATTTTCTCCCTGTGGGCTCGTCTCATTTTAGTTATACTCCGTGCAGAATTCTCAGTATTAAACTGAGCCCTTTATTTGCTCCAGTCTGTATTGTTTGATATCTGTATGCATTGAATTGAAAGGCTCACACTGAACAACATGCAGAGAAACTGTATAAACTGCACAAAAGACTGTTTTGTTACATTCTTAGGACTTTAATTATGAATATGATTATATTTACAGTGCAGAAATTCATTGAAATTTTCAAATATTTAATTTAATTTTGAGATATAAAGTAATGGATATATGCATAGTTGTGTCACAGGTTCACTAAGAAACGTACACATTAGCATTAACCTTTAATTAAATAAAGTAAAATTGGACTTAAAACTAAAATGAGACACTACGGCTGCAATTCTGAAACATCCTCAAATATCATACTTATGTGACATCTGGAAACAATTTAAAAAATGATATTGCATCAATAGAATCAGTGTTTGGGTTTCTGAGGGTTTAAATAAACAGCAATTTAAGCTATATTGTACAGTGTTGTACTGTAAATAAACACTAAGCTAAGCTGTAATATTACAACACTTAAATGAGACAAACATCCTAAACACGTCAGCAGTTGCTGTTAACAAGAAAGACAAATATAATCATAACACTACACGACATAAGACTTTCATGACAACTAATATAAACACACATAAACATTTATAAACGCTCATTTCAACAAAAGTTTGTCATAAAAGCTGCTATTGTTCATTTTTATGCCATTTGATCTCAAAAAGTGTTCTGACATCTGCGGTTGTTGGAATAAACCTTCATCTATATAGGTTCTCTGCCATAGTGTTACCGAATGAATGTTCTCGGTCTCTCTCTCTATCTCTCTCTTTATCTCTCTCTCTCTATCTCTTTTTTTCTCTCTCAACCAGTGTTCCATATTGCTCTCTTTCTCTCCCTTTCTGTCCCTCTCTTCTCTTTCTCTTTCTTTATCTCTCTGTCTCTCTCTATTTATCTATCTCTCTTTTTCTCTCTCTCTCTCAACCAGTGTTAAATATTGCTCTCTCTTTCTTTCCCTCTCTTCTCTTTCTCTCTGTCTGTGCCTTTCTCTTTCTTCTCTTTTTCCAATGTCTCTCTCTCTCTCCACCTCTGTCGCCTTTTCTCTCTCTCAACCAGTGTTAAATATTGCTCTTGCTCTCTCTCTCTCTCTCTTTTCTCTCTTTCTCCTCTATCCATATCTCTTTCACACTGTCTCTCCCTTTCTGTCCCTCTCTTCCTTCTGTTTTATTTTTCTCTGTCTCTCTTTTCTCTCTCCTCTCTCTATCTCATTTTCTCTGTCTGAGCAGCCTCTTCTCTCTTTTTTCTCTGTCTCTCTCTCTCAATCTTTTTCTCTCAACCAGTGTTAAATATTGCTTTCTTTTTCTCTCTCTCTCTGTTTTTTCTCTCTCCCTCATTCAGTGTGATGCTCTCTCTCTCTTTTCTCCTCTATCTTTATCTCTTTCACACTGTCTCTCCCTTTCTGCCCCTCTTTCTTCTGTTTTTTTCTGTTTTCTATGTCACTCTGTCTCTACCTCTCTCTCTTTTCTCTCAGTCATCTCTCTATCTTTATCCCTCTTTCTCTGTCTGTGCCTCTTCTCTCTCTCTCTTTCTCTTTTTTCTCTCTCTTCCTGCCACATTCATATGCTGAAGCTCATTCCCTCCAGATCACTCAGCAGTTAGTTGACACTGTGGGCGAAATGAAAACGATTAGTGCCGTCACTCCGCCGAGGGCATTTCCTTGTTTTCTTTCAAAAAAATGTTGACACCATTGACACCACAGCAACTCTATAAACACGACAGCAGCCCCAGAAGAGACTTTAACATACGGCACTGAGATTCAACGCACAAAAGGCTTTTAGTTCTACACCCAATTGTGTGATCTCAAATTCCCTCACAGCGCTCTAACAATACTACATAGACACTGTGACACTGTGCAAACACTATATTACAGTGTAGGACAACAATAATATCCCTAATGTACAGTGTTAAAGACCATGTCAACACACTATATGGACAAAAGTATTGGGACACACCTCTTCCTCACTGAATTCAGGTGTTTCACTCAGTCTCATTGCCACAGGTGTATAAAATCAATCACCTAGCCATGCAGTCTGCCTTTACACACATCTGTGAAAGAGTGGGTCATTTTAAAGAGCTCCCTGAATTCGAGGGTGGTGCTGTAATAGGATGCCACTGTTGCAGCAAGTCAGTTTGTGAAATTTCCTCCTTCCTAGAAATTCAATGATCAACTGTGAGTGGTACTTTTGAAAAGTGGAAGTGTTTAGGAACCACAGCGACTCAGCAATAAAGGGTCAGACCATGTAAAGTTACAGAGCAGGTCGCCGAGTGCTGAGGAGCATAGAGCAGAAAAGTCACCAACGCTCTGCTGATCAATAACTGCAGAGTTCAAACCGCCTCTGGCATTAATATCAGCACTAAAACTGTGTGCCAGAAGCTTCATGGCAGGGTTTCCATGGCAGAGCAGCTGCATGCAGGCCTTACATCACCAAGCCCAATGCCAAGCGTCGGATGGAGGGGAACTTTTACAAAAAAAAAAATAAAAATTTACAGTTATTTCATGCAGTTACTGAATAATTTGCCTTACGATTTGGGCATGTAAATTCAGACGGAAAAACCGAAATGTACAACTTTTACTGATATTTTATGTCCTTTTATTTGATCATTCACATGCTATCCCTGTATTTGCTTCCATGTTAGCTTCACAGTTAGGGACCATCTCAAAATGACTGGACAAAAAATCTTGTACATTAAAAATAAATAAATAAATAAATCAAGGTAAAAATAACTAAAGGATCCTCCCCACCTCCCCTCAGAGTCCAAGTTTAACTGTTTACTGCCATATTTGCCACACTGTAACCAGAATAAGAAGATTTGATTTCTTAATTTTAAAATCTTCAAACTTTTAGACTGAAACAAAGCTGAAAAATATCAAAAATTGATGTCACAAAGAAAGCAGAAACAAGAATGCTCAAGCGTGAAAAAGAGAAGTGAGAAGGTTGAAAACTTTCTCTTCATACTAATCAGAGACACTATGATCAAAGCTGAGAGTTGAGGCTAAATATATCTAAAGCATTAACACAGAGGTGTTTTATGCTAACACAACTTTTGCAGGTGTTTTTCTTACTTAATTTAAATGTAACAGTAAAAAGTAAACTACAGCTTTTAAAAGAAGGGAAATAATGTCTAAATATATACAGTGGCCCACTGAACTAGCAGTCTGATGAGGAGTGGTGCAATATGATGATATTTGTCATTATCATGATCAGTTTCATCACAATATGTTACGATATGCTTTTCTGAGCATATCATGGATATCGCCACTATTTGTACAACACTGAACAACTGCACATTTTGTTACAGTGAAAGATTTATTAATCCTGTTTAAGTGGATTTACAGCAGAACAGTTTGTGTTCATATTTTTTTTAATATTCATTTTATTTTAAGTATTTTTTAAATATAGCGCTACTGTTCTTTTCAATACAAATCATTGTATTCATAATTATTTAACCTCTGTAACTCCTTGGGACCACCGGTGGTTCCAAAACGCACTTCGTCATATCATTAACTTTCATATTTTATAAGCTATATTCAAAAGCTGGGGGTCATATGAGAGCTGTAACTGTCTTCTTTCGAGTCAAATAGATGGGTGATGTAATTTTAAACCCTTATAAGAAAAGAAGCTGACCCATTTTTCCACAAATCTGAGCTATAAACTATAAACAGATGGCGTCTCTTCAGTGATCTGCTCTGTAAAAGTTAATTTTATAAAAAAGTACAAAGAGCATCTAAGACTTTTGGCTTTCAGCAGTTAATTGTAAGCATATAGCAATATGTGTGATCATAAAACACATTTTCTGTTCATTTGAGGGGAACTTTTACATTACAGTTATTTCATGCAGTTACTGAATAATTTGCCTTACGATTTGGGCATGTAAATTCAGACAGAAAAACCGAAATGTACCTATGAGCATAAGTGGTTAAGTATTTTTTTAAATACTGCTGGTTCTTTTTTGTCCGTTCCAATGAATCAGATGTTAGGAAAAAAATGTTAAGACATATCATGTATCGTATAAATGTACACAATCTAATCTAACAACTGCTAAATGTTAAACAGTGCTGCAAACTAGGAGAGAAGAGCTAGTTAGCATTAGCTTAGCTAGCATGGTAACAGCTCTGCTCACCACAGAACATGCTGATTCTGGCTCTACCTAAAGCACCGACACAAGTTTAGACTATAATGACTCAAATCTGAGGGAGTGAAGTCGAGTGACTGGCATGGTAGTGACTGGACGGTGAAATTAAACCTGTTCTGTGCTGTTTGGATTTGTAGCCTGATCAGCTAACTTAACATTCTGCTGACAGAAGTTTAGATCAAGTTTAGATGATGACAACTAATCTGAGAGTGTAAATGTAGAGTGACTGATGTTCAAAATCAAACTTGTTCTGTAGTGTTTGGGGTTGTAGCATTGTGGCTAAGCTAACGAGAGCTTAGCTAGCAGGCCAAATGCACACACAGCATAGCACGAGCCAGCTAACCGATGCTAAGATGACCCTTATTTAGAGAATATCTGAGGAGGCAGAGTTTCATCACTGGGATTAAGGCTGTTACCGAATGTGATGTCAAAACAGGAAAATCTGTTTGGTTTTTTTTTGCACCAAAACACCCCAGAAGCAAAGCTATTTTTTATTATTTTATATTACTAAAATATCCAGCCAACAGCGTCCTGTGACCACTGATGAAGGACTAGAGGATGACCAACACAAACTGTGCAGCAGCAGATGAGCTATCGTCTCTGACTTTACATCTACAAGGTGGACTGACAAGGTAGGAGTGTCTAATAGAGTGGACAGTGAGTGGACACAGTGTTTAAAAACTCCAGCAGCACTGCTGTGTCTGATCCGCTCAGACCAGCACAACACACACTAACACACCACCACCACGTCAGTGTTACTGCAGTGCTGAGAATGATCCACCACCCAAATAGTACCTGCTCTGTGAGGGTCCATGGGGGTCCTGACCACTGAAGTCCTGTAACTGTAGAACTACAAAGTGCACCTATACAGTAAGTGGAGCTCATAAAATGGACAATGAGCGTAGAAACAAGGAGGTCATCATAATGTTATGCCTGATCGGTATATATATATATATATATATATATATATATATATATATATATATATATATATATATGTATATATATATATATATATATGTATATGTGTATCATGATATTGTATGTTTGCCCACCTCTCGTTATGATGCTTTTCTGAATGATAAGAAAGACAAACTAATAAAGTGAATGGTCGATACCGCAAACAGTGCTAATCTGCTGCCGGTCCTGACGCATTTCCTCACACTCTGATGAATCAGGGTAATTCTGATAAGTGGGGTTTTCTCATTCTGATCTTTGTCAGCACGTCTACACCCCCACACAGCACACACATACACGAGAAGCAGTCTGCTATCATGCGTGACATTACTACATGAAACAAAAGTCTTCTCAATTTGTGCATTTTTGTCATTGAAAGTGTAAAACTGGGGGATTTCTATCATATGAGTATGTATACCTAAAGATCATCAGCAGAAGGAACAGTTCTGATCTGACTGCTGAAAGTGTACTGATTTGGCTAAATTTGATTAAAAAAAGGTCAGTCAATTTGTTCTTAAGGTGAGAAAGAACAGGAGTAAAGTGACCTGTTACATAACACAAAGCTTAAGGAGCGCACCTCATAAAATATTTATGACTTATGGCTTCAAGAACACCTGCTGGGGCTGCAGTAACTCAGTTTGACATGATTTGGCATAATGTCCTCGATAGAGCTGCTTAATGTATTGACAGGGATGCTCGATTCACAAAGGGATGGTATTGGTATCAGCAGATATTTGCTCAAAAAAATGGCACTGGGCAGAAATTTGGATTTGATGGATATTTTTCATAGTGTGCAGTCACAAGCAAAGGTTTGAACACAACATGTTTTATTGATTTCCTAAGTGAAAAAGTGAACACATCCTCTACAGAGAAAACACTTAAATATAGCACTTTTCTGCCAATTTTACTGCACCTTTTTTACTGAACTGTTTATTTATTTGCCGAATTTAAAAGATTGAAAAAAATAAAAGAAAACATAAAATGCAAAAACTTTTAAACAGGCCACATTTTTTTTTTACCATACGTTAAATTCAGCAAATAATTTCCACTTAGAAAATCAACAAAATACAGAATCTAACCAGGAGTTCTTAAACTTTTGCATATGACTATATATATATATATATATAGATAGATATATAGATAAAATAATGCTGATAATGTGTGTCTTTTTTGGTCTCGGCTTTGCAGGGGATTTCACAGTCTCCTGATTTACAGGAATTGACGGAGGCCCCTTAGTTCCAGTGAAGGGAAATCTATTTTGATATGAGACATTTTGGTCAATTGTATTCTTCCAACTTTGTTTGCGGAACTTGACTGGCCCTCACAGAGCCCTGACCTCAACCCCATCGAACACCTTTGGGATGAACTAGAACGGAGATTATGAGTCAGGCCCCCTAGGACCTGGATGAATGGGCAAAAATTCCTACAGACACTCTAAAATCTTGTAGAAAGCTTCCCAGAAGAGTGGTGTATCTGATCCACTCGTACCAGCGCAACACACACTAACACACCACCACCACGTCAGTGTTACTGCAGTGCTGAGAATGATCCACCACCCAAATAGTACCTGCTCTGTGAGGGTCCATGGGGGTCCTGACCACTGAAGAACAGGGTAAAAGGGGGCTAACAAAGTATCAGAGAAACAGATGGACTACAGTCTGTAACTGTAGAACTACAAAGTGCACCTATATAGTAAGTGGAGCTGATAAAATGGACAATGAGCGTAGAAATAAGGAGGTGGTCATAATGTTATGCCTGATCGGTGTATATGTATTACATCTTTCAATGCTATCTGTTACATTAATGATATGGTTCATTGGTTTCTGAGCCCCTTAATAGAGCAGGTATGTTATTAAGCGTATGTCAGTAGCTGATGGTGTGTACGTGTTAGTGTGAGGAGTCCTGTGTGTAGCGGCTGTTAGCGCGTGCCACTAGCTGTGAGGTGTACGCTGTTTGACAGAGTGAAAACAGACAGGAGCTGACGAGCCCATCCACAGACAAGCCCGCAGGCTTGGGGGAGTGTTCTTATTAGCTTAGCATTACTCCATCTCTTATACAAACGCACATACGCACACAACCTGTTCTGACATTTAAAGCGGTGACAAATTGACCTTTTTCGTCCTGCTTGCGCTGGTTACAACAAGTCCTCCTGCTCTTTTCCTCAGGGACTCTTTTCTTTTCAGGCATGGATTGTAATCATTACAGTGTTTCTTGTCTGTTTAGCCCCATCTTCACTGATTAGAGCGCGATTCACTCAGATTCAACCAGAGAGATCAAAGGCCCACATTTCAATTCCTCACTTTCTGAACGACATTACTTAGACATTACTTTCATAGTGGTTGTTGTATCATTTTTACATTATTATCATTTAGTGTGCAGTAGTTACTGAATAATTCATACTAGTTAATAAATACAGTAGTTATTGAATTGTTTTATAGGTGACATTGAGTAGTTCATAGTAGATACTGAATATTAATAGTATGTACTGAAAAAATGTTTAATTCTTATTGATTAACATATAGAAAATACTGAATAAATCATTGTAGTTACTGAATAATATTTTATATACTGACAGATTTAAGGTAGTTATTGAATAATTCATAGTAGATACTGAATAATTTATAGTAGATACTGACTAATTCATAGTAGATACTAAATAATTCATATTAGATACTGACTAATTCATAGTAGATACTGAATAATTCATAGTAGATACTAAATATGTATAGTAGTCACTGAATAATTCACAGTAGATACTGAATAATTCATGGTAGCTACTGAATATTCATAGTAGATATTGAATAATTCATAGTGGATACTGAATATTTATAGTAGTTACTGAATAATTCACCGTAGATACTGAATATTCATAGTAGTTACTGGATAATTCATAGTAATTACTGAATATTTATAGTAGTTACTGAATAATTCATAGTAGATACTGAATAATTTGTGGGACTTGCTGATTTTTTTACTATTTATAGTACTGAGTCAATAAGTGATAGTAATTATTAAATTATTGCTACTGAATAATTCATAGTAGATACTGAATAATTAATTATAGCTACTGAATAATTTGTGGAAGTTACTGATTAATGTATAGTAGTAAGTGAATAATTGATAGTAGCTACTACATTAATGATACTGAACAACTGATAGTAGATACTGAATAAGTAACCATAGCTACTGAATAATTCATAGTGAATACTGAAAAATTAGTCTTACTATTAATGACTGAATAATAAACCTCAAAACTAAGTAACCGACAGAATGAGTTTCAGTCTTAAGATTATCAGGAATGATCAGGAAATGTTTTTCATCTGAACTGTCCCTGAGTAAACCATTAGTTGGAATCGGGGATCTAGAACTAGTTCTTCTACTTCTGAATACTTGTTTGTCGAGTGAGAGTAAAAGAGTAACTGAAGGAAGACTTTGGCCTGTTTAAACAAATCTAATCATGCCTTCCCAGCAGGTGGGTATTTCACTCAGCGTCACATGACAACAGGTGAACTTCCTACAGAAACTAGGCTGAGTCATGTGACAGTTAGGATCCCTATCAACCATAATGAGAGCTGGCAGAACGCAGCACATACAGAATGGGCAAAAGTCAGAGACCCTTCGTTTATTTAATTTACAGTCAAAATGGCCATTAAGTGCAACTTATTCATTTTCCAGGAGGGATTTCTGAGGAGATTAGATATAAGTAGAGTAAAACTTTATGGACACAATAAATACTGACAAATGTGATATTATTATATTTAATTTTTGAGGCTTCTGTGTGATTTTTTTAAATATAAGTATGTGTTCTGCTTTTTTCCTGAAGCTGGAAAATGAATAACTTATACTTAATAATATGTAGATATATATCGTTATATATCTACAGCGATATATACTGATCAGGCGTAACATTATGACCACCTCCTTGTTTCTACACTCATTGTCCATTTTATCAGCTCCACTTACTATATAGGTGCACTTTGTAGTTCTACAGTTACAGACTGTAGTCCATCTGTTTCTCTGCATACTTTGTTAGCCCCCTTTTACCCTGTTCTTCAGTGGTCAGGACCTCCATGGACCCCCACAGAGCAGGTACTATTTGGGTGGTGGATCATTCTCAGCACTGCAGTAACACTGACGTGGTGGTGGTGTGTTAGTGTGTGTTGTGCTGGTACGAGTGGATCAGATACAGCAGTGCTGCTGGAGTTTTTAAACTCACTGTCCACTCACTGTCCACTCTATTAGACACTCCTACCTTGTCAGTCCACCTTGTAGATGTAAATTCAGAGACCATAGCTCATCTGCTGCTGCACAGTTTGTGTTGGTCATCCTCTAGTCCTTCATCAGTGGTCACAGGACGCTGCCCACAGGACGCTGTTGGCTGAATGTTTTTGGTTGGTGGACTATTCTCAGTCCAGCAGTGACACTGAGGTGTTTAAAAACTCCAGCAGCACTGCTGTGTCTGATCCACTCAGACCAGCACAACACACACTAACACACCACCACCACGTCAGTGTTACTGCAGTGCTGAGAATGATCCACCACCCAAATAGTACCTGCTCTGTGAGGGTCCATGGGGGTCCTGACCACTGAAGAACAGGGTAAAAGGGGGCTAACAAAGTATCAGAGAAACAGATGGACTACAGTCTGTAATTGTAGAAGTGCACCTATATAGTAAGTGAAGCTGATAAAATCGACAATGAGCGTAGAAACAAGGTCATAATGTTATGCCTGATCGGAATATATATATATATATATATATATATATACACACATATACACACACACCACATACCACATATTTCTTGACTGAAGTTCTTGTGGCTGACGGCTAACCTTATACAGTTTAGGGTGGTCAGACAAACCCCAGAATCCCCTTGTGCTTTCTTTTAGATTTGTGGTCTGACTCAGATCAAGAACAACTCCATCATTAGGTAATATGACTCAGACGCAGGAAAAAACCTTGATACTGCAGCACAGATGCGCTGCAGGACTTTCACTGGGACACACTGCTATAAAAACAGGTCAGATAATGATGTATGAATGACTTGCAAACGTTTTATGACCAAGATAAGCTGCTGGAGTTTCCACGGGCAACTGGCTAAGTATTCAATGGCTGTGTTCCAACTGACGCTCATGTTCCAACATGCTAGCACACTAGCTAGCACGCTGGAACATGGTAAACCTACCAGTCCGCCAACTGTCAGAGCAATTAAACCCGCTGTGATGTCATCACGGTTTTCCTTTCACTTAAATACAGACTCAGGTTGGTTAGCTTGTTGGTCACTAGCTAGTACATTAATATTATAAGAATATATAGTTCTATACATTTTAGTACTGATTCCCCATTTTGGCCCATAAAAGAGCAAATGCTGTTATTTATATTATGACTTTGGATAATAGAAAGTACTGGAAACGTAATTTGAAAAAAGATTTAGGAAAAATAAATTGTCCACTGCCCAAAATTCCCTTCAGCTGTAAAAATCCATGACCACTGCATCCCTAATTATTAGCTAGCTAATAAACAGGTCATAATACTTTTTAGCAGTAATAAACGTTTCAGCCACTCTTTATTTCTGCTGTACTGAACTGAGACAGTATTGTATCGAGTCGAATTCCTAATTTTGTGTCATGGCTGGTATTGTTCTCAGTGCTTGAGGACTAAACGTTCACACTCACTGGTCAGAACTCTGCTCACTAGCTAAGCACCCTAGTTAGTCCACAAGTCTGCAGATTGGCGTGCGGCCTACATTTGCCTTGTGTGACTCATGGATGAGTTTGCACTCACTATTCCTGAGATAAAGCCAACACTGAGTGTGGCAGTGATGTAGGAGTGAGCTGTGGTGTTGTTTTCTGTTGGGCCTGCTGCTCTCCTCGCTGGATGAGCTAGCCTGCCTTGGTTCCTATATAAGTCTGCGCAATACTTGTTTGATATGTGGGGTGTTTTTAAAAAAGCTAATGTCTAACAGAATCCAGCACAGCTTGGGCAAAGGTCAGAGAGCCTTTACTTATCTCATTTCAAGTCAAAATGGGAGTTAAGTACAACTTATTCATTTCCAGCAGATATTTTTTAAGTGCCATTAAGTTGACTTGGATGGTAAAAAGCAGAAAGTGCAACCAACTTCTAAGACTGAACTTTGGAGGTGGAAAAATATCCCTGCTGACTTCTCTGAAACAACTGAAAGCGAGTCTCTTGAAAAGAATGCTAGATAAACGGTAATAAAGGTAGAGAGATGATATATCTATATTATATTATTGAGGTATTTGCCTTATTTGACTCCTATATGAGTTTGCACTCACTACTCCTGCGATAAGGCCAACACTGAGAGTGACAGTGATGTAGTGATGTGATGGTGTAGTGTTGGTGTTGTGTTCTGCTGGGCCTGCTGTCCTCCTCTCTGGATGAGCTAGCCTATTGGTCGGTTCCTGTATGAGCCTATGCACAACTTCTTTGATATGTGGGGTGTTTTTAAACGTCTAATGTCTAATAGAATCAGAAAAGGCTTGTGCAAAAGTCAGAGAGAGCCTTTACTTATCTAATTTCAACTCAAAATGGGAATTAAGCACAACTTATTCATTTTCCAGGAGATATTTCTGAAGACAAGTGAGGCTTAATGATGAATTTAAATGCGTAGTTAAGTTTACTCGAATGGTGAGAAGCGGGAAGTGCAACCAACTTCTAAGACTGAACTTTGGAGGTGGAAAATCATCCTTTTAGATTTCTTTGAACAAGTGAAAATGAGTCTCTTGAAAAGAATAGTAGATAAATGGTTATAAAGGTACAGAGTGACACACTATAGACTGAAAAATGATATTATATCTATATTATATTATTGAGGTATTCACCTTATTTGACTCCTATATGAGTTTTCACTCAATATTCCTGCGATAAGGCCAACACTGAGAGTGACAGTGATGTAGTGATGTGATGGTGTAGTGTTGGTGTTGTGTTCTGCTGGGCCTGCTGTTCTCCTCTCTGGATGAACTAGCCTACCTTGGTTGATTCCTGTATGAGTCTGCGCACTACTTCTTTGATGTGTGGGCTGTTCTCTTTAGGGGGGTGCGAGTACACGGACACCCGAGTGACCCCTCGGTAAAAGCCACTGTTCGGCCAGCCGATGTCCAGTGGGGGGACCTCAGTGTCAGACATGGTGGGCCAGTAGGTCGAGTGGACGCCGGAGTCCGCGCTCGGGTCTCGGGGCGAGTGCGAGCCGCAGGGCTCGGAGTCCCCCCCGCCGCCGCCGGCGGCCTCGTACTCCCGGAATGTGTCGCGTATCCATCTGACCTCCCGGGCGGAGAGGAAGTCCTTAACGTTGTCCTCTTTCAGGCGCATTTTGAAGGCTCCGTCTCCGTCTCTCAGCAGGCTCTCCAGCGCTGCCCGCTGCTCCTCGCTGTAGTAGAACTCCGGCTTGGACTCGGGGATCTTCGCGTTGACGTGTTCATCGTCCAGGCAGATGAGCTGAGACTCGGCCATCGCGGCTCTCTGTCTCTCTGGAGGGCAAATAAAGCGGCAGGCGCGCACCTTTACCTGCTGGAGTCACCGGAGAGTCACGTGACACTCTCTAGCGCTCGCTCGCTCGCTCTCTCTCTCTCTCTCTCTCTCTCTCTCTCTCTCTCTCTCTCTCTCTCTTTCTTTCTCTCAGAGTCTCTCTCTCTTCGTAACGTTAGACGGGGGGCGGGGTTTAGGAGAGCCCTGCTGCGCTATTGGAAACAGAGCCTGACCGCGGTTGACCTGTTGCTTAGAGACTCAGAAACATGTAAAACAATCCCAGACTGTTTGGAGACTAAGGCGAAGGCTGCGCTCCAATCTGAGCACCTGCGCCCTAACTAGCATGCTCAGCTGCGCTTTCCAAGTCCCGCAAGGCACAAACGGTGTTAAAGGGGAATTCCACCAGTTTTTCAAAATTTCTGCATTATTCAGTGGTTGAGATGTAAATAGAGTCATTCAGAGAGGTTTGGTGTGAAATGGTTCAGATTTCTTTACAGTGGTGGTGATAGGAACCAGGGGTCTCCTGAGCTCTTATATGGAATGCTGATAATGGTAAAATAGTGGAAAGTCTGAAATAATAGGTTTTCTTTAGGGACTATTTGGCCTCACAACGCCCTGTGTGTATCCTTCCACCATGAACGGATTAAAACAAATGGAAAATGCAATTTAAGCCAAAACTTTAACACAAAACTATCATAAAACAGAGTCTCAGACATCAGGCAGTGAATTCATAACCATTTCATGTAGTAACTTTCTGTGTGGGAGCTTTTAGAGGTGGACGTCTGGTTCCTATCACCACCACTGTGAACAGTTCTGACTCTAGAACGGTAGCATTTCACATCAAACCACTCTGAATGACTTTGTTTACATCTCGACCATTTAATTATGTAGAATTTGGAAAAATCAGTGGAGTTCCGCTTTAATGTACCCTCCTAATGTTCCTTAAGGTCCACTTGTGTGCCTTTAAAGAGTTTAAAGGTATATTACCTTCACTTTCCAAGGGGAGACGTACAAATTTGTACATTTTCATAACTGTATCGTCCATTTTTTTTATTCTCGTTCCTATGAGGTCCATTTCTTACATCTATGTCCTTTTATGTGCTTAAAAAGTGACAGCTGATTTTTACAAGACCAGTTTCCAACTTTATCTCTTAGAATTAAACAGGCTTTTTCTCTTACTGCACCTGTAAAGGGGAACTCCACTGATTTTTGAAATTGTCTGCACAATTAAATGGCTAAGGTGTAAACATTACCAGTAACATTGTTTTATGACAGTTTTGTGTTAAAGTTTTGGCTTAATTTGCATTTTCCATTTGTTTTAATCCATTCATGGTGGAAGGGTACACACAGGGCGTTGTGAGGCAAAATAGTCCCCAAAGAAAACCTATTATTTCAGAGTTTGCACTATTTTACCATCATCAGCATTCCATATAAAAGCTCAGGAGACCCCTGGTTCCTATCACCACCACTGTAAAGTGATTTTGACCCAAACTATATATATATATTATATATATATATATCTTATCATCAACACTTCATATATAAACTCGGAAGACTCGTGTAGGTTCACTGGTGGTTTTGGATAGTAAATAAAATGGCTATATTTGTGTTGTTTTCCACTATTTTACCATCATAAACATTACATATAAAAGCATGTAGGTTCACTGGTGGTTTCTATAAAAATAAAAAAAAAGTCTATATTTGTGTTGTAGTCATGGTGACCCCTGGTTCCTATCACCACCACTGTAAAGATATCAGAGTCTGTAAGTTTCTCTACAATGAAGCATTTCACACTAAACTGCTCTGAATGATTTAGAAAAGGCTTAGTACATGTTGTGTTAAAAGGCCCATATCATGGAAAACCGAATTTTCCTCCCTTTTTTAAATTAACTTTGATGTAGTATGTAAACATTGTTTTAATGCATACCATTGAAACCCCACTCTGTATATGGGAACAGCAAAACAGCTCATATTGAATTGTGATGTCACAAAAAATAATGCATTTACATATACCTGCCTATTCAGCCTACAGCAGTTTAGTTCAGTCCACTCACTCACGCTGAAGTTATAAGGAGTGTTACAGCTCAGACTGCTTTTATAACGAGGCATAATATAAGACAGCCAATCAGAACTGAGCTCATTTACATATGTCAGTCTTAAAGGCGCAGTAACAAAAACAACCCGTTTAAGTCTAATGGGTAAAGAGAGGTTGGAAAATGGTCATTTCTCACTTTACACCACATCTGGTAAACCATTAGTTTGCTAATTTAAGCTCAGTAGAATTCTAGTGTGCGAAACTAGAACCCTTGTCCTGCTTCTCGTTCCCACAGTTCGATTAACCCAGACCACCCAGAAAAAAAGGTGTTTGCTCAGAGTTATGATTATGTTCACCTGCTTCAATAAACCCTCAGGGGTGATATATATGAGTGTCTGAAAAAATGTGCTAATATGTATTCTCTGCTATGCTTACACTGGTTTTATAGCTTGTTTATTTAAGTAAGCTAAAGGCTAACAAACTAAACCAACTTGCGTCCATAGTTAAGCGACAGTAAAGCAGTTGTGATGTCAGAGTGCTTTCTGACTGCCCTGCATGCAGTTGCAAAAAGTTTAAATGACATATTTTGTTGATTTTCTATGTGAAAATAAGTGAACACGCCCTCTACAGGGAACACACTCCTGCACATTTTAATGCATTTGGGTCATTCTCCATTTAGAGTGAGAATTCAGGTGGGTACTTTTTTAAAAAATCAATTTCTTTCATCCCAAAACTAAATCTTAATATGTCTATCAACATCTCTTATTATCATATATGCAAAAAGGCTTAATTACAAACATATTTTACAGTCACTGGTGTTGTATGAATGTGGTGTAACACCAGTGACGGTGACTCCAGTGACATTCTGGTTAAAACTGAGGATTCTGTAAACTGGCTGACTCGTTGATGGTCAGGTGACCTTGTGCAACTATTTAAAGTCAGCAATAAAAATGATAATTTGGCATTATTTTGACCAAATTTTAATTACCCAGCCATTAAAGCACAAAACACCAGTGACACATAGAAGTTATGAGCTGCCTGATAAACAAAATTATTAATAAAATAAATGAAATATAGTGAGCGAGTGTGACTCGACTTCTCATGCCGAGCTGCTTCCTCTCTAATGAGCCTCGACCCGTTTAATAGAGCTGAAAATACTGTGTTAAAATGTAAAATAAGAGTCCTGATAACACCAGTGACCAAAATCCCTTTTTTAAAATACATATTTTTTAAATGTAGTATAACGTTAATGATATAAAATTAAACACAAATCTGTTTTATACACATTCTAAGCTAAACCTCTCCTAAATATTGTTTTATATTAAAAATGGTTCAAAACTGGTTTGTGACGAGTTGTTTTACAGATGCAGAGCGACTATGAAACAGGATAAATAAAGAAAAATCAGAGAATCATAAGAGACAAGTGTTATTTAATCTTAGGTCAACTGTGTAAACGTACATACCGACGTCTGGAGCTGTGTCTAATATTTTAAGCATCTTTGTGACATGGTTTCCCCTCCAAATGGAGAATGACCCATTTACTGTTTATTTGCTGAATTTAACATAACATAAACATAAAATGTGATGTGTGCCAAAGTGAAGGCAAATTTTATTGTATGTGTCAAATTTTTCCAACACATTAAACTCAGCATAATAATAGAAATTGTGCAGTACAATTTGCAGAAAATGGCATAATTAAGAATTTTCCCTGTGTAGGATGTGTTGACTTATTTTCACTTAAATCAACAAAACACGCTTGAGCAGCCTATAATAATTATATTAATGCAACGTAATTAACCATGATTTTAAGGACGATCGTTACTGCAGGTCAATATGTATCCAGTAGGCAGTAACTGTGTATTAACAGTGCAGGCTGAAGTTGCTATGACAGCATCTGCGACTGTAAATCATGCAAATGCAGCTCTTGTTAATCACTTTTATCACATATATAGAATTTATGAGTGCACTGCAAAAAACTGGTATCTTATCAAGAGAAATGATCTTTAATCTAGTTAATATATCTAATATTTCCCATTTTGAGATGATTGTGCACTTATATGATTATCTAGCTCATTTTTAGACATTTTTTACTTGTTTTAGGTAATTTTATTAACTAGAATTATCTCACTATACTGGCAGATAATAATAAGCACATTTCAAGCACATATTGAGATACATTTACTTAATAAAATGACTTAAAACATGTAAAAATGTCTAGAAATAATGTAAATAATCTTAAATTAAGCTTACAACAATCTAAACAGGAGAAATATTAGATTTATTGACTATATTTAAGATAATTTTACTTGACAAGATACCATTCTTTGCAGTGTATCGAGATGCTAAGAGTGTAACGAATTAGAATTAGTGCTTTATTTCTCACCATCACAGTTTTAGTTGTATTTATTTATGAACTTATTTTATTTGGCTAGTTTAGCAATTTTGTCAGGCCGAGTTGAGCTCAGTCACAGCTAAAGAGAGAGAAGCTTGAGGAGCTTGTGAAGCCACAGACTCCTCTCAAAATGAGGAAGGGCCACCCTAGAAGTGGCTCGGCAGGTGCGGCCTGTCCTGAAATGTATATATAGGCTACAATTTTAGTGGTGGTTTTATTGTTTATCCAAATCTTCCAATGTTATTTTTAAAGAAAACATATTTCACAGTTTCTTTAAAGAAAATGAACATGAGAGACGTATATTTTGTATTTTATATTTTAAAGGTTGTTGTTTGGTTACATTTCTTAGGATGACTGAAAAAAAAGCTGCATACACAAAAAAAAATGTTATGCTATTTTTAAGTTGTAAAGGATCACACTTCTAGTGGTGGCTCTGTCATCAGTTTTAATGAATTGGGAAAAAAGCATAGAAATATGAGTATTTTTACATACATTACCATACATGTAACATGTATGTAGATGTGGTCCCATGTAGCCTATAGCATTACAGGCCTGACACTGTGGTAGAAATTGGTGGGAGTTATTAAAAAAAAAGGTGTAGCCCAATCGTACCTCATTTGTTCAAAGTGTGCATTAAATATGAATGGATAGATATGATTTACCCAGCTCATTATAAGCACAGGTAGACAACCGGTAGAGTTTTTTCCCATCATGTTGTCCACATCCTTGTAACTAGTAACGATGATGAAGTATCCAACTTTGTAAAAGTGATTCAATCTTCGTAATGCAGAAGAATCCGTTCGCAAGGCTCCGTTTGGTCAGGTAATGGTGGAGCTGCCCGGTCTTGCTTTGGTCAGATTTGGGTAGTATAGTTGGCAGGGAAGAGGCCAATGTTGCCACGCAACCGGCCCTTCCACCATGAAGGATCGGAACGGTCCAGCACTTCGATGATATCTTCAGCGTTAAAGCCCAGCTCGTCATCTTCCTCTGCTGTAAAGTCATACAGCGCTCTCACCTGCACCACTGACCTCTGTGAGAACACGGACAGCAGAAAGTCACTACATCAAACATCGCAGTGTGAAATGGTCAAAACTGACCCATTCAAGGATTAATGGATGTCAATTTTCTCTTTTTGCTATACACTTAAAACGATGGGTCTTTGAGGGTTCTTTAGTAAAGAAAATGGTATCTATATTGAACCATGAACACACAAAGAACCCTTTCCATGATTAAAGGGTTCTTTGTACTGTGAAGGTGTTCTTTAGACTGATTAACAGTGTGCTGTAGATGGTTCTAAACAGAAACGTTTTGAAAAGGGTTCTATATTTCTATATAGCACCAAAAAGTGTTCTTCTACAGTTATGATGTTAGGCTTGTTACAACAGAAGAACCCTTTTTTTGGTGCTATATAGAACCCTTTTCAAAAGGTTTCTATTTAGAACCATCTACAGCACATTGTTAATCAGTCTAAACAATATGTGTGTATATATATATATATATACACACACACACACACTATATGGACAAAAGTATTGGGACACACCTCTTAATTATTGATTTCAGCTGTTTCAGCCACACCCATTGCTAACAGGTGAGCAAAATTAAGTACACAGCCTTGCAGTCTTGATAGACACACACTGGCAGTAGAGGGTCGTACTGAAGAGCTCATTGACTTTAAATATGGCACTGTCATAGGATGCCACCTCTGCCACAAGTCAGTTTGTGAAATACCGTCCTCTAGATCTGCCCCTGTCAACTGTAAGTGCTATTACTGTGAAATGGAAGCGTCCAGGGGCAACAACAGCTCAGCCACGAAGCGGTAGACCACACAAACTCACAGAGTGGGGTCGCCGAGTGCTGAAGCTCACAGTGCCTATCCTCTATAAAATCACTCACTAAAGAGTTCCAAACTGCCTCTGGAAGTAACATCAGCAAAAGAACTGCACGTTTGGAGCTTCGCGAATGGGGTTTCCATGGCTGAGCAGCTGCACACAAGCCCAAGATCAAAATGCACAATGCCAAGGGTCAGAGGGGCAGTGATGTAAAGCACACTGCCACTGGACTCTGGAGCAGTGGAAACGCATACTGTGGAGTGATGGATCACGCTTCTCTATCTGTCAGTCTGATAGACGAGTCTGGATTTGGCGAATGCCAGGAGAACGTTACCTGCCTGACTGCACTGTGCCAGCTGTAAAGTTTGGTGGAGGAGGGATGATGATATGGGGCTGTTTTTCAGGGGTTGGCCTAGAACCCTTAGTTCCAGTGAAGGGAATCTTAATGACTCAGCAGAACAAGACATTTTGGACAATTGTACTCTTCCAACTTTGTGGGAACAGTTTGGGGAAGAACCTTTTCTGTTCCAGCATGACTGAGCCCCAGTGCACAAAGCAGCTCCATAAAGGCCTGACTGGGTGAGTTCAAAATCCTGTAGAAAGCTTCCCAGAAGAGTGGAAGCTGTTGTAGCTGCAAAGGGGGACCAACTCCGTATTAATGCCTATGGATTTAGAACGGGATGTCATCAAAGCTTCTGTAGGGTGTGATGTATAGGTGTCCCAATACTTTTGTCCATATAGTGTATATAGTACTGTCTACTAAAAGTCAGGGACCACTCTTTCATTTTGTTTACTTTCCACTCAACATGGTCATTAAGTACAAGTTTTTCATTTTCCAGCACCAGGAAAACACATTTAACATAAAATTAAATTAAAAAAAAAATGACTAAATATAACACTGAATCTTTCAGTCTTTAGTGTGTCCACTCTTTACCTTTACTACATCTTTCCATTATTTTCAGGACACTCAAATTCACTTTATAACAGGAACCTGCAGGGATATTTTTCCACACCTCCAAAGTTTAGTCTAAGAAGTTGGTTCAGCTTTTTCTGCTTCTCAAAACCCATATAATCCCAATTAATCCCATTAATAGATTTTCTTCTATTTTTGCACGTTTTCTTTTCTCAGTGAGGTTCTTCTTGACAGCTACACATCCTTTCAGACCCATAGCGCTGAGTGGTCTTCTCTCAAGGATGGCTGTGTATTGTTTCAGATCTGAAGCAGCTTGATTTTCTCCTCTCTCTCAGAGATGAAAGATTTAAGTGCTGTTTATCTGATGGGGACAGTTTTGGTGTCTACCAGGTCTTCCAGGTGGTCATTAGGAGCCCCATTTTCTCTGCAGCTTTTAATCATTTTTTGAAATGCGTTTTTTCCTTCCTTATGCAAGTGGATCATCTTATCTAATCTCAGAAATATTTCCTGAGAAATGAATAACTTGTCCTTAATGGCCTTTTTTGATTGGAATTTGAATAAATGAAGGGTGGCCTCTGACCATATATGTCATATCGGTGTTGTCAGAGCAAAACCTCGTATTTCCAAAATGGTAACTTTACAGGAGAAGGAAAAAACATACTTTACTTTTAATGTAAGTCAATGGAACCAGACATTTTTCCAAGTCATTTTGGGCCGTTTCTTTTGGTCCATTCATCATGAAATTTACACATGATGTAAAAAACAATAGGTGTTTTCAAATTATATCAAAAACTGAAAAACAACAAAAATGAAGATACAAGGTTTTGTTTCCGACAACAGCGATATGTATGTGTGTAAGTTTGTGTGATGTTACAGTACCGGTGCAGGTAGGGTGTCTGAAGTCCGTCTGGGGCCGGGAACAGTGCCACTCGGGCTGTTCCTGCCTGAGGTGCCCATGGTGTGGGCTCTCTCCTCCAAACTGCCCCGTTTCTGAAGATAAGAGCACAAATGAGACGACCAGGGCATCAGTTAGACAGCAACATAAACCAATATAAAATAATTCATCAGTATAGGGTTAATAAACACTAAAAAAATCAGTAATGATATCATTAAGATAATCTTTTTCACACGTGCTGAATAATCCATAACAGAGGCTGAATAACTCTGAATATCTCCAGGCCTGCAGATGGACGTAAGTTACCTGCTGAGTGTGAGCTGGCTCTGCGGGTCTGCGGTGTCCCCCTGATGGAGGACCATAGCCCCCTCCATGGGGGGGCCTTTCCTCAGGAAGACTGCCTCTCTTTACCTGAACAAGAGAGAAAATCACACTGTACACACTCTGGCCTCTTTATCAGAAACCCCTTCTCTTGTAGCTCCACCTGGCAGCTGTAATGTTAGAGACAAGATCATCTGCTGATGCACAGTGTTCTCCATCCTCTAGCCCAGGGGTCGGCAATGTGTGGCTGTGGAGCCACATGTGGCTCTTTTACTGCCCTGTTGTGGCTCCACAGCAGAATCAGATTTGTAGGTAAAAATAAAATAATCCTCCTTTACAGTAAAATAAAGCTCTGCTGATCGTTCAACACAGTTTAACAATAAATGGTCTTAAACTCTGGAGTTAATGTAGAACTGCTAATTCACCCTTTAACCCTGAAGATCAGCGCAGACTGCTGGTCACCATAGCGACACAGACAACAGTCTCGCCTAGCTAGTAGCTAACGAAGCGGCAAAGAGAGAGATTTAAGACGAACATCGATAATTTAGAGACGAATGGACTTAATTACATTTATAATCACTCCAGCTGGTTTCCTGATACGTTTAATCTGCAGTGAGAAACTGACAAACGCGAAAAGTCGCAAGGCTGAAGTCGCTTCTCATTCGCCAGCCGCCGATTTTTCCGTTCCACCTTAAATGGTGCGGCTGTTACATTCTGCCACCTCAGGCACCATTTAAGGTGGAATGGGAGAATTCAAACAAGAAGCTGGCGAATGAGAAGCGACTTCAGCCTCGTAAAAAGTTAAGAGACAGTTTCCAAAGAAACTGTTCTGCTTTTGTGGAAAGGTTTCCTGCTGGAGATGTGAGAAAAGCAGCTACAGCTGAGGTAAAGCTTAAAGCAGAGCAAAGCGCGTCTGAGTTTATATTATATTTTTTAGCCCATACTGATTTTTGTTGAAAGCACAAAATGGCTCTTGGCCTTCATCAGTGGTCAGTTTCTGGGTCAATCTTTGATAAATGAAGATCCTAATGCTAGTGGTAAAATCAATACTGCTCACATAACAGTAGCCGTGCTCTGCGCTGAGCGCTTTATTAAGGCTGCCATCCAAAAGTTTGGAATCACTCACTGCTTTTGTTGAGTTTTACTAATTTTATTATAATTTCATTCTGAATATTAATGTTATTAGAACTTCAGTCTGCATATTAATTTCATTATATTCACTCATTATTCATTATTCACTCTGAGCACTGCTTTTACTATAATTTTGTTCTATGTTGTTAATGTTTATTAATGTTTATTACAATTAATTTGATTACAATTCATCGCAAATGCATCCCAGAAATTAATTTTATTAGATCTTCTATCTAATTTCATTATAATTTCCACTATGAATATGAAGGTTATTAGAGCTTCATTATGGACATTAATTTGATCATAATTTCATTCCAGATATTAATTTTATTAGAACTTTAGTTTGCATATTAATTTCATTATAATTTCATTCTGAGTGCTGCTTTTATTATAATTTTATCCTAGATATTAATTTTATTACAACTATATTCATGGTTATTCATTTTATTACAGTTAATTTGAGTACAATTTATTATTAATACATCCTGGAAATTATCAATTAATTTTATTAGAACTTAAATCTGGATTTAAATTTCATTATAATTTAATACTATGAATGTAAATGTTATTAGAGCTTCATTATGGATATTAATTTTATTATAATTTTATTCCATACATTAATTTTATTAGAACTTTAGTTTGCATATTAATTTCACTATAATTTCATTCTGAGTACTGCTTTTATTATAATTTTATTCTAGATATTACTTTCATAAGAACTATATTCATGATTAGTTTATTTTATTACAATGCATTTGATAACAATTTATTACAGCTGCATCCCAGAAATTATTAATTTTTTAACTTCAGTATAAATATGAATTTGATTATAATTTCCACTATGAATACAATTGTTATCAGAGCTTCATCCAAGATATTAATTTTATTAGAACTTTGCATATTAATTTCATTATAATTTCATTCTGAGTGCTTCTAGATATTTTATTAGAATTATATTCATGTGTATTAATTTACAATTTATTTAAATACAATTTATTACTTTTGCATCCCAGAAATGGATTTTATTAGAGCTTCAATCTGGATATTAATTTCATTATAATTTCCACTATGAATATGAATGTTATTAGATTTCTAGATACATTCTAGATATTAATTGTATTCTAATTTCTTTCTAGACATAAATATTATTAGAACTTCATTATTAATATTTCTTTCTGTCCTCTTAGACTCTATAGCTCTATTCATCACTCTGAGCACAAATAGTGTTTCTGTGTTTTTACACCTTCTAATTATTGATTGAATATAATTAATTGAAATTTGTGAAAAGTATTAGGATCATAAAATAATTATTTTTTTACATTTATATAGAATAAAACTGTGTTTATGTTATTTAAACCTGACTCCAAACTTTTGAATGGTAGTATAAATAAATAAATAAATAAATAAATAGGGCAGAAAAAGAGGGGGTGGTTTGAGCGAGTGGGTGTCAGTGTGTTTACCGGCTGAGGCGCTGAGGGTCTGGCTTCGTCTCGGCCCCCGTCCCGCAGGTAGATCTCCCGCTGCTTGGAAATGGAGGAGGTCTTGTAGTAGTCCACCAGCTTATTCAGGGAGGTGAACTTTTCTGACCAAAGGTAATAGTGACCCTTATTGTCCTTCATCACTTTAAAATGCTGCACGTCAAACTCGTGCCTGTAAAAAAAAAAAGACAAAAATAAATGAATTAATTCATAAAATCAAATAAACAAGACCTCATTTCACTTATTTTACATTTTCTCACCCAAATGTTCTGTTTTTTCCAAATTAGGTCAAACTATGTAGCTAAAAAGTGAGTTTGTATTGTTTAATTTGTCTGATTAACTTCAGTCTTTCGGTCACAACACTACTGTTTCTTAACTGAACAACTGGTATGAAATTAAATGTACTGTTGAATATTCATGTGAAACATAAATATACAAATTGTCATCACTGTAAACCAATTAAGACAAATTGTGTGGCATTTCTCCTCATCAGTTGTTGGAGATGAAAGGGTTAATCCACCACATCAGCCCTCTGCTGGTCCAAGTTTGACATTGCAGCTGAACAGACACTCAGAGATGAGTTCTAATTGTACAGTGTTTATAGTCTACAGTGGTCAGTAAGAGGACAGAAGCCCCTCACTGAGAGGTGAAGAGCCTGTTTACAGTATTTGGTGGTATTTTCTACACAGGAAGTGACTTTAGAGAACAAAAATGATCTTTTAATCAGATAATATATAAAATACTGGATCACAGTGAACGGCGCGTAATCAGAACTTGATGCTCGACCAAAACACTTTAAAACCAAACTTCTAAAAGTCTTTACTTCAGCCAACAGAAGCTCATGTGTGGTCAGTCTGTCTCAAACAATATTTTACCCCTTATCACCACTAGAGGGAGCAAAATGAGTCTTTGTCTTAAAAACAATGTTGCCAAAGCACATAAACCATAAAGCTGAACACAGAACTAAACGCTAATATAGAATGAATGATAATAATAATAATATTCAAAGTGAAATAACTAATAAAAATAGAGAAAGTAAATAAAAAATAAGACAATTATATTATATAATAACATTATTTTTTTTACTTGATTTTTTAATTAGTATCTCTCCCACTCTCTTCTCTTTCTCTTTCTCCCTTTTTTCTTTCTCCCTACTTTTCTATCTTTCCTTCCCTCCATCTCCCTGTCCTCTCTCTCTCTCTCTCTCTCTCTCTGTGTCTATCTCTCTCTTTCTTTTCTATCTCTCTCTCTTGCTTTCTCTCTCTCTTTCTGTCTTGTTTCTCTCTCTCTTCTGTTTTCTCTCTCTTTTTCTCTCTCGCTCACTCTCTTTTTGCCTTTTCTCTCTCTCGCTCACTCTCTCACTCTCTCTCTCTCTCTCTCTCTAGTTCAAGTTCAAGTTCAAATGTGCTTTATTGACATGACAAATGTACATTTGCATTGTCAAAGCACAACAAAAAATGATCTCTATATTAAAAGTTAAGAAAGAAAAATATTTTAAAATAATAATAATAATAATAATAATAATGGAACAAAATATAAACCAAGATTAATATATGATAATGTAATAATTAAGAACAGAAAGTGTTAATCATAAATTAATAATATAAAAGTACATGTAATAATAAAAGAAAACCTATTGAATATGTGTGTGTAGTTTATAATAGAAAAGAGAAAAGAAAATGTTAATAATCAAATGTAGGGATATATATATATATATATATATATATATATATATATATATATATATATATATATATAAAGAAGGACATCTATATTACATATGTACATATATAACTGTGAGTGTATGGCACTCGTATACATATCTGGCTGCAGTGGACCCTGCTGTACCCCCTCCTAATATAATCGATAATTTTAATAATAATCTTTATCTCCCAACGTCCTGAAGTTGTTTATCTGTTTTTCAGATTGCTTAAAATATTTATTGCTAATAGGATCATATTTTGGGCAGTTCATTAGGAAGTGTACCTCTGTCTCTACCTCACCTGTCCTGCAGTGACCACACACTCTGTCCTCTCTCTCTCTTCTGTTTCCTGTCTCTTTTCTTTCTCTTGCTATCTTTCTGCATTTTCTCTTTCTCTCTCTGGTGTTCTGTCTCTCTCCCTCCCTCTGTCTCTCACTTTCTCTCTCTCTCTATCTCTCCTCTCTCTGCCCTTTCTTTTCTCTCTCTTTTCTATCAGTCTTCTTTTCTCTCTCTCTCTCTTTTTCAATCTCTCTCTTTCTCCTTTCTCTCTTCACTCTTTTGGGCTTTCTCTCTCTTTCTGCCTCTTTTCGCTCTGTCTCTTCTCTGTTTCTCTCTCTCTCTCTCTCTCTCTCTCTCTCACTCTCTCTCTCCCTCTGTCTCTCACTTTTTTCTCTCTATCCCGCCCTTCTCTCTCTCTCTCTCTCCCTCTTCTCTCTCTCTCTCTCTCTCTCTCTCTCTCTCTCTCTCTCTCTCTCTCTCTCTCTCTCTCTCTCTCTCTCTCTCTTCCCTCTCTCTCTCTCTGTCTGATATGATGGATGGAGTTTAAACACATGGTTGATTTATGAGAAGTCGACTCCAACTAATCACTCGGCTCTGACCGCAGTTCGAGGGCAGCAGCTGCCGATGATGTAATATTAATTATTAATGGGACATTTCCGTCCGGCAGGTACAGCGTCTGTGTGGGCAATCAGAGACTGATAGACAGAGACTGTAGGGGAACTCTGGGGAAACCTCAAGAGAGTGACAGACAGAGAGATAGAGAGAAAGATAGAGAGAGAGAGAGCGAGAGAGATAGAGATACAGGTGGTAAACGTCATCTCTCTCTTTCACCGCACTGAACTGAATTGATGTTAAAGTGTGTGTTCTTCCCACATCAGTCCAGTTTGGTCTTTCAGGTTACTGATGACTTTGCTAATGTAAAACACTGTATTTAAGAGGAAATGATGCACATTTCTGAATCACGTAAATGTAATTAGCATTGCCTGCTATAACTGCCCTGATCTGTTTTTAGGTTTTACCCATTTGACTTTAATCAAACGTGGCCTCCTCACGAGCTGACAGGTCACTCTGCTTTCACATCTAATCATTTCATAAAAAAGTCTCTATGCTTTTATTATGATGCTACGACTCTACAGCGTCACAGGATTCCTACTTTAATTAGTATGAAGCTGTAAAAAATGTTAGATGTTAGAGTTCTAATAAATTATTATCCAGAATGCCTCATATTTGAAATGTGCTGATCAAATCTCCAGCTTTAAATGTTGATTAAAACATCTTAAAATACATTCTGGTGTTTAGCTTATAGTATTTCAGGCGACACTGTATTTGCTACTTTAAAGATAATATCAACATTTGAAGGATTTCATTCCAAAACACTGTGTATCCATTTGTAACAGTTTTGGTGACACTTTACCGTAGGCTGCTGTTCATAAGGCTTCATGACACCTACATAAACTCATCATCACAACTGACTTGACTCTACATAAATGTTTACAAATGCTTATTCCAATATGCATCATTCACCATAATGATGTTATGTCAGTTGTCATGACAAGTTTATGTAGTCTTATGAACAGAATCCTACAGTAAAGCATTGCCAGATGTGAGTTTTTAAAAGGTGATATATTTTGGAAAAAACATTTTTATTTCTCTATATTTCTCGCCGCTGTCAGCACAAAACCTCATGTCTAAAAATGGCATAAAATGCCTAAAAATGCAGAAAATAACATAAACACACTTTACAGAGGCTGCTGTTCATAAGGCTTCATGATACCTACATAAACAGAATATAACATAAAAATATAAATGTATATACTATGTATAAAATACACTTATATACTAATATACAACTACAAAATTTCAAACTCCAGATTTTCATGGGTGTGTCATTAAACCATCTATCTGTCTATCTCTTTCTCTCTCTCTCTCTCTCTCTCTCTCTCTCTATATATATATATATATATATATTCTATCATTTTCTACAAAATTATAATCTATAATAAATCCAAAAAATACATAAAATCTCTTTAACTCATTAATAAATCTCATTAACCTACATTTAAAGCTAAGAATGTTTTTTTTTCCTTCTCCTGTAAAGTTACTTTTTTTTCACAGCGATGATATATATGTGTATATCACTTGTGATATTATCAGTAATTACTAGCAATTAATTTAAATTAATATGAAATGGGTTTAACGCCACACGTGTGAAAAGTCTAGGGTTTGAAATTTTCTGAGAATTGCTAGATTCTCACTGTTACTCTAAATTTCCTGTAAAGATTGAGTGATCATAAAGCAGCTGTGTGTCAATGCTTTGACTATATTTATCTTCATGTTCACCAAAGTATCAGGTTCTAAATAATGTCACACTTTTCTTTTCCAAACTCTTACTAAAAGCACAGATTGATGCTTTTTTGGTCCAAACATGGTTTGAGTGCTGATGAGCTCTGACATCACAGGGGGGAGACAGTGTGAAACATCCAGTGAAATTGATTCTGCCCTGAAGGCAGAGATTCGGAAAAGCCTCCCCTGGTTCAGCGTATGTGCCCCGTTGACCTGCACTGACCTGACGGATATGGAGAAGTCTCCGGGTGAACTCTGGCTGCCGCGGATCAGAAAGGCTCCGACTTCTTTGGACATCAGAATCTCCTCGGCTGCACCGCGAGAGGCGCTCTCCTGGAACCAGCTGAAAGAGATCGGATAAATAAATAAATAAATTAATAAATAAACAGGTGATGGTGCATGTCCACACTGGTCAAGCACACCATGCAGCTCACACTCACTTGGGTGTTGGCCTGTCCACATAGTTTTTAGGCACGAAGCCCTCGTGGCCGTGCATTTCAGCCTTATACCAATCATCCTGAGAGCCCAGGATCTGCACAGAGAGACATGTTAAAGGGGAATTCCACTAATTTCTGCATAATTAAACGGTTAAGATATAAGCAAAGTCATTCAGAGTGGTTTGTTGTGAAATGCTCCATTTTAGTAGAAGTTAATGAGTCAGAACTGTTCACAGTGGTGGTGATAGGAACCGGACATCCACCTCTAAAAGCTCCCACATAGAAAGTTATTACATGAAATGGTTATGAATTCACTGCCTGATGTCTGAGGCATTGAACAATATTTCCTTCTCAAAGTTTTTTTTTTTTTAACCCTTAGAACCCGAAGCCTGCATTTCAGACAAAATGCGTGGTTGACTTCTAGGCTTCATAACTTCACATCGGTTTAAGCTACAGACCTGATCCACATATCAGAGCACTCAGCAGACCCACCCCTAACTTGCATGACATTACTGAGCTGTGACATCGACATCAGTGAGTAATTTGGCTCGGAAAATCACCCAAAATCCTGATATTATTGCTCTGCTTTTAGCCGTCATATTCCAACAAAGGGTTAACAGAAAAGTACCTTTACAGGAGAAGAAAAAACACTCTGAACTTTCAATGTAAGTTAATGTAACAATATTTAATTTTAAGTCGTTTTTGGCCATTTCTGTTGGTCTAAGTGTCACAAAACCTTCAAATTCGAAGGTAACTTGCACTGAAAGTTAAGAGTTTTTTCTTCTCCTGTAAAGGTACTTTTTTTAGAGATACAAGTTTTCGGCTTAAAATGTATTCTTTAATGGTGGAGGGGTACATGTGGGGCAACATGAGGCAAAATAGTTCCCAAAAAAATATTATGTTCATATTTATTACTATTTTACCATAAACAATATTCCATATAAAACTCAGAAGACACGTGTTGGTTCACTGGTGGTTTTGGATCGTAAATAAAATGGCTATATTTGTGCTGTAGATGTTGTCACCCCCCGGTTCCTATCACCACCACTGTCTGAGTTTGTTTCCATCTCAACCTCTAAACTATTTAGAGAAGTTTTTCAAGTAACATTTTTCACTATTACCTTTCAATGAGCTAATTAAAACCACCTATGTTTAGTTAGCATAAATCAGCTGTGTGTTAATCCTGAAATATATCGCTGCTGTCCGACCAAACCCCTGTATCTCCTGTACCTTTACAGGAGAAGGAAAACCATTTCTTTGGTCTATTCATCACGCAACTTACACGCAATGTAAAGGGCAACAGGTATTTTCAAATTACGTCAAACACTGAAAAAGATGGAGATACAAAGTTTTGTTCTGACAGCAGTGATATGTATGTGTATATATATATATATATATATATATATATATATATATATATATATACACACAACACTCAGCTTCATGTTCATCAAAGCGCCTTCTTCAGTAAGAAAAGCAGGTTCTAAATGACAATTTGAGAGTTTTATTTTCCAAACTACTTTTAAAAGCACACACTGAAACTCTTTTGGCCCAAAAGTGGTTTAAACATCTGAAAGGTTTGAGTGATGACGTCAGAACAAGGGGATAAAATGAGCTGTATTCCACATCTAAGGCTTGTACCAGGTGTTCCTTTCAGCTTTGAAGAGTTTCACAATGAAAACTGACCAAACACAAACTTTATTTAATACATGCTACAACGCGTAAACATGCTCCTTTGTGTTACAAACACTTTGAAATGCTCATTTTGACCAACAGGCAATACCGCACAGCTGTAAACATGAACACCCATCACCGTCACTGCTTGTTTTCTGCGTTAGCTACCTTCAGAGTGTCTCCTTTCCGAAAGCTGAGCTCGTCCTCCGCCGTGCCGTTGAAGTCGTACAGTCCTCGGGCCTCCATGGCAACGAAACTGCGGACTCTGGAGAAAGAGAGGGAGGATTTCAAAAGAAAGGATATGACAAACACGGAAGACCCTAAAGGCAGCACCCAGAAAAAAAAAAAAGAAAAAGAAACGTGTTAACCTCAGCTTTCTGGTGTCTGATAGAGGCCGAACACCTGCTCTCGTGTCTGCCGGGCCTGTGAGCTCGGGTGCAGCGCGTGCGGTTAGTCAGCCATTCAGGCGTGAGCATTAACCAAACACAGGGAGGAAAAAAATGGGGCACGTCGCTGAACGCAGAGACACGTTTTCTCTTCTTGAAGGCTTCATTCTGGCTCTGCTAAACATGCAGTTCATTCAAATTTACTTGGAAAGCTCATATATTACATTTTCATTTCAAGTTCCAGAACTATCCATAAAAATCTCAGGCTTATTACATACTAAGGCTTATTATTCAGTAACTACAGGGACTTCAATGCAAACTGGTTGAGCTATTCTTAGGTTATAGAAGTGTGTAATAAAACTTCAGGCCCACCGATGGGCCCTGGCCATGTAAGGGGTTATTTTAAAGGGAAAAAAACAGAAAAAAAAAAAAATCCTGGACCAAAGATTAAGTACTCCAGTATGGACATTTGTGTAGGTTTATGCATCAAACAACTTTTCATGATTTATCCCATTAAAATCTCAGGCTTATTACATACTAAGGCTTATAATTCAGTAACTGCAGGGTCTTCAGTGCAAACTGGTTGAGCTATTCTTGGTTACAGTAGTGTGTAATAAAACTTTAGGCCTGCCGGTGGGCACTGGCTATGTAAGGGGTTACCAGAAAAACAAGATTTTAAGAGATGAAGTCCTCCAGTATGGAATATCCACAGCAAAATCATTTCAACCTAAACCGTGGTTTTAACCTATGGCCTACAATGACTGACAAAGAAGTATGTGCTGTCAGCATAAAGCTACAAAGGGTTGCAAGAAGATGGTAACTGCTTAACATTTAATGTCACATGTTAACCTTTATGCCTTCTTTGGTATGAAAAGCAGGTTCTAAATGATGATTTGAGAGTTTTATTTTCCAAACTATTTTTAAAAGCACACACTGAAACTCTTTTGACCTAAAAGGTGATGACGTCACAACAAGGGCATAAAATGAGCCTTATTCCCCAGCTAAGGCTGGTATTAGGTATTTCTTTCAGCTTTGAAGTGTTTTGCAATGAAAGTCGGCCAAACACAAACAGCATTCTATTTAACATATCGCTGCTGTCAGAAGAAAACCTCATATCTCCATTTTTGTCGTTTTTCAGTTTTTGACATAATATGAAAACACTTATTGCTCTTTACATTGTGTGTAAATTTCATGATAAATGGGCAACAGGAAAGGGTCCAAAATTGCTTGGAAAAAAATCTGGTTCCATTGACTTACATTAAAATTAAGGTAGGTTTTTTCCTTCTCCTGTAAAGTTATCATTTTGGAGATACAAGGTTTTCTTCCGACAACAGCGATACGCTACAACAAGTAACGTCGCTGAACCCAGAGACACGTTTTCACTTCTTGAAGGCTTCGTTCTGGCTGTACCAAACATGCGGTTCATTCAGATTTACTTAGAGAGCTCATATCGTACATTCTTATTCTATTTCTATTGTATTTAGGCTTGTCAACTTGTGACATTTGTGGTTTATGCATCAAACAAGTTCCAGAGCTTTTCATGATTTATCCCCTTTAAAATCTCAGGATTATTACATACAAAGGCTTATAATTCAGTAACTACAGGGACTTCAATGTAAGCTGGCTGAGCTATTCTTAGGTTATAGTAGTCTGTGATAAACCTTAGGCCTGCTGGTGGGACCTGGCTATTTAAGGGGTTACCAAAAAACAAGATTTTAAGAGATGAAGTCCTCCAGTATGGAGCAAAATGCTGTGAACCTAAACAGTGATTTTAAATTATGACCTGCAATGAAAGATGTAGATAAGTATGTACTTAATGTCAGCATGAAGCAACAAAGGCTTACAACAAGATAGTAACTGCTTGACATTTACCTTCACATATTAACCTTTATATATGCCATGTATGAAGAGATTGATGGCAGTGTTGAAACACTAGCAGCAGCCCTGAGTGAACAGGAGCTCTTGCTGTTCATAGCGCAGCCACGCTTGAGTGTGACTGCGGCTGATATTCAGCTGAAAGACTGTCCAGGCTAAAGCTAGCGATGCAATGCTCATGCAAAGTGACACGGCGAATGCATGTTCACTGGCACTGTGAAACACGAAATTAGGTTACTATCAAAGTTTTGGTTTTACTTCATGAACAAATAATAAAAAATAAATAAAAGAAGCTCATGACAGTATTTTTCATGACCTTCAAGGATGATTTATTATTTTTCAAGGATAATTCATTGCTAGATTTTGGTGTGTTTAGTTTCCATGACTTCCCACGTTTTCCGGGACCCATATGACCCTCAACTAAAAAACTGTTATGCTTCATTTTTACATACTCATTTTCTAACCTCATGCTTATAATCAGGGAATGACATTTGATCTGACACTGTTAGAAATAAAGGTTCTGTTCAGGTACATTTTTTGTTCATCAAGGTACAAACAATGTAATTCTTCTCTCAAAGGTCCAACAGTGGTTTTAAGGTCTGATTGTGAGCCTTAAATAAGTTTTTCCAGGTGAAAAGTTTGTATTTGTACCTTTTCATAACTGAATGTTTTAAAACAGAACAGTAAAATAAAAGCCTGGAGGCGAGACGGGGTGTGTGGAGTCAGTACAGCTTAGAACATATCATTTCAGTGGATTATGGTTCAGTTATGTTCCCTGACTGAAGGTACTGAGATGGAGCCTTGAGGGTCCCACCCCAGTGACAAGAGGGGCACTGCCCCAGTTTCATACCTTTATTTCTGTGTATGACTGTGTATTGATACAATTGTATGCAAAAGTTTGGGCGCCCCTGGTCAAAGGACATGTTATTGTTTATTGTCTAAGTGAAAATTAGTGAACACCTGCTCTACAGGCAGCACACCCCTACTGTTTATTTGCAGAATTGAACAAATTAGATGAAAAACATCTAATTCTAGCCTGTGCAAAAGTTATGTATATATATATATATATATATATATATATATATATATAATATATATATATATATGTGTGTGTGTGTGTTCAATTCAGCAAATAATTAGCAGAAAAATGCCACATTTAAGTGTGTTCTCTGTAGACGATGTGTTCACTTACTAAGAGGGTCCACTGCTGATCTTCGGGGGAACTCGGCACTCCAGAAGATTTGGTTGGTTTTTGGTGGTTACTTTGACGTCTGCTTGAGAAATTATTTCATTGCAGTAAAAAGACTTTCATTCGGGCTGTTTTGGGCTCACAGTTCATTCTGATTTGCTTAAATGCAGTTACTGAAGGGTTTTCTAGAGTTTCAGCTCTTACAGGAAGCACCATAAGAGCTGTGCATCCTGTAAAACATTGAACACCTCACACACACACACACACACACACACACACACACACACACACACACACATGCACTTGCAAGTATATGCTTGCACTCTTCCTTTATGAGCAAAAGCCACGTTTTAGGTCAAAAGTGTAAATGGCTGTTTCGCCTGTTTACCACTTTAATCTGAAGGCTATTTTGATTCTTCCTGAAAGTGGAACTGAGCAACAAGAAACAAGAACTTTTAAGTTGTAGTTTGTGTCTGAGATATTGACACACATCTGAATATGTAAAATATCCTCAAGACTGGAGCTGTTTTCTCACACACACTCAAGATAGACAGCTTCTTACAGCAGCATTACACTACACAGGTTAAGAGACGGGGGCTCAAGTCTGCAACTAGGAATTGAATCGCACTCGAGTCACATATTGACTTGCCCTTGAAGGGGAATTCCACTGATTTTTCAAAATTTCTGCATTATTAAATGGAAAAGACGTAAACAAAGTCATTGAGAGTGGTTTGGTGTGAAACGCTTCGTTCTAGAGAAACTTACAGTCAAAATTGTTCACAGTGGTGGTGATAGGAACCAGACGTCCACCTCTAAAAGCTCCCTCACAGAAAGTTTCTACATGAAATGGTTATGAATATATTGCCTGATGTCTGAGAAAGTTTTATGATGGTTTTAAAAAAGATTTTGGCCTAAAATGTGTTTTTATTAAAATTAATGGTGGAGGGATACATGCATGGCATTTTAAGGCAAAATAGTCCCCAAAGAAAACTTATTATTTTCAGATTTACCAATATGTTACCATCGTCATCATTGTATGTAAAACCTCAGAAGACTCGTGTAGGTTCACTGGTGGTTTTGGATAGCAAATAAAATGTCTATATTTGTGTTGTCGTCAAGGTGATCCCCGGTTCCTCTCACCACCACTGTAAAGAAATCAGAGTCTGTGAGTTCCTCTATAGTGAACACCAATTTCACACCAAACCACTCTGAATGACTTTATATCTCAACGGTTGAATAATACAGGAAATTTGCAAAATCAGTGGAATTCCCCTTAAACAGACTCGAAACATGACTGGGGCTCGAAACTTACGACGCTACCGCAGAGCGTCGTAATTTGGGTGGTGGATCATTCTCAGTACTGCAGTAACACTGACGTGGTGGTGGTGTGTTAGTGTGTTAGGTGGTGTGTTGCACTGGTACGAGTGGATCAAACACAGCAGTGCTGCTGGAGTCTTTAAACACCTCAGTGTCGCTGCTGGACTGAGAACCAAAAACATCCAGCCAACAGTGTCCTGTCGGCAGCGTCCTGTGACTATTGATAAAGGACTAGAGGATGACCAGTGTCTAATAGAGTGGACAGTGAGTGGACACAGTGTTTAAAAACTCCAGCAGCACTGCTGTGTCTGATCCACGCAGACCAGCACAGCACACACTAACACACCACCACCACGTCAGTGTTACTGCAGTGCTGAGAATGATCCACCACCCAAATAATACCTGCTCTGTGAGGGTCCATGGGGGTTCTGACCACTGAAGAACAGGGTAACCAAGTATGCAGAGAAACAGATGGACTATAGTCTGTAACTGTAGAACTACAAGGTGCTCCTATATGGTCAGTGGAGCTGATAAAATGGACAATGATTGCAGATACAAGGAGGTGGTTTGATCAGTGTACATGTATATGTATCATATCAGTGTACATGTATATGTATCATACACATAGTGTACACATACAGTATAAAAAACATGGAGTCCTATCATACACTGAAATATCCAGTGTATACAGGTATGCATTTGTGCAATCTGTGTCATTGAAACCTGAAGGTTTTCCTATAATAAAAGTTTCCTAATTTGAAGCTGTGCTGGTTTGTATTAGATGATTACTTTAGTACAAATAAATTATGATCCAAATTCATTTGCATATATAATGGATACATGAATACAACAAGCTCATATGACTGATCAAGTGTTTGGGGGCCTCAGCTATGAAACCTGACCAAGATAGCAGGTACCAGCCAACTGATGAAGATGTGAAACACACTTTTATCTTATGAAACCAAAAACAACACAGATATTAGACAGTAAACAGAGAGAAAGTACCTTCCTCTAGTCTTGAGCCACTATATTTATCAGAGCGGTTTGTCTCTGCGCTTCTGTGATGTGAAATACAGGCATAAAATTCAACAAAACAGAAGCAAGAAACTGCTCAACATTAAAGATTTCACTATCTAAACGCTGTATATTTCTCAGAATCAGTGTCTTTGAGTGGGACACAGAGAGGTTTAGTCTCTCGTGCAGAGCAGATAGAAACTCAGCCTAACTGCATAATTCATTTTGTGCCATGATGACATGATGGTCAGCTGCTGTTCCACAGATATAAATTCTACTAGGGGAATTAAATTAAGAACTAGGAAAAGGCAAAAAAAATATATTGTTGTTGTCGTCAGGAAACATAATAACACAATTTTTACAAAATGTCTACTTTTTTATGTTTTATTATAAAATTTTAAAACTCCAGCTGCCATTTACATTAAGTGAGCATATTGAGATGAATGGACAAACAGAAATGCCCCTGCAAGATTTACTAAAGCAGTAAGCCACGAGAGGCCAACATAAAATATAATAAAATACACAATTTTTCAGATAATAAGTTATTATTAACAATAATCGACAAAAGTATTTCGCCAAGAAATGTAGTTCCTTTAAAGTCCAGAATCGTTGCCAAGCAACCACGGACCTCTGAATAAGGAGAATGTTCGGTTGCCCATCACTGTATGTTGCAGTCATTTCACGAATGTTTTTAAGTTTTTGTTGTATTACAGTGAACATATGATAACACAGCACTGATTCATGTAAAAACTTTCTCTTTATAAGTACTTTTTGGTCACTGAATTACCACAGCGAGTCTTATTTAGCACCAATCCAGCTGTGCCCCTCTTCTCACACTGGGGCTGAATCTCAAATGGCTCACTGCTCCCTACGTAGTGCACTACATAGGAATTTAAATACTGGATCCTGCAGCCCAACAGAGCAAATACAGCTAAGAAACAGTCATTTGAGACTCAGACTCATCCACACTCGGTACACGATGCACTATTTGGCTGTAGAGGCTAGAGTTTCTAAACTTTCATAGCTAGCACACCAGTTAGGGAGTACAGAGCCATTTGGGATACAGCCTGTGTTTGATGCTACTTCTGACTGAAACACAGAAATTTGAAGCAAGTCAGTAATTTAAAGTGACATTTTCAGTCTTTTATACTGCCGTTTTACAGTTAATCATACTGTAAGTACTTTAATTCAAGCCTGTGATATTAATGATGGAGGTGTTTAGGCTGTTGGCTCTTTTAGCCTGTTAGCTAGCTGACCAGCCTAGTTCTAGTTAAGAACATAAGTTGCCAGCCACTCAGTTTAAACAAAAAAACAGGTTCTTACTTCATCAGTACACTCAGTGGTCCATGTGAGCAGCATAAGAGTCAAAGTTTATTCCATTAACGGCACAAAGGTTTTTTCGTGCCGTGGTGCAGTAATACAGAGTTCAGTCGCTGTGAGACATCATAGGTGTGGTATATTGTGGATTTTACAACGGCTTAGAACGCAGCTCAGCCAATCAGATCCGAAACTATCGGTTTTATGAATTACAGTTAAGAACGTTTTACATTCTCCTATAAAGGGGATGATAGCAATGCTATATGAACAGACAGTCAAGTACATAAATATTTGGACATCAACAAAGTTATTTTAGTTGTCTACCACAGCACACACACATTATCTAAGCCACTTATCCTCCTGGGTTGCGGAGGTGCTGGAGTCTATCCCAGCAGTCATTGGGCGGAAGGCAGGAAACACCTTGGACAGGCCGCCAGTCCATCTCAGGACAGCGCAGACATATACGTTCACACCTAGAGTCAACTTAGCATCTCCAATCGGCCTGACTGCATGTCTCTGGACTGTGGGAGGAAACCAGAGCACCCAGAGGAAACCCACACAGACACGGGGAGAACATGCAAACTCCACACAGAAAATAGGTTGCCCGGCCTGGGCAAAACAACCCAGTGCCTTGCAGCCACGAGGAAACAGTTTGAATCTTAGGGTATTTCCATCCAAACTGGGTGAACGGTGTAGGAATTACAAGCATTATTTAAAGCATAACTTTGTCCATGTCCAAATATACACACTTCATGAATCTTAAACATCATAACAACAGAGACAGATAAACCAGATAAAGTTGTCTTACAGTTGTTGTGTTGCTTGCTGGATGGGGAATATGGAGAGAAGAGTGTTAGTGGATCCTACAGGCCGTCATAACTTTACCTACAGCAAAGGAGAGAAAAACAACATTAGAAACAACATACTAGGTATGACATAGGCAGGTAGGACATATAGGTAGGAATATGACAATATTTATGGTTATCAGGATCAATTACATCACGATAGGTCAGAATACGCTTTTCTGAGCATATTGAGGACACTGTCAGTGCTTAAAAACACTTTTCAACTGCATGTTTGATCACAAAGAGAGCATAATTAGCCCTGTTTAACTGGATTTAACCCAGTACAGTGTGCAATGATAGATATAAATAATTGGAATTATAGTTTTCAATGTATTTTTTCTGCCTTATCTGTTTCAGCTTACCAGATGTCAGAAAAAATAAATGTCATAACTTATTTGTTTGTCAAATCGCCAAGCTCTACAACATATGCCATACCTGAAAAATAAAATGTCAAGCATTTAATTTAAACAGGCTTTTCCAAGACTAGCGTAACTTTAAGTAAAAGTATTAATCAAAAGGTGGTTAATATGACATGCGTTTCTATGAAGACTTCAGCTTTTGTCCACTTAATGATCCCATCAATAAACACAAGCTCAATGACATCACTGTAAGGAAAAAAACAGCCCCAGACGTTTCCACCTCCGCGCTTCACAGTAGCCTTGGTGCAGTTTTGTTGGAGTTCTTTTCAAGGCTTTCTCCACATAAAGAGACTATCATTAGTGCTAAAAGTGTTTTTTAAAACTGATAAATTGCACAAAAACTTGAATATATAAGTAGTTATCAGCATGAGGAAGTGTATATACATATAGAGTGGCTGGTATGGTGTAGTGCAGGTGCAACCAGCCCTGGTCCTGGAGATCTACCTTCCTGTAAAGCCTATTTCCAACCACAATCTGCCACACCTGCTCCACTAATTAACTTCCCCAGAGGTCTCCGATTGGCTGAATCAGATGCATTAGTGTAGGTATGGGGAGGGGCAGCATGTCAGATGTAGGTTGGAACTAAACTCTAAAAAAGTAAAGTAGATTTTGGTCACCAGTGGTGTGGTGGGTAACACCTCTGACCTCCATGCTGCAGACTGGGGTTTGATGCCCCGCCCAGGCAAACACCGTATGCAACACAAGTAAGAATCTTTGGGCAAGACTTCTAACAACTACCTTTGTAAAAATGATCAAACTGTAAGTTGCTCTGGAAAAGAGTGTCTGTCAAACACTGTAAACATAAATATAGACCCTTAGGTTTGGTTTCCTGGAGAGGTATTAAGCCTAGTCCTGGACTACACAGTGTTTTGAACAAATATTCTCCACTGAAAGCTAACTGTAGTCTAGGTTTAGTCCTTGTCTGGGAAACTTAACATTAGAGTCAGTTTCCTAGCCAAAGATTAGCCTAACCTGGAATAAAATTGTAACATCAGTGGTGATTAGTCTTGGTTTAACCCCTTAAAATCCCAGGCTTATTACATGCTAAGGCTTATTGTTCAGTAACTACATGGACTTCAATGCAAACTAGTTGAGCTATTCTTAGTTTATAGAAGTGTGTAATAAAACTTTGAGCCTGCCTGTGGGCCCTGGCCATTTATAAGGGTTAAACTGTAACATCATTAGTGAGTAGTCTAGGATTAGGCTTAATCTGGGTTGGAGAAACCAGCTTGTAGAGCTTAAGAAGTTAAAGATTTCCAATGCTTGAATGGTTAAAGGGTCCAAATATTTTTTGTGGCCACTGTATGTATAATGAATAATATATTTATGGCAAACCAGCTGTGGCTATTCACAATTTGTCAAGCCCATTCATTCATCAAAGGGTGTCACAGCGCTGGAATACATTCATGTTTGTAGAACAATCGACCCCAAAAGGCCTCAACATTTCTCCTACTCACACTGAGAACCTCAGAAAATTTCAGAGCTCAGTGCTCTGTGGCTGTGCAGTATATTGTTTGTTAAGTCTTATATCTGATATCACAGAAGGCTGTAATACAGCAATAATCTTCTAACCCAGGGGTTCCCAAGGTCTGCACCCTACTCATGTTTTCCCCCAGTTTGGACACTGACCCAGCACATGAGGAGCTTAATAAGATGAATCAGGTGTGCTTGAATGAGAAGAAGCACAGAAATGTGCATAGTGTGGGACTGAGATGCGGAACCCTCAACTCTAAACAACCACTAACCAACTTCACACACTCTAGATTTGGTCAAAACAGTTTGGTCATGACAAAAGTCACAGACCCTTTTTTAGTATCAGGATTAGGGCTGCAACAACAAATCGACATTATCGATAATGTCAATAATAAAAAAATGATGGCGATGAATCACATTATCGATTAGTTGGCTTGATGGCGCATCTCATTGACATCACATTTTTTAAGGAGGGAAATACAGATAGTGCAGACTGCAGTATACACATTTAAATACGATGGTTCTTCAAGGGTTCTTTAGTAAAGAAAATGGTTCTATAAGGAATCATGAATGATCATATTGATGGAGAATGCATTGTATATGGTTATATATACACCCTTTTTAAAAAGAGTTCTATGTTGTTCTGCTATTGTTACTTTGTCAAGCTTGTAATAATAAAAGAACCCTTTTTGGTGCTATGTAGAACCCTTTTCAACAATGTTCTATACAGAACCATCAGCAGCACATTCTCCATTAATCTGAAGAACGCTGTTATAATGCAAAGAGCCCTTTAATCATGCAAAGGATTTTTTGAGTGTTTATGGTTCCTTATAAAATCATTTTCTTTACTAATGAACATTTGAAGAACCATTATTTTTAAGTGTGTAGCACCAAACACATCCTAAAAAATCAAAAACAAGGAAAACATTTCACTCTAACATCGTCTAAAATATGGTTTACTGTACGATATGTACAACCAAGCTCAGCGGACAGCATGACGGTCAGGTGTGAGTATGAGAAAGAATATACAGTGCATTCACAACAGAAACTCAGCGCAGGGAGATACTAAGATAATGGTGAGATGCTGTACTAACATGCACTTTATAATCTGATAACTGCAGAAAATCAGATTTTGTCAGTAATTCGTGTAGCGCATTTACATGCACTTGAGTAATCAAGTAACGGTAAAACTCCAGGTCTACATGAAACAGGCAGTAATCAGATTTCTACAGAACCCTGCTGGTGACATCCTGTATAAATAAAGATAATGTGTGGCCTTAGTAAGGCATGGGGATGGGATAATCAAGTTGTGGCCACAACTTAGTAAGGCGTGGGAAATGAGATCATGCCTTACCAAGTCGTGGCCACGCCAGGGGGACGGTGGAAGGGGATAGGCAGGGGAGACTGTATATCTGTCACGTGCTACGTGTTGAACTCACTGTCAAGAGTAAGAGATGGGCGATAAACAGACAAAGAGGAGAACATCTGAAGAACAAAGATTGACAAAGAATTTTTCAGATCAGGCGAGGGCGAAGAGCCGTGTTAACATCGGTGTAGAGACCTCTGAGAGCTGATTGGGGCTTCTTGTTGTTTGTCAGCTTCTTGTTTGAATTTTCCCTGTTCAACCGTAAATGGTGCAGCAGATGCATTCAGACTGTACCTGCTGCACCATTTAAGATGGAACAGAAAAATCAAACTAGAAGAGCTGACAAATAAGAAGCTGTCTTTAGCTTTCTCGAGACTTCAAAGGTATGAAAAGGGATGAGGAGGTTGCTGTGTGTGGGTAACATTAACTCATTTTTGCTGTTTCACAGAACAAATAGGTTGGAATTGTTTTGTTCCATTTGCTAACGTCTGTGACAGCTAATCCCAGCTAGTTAGCTTCTCAGTTTGCTAACCCACAACCAAGCTAGTTGGTTACATTGCTTGCTGTGTGGCTGTTCATGGTATCATTGTATTTGTCCATACAATTTTTATGAAGGGTAACAAAGACCATAAAAAAACAAGCTAGCCTAGTGTCGTTAACCTTGGCATTGCGCGTCCATGAGCTTTGGGGAGCGGAGCTTCTGAAGGAGCACTGAAGGGAGGAGTGTATTTGTTTTGCTGTTGAGTCAAACATTAACAATCGTTCTCCAGAATCGCTTACGGCACCTTTAATACAGAGAACCAACCACCCAACCATCTCGGACCGTCATGTAAGGTTTGTTTGTGCTGTTCCTTTACTGTTTCTGCACCTTTCAGAAACAGTTTTCAGGAGCAACAAACATGTTGCTGTGAAATTGATAAAAAAGCCCATTTTATAAAACATCATTTGGATCCCAAATCATTGATTAATCAAAGTTAAAATAGACCAACTAATTGATTCTGAAAATAGTTGTTAGTTGTAGCCCTAATCAGGATTATATTTAGGTAGAGATCATCCACAGACAAATGCAGGTATAAACGCACCCAAGACTCGTTTGAAACAGATTTAGATCTGACTGCTCAAACCACTTTGGGAGGTCGGAGACACACAAGGGTAAATGCACAGAACGCCTGCATTTTTATGTGGATAATCTCTGTCCAGATATATACTATTTTCATTTTGCACAAGGGTAAATGCATATAAAGGGAAAATCAAGGAACACCACCAGCAATTGGTTGCTGTATATAAGCTAATTTGCATACCAAACACCACACAGCTAACAGTTTTTAATCTGGAGGCGCATTGGGTCACTAAGTGTGAATGCACGAAGTTACATTCTTCACGGTTACAACGCAGATTAAAAGACCAGGTATAAGCAGAATAACAGTTATTGGGGCAATTAAGAGGCACAACCATCTAAGTGTTGGCCCTATTGTTGGGAGATCGCTCTCACTGGGTGGGTAGGATGGCTCTAATTATTAATATGAGTTTGATGATAAGTTATTGTTTTCTCTCTGGTCTCAGTTTGTAGAAAAATAGCACATCTTGTTTGCTACTTCTTAATATTGTAACAAACAGGAAAAAGAAATGCAGAAGCAAAAGAGATTGCATAGCCATGAAACACGTTATGTAATTACACACTATGTCAGTTATTACACAAATTATCAAGCCTAATCACAATATGCAGCAATATGATCACAATATGGAATTTCATACACATCGTACAGCCGGATAATGATGGAGAACTAAACATACTGCCTCCAATGCGACCAATATCACTGATTAAAATCACACGCCAAACTTCCTCTGCGCTCATATCTCATCATCAGCAGGAGACGAGCTGATCTGAGCTGATCTGAGCTGATCTGACAGGAAGCCTGAAACACAGGCAAAATAAGAAAATGAGAAAATAAATCGGAGCTTCTGTTCCACACTCAGACAAACAGGGAGAGAGAGAGAGATAGAGAGACAGATACAGAGAGAGAGAGAGAGAGAGAGATAGAGACTCAGTGACCACAGCCTGTCCATAGAACAGGGCAGGTATAAAAAGTCCTGGCTGCCCAGAAAGGAGAGGCGGTGCGGTCACTGTCTGAGGTGAGGTCGAGACAGAGGTGCACTTTCTTCTTCGCTGTGAAAAATACAAACAGGCAAGAGAAATTTACACAAAACAAACGAGAGAGAGAGAGAGAGAGAGAGAGAGAGAGAGAGAGAGAGAGAGTTTGTATAAAATACAAACAGGCAAGAGAAATTTACACAAAACAAACGAGAGAGAGAGAGAGAGAGAGAGAGAGAGAGAGAGAGAGTTTGTATAAAATACAAACAGGCAAGAGAAATTTACACAAAACAAACGAGAGAGAGAGAGAGAGAGAGAGAGTAATGAAGCTCTTTCAGCTTTAAGAGGAAGCGAACAGCACAGGATAAATCACAGATTCAATTATATTAAATTACTAAAGCACAAGGCCGGCCTTTACTGCTCTTATAACGTAGAGAATGTCTGTACCCTGCCGGACATACACTCGCCGGACGCACACTGCCGGACACACACTCGCCTGACAGATGTTTACTGCTTCTGAAAATAGATTAACTCTGAAACGTTTCTACAGATTTTTCACTCTGTTAAAACGACAGCTTAACAAATAACATTTACCAGATCAGCCAAGACATGGTGCTTCTTTAGTAAGCTAACGTAGCTAACAAGTAATGGAAGCTTGTACCCCACAAATTAGCATTGTGCTAACTTATGTATAAACATCAACAAAAGTACATTAGAGAGCTAAAAAGAGTAGCAGCCAGCTTAAAGCTTGAACTTTGCTTGTACCTTTGAACTACATCAGACCTGAGGGCTTCACTTCAGCAGCAGCAGCAGCTAAGCTAATTAGCTAAACAGTCAGGATGTTTCTGAAACCACCAAGTGCCAAATTAAGCTCTGAAATGAGTCAATGCGAGCGCTAGACGCTGAATCTAAGAATGAACTTGCACTGTATTCCCACTTTGAGGGATGAATTTGACCGTTTGAGCTATGAGAAAGAACACAGGATGTTTAGCGTTGCACACTTAAACTTAGCTGAGAAGTAAATGGCTAAGCTAGCTGCAACAGTAACCTTCAAACCGCACAGCTTGCTCACAAGATATACAAGTGCTTTTTTAATAATATTCATTTTATGTTAATGCTGTGTTTAATTGAACAACATTTATAGAACATTAGCGCTCCAGCTGGTCACGCTAGCTGATTTCCCTCAGAAAACTGTGCAAAGTTTTTGTTTGATGGTCACTTTTGCAGCTAATGTAGCTACTTTCCTCTCAGCTAAGCTAATCAGTTAAACAGTCAGGATGTTTTTGAAACTATTAAGTGCCAGATTAAGCTCTAAAACGAGCCAATCTGAAGGCTAAACGCTAATTTAAGAAAAAACTAAAATATATTCCCACTTGGAGGGATAAATTTGACTGGTTGAGCTATGAGAAAGAACACAGGATGTTTAGTGTTGCGCACTTCGGTTTAGCTGAGAAGTAAGTTGCACTGTTAGCTGCAAAAGTTACCATCAAACCACACAGCTTAATCATAAGTGTGCCTTTTTGCTAATATTAATTTTATGTAGAGTTAAGGAGCAGAACCCGGTTAATGCTGGCTAATTAGTGTCTTTAATTTAACAACATTTAGAACATTAGCGCTCCAGCTGGTCACTTAGCGCTGATTTACCTCAGAAAACTGAATAAATGCGAGGAACTTATGTAACACAGCACTCATTTGCAAATGCTGTTACTGACAAGTGATTTTGGCCTCTAGACAAGAAAATATGGATTTATTTGTCCACAGGACCAGTCTTGACAAAAGCTTAATGTCAAGGCTTGCTAATAAATAAGTCACAGAAAGAAATCCATTATAATTTCCCATCTACATTGACTTAACACAGTTTAAGGCGAGTGTGTGATGATTTAGGCATGCAGTTAGCACAATGTTAATTCATAGGGTACAAGTTTCTACTACCTGTTAGCTACATTAACCTCACAGCTCCAGCAGAAAACTAAAGAAGCAAACTTGTCTTGTCTGATCAACTGTGTTGGGGGTTGAGGGGGCAACTGTATATGAGTTTTTTGTCACTTTAAATTTATACAGGCCTTGTGAAGTTTTGGTGAACTGGATTCTTTTTAAGCACAGAAACTGTCAGATCTCTCTGACACCACGTTCCCTTATCAAGAGCAACGGTTCACCTATTACACGCATGAAAAACAAGAGGCTCTTCAGAGGAGAGAGTGAGTGGGAAAGGTCAGGGGAAAAAAGCATGACGTTCCGCATTCCAGCAGACAGAGCGTGATGACAGACCTCCCGTTCTGCATGTTTCTAAAGTCTAACCTCCGGATATTTGATATTCTCCAGCGTTTAGATCACTCCACCAGTGAACAAACAATGAACAAATCATCAAAGTCCTGCTGAAGCTGAAGATGAATCATTTCAAAAAAGATCCATAAACAAATATACCATAAATTCCCAATGGGAAAATAACTATTAGGGGTCAATGAAAGCCTGACGCTCCTTTGTAAATCACACAGACCTGTCACGTTTACTGCACAGTAGTCTGATCTCAGTTATTTGAGATGACTGCATTTATTTTCCACATGTTTGTCTTGCAACAAACAGAATGTGGGTAGATTTTTCAATCAGGTGGGTGGAGGCAAATAAAAGAAATCAAGAGTGGGGCTTGATTTTTTCCTCTCGCTCAAAGATGAATAACATCACTATACTTCAAGAAATACTTATCGAGGGGTCCTTTTGGGGCATGTTGCCTTGAGGCAACATTGTGTGACAATGGAAAGCAATGATAAAGCGCATCATATAAGAAAGAGAACTCTAAATATTTGGAAAAATATACCATTTGTTGATCTTTAAATACTAAAAATATTATTAAAAAAGAGAGAACAATTCTATTTCGATTTACCTTTCAGGCAACTACACTATATGGACAACTGGGACACAGCTCCTAAGTATTGATTTCAGGTGTTTCAGCCACACCCATTGCTAAGAGGTGGATAAAATTAAGCTCTCGATAGACAGACACTGGCAGTGTCTTGGGATGCCACCTCTGCCACAAGTCAGTCTGTGAAATACCGTCCTCTAGATCTGCCCCTGACAACTGTAAGTGCTATTATTGTGAAATGGAAGTGTCTACGAGCAACAACAGCTCAGCCACGAAGTGGCAGACCACACAAACTCAAAAGTGGGGTCGCCGAGTGCTGAAGCTCACAGTGCCTGACCTCTGAATCACCCACTAAAGAGTTCCAATTTGCCTCTGGAAGCAACATCAGCAAAAGAACTGCACATTAGGAGCTTCACGAAATGGGTTTCCATGGCTGAGCAGCTGCACACAAGCCCAAGATCAAAATGCACAATGCCAAGCGTCGGATGGAGCGGTGTAAAGCGCCGCCACTCGACTCTGGAGCAGTGGAAACATATACTGTGAAGTGATGAATCAGCTTCTCTATCTGGCAGTCTGATGGACGAATCTGGATTTGGTGAATGCCAGGAGAACGTTACCTGCCTGACTGCACTGTGCCAGCTGTGAAGTTTGGCGGAGGAGGGATGATGATATGGGGTTGTTTTTTAGGGGCTGGTCTAGAACCCTTAGTTCCAGTGAAGGGAAATCTTAATGCTTCAGCACAAAGACATTTTGGACAATTGTACTCTTCCAACTTTGTGGGAACAGTTTGGGGAAGAACCTTTTCAGTTCCAGCATGACTGAGCCCCAGTGCACAAAGCTGCTCCATAAAGGCCTGACTGGGTGAGTTTGGTGTGGAAGAACTTGACAGACCCTCACAGAGCCCTGACCTCAACCCCATCCAACACCTTTGGGAACTAGAGATTGCGAGCCAGGCTCTCTCATCCAACATCACTGTCTGACCTCACAAATGCTCTTTTGGACGAACGGACAAAATTTCCCACAGACACAAAATCTTGTAGAAAGCTTCCCAGAAGAGTGGAAGCTGTTACAGCTGCAAAGAGGGAACGACTCCATATTAATGCCTATGGATTTAGAATGGGATGTCAAGTGGCTACTTCGTTTGTCATGCATTCCACTGTCACACAATGTTGCTTCTAGGCAACAAAAGCAATTTTTAGCAATATCTCATAACATTTTTAAGTAAGCTTAAGCTTTTTTATTAGTTTATTGGTTTGCTTTTTTTTGTTTTCCCCTCATTATTAACCTTTTTTGTTATTAAGTATGTATTCTAAAGTGAGGAAAGTGGGTTTGTTGCCCTGAGGCAACATCATGTGATAAAGCATTAAAAGTTGTAGATGTGATGAATTTTAAACTGGCATTGTTTAGACTGTGTAGTTGTAATAAATATACAGAATCCATAGCTGAATATAAAAGACCTGGGGGCCATGCTTACAGATGAAGTTTGCCTCTGAAAAGAAAACATTCCTGCCAGGACTTATACGACATCAAAGCACGGTAGAACTGACAGCACTGTTTCAGTTCACCATTCAACACAGCTCCGCCATTCTGTGCATCATTATCTCCAGCACTCAAAGCTCCAGCAGCTCCAACTTTAGCTCCTGTGAGATCATCACAGCTAGAACAGTCTCACAGCCCTCTGATATTTTTTGACATGATAATTCCCCTCTCGCAAAAGCAGAAATAACACATTCTGTGAGAAGTGCTGTTGCAGGAAGCGCCTGCGAAGAAACGTTATCATTTAATAATCAATTATAGATTGTCAACACCAACCACAACCCCGCTGTGCAAAAAAGCAGCATCTTAGAACGTAGCGCTAATCTGCCACATCTGAAACACTTCACTATTTACAAAGATGCTTCTTCAAGGGTTCTTTAGTAACTGGAATGGTTCTATTTAGAACCAAGAGTTCTATATAGAACCATTTCCAGCTTAAAAGGTTCTTCAGATTGATGGAGAAAACTTGACATCGTAAAATAGCAGAACCCTTTTTGGTGCTATCTGAAAAAGGTTCTATACAGAACCATATAGAACACTGAAGAACCATTTCACCACGCAAAGAACGATTTAAGCATGCAAATGGTTCTATATAGAACTCATGGTTCTAAATAGATCCAGTCCCTTTACTGAAGAACCCTTGAAGAGCCATCAGAGTGTTGAAAGTAAAAGTAAAGCTAATGTCATAGCTTTTACATTTGTTTGTTTATTTATTTATTTACTTGTTTATATTTACTTATTTACATAAAAGTCCTATATAATAGAAAACTGCCACTCATTCGAAGTAAAAGTGTTTGATGTAGTACTTAAACAATGTTTTCAAAACAATATCCTTATAGTCCATATATGGAAACTAGCCTGCAAAAAACAGCCCGTTTTGAATGTTGTGATGTCACAAAAACCAGCACGCTTACATATATCCACCTATTTTGCATACAGAAGTTTAGCTCCGCCCACTCATAATGAAGTTAGATGGAGTGTTTTAGCCGGGGCTGTATTTTGATTGATGCACAATGCAAGCCGACCAATCAGAACAGAACTCATTAACCTATGTCAGTCTTAAAGGCGCAGTAACACAAACAGCCAATTTAACTCTAAGTCAGGGGTCGCAACCCTAATGTTAGGAAGAGCCATTTTGCCCTTTCAATAAAAATCAAACCACCTTGGGATCCACAACATTTTATGTCCATTTGGCTGTAAATATGTCTCAGTATGTGCTAATGTGATAGTATAGGCAAAAAAAATATAATATAAACAAAAACACAGACTTACTCTGTTCTGCTTTAAGCTTTAGCTCAGCTATAACCACTTTTCTCGCATCTCCGGCAGGAAACTTTTCCACAAAAGTGGAATAGTTTATTGTAAAACGTCTCTCAGTGTTCGACTTTTTACGAAACTGAATTCAGCTTCTCATTCGCCAGCTTCTTGTTTGAATTTCCCGTTCCACCTTAAATGGCTCCAGAATGTAACTGCTGCACCATTTAAGGGGGAACGGGACAATTCAAACAAGAAGCTGGTGAATGAGAAGATGACTTCAGCCATAATAGGGAAGTAAAAGAGCCACATGTCGCCGATCCCTGCTCTAAGTGATACAAATGTCATGTGAAAATGAATCACGACTGTTTTTGGTACAAACGATATGAAAGTGGACCTGAAAAATAAAAAAAAACACAAGAGAAATGCAGGATATGGCATGTTCAGATCCGATTGCCGGAAACTTCTTCTTCAGTGCATCCAACTTCTGCTTTTTCAGTTCATTCCAGAGAAGTGTGAATGATTCAGAACATTCCTCGTGCGTCTGATGGTACAGCTGACATAATCTTTTCTGCTTTATTTTTCACTTCTAAGCTGCGTTCAGCCCTGAACGTGATTTGAGGGTCTGGATCAGGGGTCCCTCGGTCTCTGTGTGAAAGCCCTCTCTGATGGGCTGTGTTTAGATGATAGAGCTGATATGTTAGTCGGGCTAATGCGGCTCCACCGCTGCCACCACACACGCTCATCTGCCTTTGCTTGATAAGAAGGCCAGAGTCAGAGGGTAACCACGGCAACAGAGGAGGGAGAAGGATCTCCAAAACGATCACATCTATGACTTTTAAACAGAGCTCAGTGAAATCTCAGTGATCAGCGGCGAAATCAAAAGTGTGCTGTAAATTCTTCTGAATCATTTCTCACTCGTAACTCACAGTAACGGAGAGATTGTGTGGGAAGTGCAGATTCTAAACTTTCAATCCATACCACGTGTGTGTTTGTACGAAGAAGAGTCCTGGGGATTTTGTTTGTGAAAATAAGTTAACACCTCCCCCACAGAGAACACACTTCAACAAGCATTATTCTGCAAACTCGTAGTGCAGAATAAGTAAATAAAACATAGAAAATATATGATATAAAAATCAAATATAAATACATGATTTTTCACAGGCCTCATTTTATGTTTTTAACAGCAATTGTGCATTAAAATGTGTGGAAATGTGTTCTCTGTAGAAGATCTGTTAACTAATTAAAAAATCTACAAAACATTTCATTTGAATGTGACTCTATGACCAGAATTTTTCTTATTTGTCTGGAAAACCTATCTATATATATAATTATGTATAGATAATATTTGGCATTAGTGGAAACTCTGTACTACATTAAAGATAAAACCAAAAAGCCAAATATTATACATATATATCATATATATATATATATATATATATATATATATATATATATATTTATTTTTTTTTTTTTTATGGACAGTGGCAATATATATCATTTGACCGTATAAATAATTTGTAAAAACTAATATCACAGATTGCTGCAAATGAATTCTCTGACCAATCACAGTGCACCAGGTGTACCATTCTGACCAATCACAGCTCCAGCTGAGCTTTTGTGGGTTTTTGATGAATTAGTTATTCATGTAAGAACAAATTATTTTCAAAATAAAGCAGGTCAATATAAGTGTGACACAAATATTGTGTCCGTGCATTATTTAGTGTTGACCACACCTCTCGCTTTGGAGCGTCAGGATTTCATTTTAGACCAGAAAGATCTAAAAAGAGCAGAACGGACTCTGACGCACTTCAGTTCCTGCACTGGTAGACAGTGGATGTTCTAAGAAGTTCCACTGTTCAAATCAGTTCAATTCATTTTAATTTCTGTAGCACTGTTTACTATCGACACAAAGCAGCTTTACAGGAACCGGATCAGAACCCACTGCTGTCAGCTTTTTACACACTGCTTTCTGAAGAACAACACTTTAACTTAGACTGAATCAGCAAAGAGGTGGATAGAGAGAGACAAAGAAAAAGAAAGAGAGAGAATAAGAGAGAGAGAAGGAGCAAGTGAGAGAAAGAGAGAGAGTGGGAGAAAAAATGAAAGAAGTGGAGAGAGAGAGAATGGCTGAGAGCGAGAAAAGGTGCGAAAGAGAAGGTGGGGTGAGAGAGAGGGTGACAAAGAGAGAGGGGGATAAAAAGAGTGATGGAGAGAGAGAAAGAGAGAGAGGGAGGTAGAAAGAGAAAGTGAGAATAAGTGAGGGGGAAGAAACAGAATAAGGGAGGGAGGGAGAGAGAGAGAGAGGAAGAGAGAAATATGAAGGGGGAAGTAGAGAGAGAGAGGGGGGGAGAAAAAAGAATAAAGGAGGGAGAGAGAGAAAGCGTGAGAAAGAGAGGAAGGAAGAGGGAATGAGGGAGGGGAGAGAGAGAAAAAGAGAGAGAGGGAGGTAGAAAGAGAAAGTGAGAATGAGAGAGGGGGAGAGAGAGAGAGAATGAAACAAAGAATAAAGGAGGGAGAGAGAGAGAGAAGAAGAGGAGGTAGAGGGAAAGAGAGAGAGAGAGGAGAAAAAAGAGAGAATAAGGGATGGAGAGAGACAGAAAGAGAGAGAAATAAAGAATAAGGTAGGGAGGGGAGAAAGAGAAATAAAGTGTGAGAAAGAAAGGGAGGGAGACAGAGTGAGGAAAGAGGAGGTAGAGAGAGAAAGGGAGAGAGGGGGGGTGGAGAGAGAGACAGAAAGAGAGACAGAAAGAGAATATGGTAGGGAGGAGAGAGAGAGAAATAAAGTGTGAGAAGGAGAGGGAGGGAGAGAGAGTGAGGAAAGGGGAGAAAGAGGGAGAGAGAGAGAGACAGAGAGAGAGAGAGAGAGACAGAGAGAGAGAGAGAGAGAGAGAGAGAGAGAGAGACACTTAATCAAGCTTCTTCTGTTGTAGGACCTAATCAGGTAAAATAAAACCTTCTTAATGAATCAGCTTGACTAATTATCAGTTTGTGATGATAACATGTTTTATATATTTTAAGTTCTCCTAATGTTCCCTCGTACAGTAAGATACATATTCCGGTGGACACACCCATTTTTATACATATTTATGACATAGTAAACTTGATTAATAGTCAAAATGATTGACTATTAATGACTTGCTTAGTAATTCAGTCAACAGCAGGAGCCAGGAGTTCACCTACTGAACAGGAGTGAACGACTTCAGAGCTTACTAAGAACATCACATGACTGGGAGACATTTTGGCCAAAAATAAATCAATCAAAATAAGATGATGTCATGCTGGGCTGCCATCCAATCAGCTGCTTGTTACTGTGTGGATCATACAGTTACTATGCACTGGTTGTTGCTGTTTACAGGCTCTCTAGAATTGGTCCAAGTCCTGTCTTCTTTATGATCCATGCAGGTCTAGAAGTACTGACTAAACCCATCATATAGTCAGAAGAGTGTACTGGGATATCAGTTTTCACAATAATGATATCGTATCGCCAACCACTGACAACAAAGGCCCAAAAACGTAGAGCCCAAAATAGCAAACACACAGCATGAAATCTCAACCATGCATGTCAAAAACCACATTACATGGAATTCTACCTCAGCTACTCAGTTCAGTTCCATTGCATGACGTATCGCATTTCACACAGATGCATTTCTTAATACCGCATGTCACCTGACATGAAAATACAAACAAAACAATTCAGTGGGTCGAGATATTAATACCTAACATGCAAATAGTGAGTGGAAGGCAGACGTTACTGTAAATGCACTTCTGTTGAAGAACTTTATTTCCTTTTTGTTTAAAGGAGTGGCATGCAAAACCACACCAGATGGGTATCTCTATGAGATCTATGGGGAAGTGTCTACACACACTAGACACACAAAAATACCTTTTCTTCACTAAGCAGCAGGTTTGAGCAGCAGCAGAGGATCCAAACGTTAATGGCTTTTCCATCTCAACTCAGGAACACGGCGGAAATGAGAGTTAAGCCTAGCTAGGTTTCTTACACACTTCACAAAAGGATATATTGGCAAGTAAAGCAGCTTAAACATGTTAACCTCTTTAAACGGAAGGAAACTTGATCTTTTTAATAAAACAATCAAATAAAACACTGTTATCTCTCTGTGTGTCAAATGTTGACCTGCTAATGAGCAATGAGAGCTGGAAGGGGCGGGTGAGAACCTCCGGCTGTGAAAACTATTCACACCTCCCCACAAAGACAGCCGGGCCGAGATAAAATGGGCAACTGCAGCTCTCTGCATCTCACTGTAGAACTACAACAAACACAGTACACTATAAAATAAACACTGACATGTATGCTGACCTCAAAGTTGAAAATCCAGTTTTGTAAACCATACATAGAAATATATTCCATCAACAGTGAATATTGGGAAGATGTCCAAAACAAAAAAACAAGAAAATTGTATTTTGCAAGAAAATTGCAAAACAAGAAAATTGCATTTTGCAATAAAATTGCAAAACAAGAAAATTGCATTTTGCAAGAGAATTGCATTTCACAAGAAAATTGCATTTTGCAAAAAAAAAAATGCAAAACAAGAAAACTGCATTTTGCAAGAAAATTGCACTTTGCAAGAAAACTGCATTTTGCAAAAAAATTGCAAAACAAGAAAATTGTGAAAAGGAGGTTATGAATAAATACTGCACTGACGGTGCTTTCAGGGAACGCTGCATTTAAACTTATCAACAAACTTAAAAACTCTATATGAAAATAAACGAAGATCAAAAAATTCCACATTAAACTAGAGAAGCATTGCTTTCTGACAGTGTGTACTATACGTATATGGCGGCCGCTCTCCAGTATGTGCCTGCCACATGTGCCAGCTGTGCAGCACGTAATCTGGCATATTTTGCTACCCGAAAGCTCCAGCTCAGTCGGTGAAGATGCACCGCTGTCAAACGCTGTGCAGAAAATCATGGCAAACCACGGACAGAATGGTAAAATGGAGATGTGCTTTCTGAACCCACAAGTGACAATCTGTCCTCAATAGAGGGACAACAGATTTTGGTGGCATGTCTGTTTTAACAGTAGGGCCGGAACAAGTGTCACAGGAGCTCCACCCTTACTGTGGTGTAAAAAGCAGTGAGCCAGCACAGGTAAATAAAAACGTCTGTGAAAACCCGGAACTGATCTGCACCACATCTGCAGAGTCATCTTTACTGCCTGTCCATTAGATCACCATTTTTTTCTGCACCTTTTTAGCTTTACCATCACTTGGTAGCCAATCAGGGGATAATACAGGCCATCCAGCAGATCCAATCAGAGCAGGGATTTAGCTTTAGATCCCCTCTCAATCTGTGTTTCAAAATGTGACAGCTCACAGAGAGTTAGCAGGTCCAGCGCCAAATCCAAAAGACTTTTGACTTCAGACTTTCAAACAACAAGATTTTCTTCAAGGTTACTAAAGAACTAGACACCAGGGGTGTCAAACTCAATCCCTAAATATTATCCACGCCATATTAAAAAACCTCTACAAATCTGTGTGCCAGAGAACGTCTTTGCTTTTATTTGATTGTTAAATGTTCAAAAATGAATAAATAAATAAAGTCATTCTATTTTTGTGTCCCTAGCGTTTACAGATATATTATACTTGAAAAACATGTAAGATTTACAATTTATTTTTATTTTATAATAAAGCAATATGTTATTTCAACAATTACATCTTCTTGAGTCTCAATTTAGCAATAATCATATAGAATTCCAAGCACCACAGAAGAGCTCGTCCTCACAGTCATGTATAAAGGCTGAGGCCATATTTTAAGGTAAAAAAACGTTTTCCTGCAATTTTAACTGCAATAATCTAAACATGACTAGGAAATATATGATTTAAATGACATAAAGAAAACAAATGGCAAATAAATATTATAAAATATATAATGAAACTTGTGGTCCCCAGGAGTCGTGTCACTGATGTTACTGTGTATCAAAAATCTCTATTTCTAATCTTTATTTTGAAATAAAAGCCACACTGATGACATCACTTGACTTCCTTTTACTTATTTTCTGAGGATCTATGAAGAAAAGCACATGGCGAGTCCACTGTGTCTTTCAGTTATCAGAGATTTTCTCATTTAGCTCATGATTTCATATGAAGCTTTAAGCTGAAGTCACTGGTGTGACCGACTTTATTCTGAGATAATTGTGAAAAAATAGAATACAAATTAAATTCCATATTTTAGTGGATATTCCATGATTGACAACATGTGGTTTGATGCTCTGTAGTCATTTTGTAAAATGTATTTTTCATTAAAAATGTCTCTGGTGTTACCTTTCTTATATGTAACACCAATGAGGATGGGTAACACCAGTGACTCCTATGGAGAGATAAAAAAGTGGACGTTTCTGTAGAACGACCCAAATATATAAATAGGCTACAGTACACAACCTTATGCCCATTACAATAGGCCACATTACATTACATTACATTACGCACATTATTCTGCACTGCACACTGGGGATTGTTGTGTAGCATGTTGTGAAATGGGCCACTGTTAATAGAAAAGGAAAATAATTTCACAGGCCAGATAGGATAACACTACAGGCCTGATCTGGCCCCCGTGCCTTGTGTTTGACGCATGGGCTCTATACGGCTAACCGGCACCACCACAGTGCACGTCACCAGAGCAGAAACTGATAAAGCCTCATAGACTCTATATATATACACAGAGACTTCGCACAACCTTTATAAGTTCATTAAATAGGTTTATGTCTTAAATACTTATTTTTATGGCATAAATTTGCACCAAATCAGGTGAAACAAAACACTTGTAGTTGGTACTTTACAGCTAAAAATAATTAGAGCCACTTCTAAGAGTTTAATCTATTCAATACCCTAAAATTTCTCATTGTGAGATTATTATTATAAGAATATTGCAAGTAGCAGCACCGGCCAGCAGAATAGCCTCCAATATTTCTGCTGCATCAGTTCAAATGCTGTCAGTCCCGTAACTCTATATGTGGGTAAACTATTTTGACTACACCTGAGAATGAAAGCACAATGACCCATTTAACCCTGTCTTACGTAACGCATTGTCAGCGAGCCATTCGTCATGTTTGTTTTTGTCTCCTTTAACTGATTAAAATATGCCTCCAGAGCAGGTGGTGGACATGCATGTCCATGTTGGTCAGTAAAATGGATCAGCATGTCTAATTGGAGCTTTCTGTGCGCTACCGTGTTTCCTATCGCTGTGTAAAAGAAGCTCCACGCTGGTGTTCATGCACTGCTGTAGTTCTGGAACCCTTATTGATCTGTTTCATCAGAGTAACAATAAAAGGCCGCTGGTGTGTTTATATGCCTATTTATGTATTTGCGTGTTTTTGACCAAACGGAATAAAACTTTGACCAATTTTCAGCTGCTGAGGCATCACCTCATTAAATTATTAAATTAGAGTAGCAGAAATAGCTACTATTGGCTTTGAATTAAAGGGTTAAAAATGCACTTTCACTCAGTTCATAAGAAATTATGAGAATCATTTGCACAACTGTATTCTTTCATCTTTAAAAATATGTATTATTCCTTACTAGATTACTAAATTTAGTAGTTTTATTGAAGAAACAAAGCAGTATAAACTGTGGTAACTTCGACTAATTGTTTAAAAAAGTATTTGCATCGGACAGATGGTTAGATTTGACCAAAATATTTTTTTTTATACTCTGGCTGAGCAGAAAGTTTAGGCAACGCTTGGTTACAGTGCTACAATATCTGCATTTTATCCATTTTATTGCATTTATAACTCTGTAAGTGTTGTATTTCTCTGCTAATCCAGGTAGATTTAGTCCATATTCTTATAAATGTGTATATCACCATCGCCATTGGCAGATATCTAGGGAAAAAATACTGGCCAGAATTCCCATATCATTGCATCCCTGCACGCTAACATTATGTGACTCTATTGGCAGAATATTACAGGCCTGAATATAACATCATCACGAGTGATTGGGTTGCTAGAAAATGAAGAAGCAATTCAAATTTTGCTCGCAAAACCAACAGCAGCATGCTGCAGGCCACATGGCTTTCTGTGGCATCAAAACAGGAAGTCTGCATGTTTAAAACAACCAATTTAGATAGAATTTCTTGTTCGTGAAACATCCCACAACCACCAGCACAAACAGCTAATCATGTTTAATTATGTTTTGATGGGAAATCTCACCGACTGGTACATTAATACATGTTTATTTCTGCAGTAAGTCCAGAAATGCGGCTGCGAGTCAAATGAAAGGAACTAGAAAGACTAGAAAGGCTGTCACGTCATGATATTAGCTATAAAGATAAGCAACAGTACAGTGCAAATGTCAGAGATCAACTTTCATTTATTTCATTTCCAATCAAAACAGCTGTTAAGTGTGAGTTATTCAGTTTTCAGGACATTAGATATAGGAAAATCCTCTTGCATAAAAAAGGAGGAGAAATGTAAAAAATGGGTTTATTCCAAATTATTAAAAGCTACAGAGAAAACGGCGCTCCTAACAACCACCTGGAAGACCTGGTAGACACCAAAACTGCCCCATCAGATAAACGACCTGAAAAACTATCATCATTCTGTCCATCCCTCCAGTGTGTCATTTTATTTTAGCATCATTCTGGATATACATTTTTCTCATGTTGATGTTATACAGCTGCCTCAGTCATTTCAGAACCTCTGTTCATCATAAAGCTGCAGAGTACAATGAACATATTAAAATGATCATATAAATGTATCTGTAACAAAACCAGCTAGATATTAATTGGAAGTATGATTGCAAACATTTGAGCAGTCATTCCAAACTTTTGTACAGGTGTGTATGTTAGCATTGATATGTTATGCTAGCTTATACAGTATGGTGCAAAAGTCAGAGACCACCTTTCTTTTATTAAACGTCCAGTCAAAACAGCCCTTAAGCCCTTTTCAGGAGGTATTTCAGAGGAGATTAAGTATAAGATAATTCACTTGACTTTCCAAAATTGGAGTTCGAAAACATTACTAAAAGCTACAGAGAAGATGTAGCTCCTAACAACCACCTGGAAGACCTGGTAGGCACCAAAACTGATAAGTCAGATAAACAGCACTTAAAGCTTTCATCTCTGAGAGAGAGGAGAAAATCAAGCTGCTTCAGATCTGAAAACATCCACAGGTGTTTCTGTCCATCCTTCCACTGTGAGAAGACGACTCAGCGCTGTGGGTCTGAAAGGATGTGTAGCTGTTCAAGAAGAACCTCACTGAGAAAAGGAGACGGACACATCAAACAAAGAAGCTGAACGATGGACTGACCACCCCAGAGTCCAGACCTCAACACCACTGAATGTGTTTGATTACTTCAGAAAATCATCAACCAGCTTCTAAGACTGAACTTTGGAGGTGTGGGAAAATGTTGCTGCTGAAAAGAATGGTTGCTGTAATAAAGGCAAAAAGTATTAATATTATATGTGTTTGTTGAGGCGTCTGTGTGATTCTCTGTTAAATGTATGTTTCTGTTTTCTTTTCTGCCTCTGAAAAATGAATAACATATTTAACAGCCATTTAGACTGACTTTTGTACAGTACCATACTTGATATTTTTATTTTAGCACTGATTCGTATAGGCGGGCCTGTTGTTGAACATTTGGGGGTCTTGAGTGATATCCTACTGTGGGGTCCCACACCCCGCGAATCTCAATGCATGCATAGAACAAGAATAATTCAATTCTGATATAGGAATATAGTAATATACTATATTATCCCCTTATTATCCTGTTACTTACTAAGGCTTATTATTTAGTAACTACAGGGACTCCAACGCAAACTAGCTGAGCTATTCTTAGGTTATATAAGTGTGTAATATAACCTTGGGCCTGCTGGTGGGACCTGGCCATTTAAGGGGTTAAATATGCTTTAAAAGTATATCGCTGCTGTCGGAACAGAACCTTCTATCTCCATTTTTTGCCGTTTTTCAGTTTTTAACATAATTTGAAAATGCCTGTTGCTCTTTACATTATATGTACATTTCATAATGAATGGACCAAAAGAATCGGCCCAAAATGACTTGGAAAAAAGTCTGGTTCTATTGACTTACATTAAAAGTAAAGTATGTTTTTTCCTTCTCCTTTAAAGTTATCAGGTTTTGTTCCGACAGTAGCGATATATGCAAAGGCCCCTGTGGTGGTCTGTGGGCCCTAAACAGCTGTCTCACATAGCGAGAAAAAGTCCTGCATACTAACATGAGCAAATCAGCTGATTCACTCTTAATAAACAAGATACGGCCAAGAAAGTGTAATAACCCATACGGAAATCTGATATATGGCCATATGCATATATTATAAAGGTTCGGGCATATGTTTCACTTTCATTATATATATGCAGATATATGTTGTCATATATTTAAGTATGGGACAGAAATGCATAATATAGAAATCATACATGTCTAATAGGTGAGTGAACACATACATAAATAATATATGGATCATTTGTCTTACATAATATATCACTGTTGTAGGAAGAAAACCTCGTATCTCCAAAATGGTAACTTTACAGGAGAAGGAAAAAACATACTTTACTTTTAATGTAAGTCAATGGAACCAGACGTTTTTTCCAAGTCATTCTGGGCTGTTTCTATTGGTCCATTCATCATGAAATTTACATACAATGTAAAGAGCAACAGACATTTTCAAATTATGTCAAAACCTGAAAAACGAAAAATGGAGATACGAGGTTTTGTCCCGACCGCAGCGATATCTACATATTAAATTAAATAAATGTTTTAAGGAAAATATTTTCAATTATTTCACGTTTCAAGCATAGCTTACATGTGCATGTTTTTAGAGTTCAGTTAAGCAGCTATACTCTCACTTTGTTCAGAAGTAAGAAGAAACAAAGACGATGCATAAAAAGTTCTCATAAACTTAGCATATATGAGTAACATATGCCATCCATATATGAATAATATTTGTCTTATATAATATTAAATGTATGTGTTACACATACGTTTGAATATGTTGATATATGGCCAGTTGCAAATAAGTGTCCATATATACTGATATATGTCATAGTTGAAACCCACATATTGCCATAAATCAGATTTCCATATGTTAAACAAAGTGAAAGTGGACAAATATCAATAAATACATAGATGTAGGCGAATAAACACAGAGTAAAACTAGAGGCTGAGTGTTCACAGGCGCTGCTCTGCTGTTAGGCAGCTGAGATGCTCCTTACATGCCGCACAATCCGGTTTAGTTCACAGTGAAACTCGCTGCAAAGTTCATTTGAGCTGCCTGTTGATCTAAACGTGAAGCCCAGCTGAGTTCAGGCCGAGCAGCTCGGCTGTTCTATCACAGTTACACACACCACGCTGAGGCTATTCTCACCTGAGCTCTACGAGAGATAAGAAATAAAGAGTAATTACCCTCGTTCAGCAGCTTCATCACACCGCGGTGCTGAGATCGGGGCCAGAAACACTGCAGCGCCTCCGAAGCGAGCAGTAAAACACCACCCCCTGAGTTTTTGCTTCCTCCCCACACCCGTTTTCCGACAGGCCCCGCCCCCCTGCGCTACTTATTGGCTAACAGTTCAAACACTTTAGATGGTGAAGTGTGGAGGAGCGCGGTTTAGAAGGTCACTTCATTTAGGTCAAAAGGAAAAAGTATATCATTCTTAAGAATGACCCAGTAGCCGAGACGCCAGCTGCCGGAAAACGGGTGGGGGAAGAAAAGAACGCCAGTTCAAAGCACAGGACCTTTAAACTGGGACAAGAACTGTCTAGCCAGGGTCGTATATTTTAGGGTCCTAAGTGACCACCTACCTATTATATTATCTTGTATGCTGAAAAAAATGCAAAAAAGGCTGATACAAAATATATATATATATATATATATATATATATATATATATATATATATATACATATATTGAATAAATCAGTTGTAAAAAAGATAAGGAAAGAAAGAAAGACAGAAAAAAGAAAGAAATAGAAATAAAATGCATTATAAATTAAGTTTAAGTGGTGTGTGCACCATAGAAATATATCCCTGCTGAAAAAGGACCGTTAGAAACCATTACTATTAAAACCTAACGATTTCACTTTCTAATGGGAACCTGCCTTGAAGGTTTCCAATAGAGACCACTAGTTCCCTGTAAAACACCTAGATCTCATTAGAAACCCAATAAATGTATTTAGAATCAGTCACTGGTCACCTGTTAAACCATTGGGACCCTTTACACTGTGATATCAACCCAATAACAAAGCCAAAACACATTACAAAACCTTTAGGAACCAACAGAAACACGTAATGGAGTTTTTCAACTGGGATTACAATATATATGTGTGTGCATCATTCCTGCTTTCTGTTTTTATAAGGCGTCACACATACAAACAAAATACAACAAAAAATAAAACATTCTCACTGGGTCGCATGCGGCTCAGGCAGCCTAGGCAACCTCTCATACCTTTTATAGCGAGATATGGCCCTCTGTCTAACCCAGGCATCAGGGGGTTATTTGGGGGCAACACCCCACCAACCAATCATCATGCCCATATAAATCCACTACTTATTATATATGCTTCTATAGAAATGCGCAGCAGAGAGCAATTGAAGTGAAAGTAGCGTTTCTGTGAGCTGCTACAGTTCGCCGTGCATGGCTAATGTAAAAGGCTACATCGATTAACACAGGAGGGTTTGCATGCATCACTTTCTACTAGTTACAGACAGCATTTTATGAGTGTGGTGTTGAAGATAAATTACCAGACAGATTTCTTAAATGAGTCTATCTTTGGTGATTTGCTGTAAATGTGACTCTTCTGATGATTCTGTCCTGAATATGAGGCTCTTTAGAACAGATCTCTGGATCGTTACATACATGAATTTAAATGGATATATATCACAATGATTCATTTATATGGATCATACATGGATCATTCTACTGAACCGTTTCAACGTCAGAGTTCAAACCACATTTCAGACTTTTAACTGACTTGGACTTCAAACTAAAATCCCTTTGTTTTACTTTAGTTATGTTTATTTTGTTAAAGTAAATGATTGAACATTGTATTTCGTCATTAAACAGTATCAACACTACTGAAACTTTACCAAATGTTTCAGCAGTGACTGTTTCGGTAGTGACAATTTTAGCTCATTTTGAGCCGAACTCTAAAATGCTAGCCAGTACATGACTAGCAAACACAGCTTTGAACGGCTGTCCACACAGAAAATGATACTGTTTTTCATTAAAACAGAAAAAGTTACTTAAATGCAGAAAATATGTGTTTCGGTAGTGACAATTCTTAATGTTCCACACTGATTTCCAGACTTTGGGACACATTGACTTCAAAATTGATCTAATTGCTCACCATGTGGCCATGAGGGACAGGGATGCAGCCTCATTTCCTGTTTTAAAATGGAAGGGCGTGGCTAAAATAAGCCTCCACCTATGGACTAAAACTGTGTTTCGGTAGTGACATGAAAACGTGGGACGGCATTTTTTTGAATGAAAAGACACCAAAAAGATCTTTGAAAAAAGAAACGAAAACTTCATAAAATAAAGAAAAAAAGGATTATTTTCACAACTTGAAATTTCAGAGTTAGGGTTTTGGACAGACAATAGAAAGTAACCTATAAATGATGAGGGACTCCAGTTTGAACTAATTCAGTAGAATGGTCTATACATTCTGGGGCACGGCCTGGTCTACCCACCATAACGGTAGTCTAATTATTTTGGGGGGTCACATGGCGGAATAAATCATTCTCATTTTGTTATGAATGCGTATTTATAACTCATTCTGACCTTCTTCACTCAGTGAGGCAGGAACAAGTGTTTGGCAATAAGCAGGCCCTATTTTCATTTCACAGCCAGAGCTATTTCATGCAAGGACTGTGAGTGAGGAACCAGATGAAACGTGTCTATCAGCTCCAGTTTCTTCTCTTCAAGGCGTCCGATTGTGGGTTGTTCTTAAATTACTATATATGTTCAATGAAGTTGCATAAAACGTCATTCCATCATGTCATAAAGTCAAGCTGCAGCGCGTGCAGAGCCGTTGAGTTGCATAAATAGTGCAGAAAGCTGCTGGAGTCGCTGGAGTGTGTGTGTGTGTGTGCGCGGGTGTGTGTGTGTGTGCGGGGTGTAGCGCTCAGAGACAGCGTTCAGCAGATGCAAGGCGTGCGACAGGAAATCGCGAAAGAGCGGCGCTTGACTCACTGGAAGTGTGTGGTTTCTCTCTCTCTCTCTCACTCTCTCTCTCTCTCTCTCACTCTCTTTCTCTCTCTCTCTTCTCTCTCTCTCTCTCTCTCTAACGCAAATATCTCTCACTCTATCTCATACACACCCAATTAAAATAGCTTTCTGCACTGACTATACTTGCACGGCTAAAGTTCATCGGTTCACGCTTCACAGGCTTATCATGGGTGCAGAAACATAAACAAATGATCATGAGAGTCAGAATTTCCTTGCTTGTCTTCTCTCACAGCTATACACCACCAATATACACCACATGGCAGCCGTGTGGGCTCATCAAAAGCACCTGCTACACCTACAGGCCACCAACCAGGCCTGCAACCTCACTACTTCACTATTAGACCGGACGCTTTATTGGAAAGCCCCCTCCACCTGGCTGGTTAGAGACTATAGCCCATCTACTGATGCACGGTTTGTCTTAGCCATCCTGTCATCGATGGTTAGCTTCTGAGCACAGAGCCACCACCCCAAATACTACCTAGACAATGGTGGTCCAATGTTGGCTGATATATTGTGCAGAAATAGATGGGCTACAACCTACACCGGGCACCTACATTACTGTGCACCCTTCATTAATCTCATTTCCAGTCAAAATGTCCATTAGGTACAAGTACTAGTGATTTTTTAGAAGAAATTTCTGAGGAGATCAGATATAAGATAATCCACTTGCATGAAGAAATTAAAAAAAACAGAAGTTTTGAAAACTGGACTGGACAAAGCTACAGAGAAAACGAGACTCCTAACAACCACCTGGAAGACCTGGTAGACACCAAAACTACCACCATCAGGTAAACAGCACTTAAAGCTTTCATCTTTGAGAGAGAGGAGAAAATCAAGCTGCACCTTAATACACTGAATCTGGTTGGGGTTACTTGGATGACGAAAAGCATTAAATGCTTAAAGCCATGGCCCGCGGACGAAGTCAGGACCAAGTGGCACAATCCTATAAGGCCCGCAAAATGATTTTAATTTTATATTAATATTAGCCCATTCCATCATGAGCTGCACTACAGTTTTGAGCATGCACTGCAACGTAATGTGTGCTTTCACCCCCTCTCCAGCAATGATCTATGGGACAGCACCATTAAAAGAACGCCAGGTGTCCAGTTCAAGCGAATGGGCAGTTTCAAAAACCTACTGTGCATTGGGGGGAAATAAAGGAGGTTTATTAGTTATCTGGAGCAAATGTAGCCTATTGTTTTATATAAAACAATTCGTTTTTATTTAAAATTATTTTTGAATCGTTCAAGTATTCAGTGCCTATTTTTTGCTGTTGTGGTTTTGGCATATTTTGAATAAACAATGGTCAGTTGGGGTTAAGTAAAAACAGATTTGTTGAGATTTTTTAATATGGCCATTTGACACCCCCGATCTAAACCAACTTCTACGACTGAACTTTGGAGGTCTGAAAAATATTCCTGCAGATTTCTTTGAAGCTATGATAAAAGAAAAGAATGGACACACTAAACACAAAAAATGAGTGTATATTGAGATAAAATATGCATATAAAATGTAAAATATATTTTTTACATTTCTATTTTTTCATATACGTATGCTTATATAAACAGGAATTCCACAGACATTTTAAAGTTCAGTAATTACATTGTTAATATGTAAACAAAGTCATTCCGAGTGATTTGGTGTGAAACGCTCTGTTCTAGAGAAACCAAGTCAGAATTGTTCACAGTGGTGGTGATAGGAACCGGACGTCCACCTCTAAAAGCTCTCTCACAGAAAGTTATAACAAATTATGAAATTGTTATGAATTCACAGCCTGATGTCTGAGACACTGTTTTAGGATAGTTTTGAGAATATTTTGGTTTATTGTTTAATATCCACTCATTGTGGAGGGATACATGCAGGGTGTTGTGAGGCCAAATAAACCCTAAAGAAAATTAATTTCTCCGATTTTTCCATCATCAACATTCCATATAAACTCAGAAGACTCGTGTAGGTTCACTGGTGGTTTTTGATAGTAATAAAATGTCTGTATTTGTGTTGTAGTCATGGCAACTCCTGGTTCCTATCACCACCACTGTAAAGAAGTCTGAACCATTTCACATCAAACCACTCTGAATGACTCTGTTTACATCCTAATGCCTTAATGAAATACGTAGAAATGTAAAAATGCAGTTTTGCCTGGAAATTAAATATTTAATAAATGAACAGTGGCCCCTGACACATGCAGGGTACTGTATATGGCAGGTGTGAACACAAAGACGAGCAACTTTTCATGACACAAATGAATAAAGAAAGGCAAGTTCTTCCAGCTGATCTGATATCAAGTGCAGAACCCCAAATATCAGTCAATTTAATCAATATTATTAGAACACGTCAGTGTAGTTCATGCATATTTTGATATTGTGCATATTTATCATGTTATCTTCCCACCGTTTTTAGTTGTTTTGTCACTGCAAACTATTAGAAAGTGAGCCCCACCTAAAGATCTGTTCAAATGGGTCTTATTTCAAATATAATTAGCCTAAATAATGAAAAAGTGCTGTCATCTTCCAGCCTAGTGATACAGTACCTACCCTTGCGTTTTGGGGGTCTGCAGAGATATCCAAGCCTTGTTTTTTTTTTTTGTGAGCCCTCTCTCCAGCAGCGTCCTTCCTCGTATGTCAGCGCTCGTTGAGCTTAGCTTCCTGCCAGGGCGCGAATCGCGACCTCAGAGCCGAAATGCAGAAGTGAGAGGCAGAACAAACAGACCATTCAACTTATCTCCTCGTCCAACCTCGGCCTCCAGTACCCACTCACACCACAAAGTCAAATTCAACCAGAGCCATTTTCATAAGTGCTCGGGGGGTCAGCGTGAGTTTGATGCCATGCAGTTGGATGTTGTTTTTAGGTCGGGAGGTTTTAATGCATTAACATACGATATTGCTGTCATTGTAGGCTAAACCAGAAAGCTTGAAGGAGAAAGAAAATTAGCATGAAGTGAAGTGATTGTACATAATAATGGGAGCTCAAATGGTGAGAAAATGAAAAGATGAAAAACATTATTGAGGTGTTCTTATGAAAGCAACAATATTATATACGAACCAATCATATGACAGTCATGTTCATCACTTGTAAAGAAGCAATTCACTTTATTTTAAATCAGAGGTGGGAACAAGCCACTAAGTTGCAAGTAACAAGTAAGTCTTAAGTCTTCACACTCAAGTCCCGAGTCAAGGTAGTTGAGTCTTAATTCATGTCCCGAGCCAGTCAAGTCGAGACCCAAGTCAGTAGTCCTAATCTTCGAGTCCTACACAAGTCAGTCTGCATTCTTCAGCTAATTTAAGGCCATAACACTGAATAATGGTAACAGTACTACAGCCTTTTAATGACAACATGTTAGTAGTGTATGGCTGTACGTCGCTGCTGTCAGAACAAATCCGTGTATCTCCATTTTCGTGGTTTTCAGTTTTTGACATAATTTGAAAATACCTGTTGTCCTTTATATTGTATGCAAATTTCATGATGAATGGACCAAAAGAAACGGCCCAAAATTACTTGGAAAGACGTCTGGTTCCATTGACTTACATTAAAAGTAGAGTATGTTTCCTCTTTCTCCTGTAAAGTTGTCATTTTGGAGATACGAGGGTTTCTTCCATCAACAGAGATATAAAACTAGCTCAGCACTAAAACTAGTTCAGCCAACTCAAAACAACCAATACTGAACTAAATTTAGACGACAACAGAAACCAAAACGACCGTTCTGAACAAAGTTTACAGAAAAGACAGCAAAATGATGATGAATGTACGAAGCTGATGATGCTTTTATTTCACCTGCAGCTTCTTATTTAAATTTTCTGTTCCACCTTAAATGGTACAGCAGTTATAAGATAAGTCATGAGGGTCAAGTCCGAGTCAGAGTTGGAGTCACTGGTGTTGAAGTCAAAGTTGAGTCCCAAGTCTTACTCGATTTTCTTGAGTCAAGTCTAAAGTCATCAAATTCGTGACTCGAGTCTGACTCGAGTCAGAGTCATATGATTCGAGTCCTGCGCCCCTGGTCAGATGTACAGCACATTTTAATGGATTTTAATTACTGTTTATTTCCTGAATTTAACAGGTTGGAAAACTGGCCTGTGCAAAAGTTAAGGCGTATTTAATATCTTACATGTTTTTTTTTTTTTTCCAGTGTGTAAAACTCAGCAAACAAATACGAATTGTGCGCTAAATTTAGCTCAAAAAGACATATTTACATGTGTTGACCGTAGACTTATTTTTACTTCAAGAATCAGCAAACCATATCGCTTGACCGGGAGTGTTCTGTATGCAGTGCTGGGAAAAAGTTTTTGCCCCTTCCTCATTTCTTCTATTTTTGCATATTCGTCACACTTTCAGATCATCAAACTACTTTTAATATTAGACAAAGATAACTGTGAAACACAGAATGCTTTTTTTTTTTTATTATAATTTCATGTATTGAAGGAAAAATGCTGTTCAGCCCTACTACAGCCCCATGTGAAGTAATGGCCCCCTTAGCTACTAAATCAACTAGAAATCCAAAATTCAATTGACTACTGGGTTCAATTTCATTAGCCACACCCAGACATGTTGAATCAAAACATCACTTAAATAGAACCTTTCGGCAAAGTGAAGCAGGCTAGAAGGTTTTATATATATATATATATATATACAAAATGGTAACTTTACAGGAGAAGGAAAAAAACATACTTTACTTTTAATGTAAGTCAATGGAACCAGACATTTTTCTGAGTAATTTTGGGCCGATTCTTTTGGTTCATTCATCATGAAATTTGCACACAATGTAAAGGGGACAACAGGCATTTTCAAATCCTGTCGAAAACTGAAAAATGACAAAAATTGATATATATATATATATATATATATATATATATATATATATATATATATATATATATATATATACACTAAAATAAAACCAGTTTAGCCACAGCTGCATGTATAAAATCATTCTAACATAATACGAATAGGGAATAGGAAGCTGTAAAAATGATGAAACTGAAGCTGTAGATGATTCCGTAATAACTAAGAAAGCTGTATAACCAGGGGCTCAGCCAAGGGGCGGCCCCTCTGTCCAGCCTAGTTATGCAAAGTGAGGCAGTCAGCCATCATCAGTAAAGCAGTCACTGGAGAAAAGTTGTCCTTCCTGCTCTGTGTGAACAGATTGTGAGTAGCTACCAATTAGCTGCAAGAGTTTGACTGCACTGCACTCAATAATCAGCTTAGTTTTGCTTCATGAAGCAACAAACATTGGTTTTATACATTAGGAAAACACAGTTAACATCTATGTCTATATAACAGAGCACTTCAGTCTTGTTGTCGTGCTCTGTGTGGAGCACTTTGCCCTCTTCACTTCAAAAAATGATATCATAGCAACTGAAAGCATCTTAATTGTAGTCAATATGGCTAATATTGCATGTGCAACATAGCGTAATATTAATTATGAGATTTTTGTAAGAATATTATTAGATTATTAAACCTGTTTCTACACATTGTTGCATGTTTTAAGTAATTATATCTTAAAAAGTGTCCATATTCCATTGGTAAATTCTTTTACTTGTTTTGAGAAATAAGATATTTATGCTTAGTTCAAGAAATTACGCTCAAAAACAAGTAAATATCTGCCAATTAAACAAGACTCTTTAGTAAGATAGAATGACATAAAACAAAAAGTCTAGAAATACAACCCCATTTCCAAAAAAGCTGGAAAGCTGTGCAGAATGTAAATAAAAATAGAATGAAATGATATGCAAATCATGTAAACCATATTTTAAATGAAAATACTATAAAGACAACATATCGAATGTTGAAACTGAGAAATTGTATTGTTTTCAGAAAAATATATGCCCTTTTTGAATTTGTTGCCAACAACACATTCCAAAAAAGTCAGGAGGGGGGCCTGTTTACCACTGTGTTTCATCACCTATTCTTTTAACAACACTATACGTGTTTGGGAACTGAGGTGACACTGCTGTAGTTTTGAAAGTGAAATGCTTTCCTGTTCTTGTTTAATACAGGATTTCAGCTGCGCATCAGTTCGGGGTCTCATTTGTCGTATTTTTCATTTCATAATGCCCCAAACGTTTTCAGTGGTGACAGCTCTGGACTGCAGGCAGGTCAGTTTAGCCCTCGGACTCGTTTAATACGGAGCAATGCTGTTGTAATACATGCAGAATGTGGTTTGACATTGTCTTGCTAAAAAAGTCAAGGCCTTCCTGAAAAAGACGTCGTCTGGATGGCAGAATGTTGCCAAAACATGTATATATCATTCAGCATTATTGGTGCCTTCACAGATGTGCAGATCACCCACGCCATGTGCACCAATGCACCCCTAAACCATAATGAATACTGGTTTTTGAACTGTGCACTGCAAACAAGCTAGGAGGTCTTTAGCCCAGAAGATACAGTGTCCATGATTTCCGAAAAAAATTTCAAGTTTTGATTCGTCGGACCACAGGACACTTTTCCACTTCCCTTCAGTCCATTTTAAATGAGCCCAGGCCCAGAGAAGGTGGCAGCATTTCTGGATCCTTGTGTTTTAGAGTTTTAACTTGCATTTGTGGATGCAATGATGAACTGTGTTCACAGACGGTGTTTTTCAGAAGTGTTTCTGAGCTTATTCAGTAATTTCCACTACAGAATCATGTCTGTTTTTAATGCAGTGCTGTCTGAGGGCCCAAAGATCACAGCCAGCAAATACTGGTTTTTGGCCGTGTCCCTTACATACAGAGATTTCTCCAGATTCTCTGAATCTTTTAATGTTATTATGTACCGTAGATGACAAAAAGCAAACGTTCTTTCCTATTTTATGTTGAGAAACGTTATTCTTCAATTGTTGCACTATTTAATCATGCAGTCTTTCACAGAGTGGTGAACCCCTCCTCATCTTTACTTCTGAAAGACTCCGCCTCTCTGAGATGCTCTTTATATACCAAATCATGTTACTGACCTGCTTTCAATCAACCACCAGGTGTTTTTTTATTACACGACTTTACCAGTCTTTTGTTGCCCCCGTCCAAACTTTTTTGGAACGTGTTGTTGGCATCAAATTCAAAATGGGCAAATTTCTGTTAAAAAACAATAAAATTTCTCAGTTTCAACATTTGATATGTTGTCTTTGTACTATTTTCAATGAAACATAGAGTTTAAATGATTTGCACATTATTGCATTTTGTTTTTATTTACATTTTGCACAGCGTCCCAACTTTTTTTTTGGAAATGGGTTTGTATGTTAAATAATCTCATAATGAAATATGAGATATATTGACTAGATTTAAGATGTGATCACTTAGTAAATTTATATATATATATATATATTTGTTTTTTTTTTTTGCAGTGTTTCAGAGCAAAAACTACATTATATTGTTAATCTATGAAGAATTGTGTTTTCACTGTTTTCACAAGTTTTTCTCACTGTTTCTATTAATATCTGTGCAATAAACAGCACAGAAATATGGTATTCCATCTTATCTCGAGATTGTATGTGACTCACATACAGAGTTATGAGCCTATAAAGAGGGGCTGAGATACACATCATCTGCCTCTCACCGTGTGGAACTGGTGGATGTTTATATCCGTCTATATTTTGCAAGAAACTGACCAATGGACACTCAGGAAATCACTAAGGACCCACAGATGTGAAATTTTGTGTAAAAAGTTTTCAGCCGCTGAAGCTGCAGCGATTTCGGAAAGAAGCAATGAGGATAACAATTATCTACTATTTTATTCAAACATTCCGCTGCTTTTGTGAACTTTAGGCTTTGGTCAACCCATTTCAAGCACCAGAACAATTCGTCCACATGAGTAAAGCTGTGTTTTTACAAGAAATATTAAGAATTTCTAAAACTTGACTGCAACTTTCCATGCATAGGGCTGGATTATCTCTTCACACAGGGCAAATTGGAAAAAGTGCAAATTGGACTAGTGTGGGAGTGAAAGCTCAAATGATGTGTAGTATTTCTGTGGTTTTTCCTGGCTCTGGTTTCCTCCCTTTTAGTGGAAAAGAAATTTGACACATCATAGTTTTGAAATAAGGTATCATTTTTAATTATTGACGTCATGTTTACGTACAGCGCTGTACCATATTACTGTTATACCGCCCCAAACCTAGTTAATAACATAGACCTAATATATGCACAGCTCCTTTAATTTTTCCATTGCCTCCCTAATAAATGCAGTGGGTCTCACCTGGCCAGACTATGAGCCTCTGTATAAAACCAAGAACGAACTTCAAGTAAAATTAACATCTGGAATGTCTCACATGAAAAATTAAGTCAAGAAATGACTCAAAATAGATTTTTAATATAATATTTCAATGTTTCATGCACAATTACTGTTTATATATTGAAACACTCAATGTTATTAGTGAATAACAATTATTAACATGACAAGTGATGTTGTGTGCAAAAGTTTGTGCACTCCGCTCAATTTATTCATTTTTTTTATTTTTTAAGGGAAAATAAGTGAACACATCCTCTACACAGAACACACTTCTGCACTTTTCAACACACAACTGCTGTTTATTTGTTCAATTTAACATAAAATGCATAAACTGTGGCCTGTGCAAAAGTTATGGCACCTTATATATATATATATATATATATATATATATATATATATATATATATATATATATTTTCAACATGTAAAACTAGAAATTGTGCAGAAAATTAGCAGAAAATGTCATATTTCAGTATGTTCTCTGTAGAGAATGTGTTAACTTATTTTCACTTACAAAATCAACCAGTGGTGCTAAAAAATTTGCATACAACCAGTCAAATGACATGCATTGCTGATTTTTGCTCTGTAGATAGATAGATAGATAGATAGATAGATAGAGAGATGCTTTATGAAGTATGTGATGTAGTGTGCCTATGAATGCCATTTTTGAACGCCAGTTCATATTTTAGCGTTGCTATGGAGATAGTAAAACAAGACAGCAGGAACTAATGATATCTTAATTGAATTTAACCATTAATGGATTACATAACAGAGACACACTGACTCATCCGCTGCATCGGTTTGTGGGACTGATTATAAAATCCCCTGTTTGGTTCTAACAGACTTTTTGAAAGAGAGGTGTTTTCTGAAGATGTTTGGCTTTCAGCAGCGATCAGAAATGCTCCCTTACCTACTGAGAAGGTGCTGTGGGTGAAGTGTATTTATTCAGGCTTCAAACTCTGTTTCTCACGGCACTGAAAGGCGCTTTTTGAGAATCAACACTGTAGTTTCTGCAAGGAGGCTGGAGGGAGGGAAGGAAGACGCTTTACCGTAACTGGAGTTTGAGATTAACAGATTACATTACAGTAAACGTCTGGCAGATTATAAAAGTAACTGTCACCTGTGTTACATTTTTGATTCATCATTAACCTTAAAAGAATAGTTCAGTCAAAAAGCGAATGTAGCTAAAAAGAAATTATCACTGGACTTTTTTCAACTTTCATTTTTTGCATAACATCCCACAGTTTTTAGACACCTCACATTATTTTTTAATTAGATGTGGAAAAATGTGTCACACATGATCGCTCTTACCTTTTCATTGCATGACTTCTCATGTGTGATCACTTATTATTCACAAGATGTTACGTGTTTACTTGTGAACATCAGTTGAACTTTGTATGCAAAACACATTAGCAAACCAACAATATGACAAACAATTCAGAAGAAACAGCAGTAAATTGGCAACGACGACAGTAAGTTTTAGAAACACAAGAGCAAATTAGAAAGTGCAACAGAAAATTTAAACACAACAGCAGATTTAGAAACGCAACAGCAAATTTAGGAATACAACAGCAAACCAGAAAATGCAACAGCGAATTACAAAACACAACAGCAAATTCAGAAAACACAACAACAAATTCAGAAAACACAACAACAAATTTAGAAATGCAACAGCAAATTCAGAAAACACAACGGCAAATTTAGAAATATAACAGCAAATTCAGAAAACATAACAGCAAATTTAGAAATGCAACAGGAAATTCAGAAAACGCAACAGCAAATTCAGAAAATATAACAGTAAATTTAGAAATGCAACAGCAAATTCAGAAAACGCAACAGGAAATTTAGAAAACATAAAAGCAAATTTAGAAATGCAACAGCAAATTCAGAAAACGCAACAGCAAATTCAGAAAATATAACAGCAAATTCAGAAAACACAACAGCAAATTTAGAAATGCAACAACAAACTCAGAAACAAAACAGCAAATTTAGAAATGCAATAGCAAATTTAGAAAACACAACAGCAAATTCAGAAAATGCAACAGCAAACTCAGATACGCAACAGCAAATTTAGAAATGCAATACAAAAACTAGAAATGCAACAGCAAATTTAGAAAACAACAGGAATTTCAGAAATGCAAGAGCAAAATTAGAAAACAAGAGCAAATTCAGAAAACATAACAGCAAATTCAGAAAATATAACAGCAAATTCAGAAAATATAACAGCAAATTCAGAAATGCAAAATGAGTTTGCTGTTATATTTCTGAATTTGCTGTTATATTTTCTGAATTTGCTGTTATGTTTTCTGAATTTGCTGTTATATTTTCTGAATTTGCTGTTATGTTTTCTGAATTTGCTGTTGTTTTACGGTTTGTTAATGCGTTTCACATCTTCCACACCTTCCAAACCTTTACATTGTGTTACATTAACCTACACTAGACTGCAAAACGTTTGTAGACACCTTACATCTACAGTGTTTCTTCTGAAATGAAGGATATTAATAGGGAGTTTGTCCCTCTTTGCTGCAGTAACAGCCTCGACTCTTTTGGGAAGGCCTTACACTAGATGCTGGAACATTGCTGTGAGGATTTGATAGAGCATTAGTGAGGCCAGGTACTGATGTTGGATGTTCAGTTCTGGTTCACAAACGCCACTCCAACTCATCCCACAGTAACATTACAGCATTATTGTAGTAACATTATGAAATAAAATTAAGCTAATTGGCTTCTGGCTTGCATTTAGTGGTTTTTACATTAGCACATTGGTCACAGTGCTCATTATTGTCTATATAAGGAAACCCCACATTTTCGGTGGTTCTTGGTTGCGGCCTTTGCTAACATGCATACCAGAATGTCAGAGACACAAACACGTGTTTGCATGTAATGTATTATTTTATTCATAATTTTTATTAGTTACTCTTTTTGACTCAGTATGTGAATTATTTTTGACGGGATTTAAAAATGTTCAAAGCTTCTGCATAATCAATCACTGAGATTCATTCAGAGTGGTGTGACGTGAAATGATTCATTGTAGAGAAACTTGCAGAGTTCTTTACAGTGGTGGGGATAGGAACCAGGGGTCGCCATGACTACAACACAAATATAGACATTTTTTTACTATCCAAAACCACCAGTGAACCTACAAGAGTCTTCTGGGTTTTTAAATGGAACTGATTATGGTAAAAGAGTGGAAAATCTGAAAAAAATATTTTTTTTAATGAATAAAAAAAAATAAATCTGGACTATTTTGCCTCACAACACCCTGCATGTAGCTCTCCACCTTCAATGGATTTATAAAGTACATTTTAGGACCAAACTTTCTCAAAACTATCTTAAAAGAGATACAATAAAAAAAAATAATAATAAGTGGATACATATGTATTATTATTATTTTTATTATTATTAATGTTATGTGCGTATTTACTACACTATAGTAGTCTTTGCAAATGAGACCTTTGACCTGGTTATTGTCAGTGAATATAGATACTAATTAAACAATTAATAATGTAAATTACTGTACATCAGAGGTGGATAATGGCTAGCACTGGTTACTTGGTTGCATGTATTTAAGTAAGTTTTTGAGACATTTGTATGGTTTATATTTTTTATTATTAATTTTACTTATATGCAGTCATATTCAATTATTCAATTATGTTCTAATCAATTATATTTTTACATTTGTACATACATTTTTAATCCCTTTTTGGGGTTTTCCTTCATTCTGTTGTGTTGATTTGACTCCTGGACTGCTTTACTGTTACTTTCCATTGTTGTCCAATGTCCAAAAAGCAAAAACAAAAACAAAAAAACAAACAAACAAAAAAAACAATAAAACAAAACAAAGCAAAAAAAAACAAAACAAAACAAACAAAAAAAACACTAACTTTAAAGGAGGAGGCAAATTCATCAAGTTTTAGTGTGAGGTATATCACAGAATACAAGATTATATTCCAAGCTGTTTTGGAGCATTTCTATTGGTCCATTCATCATTACATTTTCACCCAAAGTAAAGGACAGTGACAATTTTATTTTGGACACCAAACGAGTCCAAAAGAGAAGAATAGACTCGAATAAACTTCAGTTCTCATGCTGATCAATGCTGGAAGTTCCACTGTAGCTCTACTACTGAGGAAATCATTACTGCAGCAGCTTTGGTACTTCTGATTCCTCAAGTTGGTTCACTGGAAGCTGGGATTCAGGCTAATCCCCAAAAAGGCTGCTTGTCTGTCCAAGTTAATTAAACTTCACCTGTCACTGCATACAAATAGCAAAAACATCAGAAGATGGGAAAATTCAGATTATCAGATTAAACTCACTTTTCTGCAAAACCAATGAAACTCCCTGCCTGCATCTGCAGATAAAACCTACTTCCTGTGTATGCTAACTAGCAACAACCAACCACACACACACAAACTCTTACCTCACCCTCACACATACACACATACACTAATCATGGGTTCGGATCTTAAGTAAACTCAACGCTAACAATGACTTACAAAGTGTTACGTTAAGATATCTTGTAAGTTATCGTTAGCGCCGATTGCTAACCGAGTGAAAAATGTGATGCTAAATGTTCTGGCAACCTTTGAAAAAGAAAAGAAAAGTACCCCATGAGGCTCTTCGTGAAATTGTCAGTTAAAACATTAATTTCTCATCTTTATTTGCACAAAAAGCGTTCTCAGGTTTACTCAGGGTAGCATCCCCTGCTTTCATGTGCGTAGCCCGTCGCGTTTCTCACTCATTTCTGCACTAGCCATGTTTTAGCATGGCAAAGCGGAGGAAATGAAGCATTCTGCACCACATCACTGGATAGAAAAGCAGACGAGCACCGCAAAAGCCGCACCTGCTCTACAAAACACTGTACCACTACACCTCAGTGACCACTTTATTAAGAACATCTTTATGCTTCCACTTTATGAGCTCCACCTGCCTTATTGATCTACTATATAGGTGTGCAGTTACAGACTGTGGCTGCCCAGTTCCTCTACATGAATCGTCATTGGTCAGTTTTCTACCAGGCCGCTGTTGTCCAGATATTATTTGGGCAGTGGTCCATTCTCAGCATAGCAATGACCCTGACATGATGGTGCTGGTATGAGTGTATCAGGCTTAGCAGTGTTGCTGGAGTTTTTACATAAGTCAATATCACTGCTTTTGACAAATCTGGCTACAAGCAGCTGTGGTCAGAAACTGACCACTGATGAAGGGCTAGAGGATAGGTAACACAAACGGAGAGAGTCTAAAGAGAGTCTAAAGGCCACTGTACACCAGATGTAGCATAGCATAGCATCACATAGCAGCACGCTAATACACAGGGAGATTCACTCGAAAGAGGCCCCGAATATTCGGTAATAACTATCTCTAGGACGAAGCAACCTGAACGAAACAATGTGCAATGTGCTCCTCATTATATGGAGCTTCGAACAAGCCGGGATGCCCCTGTGTCTGAGCGATGAGGCAGGTGCCGGACAGCCGTCACGACGTTTAACCTCCGTTTGCAATTTCCGGGTGCGTAGCCTCGTACCCCTTCTCGTGTCTGGCAGAAAATGGAGATCATTTCCAGCATCACATGTAATGCCATAGATTACACAAACGTCAAGGTATGTAGCGTATTTGTTTGGTTCAGATTGCTTCATCCTAACGGGAGTTACAACAGAATATTCGGGGCCTCTTTCGAGTGAATCTCCCTGTAGAATGTAAGTAAGAAGAGACGATAAAAGCCAGGCTAAATTGTATAAATTGAATGAAATAAACCATTTAGCATCACCATCACCATTTAGCATCAGCTCCTTTTGAGCTGAAAGATACGAGCTGAAAAAGGCTAAGCTAGTAATGCTAGTTGAGGTAAAAGATTATCAGCATTTGTGTGTTTACAATGCAAAAAACGGGATTTTGTCAAGTGAAATGATTTCAAATTTAGTCGATATATTTAATATTTCCCATTTTTGAGATGGTTGTGCCCTTATTATAAGATTATTTGGACAGTTGTCCGTTCTCAGCACAGCTGTGACCCTGACATGATGGTGGTGCTGGTATGAGTGTATCAGGCTCAGCAATGTTGCTGGAGTTTTTACGTAAGTCAGTGTCACTGCTTTTTGACACTCAAATATCTGGCCACGAGCAGCTGTGGTCAGAAACTGACCACTGATGAAGGGCTAGAGGTTAGGTAACAGAAACTGTACATCAAGCTACTGTCTCTAACTGTACAAGGTGGAACTAGAGAGAGTGTAAAGGCCGCTGTACACCAGATGTAGCGTAGCATAGCATCACATAGCAGCACGCTAATATAGAATGGAAGCAAGAAGAGACGAAAAACCAGGCTAAACTGTATAAATTGAATGAAATAAATGGCTAGTAGGCTAGTAACGCCAGCTGAGGTAAAAGATTATTAGCATTTGTGTGTTTATACTGCAAAAATTGGTATCTTGGCAAGTGAAATAATTTAAAATCTAGTCCATATATTTAATATTTCCCATTTTTGAGATGGTTGTGCCCTTATTATAAGATTATCTAGCTTATTTCTAGACATTGTTTACTTGTTTAAGGTAATTTAATCAAGTAAAATGATCTCACTATGTTGGCAGATAATTTTGCTGGTTTCAAGCACATTTTTATAACAAGCAAAATGATCTGCAAATATAGTGAGATAATTTTAGCAGTAAAAAAATGTAAAGAAATAAGGAAAATAATCATAAATTAAGCTTGACGGGAGAAATATTAGATTTATTGACTATATTTAAGATAATTTTACATGACAAGATACCATTTTGCAGTGTATATAAAAAACGTCTTTCTTTCTCTGGGTATATTTCAAGCAGCGTGTGATCTACTGTGGTTTTCTGTGGTCTCAATATGGCTTTAATTTAATCCAGTAATGGCTCCTCCTTGTTTCTACACTTAATGTCCATTTTATCAGCTCCACTGACCATATAAGAGCACTTTGTAGTTCTACAATTACAGACTGTAGTCCATCTGTTTCTCTGCATACTTTGTCACCCTGTTCTTCAGTGGTCAGGACCCCCTCAGAGCAGGTATTATATGGGTGGTGGATCATTCTCAGCACTGACGTGGTGGTGGTGTGTTAGTGTGTGTTGCGCTGGTGTAAGTGAATCAGACACAGCAGTGCTGCTGGAGTTTTTAAACACTGTGTCCACTCACTGTCCACTCTATTAGACACACCTCACTTGTTGGTCCACCTTGTAGATGTAAAGTCAGAGACGATAGCTCATCTGCTGCTGCACAGCTTGTGCTAGATATTGTTGGTTGGGGGACTATTCTCAGTCCAGCAGTGACACTGTTGTGTTTAAAAACTCTAGCAGTTCTGATCCACTCGTATCAGTACAACACACACTAACACGTTACCACAGGACACTTTGGGGGTCCTGACCATTGAAGAACAGGATAACAAAGTGTGCAGAGAAACAGATGGACTACAGTCTGTAACTGTAGAACTACAAAGTGCTCCTATATGGTCAGTGGAGCTGATAATATGGACAATGAGGTGTTTTTGAGGTTATGGCTGATCGATGTGTCTGTTAGCTTTAAATAAAACATGGATTGGTGTGAATTGTCATTAGCTTAGTGCTAACATATTTCTAGAATCCCATAGGGGTGCTAGCAGAAATTAGCTTTATCAAAGAGCTATTCTATTTCAAGTTTTGACATTTAGCTCTAATAGTCATGGTTTCCGATAAAGAGGCCAGTGCACATGCTAGCATAAGGCCTCCGCAGACTTCTTGTGAAATGAAATTCTTGAGGGTTGTGTGAAGCCGAAAGCACCTTCGTGAGCTTATAACCTTGCATACTTTCTGTGGTTTTATGTTGCCTGTTGCTGATGCTCCATGTGACGCTGTGACATTTTATGGTAGGTTTCATGACTGCTGGAAAACAATTCTTTCACAGTTCTAACTATGGCGACGTTTGAGTTCAGAATACCGCCACCATTTAAGGTGGAACAGGGAAATTCGAACAAGAAGCTGGTAAACAGAAAGCCAACTTCAGCCTCGTCCTCTTGTGAACCTAAATATAAGATGACCTATATGTTTTGGTGCTCAGTACTAGTCAGTACTACCGAATAACAGACTTAACACCTTACATTTAGGAGATATTCATTGTTTATTTAACAAAAGTGTGTTTCACAGTGAAATATTAGTGTGTCTGCCAAAGCCGAAGCTCCTCAAAGTTGTGCATCCTTGTTTCATTGCACACCTCTTTTTTTACTGACTAATCACAGGCTCTGTCGCGTAGTGTCTTCGTCCGCCCAGCTGCCATGTGCGCGACAAGGTGAGCGAAGCCTCCGCGCGACGTCTGCTGTTGATCGTTTTCTCCGCAATTATGTCATATTGTACGCTGAAGCCAGGCGAACGTCGTCTCCGCAAGAAGCGTGCTGAGGCCTTTAGTCCAGTGATTTCTTTTGCTCCATACAGTGGCGTGTGTCAGTATCTGTAGCAGCCTGGAGGAAATCAATAAATGTTGTACCTCACACAGATTGAAAGATGAGCAAGTGTCAGATAGTAACAGCAACAAGAGTGTCGAGGGCAGGAATTGAAAATAAAATGCTTTTCTGCTCCCGTTCATCGCCTGCGTCTGATGAGAAATTGAGAAATTTGCTCTCACACCTTTTTGCCCCCCTCTCTTTCACATGTGCGGTTTTTGCAATGAACCCTATGAGGTAATTTCCTGAACATATATCCGACAGCACAGAGAGCTGAGGAAGAGCTAGAGAGAGAGAGAGAGAGAGCGAGGGAGAGAGGATGCAGCAGGGCCTTCTGCTCTGTCAGATAACAACTTAATCTGTGTGCCCCATGGAAAAAGTGACTTTAAAATGATAATCAGATCAAATGTACACAGATTGTGGGCGATGTTGTTAATCAGATAAGGTGTGTTTCAAACCTGAAGGTTCTTTAGTTTTGCGCTGTGATTTCTGACACTGTGTGATTTACAGACTAAAGAATGTTGTGTAGCCGAAAACAGTAGCAGTCATCGGAGGCTTACAGCTTTGTGCGTACTTCTGTCTGTTTTTATAGATAACAGTGTGCCATACAGTGTGTGTGTGTGTGTGTGTGTTGATGTGCTCTGCCATGTCTTCATGTTTTGCTACCATTGGCATTTTTAAAACTGTGCTGAGGAGAGGAGGTGAGTGGCCTGAATGCACAGATGGTCAGGAAGAGGAAACTACTGCTGCAGAGAGAGAGAGAGAGAGAGAGAGAGAGAGAGAGAGAGAGAAATGATGATGATGTAATGTTATTGGCCACTCTCTGCTTGAAATCAGAAGCTACTTGTATCTACCTAGGAGTTGGTAGATACTTTGCAGCTATAACAGCTTCCACTCTTCTGGGAAGCTTTCTACAAGATGTTGGAGAGTGTCTGTGGGAATTTTTGTCCATTTATCCAGAAGAGCATTCGTGAGGTCAGACACTGATGTTGGACGAGAGAGCCTGGCTCGCAATCTCTGTTCTAGTTTATCCCAAAGGTGTTTGATGGGGTTGAGGTCAGGGCTCTGTGAGGGACAGTCAAGCTCTTCCACACCAAACTCACCCAGTCAGGCCTTTATGGACCTTGCTTTGTGCACTGGGGCTCAGTCATGCTGGAACTGAAAAGGTTCTTCCCTAAACTGTTCCCACAAAGTTGGAAGCGTACAGTTGTCCAAAATGTCTTGGTCTGCTGAGCGTTAAGATTTCCCTTCACTGGAACTAAGGGTTCTAGACCAACCCTTGAAAAATAACCCCATATCATCATCCCTCTATCACTCCACAGATTACGGTTCCACTGCTCCAGAGTCCAGTGGTGGTGCTTTACACCGCTCCATCCGACGCTTGGCATTGTGCTTGGTGATGTAAGACTTGTATGCAGCTGCTAAGCCATGGAAACCCTGCCATGAAGCTCCTGCCGCACAGTGTTTGTGCTGATGTTGATGCCAGAGGAGCCCTGCAGTTATTGATCAGCAGAGCGTTGGTGACTTTTCTGCTCTATGCTCCTCAGCGCTCGGCGGCCCGCTCTGTAACTTTACATGGTCTGACCCTTTATTGCTGAGTCGCTGTGGTTCCTAAACGCTTCCACTTTTCAAAAGTACCACTCACAGTTGATCGCGGAATTTCTAGGAAGGAGGTAAGTTTGCAAACTAACATGTGGCAATGGTTGCATCCTATTACAACATTTTCACTTAATTTTAATCCTTTCTTTCATCACCTTGGCAACAGTTTTTAATTGCAATTCATGCCAGTAAAGCTGTTGAAATTGAAAAAAAAAATAATTTAAGGGAGAGAGTGAGTGAGTGAGAGAAGGACAGACAGAAGAGAGAGGGACAGAAAAGTGAGATAGCGAGAAAGAGATGATGATGATGATGATGATGATGATGATGAAATATCTTTGGCCACTGGTGCTTAAAATCTGAATCAGAAAAACTTCATTGGCTTTATTAAGTTCATGCTTGCTGCAATTGGTTCTTATGTAAATTCAGAATACAAATACAAATATCATCTAAACCGCTTATCCTTCTGGGTCGCGGTGGGGTGCTGGAGCCTATCCCAGCTGTCACTGGGCGGAAGGCAGGATACACCCTGGACAGGTCGCCAGTCCATCGCAGGGCAGACAGACATACATACATATGCAATCACACACTCACACCGAGGGGCAATTTAGCATGTCCAATTAGCTTAACTGCATGTTTTTGGACTGTGGGAGGAAACCCACGCAGACACGGGGAGAACAGGCAAACTCCACACAGAAATGACCCTGGTCGCCCGGCCAGGAATCGAACCCAGGCCATTCTTGCTGTGAGGCGACAGCGCTACCCACTGCGCCACCGTGCCGCCCTAGAATACAAATAATAAACAGAAAATATAAATAAATATATTTCACAGCCACAAATTGCAGCACAGAAACTATATGATGTAGCCTGCATGGTTTTTACAGCTGTATAGATCAGGTGTGATTAAACTGTAGCCTTAATTAGTTTATATTCAGACATCAGTAAATGAATCAAAACATATATAACCAATGAAATCTTGCACATCTATCATGAATTGTGGTTACACAGGTAGTCAAAAATATGACATTATTTTATTTACCCTCTATTTGAATTTTTGCAAACTGTCACAGGTGACATGAACTCACTCGACCAATCGCTGTTTCTGTCGTTGGCATGGCGACAATCAAAATAACAGCCCGGCTGTGTGTCAGCAGAACTAGTTCACTAGAACTGTTTGACAAACATCAAACGGATTCGTTTGTTTTCTGCTTCTTCCCATGTACTGCTGCACCTCCAAAAGCTCAAACCGATGCTGCGTTTATCACCAAGTGAGATCTGTGAGGTTTCCCGCCTCCAACTGGGAAAAATCCCTCTGACAAGCACTCAGAAAGTCAGAGTTTCTCAAGAGCTCTGGCCTGTCTGAGTTGTTGTTCCGCGACTTAACATGCCAGCACCCGTACAGCAATACGCAATAGTTTACAAGCATATTTTAAGCTTTTTAAACAGGTTTTTGATGTACTTTTTGTGTCTGTTGGAACAAACCCTTGCATCTCCATTTTTGTCGATTTTCAGTTTTTGACATAATTTGAAAATGCCTGAAAATACACTGATGGATGATTGTCTGTTGAGCTCTCCTGCTACCCGCTTCAGACCAGTTGCCCACGCCCCAGTCAGCGCCACTTGCCCAGCTACCACCACCTGCCTTGGACCACCACCCTACACTGAAGTGGACTCCTAACTATTACTACTACTACTACTATTAATATTAGTAGTATAATAATTTTGTAGGTAGTTTGACCAGAGGAGGATGGGTCCCCCCTTGTGAGCCTTGGTTCCTCCCAAGGTTTCTTCCCCAGCTCTGAGGGAGTTTTTCCTTGCCACTGTCGCCCCTGGCTCTTCACCTGGAGGATTTACATTTCTTGTTAAAACTTTGTCCTTAATGGATTTCTGTGAAGCTGCTTTGTGACAACATCAGTTGTAAAAAGCACCATACAAATAAATTTGACTTGACTTGACTTGACTGTTGTCCTTTGCATTCGTTTCATGATAAATATACCAAAAGAAACGGCCCAAAATGACTTGGGAAAAAAAGTCTGGTTCTATTGACTTACATTAAAAGTAAAGTATGTTTTTTCCATCTCCTGTAAAGTTATGAGGTTTTGTTCCAACAACAGCCATATCCTGTCTAAACACTGGTGGCTAATTGTAAGGTTAAGCCATTCAGTGTAAGATTTTTGATCAAACTGCATGTTTTGTGTCATTTTCCGGTGTTATTTTAACATGTATTGCCATAGCCAATCACCTCTAAAATCAACAGAGCACTAAATAGGACAAATCAGCGATACGCCAAACAACAAAGATCTTCTTTCTGGCTAAATATCGCTGGTAGCACTGAACTGAAAGGCCTACAACAGGATTTTGTACCAATCCTGATACTTATTTGAGAGTTATTTAACCAGAATTTTGGAGAAAACAGACCTTTACAGTGATCTTGTGATGAAACGTCTAAATACTGAGATAGTGTGCTCTTCTGCACATTCGCTACTAAATATTTGCAAACTTTATGCTCCTGATGTCATCGTTGTTGATTTCGATAAAACTGTGTTACTAAAGCTGATCTGTTACTGTTAAATTCTATTTTAAACTGATGCTGATAACCTCACCATTGTTTAATGATAAATTGTTTAATGATAAAAACATAACTTTATAAGCTGCCTTTATCTTATCTGCTGTGAGAATGCTAATAGCTGTTACTTTAGCACCAAGCTTATGATGCATTCACTGGGTTTTATATTATTCTTAGCAGCTCTATCAGCTTTTGAAAGCTGGAAAACGGGGAAAACATCAACCTGAAGCAGCGTGTTGTTGGACCGTAGACGGGAATGAGGGGAAAGTTGTACTCTGAAAGTCTCAGATTTAGGGCTAGCTGCTCTGAGGTGACACCCAGTCACTTTGGACTGCTTTGTACTGCAGCTAAATCACACTGAAGCACGCTTGAGCTCCAAAGCACAGTGGCAGGAAAGGAAAGGAGTAGCAGGAAAAAGTGAGGCACCTTCGCATATGAACCCTAGTTCACTCCAACATATTTGACATTACAGCCTCAAACACAACAATTGACCATTATTAACCACATTTTGGTCCGGTCTCTCCACTCCTCTGTTTGTATTTACCGCTACTTAAAACAAGCTGCTTCTACCATTGACCACATGTGTTATCCATTCGGAAATACAGTCAACATTCATCATTCATCAAACTACTCTTTTAAACACTTCTTAAAAACTTAATATGCTTACAGCAAACAACAAGTGCTGTTTTCTTCCAACCCCAAACACTTAAAACTGCTTTTAGCTGGAAAATATTGAAAATTCCAAGCTTCCATTTGCTTTTCCATAACGTTTTTCCGGATTGATTTGTAAGGAGCAAAGGATAGTGATACTGGTGCCTGCAGATTTAAATTCTTTGATCACAGACCTTTTGTCACCTGCCTCACAATACACCACGTGTCAGGCTCCGGTCCTCACGGGCCGAAACACTGCAGACTTCAGCACTCATTAAACACACCTGAATCAGCAAATATGAACTGAATTCAAAGCGTTAGATGAGGGTAAACACTAATCTCTGCAGCACTTTGGCGCCAAAGGTCCCCAGTTTGACATGCCTGCAATACACTGCAACAGTTCTTTACATATTCATACTAACAGATCATCATTATAGGCTTCTTTCATTGTGATACACACCAAACAGCAGCCACTGGTTTTCATAGATTTTCATAGATCTGTTTCTCATTGTTACTCCGATAGGCCTAACAGTAGGCATCGGTAATCATTGCTTAATTTAAACACTCCTCTCCAATGACGGCGGGGGCAGTCATGTGTCAACCAGCCTTGTGACCGGAAGGTTGTCAGTTCGATCCCCTGAGCCGACAGTATGTGACTTAAGTGCCCTTGAGCAAGTCACCTAACCCCAACTTCTCCCAAGGCACCGACAGGGCTGCCCACCACTCTGGGCAAGTGTGCTCACTGCCCCCTAGTGTGTATGTGGTGTTTCAATGCATGGATGGGTTAAAATGCAGTGATGAAATTTCCCCATTATGGAACTAATAAGGGCCACTTAAGGTTGGTTTCTTTTGTCTTTTACTCTATATTCAATATTGTATATTAATTGTAAAATCATATCTGCTCATATTGCTCTTGTTGTGTTATTGTTTTGCTCTCTGGTGTGGACCAGAGGAGAGCGGGTTCCCCTTTTAAGTCTTGGTTCCTCTCATGTTTCCTCCATCTTGCTCTTAGGGGGTTTTCCTTGCTGCTGTCACTCTTGGTGATGCTCGTTGGCGATGCTATACAAATAAGCTGAACTTGAACTTGATGTATTTTCATGCACCAGGAGACATGGAGTCTGTGAGGGAACCTATTGGGAGAAAGAAAAACAAACTAATTTGCATCAAAACAGATTTTATTCTGGAACATTTCTATTGGTCAGTTCATCATGAAATGTTTATGCACTATAGAGGCTGACTGGAGTCTTAAAATGTAAAAAAAAACATGTCTTTAAAGTAACAACTGTACAATAGGACTGCAGTTTAAGGGGTTAAGAGAACCAACTCAGTTCAGAAATGGAAAGCATGCATTAGAGCCATTGCTTCTGCTTTCGCCAGCCACAGATGAGAGCTGTGAGTACATGCAGGCAGGTATTAACTAAAGCTACACATTGGGTCAGTTGCCATGGCACCGTGTTACTGTCTCCACCTTCACTGAGTAAGACAACAGAGAGAGAGAGAGAGAGAGAGAGAGAGAGTGAAATGTTAATGGTGATTGCCACCCTGGCAGACTGCCACCTCAAGCTTGTGAGTAATCAGCTGTGTGTGTGTATGTGTGTGTTTGTGTGTGCGTATGTGTGTATGACCCCCCATCCCACGCACAGACGGTGCGGCCTCACCACATCGGCTGTAATTAATAGCTGCCGGCCACCAGGGTCAATGTGCTCTGCTCAAGGCGCCTCCCTGAGGCTTTAGGGAACATCACTGCTGGCTCAGCTCCAGGTAGACCAAGCATGCCCACCTCCAGGCCTGTAGGGGGAGCAGGAGTGACTGGGGAGAGGACAGAAAACAGTGTTACCTATTTACCAGTTGCAAAGTTGTACTTAACAGCTCTCAATGTTGCCCCAAGCTGATGAACTACAAGAGTGGTCACATGGTAAGCATTTGTATGCTTAAAGGGTTCTTTGCAGGGTTCTATATAGCACCAAAAAGGGTTCTTCTATGTTATGATATCAAGCTTATACCAATAGAAGTGTTACATAGAGTGCTATATAGAACCATATACAACACATTCTCAATCAATCTGAAGAACCTTTCCATGATGCATGCAAATGAGTGTTCATGGTTCTATACAGAACCACTGTCTTTACTAAAGAACCCTTGAAGAACCATCTTTTTTAAGAGTGAGGCTAACAGGCAGGCCACTCTGCTATCAAGGTAAACCAAGTTAGGAATAGTTAAGTTTAGTAACTATGTACTTTACAGTGCTGTGTACAAGTCAGAGAAACAACTTTCATAGATTTGATTTGCAGTGAGCCTTTAGGTTACAAGAGATGTTTCTGAAAAGAAGAAAATCCAATTAAATATTGTAACTGTCTAATGAAAAACATGCATCTCTATTTGTCGTGATTTTTACTTTTCTGCATCATTTGAGCTCAGCAGTTGTCTTTTATCAATTTCATGCTGATTGGACCAATAGAAATGCTCCAAAATTGCTTAGAATAAAAACTTTTTCCATTAACTTACATGGAAAGTAAAGAACTTTTTTGCCCTTTCCTGTAAAGTTACTCCTAAAAACAGGAGTTTTCAAAACTTTTAAGACTTAAAAGTTACAAACAAAAGACCCGGTAGACCCCAAAACTGCCCCCATCAGATAAACAGCACTTAAAGCTTTCATCTCTGAGAGAGAGGAGAAAATCAAGCTGCTTCAGATCTGAAAACATCCACAGGTGTTTCTGTCCATCCTTCCACTGTGAGAAGACGACTCAGCGCTGTGGGTCTGAAAGGATGTGTAGCTGTCAAGAAGAACCTCACTGAGAAAGGAGACGGACACATCAAACAAAGAAGCTGAACAATGGACTGACCACCCCAGAGTCCAGACCTCAACACCACTGAATGTGTTTGATTACTTCAGAAAATTATCAACCAACTTCTAAGACTGAACTTTGGAGGTGGGTCTGCAGATTTACTTGAAGGAGGGAGTTGGTGGTGGGCTGTCCATGTGTGCTTAGACCCCCCTGATGAAGCAGGGACATGCATGTGCTGTACATTAAGTCACACTCTAGTGGTGTTGAGGACGTGTTACAAATTTAGCAGATGTTGACATTTATAAAGAGCTGGGGGGGCAAAATCTGTATGGAGGAGACGTTGCTTGCTTGTTTTCTGTCATCTCTCTCTCTCTCTCTCTCTCTCTCTCTGCATATTCATGTGATTCTAATGCCGGCCCTCCCTCTTTCCTCTTTCCCTTCTCTCTCCTCTCTCTCCTCTTCGTCCTCCATCGCTGCCACCTGTTTCCATGGAGAAGAGGAAAGGTCTCTCTCTCTCTGGCCATTGATTAGTGGATATACGCCGAGCTAAAACGGACAGGGGCCCACAGTGGGTGGCCTCGGATACGATTCTGAGAAAATACCCAAATCTTCTGTAAATCCACTTTGGAATAATTGTGTTTATTTTTAATAATACTTTATTTTTCTCAGAGCAAGTAAGTTTGTGGACACCTGCTCACCTGTTTCCTCTGAAATGAAAGGTATTAATAGTGAGTTGGTCCCCCTTTGCTGCAGTAACAGCCTCGACTCTTTAAAAGTTGGAACATTGCTGAGGATTTGATTGAGCATTAGTGTGGTCAGGTACTGATGTTGGATGGTCAGTTCTGGATCACTCCTGCTCATCCCAAAGGTAGTGGATGGAGCTCCATCACTACAGAGAACACAGCTCTGCTGCTCCACAGCCCAATGCTGGGGGGCTTTATACCCCTTTAGCCAACACCTGAGGCACTGACCGCACTGGGCATGGTGACCTCAGTGCTCCAGATCATCCCATTTTACTGAGCAATGCTTTTCTATGATGCCAGCTATGTAAAATGTCCATAGAGAGATAGAGAATGACAGAATACAGCAGGTTAACTTACCCTCACTCACCAACAGGGGGCAGTGTGTAGCTTCAGTGTGGTGAGTTCCAGCCTCGACGCTGAGCCGGAATGTGGAGGGAGGGATGTTTGTGTGTGACGGACGGAGTCATTGCTCATTTGTGTGTTAAATATTTGTTATTGCCTTATAATTGCTTTGGCAGCACTGTAAAGCAAAGCAGTCACACACATAAAACAAGGACGGATTGAAAAAATGAAATGATAGAGAGAGAGAGAGAGAGAGAGAGAGAGAGAGAGAGAGACTATTGATTATATTTTTCACTCTTTTAGTACACCTGAGTGTCTCGCTCTTCTCTTGCAGTAAATGAAGAGAACGGTACTCTTTCACAGAGTGAATATTCACTCACTTCTTATTTTCTGTCTTTCTCTGCAGTCGTTCATCTAAAGTGACTCAGTCTCACTTGATCTCTCAGCAGCACAGCAGCACATTCAGACAGCTTTACTGGCAGAAATTAAATGATTTAATAATAATAATAATAATAATAATGATAATAATAATAATAATCTCTCCATTTCTATAATTTCTCTCTTTCCCGTTTCTTTCTTTCTTTCTTTCTTTCTTTCTTTCTTTCTTTCTCTGTCTCCTTAGCTTTTAATAATAAGACACCTTTAATAATAATAATAATAATAATAATAATAATAATGATCCCTCTTTGCCTTCTCTCTCTCTCTCTCTCTCTCTCTCTCTCTCTCTCTCTCTATCACTGTTTCCCTTTTTCTGTTTCCCACTCTCTCTTTCTCCCCTACCTCTATCTCTTTTTCTGTCTCTCTTTGTGTCTCTCTCTTTTCTCTCTCCCTCTCTATTATTCTCTCTTCTGTCTTTCTGTATCTATCACTCTTTTTTTCTCGTTTTTACTCTCTTTCTCACATGCTCTCCTGCTCTCTCTCTCTCTCTCTGTCTGAGCAGATGGCTCCTCAGTAGGGTGTGGCCTCCATGCTGTCCGTCTCTGTCCCCTCTGTACCTTCTACACTCATTCACCTCTCTCTCACTCTTTCCCTCTCTCTCTTTTTTTCCTTCTTCAGTGGTCTCTACTCCCTCTGTGTTAGTTTGAGCTGTACTTGCAGGCGCCCCTCTGGCCCTCTCTTCCTCCATCTCTACACCCCGATCCCTCTATCCCTTACTCCCTCTCTCTCTCTCTCTCTCTCTCTCTCTCTCTCTCTCTCTCTCTCTCTGATCTACAGAGGGCATCCAAACAGAGCAGTGAAGAGAGAAGCGCAGCCACAGCGTTTCTGCATTTAGACGTTTTCCTCTACAGTGCAGGCTGTGTTATATATTTGTTACCGTCTTACAGAGGCAAACTAAATCAGACAAAATTACAGCCCCCCTTAGATTCCGCCCTGTCTCCATGGCAACGCCACAAAACTGACCTCCCCTAATCTGCCCAATAATACACACGGCTGCAAAATCACAGAACACACACACACAACACACACAAACACACACACACACACACACAAAACACACACACATACACAGAAGATTTTATCTAATACACACCTTCAGCCTGTCCTGACACTGAGCGCGCTTCTCAAACACTTACTCTTTACAGAAAAAAATACATGAATGGTCACACGTGGTTTAGAAGCACGTTATTTTTCATGCACATGTGAAAAATGAGAGATCACAAGTAAAAAAAAAACTTGTCACACATTTTTTCCTATGTTTCTCACATGGTCACATTTTTTTATGATATCACCAATTTTTCATGTCATCACATGTTTTTCCCACATGTGATAATTTTCCCCTCATGTGATCACGTTTTTTCATCCTATCACACATGGGGAAACATATGTGATGACGTGTGAAAAAAATGATCACATATGTGAAAATCATGCGATGAAAAACTTATGATCATGTGAAAAACCGTGACCACGTGTGAACATGATGAAAAACATGATCACATGGAAAATGGGTAAAAAATAGTAATCGTGGGAAAACAGGCAATGAAATGTCAAAAATGCATGATGATGTGTGAAAAATGTCTGATCACGTGAAAGAAACGTGATTGCGTGTTTTCAGACACTTTACATGTGAAATGTGTGACACTTTTCTGAGAGTAATTCCCTAAATCTTTAGTTACGGCCCAAGTTACGACAGGTATTTCGGCCTTTTAATCTCCTCAGCTGCTTTGATAATGCTATATCTTAATGAACCACATCAGCAAGTCTATTTGAGATTACGTAACAGTACAGTTTGTGTGATGATTTAGGGATGCAGTTTGCATTGTGCTGTTTCTTGGGGTTCTTTACTTGTTAGCTTTAGCCTTGTAGCTCTAGTGTACAACTAAAGAAGCATATTTCAAACCAAACATGTCTTGATTGACTACATTTGAAGTAAGTTGAAAATCTGCTAATTTAATTTTTAAATGAACACTTTACAATTTGACACATTTTGATAGCAAAAAGCTTTTGTAACACTCGTGCGTCGCTCGCATGGTGCAGTGCTGTTTATACTGCGTCTCAAAACCTCAGTGTGACAAAATGCACCAGTGCTAATTGTGTCATGTTCAGAATTTGTCTTCTAGTCTCTGGAGGGAAAAGACTAATGACATGTATTATTGAACACACTAATTATTCTCATCAGTACAACAGCCAGGCTGCACCACACAGATCACACACACACACACACACACACACACATACACACACACACACACACACACACACACGCTACAACATGCAACAGGAGGACAGGAGGGAGGGGTTCATATGAAAGGCAAATTAACTCTGATTTCTGGCCACTTTATTAGAAACACCTACCTTGTGCTTCCACAAAATGGCCACTTTATTAGAAACACCAACATTGTACTTCCACTAAATGGCCACTTTATTAGAAACACCAACCTTGTACCTCCACTAACTGCCCACTTTATTAGAAACACCTGCCTTGTACTTCTACTCACGGGCCACTTTATTAGAAACACCTACCTTATGCAGTACTTCCACTCCGTTTTAAGCTGGCGAATGTAAAAGGAAGGACAGTTAACTGGACTCAATCATTACGAGGTCAGAGATTTATACCTGTATAATGTATGGTGGTTCAGTACCTGCAGTGTAGAATGAGTACATTATGTTTCTCCTATTCTGTGAATTTCCAGTGACAATTCCAGCTGCAACTGCTGTCTTGTTGCTGTGTCACCACAGCCTGCAAACTGCACCGTCTAACAAGACCCCCAGAGTAAAGAGTCTGTATGTGTGTGGACAACCGAAAACGAGAAGTCGACTATTCAGCAGTCCCCTCTGCACCAGCCCAAACCCACAGCGCATTATCACAGCAAGCACCGAGAGAAATGGCACATTCCCACGTTTAAACTGTGAGACGAGGGGCAGGACAGCTGTCGTCCCTGATCTATATCATGCAATATGCAAAAAAACAAAAACATGCAAAATGTGAGTGTGAGTGTAACGCAGTGAAACACATCATTGTTTAACCTTTAGAACAGTTATTATAGTCATAGACCTCTGAAGCTGTGTTTCAGTCTGTGGTCAGCATCGTACCCTTTTAAAGAACTCTAGTCTAGGCAAATTTCTCTATGGGGAAAATTTAGATAGATAGACTAGATAAGTTTGGTCCAGCATATAACTGGATCCTCTGAATTGCAAGGTTGTTTAGCAGTAAAACTGTAAACAATGCTACAGACAAGTTAACAGTCCTATACTTCGAAATACCAACTCTATACCAAAAGTACCAAAAGTCTACAGTAGGTTGTTTGCAGTCATGTAACTCCAATGACATACATGGAGTGGAATGGACGAGATGGAGGCCTGGACTGGGCTAGCTTAGAGGATATTTTGTGAAAAAAGGTATAAAGAGAAAATTACAGAGCACTGCTAGTGACATCCTCTATAAATTAAAATAATGCGTGGCCATGACTTAGGAAGGCATGGGGATGAGATCCTAATGCGTGGCCACGAGTTAGTAAGGCATGGAATGAGATCCTAATGCGTGGCCATGACTTAGTAAGGCATGGGATGAGATCCTAATGCGTGGCCATGACTTAGTAAGGCATGGGGATGAGATCCTAATGCGTAGCCATGACTTAGGAAGGCATGGGGATGAGATCCATATGCGTGGCCACGACTTAGGAAGGCATGGGGATGAGATCCTAATGCGTGGCCACGAGTTAGTAAGGCATGGAATGAGATCCTAATGCGTGGCCATGACTTAGTAAGGCATGGGATGAGATCCTAATGCGTGGCCATGACTTAGTAAGGCATGGGGATGAGATCCTAATGCGTGACCATGACTTAGCAAGGCATGGGGATGAGATCCTAATGCGTGACCATGACTTAGGAAGGCATGGGATGAGATCCTAATGCGTGGCCACGACTTAGTAAGGCATGGGGATGAGATCCTAATGCGTGGCCACGACTTAGGAAGGCATGGGGATGAGATCCTAATGCGTGGCCATGACTTAGTAAGGCATGGGGATGAGATCCTAATGCGTGGCCAGGACTTAGGAAGGCATGGGGATGAGATCCTAATGCGTGACCATGACTTAGTAAGGCATGGGGATGAGATCCTAAAGCGTGACCACGACTTAGGAAGGCATGGGGATGAGATCCTAATGCGTGGCCACGACTTAGTAAGGCGTGGGGATGAGATCCTAATGCGTGGCCATGACTTAGTAAGGCGTGGGGATGAGATCCTAATGTGTGGCCATGACTTAGGAAGGCATGGAATGAGATCCTAATGCGTAGCCATGACTTAGGAAGGCATGGGGATGAGATCCTAATGCATGGCCACGACTTAGTAAGGCGTGGGGATGAGATCCTAATGCGTGGCCATGACTTAGTAAGGCGTGGGGATGAGATCCTAATGCGTGGCCATGACTTAGGAAGGCATGGAATGAGATCCTAATGCGTAGCCATGACTTAGGAAGGCATGGGGATGAGATCCATATGCGTGGCCACGACTTAGGAAGGCATGGAATGAGATCCTAATGCGTGGCCACGACTTAGGAAGGCATGGGGATGAGATCCATATGCGTGGCCATGACTTAGGAAGGCATGGGGATGAGATCCTAATGCGTGGCCATGACTTAGGAAGGCATGGGGATGAGATCCTAATGCATGGCCACGACTTAGTAAGGCGTGGGGATGAGATCCTAATGCGTGGCCATGACTTAGGAAGGCATGGAATGAGATCCTAATGCATAGCCATGACTTAGGAAGGCATGGGGATGAGATCCATATGCGTGGCCACGACTTAGGAAGGCATGGAATGAGATCCTAATGCGTGGCCACGACTTAGGAAGGCATGGGGATGAGATCCATATGCGTGGCCACGACTTAGGAAGGCATGGAATGAGATCCTAATGCGTAGCCATGACTTAGGAAGGCATGGGGATGAGATCCTAATGCATGGCCATGACTTAGTAAGGCATGGGGATGAGATCCTAATGCGTGGCCATGACTTAGTAAGGCATGGGATGAGATCCTAATGCATGGCCATGACTTAGGAAGGCATGGGGATGAGATCCATATGCGTGGCCACGACTTAGGAAGGCATGGAATGAGATCCTAATGCGTGGCCACGACTTAGGAAGGCATGGAATGAGATCCTAATGCGTAGCCATGACTTAGGAAGGCATGGGGATGACATCCTAATGCGTGGCCACGACTTAGTAAGGCGTGGGGATGAGATCCATATGCGTGGCCACGACTTAGGAAGGCATGGGGATGAGATCCTAATGCGTGGCCATGACTTAGGAAGGCATGGGGATGAGATCCATATGCGTGGCCATGACTTAGGAAGGCATGGGATGAGAACCTAATGCGTGGCCTCGACTTAGTAAGGCATGGGATGAGATCCTAATGTGTGACCATGACTTAGTAAGGCATGGGATGAGATCCTAATGCGTGGCCATGACTTAGTAAGGCATGGGGATGAGATCCTAAAGCGTGGCCATGACTTAGGCATGGGGATGAGATCCATATGCGTGGCCACGACTTAGGAAGGCATGGGGATGAGATCCATATGCGTGGCCACGACTTAGAAAGGCATGGGGATGAGATCCTAATGCGTGGCCATGACTTAGTAAGGCGTGAGGATGAGATCCATATGCGTGGCCACGACTTAGGAAGGCATGGGGATGAGATCCTAATGCGTGGCCACGAGTTAGTAAGGCATGGGGATGAGATCCTAATGCGTGGCCATGACTTAGTAAGGCATGGGATGAGATCCTAATGCGTGGCCACGACTTAGTAAGGCATGGGGATGAGATCCTAATGCGTGGCCACGACTTAGGAAGGCATGGGGATGAGATCCTAATGCGTGGCCAGGACTTAGTAAGGCGTGGGGATGAGATCCTAATGCGTGGCCAGGACTTAGGAAGGCATGGGGATGAGATCCTAATGCGTGACCATGACTTAGTAAGGCATGGGGATGAGATCCTAAAGCGTGACCACGACTTAGGAAGGCATGGGGATGAGATCCTAATGCGTGGCCACGACTTAGTAAGGCATGGGGATGAGATCCTAATGCGTGGCCATGACTTAGTAAGGCGTGGGGATGAGATCCTAATGCGTGGCCATGACTTAGGAAGGCATGGAATGAGATCCTAATGCGTAGCCATGACTTAGGAAGGCATGGGGATGAGATCCTAATGCGTGGCCACGACTTAGTAAGGCGTGGGGATGAGATCCTAATGCGTGGCCATGACTTAGTAAGGCGTGGGGATGAGATCCTAATGCGTGGCCATGACTTAGGAAGGCATGGGATGAGATCCTAATGCGTAGCCATGACTTAGGAAGGCATGGGGATGAGATCCTAATGCGTGGCCACGACTTAGGAAGGCATGGGGATGAGATCCATATGCGTGGCCACGACTTAGGAAGGCATGGAATGAGATCCTAATGCGTAGCCATGACTTAGGAAGGCATGGGGATGAGATCCTAATGCATGGCCACGACTTAGTAAGGCGTGGGGATGAGATCCTAATGCGTGGCCATGACTTAGGAAGGAATGGGATGAGATCCATATGCGTGGCCATGACTTAGTAAGGCATGGGGATGATCTTGTTCCCATGCCCTACTAAGCCGTGGCCACACATTATTTTTATTTATTCAGGATGTCACCAGCGGGGCTCTGTAAAGAATCAAGAAAGACTTGAACTAAAAGACTTGCCTGATACTGAGGCAGCAGATATAAGCAACTATGTCTCTGTGCTACTTGTTAATGTTTGCTAGCTGTTTTTCTTGATGGGAAAAAAATCACTGTAAACTGGCCACAAATATCCAACTAAGAGCAGGCCTGTGGTCAGAAACTGACCATTGATGAGGATGGCTAACACAAACTGTGCATCAAAAGATCTACAGCAAGCATGTCAAACTGGGGACCTTCTGGGCCAAAGTGCTGCAGAGATTAGCATTTACCCTCATCTACTGCTCTGAATTCAGTTCATGAAGGCCTTGCTAATTAGCTGACAAGCTGAATCAGGTGTGTTTCATGAGGCAGTGAGCTGAAGTCTGCAATGTTTTGGCCTGCAAGGACTGGAGCCTGACACATGTGATCTACAGTCTCTAAATAAACACCAAGGTGGAGCTACCAGAGATAGGTTTCTGATAAAAAGGCCGGGGGGCGTATGAGGATTTACACATTTGAGCTCATGCTCCAGCCTGCTGAAACCGGCCAGAAAGCTTGATGTAATGGTGAAAATAAGCCGTCCATCCGGAGATGAGATTAGTAGCAGGAGCAGACAGGCGGAGAGGAGGCGAGAGGAGCTGGGACGTTAATACTGCGAGACTGAAGCGCTGAGCACCAGGAGGAGGAGGACAGGACCATAATTCTTGACCCAAATGAAAGCTGGCTAGTCTAAAAGCTGACGTGAAGCCACTGACATACGAAATTCACATGAAGCCGTACAGAGTCAGCATGCTGAGATGGGCGGTTTATGATGGATTTAACTTGCAGCAGAAGAAGAGAGGATGAAGTCATCATGGAAAACAGAGGCTAGAAAGAACTCAGCTTTAGCTATTAGCATTAGCCTGGGAGCTAGTTGTGGTGTCTCACACTACCGTTCAGAAGTGACACTGGAATGAGTGAAATCAAAGGCATGGTGTATTAAATTGACGATGTATCATTTCTATGTGAATATATTACATTAATACAAGCTGTGTCCCAAGTCATCACAATGGCACGACTAGACTGTCCCATTTCAAAGGCTCCTTCATATGCGGCCCAGAAATGTATCCTTCTTTTCCACGGGTGGATCCTTCGCCAACCAACATATCCCCAGGTTCATTGGGTGCCGGCGAGGATCCGAAAACATGGCGGCGTCACCCAGCGGATTTGCCAACTTCTTGTTCGAATTTTCCCATTCCACCTTAAATGGTGCAACAGTTGCATTCTGGCACCTCAGGCATTAGACTAATAACTACTCCACCATTTAAGGTGGAACGGGAAAATTCAACAAGAAGCTGGCAAACTGGAAGGTGACTTTAGCCTCGTGTGTCTGACTGCTTTTCCAATCTGGGTCAGTACAGCACAAGACTGGCAACTGAACTTTTACTAAAAGAGGGGACCAATGCCAACTGTCTGAGGCAAAATTGCAGACAAGGGAAATGTCGGTATTTTAAAAAACAACTATGCTATGTGTTTCTTTGGCCATTTAGCACTAGCTAATGCTAACAGACGAGGTAATATACTAACATATATGTAATTTTTGTTACTGACATTACTTGCTTGTGTGTAAAAGAAGCGTCCAGGCAAGGCCTAGTCCTTTATAAGCAAGGTGACAATGGTTTTAAGGTCCAACTGTGTACTTTAAATAAGTTTATCGAAGGCGAATGTACATATTCATACCTTTTCATAGCCTAATGTTTAAGACAGGATGTGTGGAATCATTGCGACTTATTTATTACTGCAATGTGGTACAATTATATTCCCTAACTAATGGTACTGAAGAGTACCTTTGAAGGTACCATCCCAGTGACAAGAGAGGTACCACCCCTGTGTCAGTTTGGTAGCTTTCTTTCTGGGACTGTAGGTTGAGACCCAGTGAACAGGGGATGTAGGTGTGTGTCACTGTCTCTCTCACACTCTGTATGTCACTGCCTAAGCGTGTTATGGAGAGCAATGGCACAGATCATGCTGAGGTCACGTGGGTGGGCCGTGTGAGGTGAGACAGAATGGTGGGTTTCCACGTAATGTACCAAACAGCCCACCCACCACAGTGATAAATAGGGACTGAGAGACGTGGGCGTGGAGCTGGCAGGCTGCCAACAGTATGGACTGCCGGAGACAGTCTATTAACCGTCACTGACATTAGGGGTCATCTCGCTGACCTCAGAGCAGGCCCGCTCAGTGGTAGGCTGGAGAGATTGATGGTCACTGCACTTGGGCTCGTCCATTCCATTCAAATATCCTCCCACTGTCATCACAGCTCTGACTGTTAACTGCTTGTCAAAAGTGTATCAGTGTAAATCACACAGGTAGAAACAACAGCAACAGCTGCAATATCATGAGGCCGGGGAGCTCCGATTCCACACTCTGATCCATTTTTACTATGGTCAACATGGCAGGTTTGCTCTTGGGAATGAGGCCTGATTACTCTAGATTTTAATTAGTTAAAGGATACAAACACAAACACTCTGAAAGGACCACTGATGAACAGTCAATGCAATAGTACAACGAAATATTTTCCCTTATCACCGATGTAAATGGACAAAATTCATCCTGCTGCTTTCACTGTTTTCAGCTATGCAATGTACTTTTGTCATGTTTACAAATAGTGTGTCATACAGTGTCAGAAACCATATAATCAAATCTAGTTAAGATTACCAACTTGAGGCAAATGTGTAATGATTTAAGCTTGCTGTCAAAACTGAATAAAACTCCACCATACTAATAGCACCTGTTAAATTAACAGCTTAATTATCAGCCGTCCAAATTTAACAGCAAATTCAGCATTAACAAATTTATTCATAAATCAGTGCCTTTGAAAAACAACCCAAAAGGTTTTTTAATGTGCAAGATAAAAAGCTGTTTGGGGCAGCAATCAGAGTGCAGGGGAAAATCCATTAAAAGAGTGAGGCTGAAAAATTGCAGGGTAAAATGTGTTAAAGCAGTAAATCTAAAGCAGGGTGAATGCAGGAGAAAATGCATTAGAGGAGTAAATCTAAAGCAGGGTGAATGCAGGAGAAAATGCGTTAGAGGAGTAAATCTAAAGCAGAGTGAATGCAGGAGAAAATGCGTTAGAGGAGTAAATCTAAAGCAGAGTGAATGCAGAGAAAATGCATTAGAGGAGTAAATCTAAAGCAGGGTGAATGCAGGAGAAAATGCGTTAGAGGAGTAAATCTAAAGCAGAGTGAATGCGGAGAAAATGCATTAGAGGAGTAAATCAAAGCAGAGTGAATGCAGGAGAAAATGCATTAGAGGAGTAAATCTAAAGCAGAGTGAATGCAGGAGAAAATGCATTAGAGGAGTAAAACTAAAGCAGGGTGAATGCAGGAGAAAATGCATTAGAGGAGTAAATCTAAAGCAGAGTGAATGCAGGAGAAAATGCATTAGAGGAGTAAATCTAAAGCAGGGTGAATGCAGGAGAAAATGCGTTAGAGGAGTAAATCTAAAGCAGAGTGAATGCAGGAGAAAATGCGTTAGAGGAGTAAATCTAAAGCAGAGTGAATGCAGGAGAAAATGCGTTAGAGGAGTAAATCTAAAGCAGAGTGAATGCAGGAGAAAATGCATTAGAGGAGCAAATCTAAAGCAGAGTGAATGCAGGAGAAAATGCATTAGAGGAGCAAATCTAAAGCAGAGTGAATGCAGGAGAAAATGCATTAGAGGAGTAAATCTAAAGCAGAGTGAATGCAGGAGAAAATGCATTAGAGGAGTAAATCTAAAGCAGGGTGAATGCAGGAGAAAATGCATTAGAGGAGTAAATCTAAAGCAGAGTGAATGCAGGAGAAAATGCATTAGAGGAGCAATCTAAAGCAGAGTGAATGCAGAAGAAAATGCATTAAGTTAAACTAAAGCAGGGAGTCGTCGGGTCCCGTCACACTGGAAAAAATATTTAAGATTGAATAAGCAAGTGGTGCTGCTGGGATGCAGACAGAGGCCTCGGCACACCTGGCACTGCGCCTCCACGGCGCTGTGCTGGAGCGCTGCGGCCCCCCAGCCCCTCAGATGGGGTTTGTACGGGGCTGGACAGGCAGCAGAGCACATCTCCCTCCCTCTCCAGCTGCCGCCTCTGAGGCTCTCTCAGGCTCGGCTGAGGGGATTGTGGGTGTGTAGGCGTGTGTGTGCATGGAGTGAGGGAGGAGTGGAATAAAATGGAGAAATAACAGTAATAACAGAGGAAAGTGTGTGTGTCCAGGATAATGACACCATGAACACTGTGTAAATGTGCTCTCCGCAAAGAAAAATGATTTTAAAAAGTAGGAGGTCAGCAAAAGTGGGACATCATTAAAGTGAGGTGAATAAGACTGTATTACTGTCTGTATTAATACTGACCTTAAATTGAAACTGTCATAGAACAATGTGTCGTGCAACTTATTCATAATTATTTCAGGCAATAACTTTCTGTGAGAGAGGTTCTAGAGGTGGATGTCTGGTTCCTATCACCACCACTGTGAACAATTCTGACTTGGTAAGTTTCTCTAGAACGGAGCGTTTCACACCAAACCACTCTGAACGACTTTGTTCACATCTTAACCATTTAGAAATGTGGAACGTTTGAAAAATTGGTGGGGTTTGGTGGGGTTTCCTGTTGTTTGTGTGTGAAGTACTTTGATGAGGTCTGTTCTACCAGTGTTAGCTTGCATGAAGGAGCATGACGCCCACTACATGACGTCAGAGGTCTATCACTCTTTCAATGACCAAATCAATCAAATTATCAGGAATAATTACCATAATCATGCTCATCATTCAGCATTTGTTTTCATTGGACTGGCATCATCATTGTGGGCATGATCATAACCTGAACTCCTGGTGCAATGACCAAAAAGAGTCCTCCCCTCCAAACACACACACACACACACACACACAAAATATACCAATACACACCTGTGTGTACCCACACAAACCCGACTCAGATCCATTCATTAATAATAGGGCTTTTGGCCCAAAAGCTCACCACAGTAATAGCACTCATCTGCATTTGGCTGTGTTCCTTCTGCCTCACTGTTCCAACACCAATCACATTTCAGCTTACTGGAGAGTGTCCAATCAGTATGTATTACCTTAGTGGGTGGAGGCAATCACAGTTCGAATCCATCAGAAAAGCAAAACGGGGAACAAGCAAGAGCAATTTGGAGAAATAATGATGTGTGAAGAGAACGAATCACACAGGGAACGTATGAACGTTTATTTCAGCTGAGCTGAAGTGAATACTGTCTGATATACTAACTTACAGTGGGGTCCAGAAGTCTGAGACCACCAGTCAAAGTGCTTTATTTTGTATTATTTTGTAATTAAATTCAAAGATTTATGTTACAAATTATACTATCAGCATCACAGTTTGAGTGAAAGGTAGAATTTTTGAAATATTCACGTGTTTCAGAGGGTTGTTGTTATTTGTTGTGGCCCACTTTAACTGTAAGTGTGCACTCAAGCTGGACTCCACAGGTCTGTGCAGAAGCCTGTGATTAGCCGATCAGATCCACCTGAGAGTCGTCGGAACACGAGCTTCAGTGGAAGGAATAAGAATAAAAACAAAATCTGACCTTTTTGTGCAAAGGCCTCAACATGGTCAGCGTCACAATAGTCAGTCAGTTAAATTTGAGTAGTGACCTTGAAACAGTGTGAAATCTTCAATATTGTTCAAAAATTTCTGTTTATTTTGTTGCTTAAATGTAAATTCTAGATTTCTCTTTGACAACCAATGCATACAGTGCAAACAGATAGACAAAAAGACAGACGGACAGAGAGACAGACAGACAGACAGAGAGATAGACATACAGACAGATGGACATAGACACATAAACACACAGACAGACATAGAGATACAGATAGACAGACATACAGCCATGTAGATGCATGGACAGGCAGCCAGATGGACACAGACAGACATACACACAGACATATAGACATACAGACAGACAGACCCACAGACAGATAGATAGAAACATATCGGCAAACAGACAGACATGCAGACAGACACACAGATAGACAGACATGCTGACAGACACACAGATAGACAGACAGACAGACAGATGAACATAGACAGACACACAGACAGACAGACAAATGGACAGGCAGACAGACAGACATGCAGACAGGCCAACAGACATATAGACATGCAGAAATACAGACATATAAACACAGACAGGCACATACACACAGACAGACAGACAGACAGATAGGCTGTTTGGCTGCAGGTGTGTGTTTGGCTGCACACAGAGGGAGCAGATGCTGCACTGAAAGCAGAGCATGCACACACACACACACACACACACACGCATACACACTGCACTACATTGAACAATACACACACTGAGACGACCACAGAGAATGAGAATTAATACTGTTACACACACACCGCAACACACACACACACTGCAAATGACACACACACGACACAAAAGAGACACGCAAACACACACGCACCCAACACACACACACACACACACACACACACACAAACATACACACAAACTTCATCTTCATCAATATAAACAAAATGTCTCATTCTGAGATCACTGTAAAGCAGTATTAAAGTAATATTAAGTAATATTATCATTTTTCCTCTGAATGTCACAGGATCCTCTGAGGTCCGAGAACGTTAAGGAGCCAAATATTAATATTGCCATGAGCAAGCGAACACTGCTCCGCACTGAACTGACAAGACTGAACTGACTTCACCATAATACCAAAATACCCCACACAGACCAGCCGGCTCCATCCAGTGTGGTAGTTTAGAGGGTTTGACCATTTTAGGCTGCAGTTTGAGTAGTCGCTGTTTTTATATAAAATTGTTAAAGCATAACAGAAGTAGGGCTGGGCGATAAAACGATAACGATAAGTAACGCGATATAACTTTTCCTCGATAGAGCGATAAGACAGGTTCGATAAATGTTCAATATAATACACCGTTCTCACACTTCCACGTTTTAGCGAAAGCCCTGGTGCCGTTTTCTACTGCAAGGAAAGCGACACTACTCTGCTGTCGCCAGGAGAGGGCGCACTTCCGAATTTTTCGACTTGATTAGAGAGGGAGGGGGCCACGAGTAAAAAAAGGGTCGCCAAATATACTTTAGCAACGACTGAAACGCGGAGTTATACAGTCCCTGTCTGAGTGGAGCGACCGGCGATCTGTTCTCCTGTGACCGAGTGTGAGTGACGAGGTCAGTGGTGTAACTGTACTGTCCTACAGCGAACTCACCTCTTTCCGTGCATCGTAACAACTTCAGCGGTGTTAAATCACGTCTGCAGCGCCGTGTTACAGCGCCAAACCGTCATATTTTAGTATTAGTGCATTCTCAAGCAACGCAAGTGAAAGAAAGAAGTGGTTCTTGTTCGAAAGTAAACTGAGGAAGCTGTGAGGCACTGGAGAGCGGGAGAGCGCTGTCTTTCCAGGCTAGCTGTTTTTAGCTGCTGGCTAACTTGAAGCAGCGCTCCGACAAAACATTGATGATATGGTAGATCAAACAAGACACAAAATCACCGCTTTCAGTTTAAACGTGCCTAAAAGGAGGACTCTGTGACTGGTGTGAGAGATTCACACTGCAGATAATGCTTTTACACAGCGAGCGTCAGATATACTGCGGTTCACCCCTTAAACTACTACGATAGCATAGAGAAACCCAGCCGTCTAGCTGGTGTCTGAATACTGTGATCTGCTCTGACATGGATGTGGTAGGAGTGACCGCAGTGACCTCCCGAACCGAGTCAACGTTGTTGAGAAACTAAAGAGTTTAGCTCTGTTGTTGGCCACTTGTTTAGCATTTGAACGATATGAATTTTATTTATCGTGATAGCGTTTTTGGCCATATCGCCCAGCTCTAAACAGAAGACGTCCATTCAGTGTCATTTCAGTGTGCAGGAGTGTTAGCCTGCTTGTGACATTAGTCATATTTCAACTCTTTAACAACCTCGTAATTCAGAGGATCCAGTCACTTTTAGGGGACAAATGGACATCGGACAATGTGTATCAGCTTTGGAACAGGTTTGTTTACCTCACAGAGGCATTCATTTTCCCATAGAGAAAAATGGCTTAGACCAAGAGTTCCTAATATGGACAAGATGTCTACTGTACAGTGACATACAACTTCAGAGGTCTAACCATAACCCACAAATGCATTCTTTCAAAGCTACTGTTGTAAAGTTGGATAAGCTTTTGGTGAAAATGATGAATGCAATGCAGGAGAGCTGATCAACTGTAGTGGACACTTATAGTGACCTATAAGGTAGCTGTAGCTCACAAAGCAAAAGATCAACAAGAGATAACAGCCACAAAGCTACTAAACACTCTTTGTCGCTGTGGAAAGATGGTTGGCACAAGTCTAAGAGAATGCCGTTCCAGAAAAGTATCAGAATGCCAGTGAAGAACTGCTGTTAAATGGAGCCAAAACGGTAAGAGTAACAAAATCTCTGTAGGTATTTCCCCTAAAAGAGCACTAAACAAAGTCAGCATGGCTAAATGAGCTGTAATAGTGATGGAAGTCAAGGGAAATTACCTACTGGATGTGTTTCAGGAGCAACAAATAAACAAAAACAGAGAATGATGACTGTAAATGCAGTGAGAGCAGTGTTTCACAATATTCCATACGCTGTATGTGTAGCACATAAACGCATGCATGAATCCTTTGGGAATATACTACATTTATACAGTAGGCCAATGCATTTTAATGGGTTCACCATCTATGCACATGTATTTATGTGGTACACGTTACATACATATTTAATGTAATATACAGTGGTGCTTGAACATTTGCAAAACCTTTGGAATTTTTTATATTTCTGCATTAATTTGACCTAAAACCTCATCAGATTTTCACACAAAGATATTTCCATCATTGCTGCTGGTCCGCTGTTTGCTAAAGATCACATGGACAAGCCAGGAGGCTATTGAAACAATGTTTTGTGGACAGATGAGACCAAAATAGATATTTTAGGTTTAAATGAGAAGTGTTATGTTTGGAGAAAGGAAAACACTGCATTCCAGCATAAAAGCCTTATCCCATCTGTGAAACATGGTGGTGGTAGTATCATGGTTTGGGCCTGTTTTGCTGTATCTGGGCCAGGATTTCTTGCCATCATTGATGGAACAATGAACTCTGAATTATACCAGCAAATTCTAAAGGAAAATGTCAGGACATCTGACCATGAGCTGAAACTTAAGAGAACGTGGGTCATGCAGTAAGACAACGACCCTAAGCACACAGGTTGTTCTACCAAAGAATGGTTAAATAAGAATAAAGTTAAATGTTTTGGAACGGCCAAGTCAAAGTCCTGAACTTAGTCCTATAGAAATGTTGCTGAGCAGCAGTTTATGGGAGGAAACCCACCAACATAACAGAGTTGAAGCTGTTTTGTATGGAGGCCTAAAACTCCACCAAGCCGATGTGCAGCACTAATCAACAGTTACCAGAAACGTTTAGCTGCAGTTATTGCTGCACAACCAGACACTGAAAGCAAAGGTTCACATACTTTTGCCACCCACAGATCTGTAATATTGGGTCATTGTCCTCAATAAATAAATACCAAGCCTAATATTTTTGTCTCATTTCTTTAATTTGGTTCATTTTATCTACTATTAGGACTTGTGTGAAAGTCTGATGAAGTTTTAGGTCAAATTTATGCAGAAATATAGAAATATAAAAAAGCACCACTGTGTGTAAATGCAGTATATTGTCACAGTCGGTTGCTAAATACTTCTGTCAGCAATTATTTTACTTAAACACAGGTATTTCTGATTTACTTTCCTGCATAATTATATAAATCTAATGCAAGTATGTTTATACTTACCACTTACCAAGTTTGTACCCAACGCTTACTCAGAACCTGTTTGGCATTTCAGTGTAATTTAGTTAAACTGTCTTGGATTTAATTTAACATCAAGTTACATTTTTTACTATACTAAAAAAGAGAAAAATAACTAAATTAGGACTACAAAGTTTTGTCCTGACAGCAAGATAACAACAGTATATTCATATGTACTATAACTCATCTAATGTAATCATTGTGCTGGTCAATTTTTCCTATGTTTATATTTGTGTATTATATACATATTATATATTTTTCTGTTTATATATATATATATATATATATATATATATATATATATATATATATATATATACATAAAAGTTCATCATGAATGGACCAAAAGAAACAGCCCAAAATGACTTGGACAAAAGTCTGGTTCCATTGACTTACATTAAAAGTTAAGTATGTTTTTTCCTTCTTCTGTCTTTTTTTTTAACACACCTTTAAGAACTATTTATCTTTCAGTAAGTGTGTTTTTGCCCATGACATTAAAATAAATAAAAAGTTATTAATACATTGATAAGAAGAACGCAGGTTTAGATTTTTCATGGTCCAATGTTTACCTTTAAGTACTTATACATAGTAATTACGTTGATGTAACATATTTCGTTCATGTTGAGTCAGTGCACACATTTCAATCATGTCAATTTAAAGCAAACTTTTAGCAACTTTTTTTCCCAGTGTGCTGTAGATTTTTCAGAACTGATGTACGCAATATAGAAATGAAACACTCAGCACTCTGTGTTTTCATAAAGTCTCAATATCGTAAATTTTATTTCATACAATACATTGTACAATGAAATCTGATCCGGGGCCTGTGGTGAATGTACAAAGGAGAGCGAGCGCAGTGGAGAAAACCTCACACAGTCCACTCCTCTCCACTCTCAACACAAGTTTCTGTTTGGAAGTCACTGCCTCTTTATTGCCACCAGGCTAAATATGTACAATAAATTACAAGATGTGTTTTTATTTTTCTTCACTGTTCATTATTGCACAACGTTTGTTTGGTTTTTTATATGAACAGAATCAATAAAATAAAGCAATTGATCCATTTTTGACAGTATAGTACAAAGAAAGCAAAAATAAACTGTTATGTATATATGCATGTATTTATATATAGTATATGTATATTCATAGACTCTGAAAAAAAAAACCCTCAAAAATATCTGAAGGTAAAAGCATTGGGTTCAAAAGTGGAACACCTTCAATCACAGGCGTCTGAAATGAGCACTTTAATTAAAGATTTGTTTTTTTAATTATTTATTTACCAAAATACACCTTAAAGTAGAGCTGAATACTCGACTTGCGAAGTACGTTCCAGGTTAGATCAGCATTTTAACCATAGACAGGCAGAAAACATGGACTGACGGTCAAAGATGGGAACAGAAAGCTTTGTTTTGGTGTGATTTTAGAGGCTTACATTTACACTTGGGTGGAGGACCAGGGGTCACAATATATGGAATTCGCTGGGAATGTCTATGACGGTTTAAAACTAACACATCATAGCGTATCGTCATCAACTGGAGCAAACGGAAGGCGTTTATGGGTCACAATTGGCCTACAGGCCATAGTAGTGCACACAGTTCAACCCCAACACTTTCCAAACTACCCAACATTTCACACCACATCAGTTTCAAGAATGTTTTTTTTAAAGCTGCAGTCAAAAACATGTTTATGGAGGGGTTTTTTTTGCACGTTTTAAAAAAGGTGACTTTCTTTTTTTCAAAAATGCAACTATTTTGAATATATAAATCACATATTTAAACATTTATTGAAAATAAAATACATTTACAATTACCAGTATTCCATAGCTTATTTTGTCATAGTCTTCAGGTAAAATAAAATTAGGAACAGTATTTGTTTTATTTGTTTAGCTAGACTCCGTCATTAATTCTCAAGGCTGGAAAAAGTACAGAGAACTTAAAGTTTGGTTAATGTGTCAAAATCTTACTCAATTAAAATTGGAAAAAACTATATACTTGAGCATTACTCAATTATATAAAAGTAAAAAGTAAATTTTTTCAACAAATGAATGAAAATATTTTTTTTGTGTGTGATGTGACTACTCATTGGTTCCGCTACCAGACATGAGTCCAATGCAGCTCAGCAGAACATCCAGTTTCAGGCCAGTTTTGGGCAGATTCTTTACCGTACTACATCAGGCTGGAGAATGCCACTGAATTCAAGAGATTAGTAACAAAGCAAAGTATTGAAATACAGTATGTGTCATAATCTCTGTTCATAGAAGCAGGTTCAGGCTGGGTTTGGGCCAGGTTTAGGCAAGTTTCAGGCTGGGTTCGGGCCGGGATCAGGCCATGTTCAGGCCCTGATTAGGCCAGGTTCAGTCGGGATCAGGCCAGGTTCAGGCCGGGATTAGCCCAGGTTCGGACTGGGATCAGGCCAGGTTCAGGCCGGGATTAGCCCAGGTTCAGACCGGGATCAGACCAGGTTCAGGCCGGGTTCGGGCCAGGTTCAAGCTGGGTTCAGGCCCGGTTTGGGCCAGTTTTAGGCCAGCCTCGGGATGGATTCGGGCTCAGATCAGGTTTGGACCAGATTCAGGTTTCGAGTTAAGTGGCACCAGTTGGGCCCGACTGGGTTGGGTCAAGTCTCAAAGTGGCGGGTACGGAGTTCAATTTCATGTCCTCCAAAAGTGCAGATCTCCAGTCTTCATGCAAAGGCAAATTATCATGATTGTGGGTATTTTAGTTTTACACATATGAATTTGGTTGAATGCTTCAATAAAAACATTAAACTTAAATCCTCAAGAATGCGACTGACTGGTGAAAGAAAAAGAGAAAACTCTCCTGACCTTCAGGATTTATAACAAGTTCTTTGAAAGACTAATGAAAATGTAAGGAATAAAACGTTTTTGGAAACGTAGCTGAGTGAATGTCCAGTTATTAATGTCAATAAAGTAAAGTACAGACCAAAATAATACTTAGGTACAGTAACAAAACACGAGTACTCAAGAAAAGTAACACTTTACTGAAGTGTGGCATTCTTATTGCTGCATTTACATGTTAGTGGTAGATGGACAGTGGTAAACTGGACTTCCCACAGCAAAAGTGGAATGTTCCATTGATTTTCCCAACTTAGCATTGACTGTGGTGGAAGAATAAACCAGATATTGATTTATTTGGAAACTCAGATGCCGAATGGTCGTATTTAAAGTCCTTTCATGTACATCAACTGCTGAACTTCAGCAAAAAAGTACTACATGAAAGATTAGCATGTGCTGAAAACACCACTATCACCTATGCAACGTTTACAGAACTTAACTTACATATTAATGCAGCATTTATGAACACTGCCCTACAGTAAAGTGTTACCGTATTTTCCACATGCTCAATTGAACCTGATTCTTCAGCACTGCACAAATGAATAAAACTGTCTTTTTCTCTCAAACCTGGCTTCCCTGCTTTCTTGGATATCAAATAAACCCACGTCACAACATCAGCAAAGGCCCCTGACCAGGGATCAAGACCCTCTCAATATGCTAACAGTATGCTAATAGCCAATATGCTATTTTTTCTAATCCTCGCCTTCACTCTCCATAAAATTGGCTCATTCCTTTTGTCTGTACACCAGTGAGCCTGCTAGTCTCTTCCCGTTCCTCCACTGAGAAATCTCTTCCCTCATTCTCAACCCGCCGAATTTCATTCAATTTGCCACTCGGCTGGCTGCCCCGTAAACACTCCGGAGAGAAGCGAAGGCCGCAGAACCCCAGATTCGCGAGGGAAGGAACAGTTAGCATATCACACACTCTCTCTTCTTCCTCGCATCCTGTTTGGATGCCTTATCTGGAGCACACCAGCTTCGCTTTATCGCTGTGCTGCATAGAAAGGCTGGAGCGCAGGGTGCCGCGTGAAGCGGAGAGCGATAATGATAGCAGGGCTGTCTTTGTGGAAGTCTTTATGAACTACAGCGGTGAGGACAGAGACATTCTCCGTATACATCACTCCCCACTGCTACTGCATATCACAAATTTTACCCACAGGGGCTTCTTGGAATCTTGCAATAAGTTAGATCAAGGAACCACAACAACCTTAGTGGCTGCACTTATCACCAGCATGCTGAATGATTTCAGTGAAACAAGCAGAGAGATTGTGTGGAAAGTGCCGGTTCTAAACTTTCAATCCATACCGCTTCTGTTTTTGTAAGTACACTCTCAGCAAAAAGGTCCTATATAGTACCAAAAAGGATTCTTTGGCCTGTAACAATGGTGGAACCCCTTTTTGGTGCTACATAAAGCCCTTTTCTCAATGCAGAGAACCCTATAATCATTATTTCAGTGAAACAAGCAGAGGAATTGTGTGGAAAGTGCCCGGTTCTAAACTTTCAATCCATACCGCTTCTGTTTTTGTAAGTACACTCTCAGCAAAAAGGTCCTATATAGTACCAAAAAGGGTTCTTTGGCTTGTAACAATGGTGGAACCCCTTTTTGGTGCTACATAAAGCCCTTTTCTCAATGCAGAGAACCCTATAATCATTATTTCAGTGAAACAAGCAGAGGAATTGTGTGGAAAGTGCCGGTTCTAAACTTTCAATCCATACCGCTTCTGTTTTTGTAAGTACACTCTCAGCAAAAAGGTCCTATATAGTACCAAAAAGGGTTCTTTGGCTTGTAACAATGGTGGAACCCCTTTTTGGTGCTATATAGAACCTTCTCCAAAAAAAGGGTGCTATACAGAACTATCTACAACACATTCTCCATCGATCTATAAAGAATCTTTTCCTAAAGCAGAGAACCCTATAATAATGAAAAGGGTCTAACACTTAACAAAAATTTGAATGATTATAAAAATGAGAAAGATTGATTAAAACGCAGCTTGTTTTCTTCCTAGTCATTGCAGTTGCATTCAAACATCTTGAGCTGCAGCTGAACAACAGTGAAATTTCAGCCATGTGAAACTATTTGAGGAATATAAGACAACATATTTTTATAATCGCTGCTCATATGGAGTATCAAGAGGAGATACAGCATCCAAGAACTTCACTACAGGTTTGATTCCTTATGTAGAATAAACAAAACAACAAGCAGAAAGTTCCTCAGCAATGACACCATCTCTGGCCTCAACTTCTGAAATGATGAAAGGTTCATGAATAATGCAAAAATAATGGAATTCATTGCCAACAACTGTTGACAGTTGCTGAGGATGATTTATTTTGTAGGCATATACTGTACATACTATAATATTATTTATTGTTTTCATTTATGATCAGTTCAGTTGTCCTATGGAAATTTTATTAATATTAAATGCATTTTATTTTCCTACATTGTAGTTTTTTGTGTTTATTCAAACATAAATAAAACTGCTAATTATATACAAAAAATAAATACTAAACTTTTTTTTAGTGTTTCTGTTTTGGTCACGAATTTCCATTTCAGTGCATCATTAATTATTATTTTTTATATCGTCGCTGTCCGAAGAAAAACAAGTATCTCCAAAATAGTAACTTTACAGGAGAGGGCAAAACACTTCTAACTTTCTAGGTGAAGAGATTTTATTCCAAGTGATTTTAGAGCATTTCTATTGGTCCATTCATCATGAAATTTTCATACAACATAAAAGACAGCTGGTGTGTTGAAATGATGCATAAAAATAAAAATTGAGAAAATGGAGGTACACGGTTTTCTTTGAACAGTGACGATGTATTAAGTACTATGTAAATGGACAACCAATAATAATAACATTGTTTAAAAAGAAAATGATTTGCTACCCTGTAATATTCTTCCCATAAACTTCTTTACATATTTTATTTTCTTGTGAAACGTCAGATTAAAGATTTTACTCTTAGTGAACCCTGAAAGCTTAAACCTACAAAACGTCTACTTTCTAATACAGTCATCTTCATCCTGGGCAGCAAATGCATTAACTCTGAACCTTCTGGCAGCATCGTGGACACCCAGTTCTCCTTTCTTCTATCCTCTTCTCTTCCTTTTTTCTGCCACTTTTCCCTCCTTCCTCACCATGTCACACTTTTTACTCTCCTTTTCGTCCCTTCCACCCCCGCCACCCGCCTGTCCGTCTTCCTAAACATCAAAGCGGCCGAGCCGCGAGAAGGCTTAGGCAGAGACATGCTAATGCAGTTAGCCGTTCGTTCATGCGTGCTGAAGGCATGGCTGCCTAAAGCCCAACGGGACGTCCCTCCATAAGCCGACACAAGCTCACATACATACAGCTCTTAGAAGTCAGACACCACTTACAGTAAGGAAAACGCACTGTAATGAAGTCCTTCTCTCTCGTAGCTCATTGAAACAAGCAGAGAAATTGTGCGGAAGGTGGATTGTAAGCAGAAGAGGAGATATTTTCTTATATTATATTACATTTAAGTTCATTTTGTGCATGTTTTTGTTTATTTACAGTATTTGTTCTCTTGTTTATAGTATGTACAGAGTCTTTGGTCAGTTCAGTGTTATTCTGCGAGCCACAGTAGGCAGCCTAGTCAGTGTATTACTAATAATAATGTCATTTTTCAAGCCTTTCTTTAATGATGATGTTGGAGCTTTACTGTTCGCTTTTGCTAGACAGTTTACTAAACTATACATTGTAAAAAATAGCTCATCAAATTAACCTAAAAAATTAAATAAAAAAGTAAAAAAGCAAATTAACTAGTTTTATTTAACATTAATAAACACTTTGAATGAACAAATATTTCAGTCAATGTAAATGTTTGAGTTGAATAAAACTAAATCCATTGCTTGTTACTATATTAGGTATTTTTTTTAGGTTGACCTGAAGAGCCATGTTTTTACAATGTCTCAATCTTATATTGAAAGTAAAATCTTTACCTTCTCCCATAAAATGATCATTTTTGAGATTTTTTTTGATGATGTACAAAAAACAAGCAGTGGAAATAAAGACAAATATGTACAAAATGAATAAAAATGTATCAATAAACACAAACAGGTGAGAAGATAAGGCAAAGATAGAAGTTGAAGAGAGCAGCTGTATTTTTATGAATGTAACATTATGAATGTAAATGCAATCCATTATGTAACCAGTAGGGATGTAAAATGCTTTGACGCACTGTGGTGCATTGATCTGAAGGTGGCATCAGTTATGAAATGTTAGAATGGAGAATATTTAATAATTTGCCCTTCACTTGTGGGTCAAAAAAACAAATTCTCAAGCTATTTTCAAAGGTAAAAATCCCAAAATTTGATTGTACATTTTTATGGCCTATGTTCTACCACTTCCTTCAATTGTATATTTGCTTCTGAACCCAAAATTACTGACATACCAAAATAATCTAATTGAATGAAACCATTGGTGAAATATGAGAGTGAATTTCTGTGCTGAATGGCAGTATTAAATTGAGAATAATAGAACTAATAAATTCCTATGTAATTACTTTGGTAATTACATATTAGTAACTAAGTGATGCTACTCAAATGTGTAACAAAATAAAAATAACATTAGAATTTTACCTCTTTCCAGGTTTATTACATTCTAAGGCATATTTTTCAGTTATTTCATGCATTACGGTATAAGCTGACTGAGTTATTTTTAAGTTAAAGCAGTGGGCAATGAAAGCCTGGACTCGCCGGCAGCTCCTGGCCATTTCAGAGGATATAGAACCATTGGGATTCTGGCTTGGTCCATTCCCATGGGCCATTTTGACCAGGTGTAAGGAAATGGTGTGAGAGGGGACGGGGCTGTCCAGGCTTTCTAGGCATGTTTATCCAATCAGGCTGGGTTTGGACAGGGCCCTGCTGAGGATTCTCATGGGGCTGGAGGAAATGCACTGCAGTGTATCATATAAAAAGCCCCGTGCGGTTTGATGGGATTGCGCCAGTATGAATCAGGGGATCAGGAGCTTGCCCAGGATTGGATGGTCCACTAAAGACCCTATATTGCAACGGGACCTGAGTCTATATTGCATCTCAAAGGTGTTTTGTTTATGTCTATAGGAGGTAAAATGAGCTTTGGGCGTCAAAGTGCTGGACTTAATCCTGAGGGTCGCACTAGTCAATCGAATTGGTGTGGAGGCTAAAAGCTTCATGCATGAATTCCTAGAGGGCTGGATGGGTAACATGCATGTTAGTAACATCCTGTGCTGGAGGTTCTGGCTTCAGAAGGGCTTCCTGGAACCTGTGGTTCAGCAGCATATGCCACCTAGACAAACCAGGGCTGTTTCAACCCCAATGTGAGAGTGAGTGCACAATACCCATCAAAACTTTAGAAACATCTACTGAGTTTTCTTATTTTACTGTTTTCTGCTGTGTACAGTAAAAGCAAAAGCATCATTAGCATCATCCAGTATGAATCTGCAGTGTGTGTAGTTTTACAGTCTGACAGTAATAATTGTGGAGTGATTTTAATCCAGTATGAATCTGCAGTGTGTGTAGTTTTACAGTCTGACAGTAATAATTGTGGAGTGATTTTAATCCAGTATGAATCTGCAGTGTGTGTAGTTTTACAGTCTGACAGTAATAATTGTGGAGTGATTTTAATCCAGTATGAATCTGCAGTGTGTGTAGTTTTACAGTCTGACGGTAATAATTGAGGAGTGATTTTAATCCAGTATGAATCTGCAGTGTGTGTAGTTTTTACAGTCTGACAGTAATAATTGTGGAGTGATTTTAATCCAGTATGAATCTGCAGTGTGTGTAGTTTTTACAGTCTGACAGTAATAATTGTGGAGCGATTTTAATCCAGTATGAATCTGCAGTGTGTGTAGTTTTTACAGTCTGACAGTAATAATTGTGGAGCGATTTTAATCCAGTATGAATCTGCAGTGTGTGTAGTTTTTACAGTCTGACAGTAATAATTGTGGAGCGATTTTAATCCAGTATGAATCTGCAGTGTGTGTAGTTTTTACAGTCTGACAGTAATAATTGTGGAGCGATTTTAATCCAGTATGAATCTGCAGTGTGTGTAGTTTTTACAGTCTGACAGTAATAATTGTGGAGCGATTTTAATCCAGTATGAATCTGCAGTGTGTGTAGTTTTTACAGTCTGACGGTAATAATTGTGGAGCGATTTTAATCCAGTATGAATCTGCAGTGTGTGTAGTTTTACAGTCTGACGGTAATAATTGTGGAGTGATTTTGAATCCAGTATGAATCTGCAGTGTGTAGTTTTACAGTCTGACTGTAATAATTGTGGAGCGATTTTAATCCAGTATGAATCTGCAGTGTGTAGTTTTACAGTCTGACTGTAATAATTGTGGAGCGATTTGAATCCAGTATGAATCTGCAGTGTGTGTAGTTTTACAGCCTGACTCACAACAGTGTTTATAAAACAACACATATGGAATTATGCACTGACCAAAACTACGTTAAAAACATCTTCTGTTTTCATTTTTCAGTAGCCCCATGTTGTCTTACAGCTTGTTGCTGTCTCAAGCAACTTCATGAGGAGCCACCTGGGGTCCTTCTCCAACAAGGCCAAACAAGTTCCACATACTGGAGTCAGAAACCACCCTTCATTTATTTAATTGTGAATCATAGTGGTCATTAAGTACAAGTTAGTGATTTGTCAGTGTCAGGAAAAAAGAAGAAAACATATTTAATATATAAAAACACAGAAGCCTCAACAAATAAATATAATATCATTTTTTTGAGTGTTTTGTGAGTCAATCTTTCCCTTTATTCCAGCTTCCATTCTTTTCTGGAGACTCTCTTTCAGTTCCTCAAAGAATCTGCAGACACACCTCCAAAGTTCAGTCTTAGAAGCTGGTTGATCATTTTCTGAAGTAATCAAACACATTCAGTGGTGTTGAGATCTGGACTCTGGGGTGGTCAGTCCATTGTTCAGCTTCTTTGTTTGATGTGTCCATCTCCTTTTCTCAGTGAGGTTCTTCTTGAACAGCTACACATCCTTTCAGACCCACAGCGCTGAGTCGTCTTCTCACAGTGGAAGGATGGACAGAAACACCTGTGGATGTTTTCAGATCTGAAGTAGCTTGATTTTCTCCTCTCTCTCAGAGATGAAAGCTTTAAGTGCTGTTTATCTGATGGGGGCAGTTTTGGTGTCTACCAGGTCTTCCAGGTGGTTGTTAGGAGTCCCAATTTCTCGGCAGTTTTTAATCATCTCTGTTGAACTCTTTTTTTTTCACTTACTTTCAAATTGACTTTCTCCGTCTTTATGCAAGTGGATTATTTTACATCTAATCTTCTCAGAAACTTGTTCTGAAAAATAAATAACTTGTAGTTTTGCCGTTTTGACCAGAAATTTAATAAATGAAGGGTGGTCTCAGAGAGCAAACAGTGGCCTGGCTGCCTCAACACTGCAACATATAGACACTTTCTAACCACTGTAGTATTTCCCTGCTGTCAGAAGAAAACCTTGTATCTCCAAAATGGTAACTTCATAGGAAAAGGAAAAAACCTACTTAACCTTTAATGTAAATTCTGGAACCAGAAATTTTTCCAAGTCATTTTGGGCCGTTTCTTTTGATTAATTCATCATGAAATTTACACCCAATGTGCAAAGGGCACATTATTTCTATTAAATTATGTCAGACATACAAGGTTTGGTTCTGATAACAGTGATATAATCCATTATGTAGTATGTAATCCAGACCCCTGATTATAGAAGTAGAAGTGAAAATACTAAGTAATAATTTTAAGAAAAAAATATATATAATTTTAATAAGCCAAGGCAGAAATCTTGGCCTTTCTTGTACTCCTTACACAACATATTTGTATTAATATATATGCATATGTGAATATATGTATGAATACATGATGCACCTCGTGAGCCAGAGTGGTTTATATGTATGTTCCAGTACAAACACTGTATTTAAGGGCAGATGTGCTTCAGACTGAGTACATTTTATACTGTATCATAGTCTGCAGTCGGTCAGCACAAATACACTAATGTAGGATTTACCTGACCTTCAAATGTGAAGCCTGCTAGCCTTAATAACTGTGAAGCAAATGCTTTTATGACTACAAATACCTTAATCATGGAATAAAATCTCTCCTGTTGGTTGCAAACTAAACATTTTTTTTCAGAAATCTCTCTGTTCATTCATCCTCTGGACCCAAAGCTGAGTAAGAGGAAACACTTTGCTGTGTGCTTCTGCATGAATAGATGCATGTATGCCGGGACGCATGAGCAGAAATGACTTTGAAGTTTATTTGATTTAATTCTCCCGTGGCTCAGACAGCAACCAGAATAACATGTCTTTTTAAACAGGTCATAGTTTTTAACAAAACGCAGCATGCCTCCTCTCTCTCACACCAACGAGACTCCAACATTTCCCATTTAATATTCCGTCTGATTTGTTGAAGGTCAGTGCATAATTCGTGGTGGTTGCAGTACTTTAAGAGCTGCTGTCGATTCTGCACTTTCTGAAGGACACTGATAGTTCATCTGAATATTTGCATGCTTTATCTCTTAGAACCCTAGAATTTCGGGGATTTTTTTGGTATTTTGGGTCAGTTGCAATTACAATTGGAATTATAAAGTATGTACCTGAGACAGTCACACATGCCATATGTTGTTATTTTCAGGAGACCCTGGGCTGCTCAGATACGCCATTATTTGATAAATGCTAACAGAAATTTGATATCTTTATGAATTTGGCTAACTTTTTTTTTTTTCAAAAATGTACCTAGCGTCTGCAAAGTTGATCATTTTTTACTTATAGAGATCTTGAAAACAAGTTGCACCTCAGATACATTTTCAGACATTGTTAGTCTGGAGTGTCTGTGAGCTGAAAGTGCAAGAATTTGTTCTATTGTTTATTATGAGTAAAAATAAACAATTAGCATAAGGTGGCCATGTTTTTATTGATTTTCTGTCCTCTTGGATTCAGGCTGAGTGCTAAAAGCCTTTATTTTTAACTACAAATTGAGTTGCATATTTAATATCAGATGTTTTTTCTTACTCAAAATTAATGTACACTGAAAGACAGAGATAGATATCATTAATTTTATAATAATATTTGTCATATTAATTGTTTGTTTTCTGAACCATTACTGACTGGATCTTCGCTAAAACTTCAAGTCACTCGGGACACATAGGTTAAGTCCTGCTGAGCTGCGATGTGTGAATTGTGTCGCTGTTTTAATCCACTCTGATTGTTGGGTCTGATTGTTCAGTGGTTGCTATGGTATCTCTAATGGTTGCTATGGTGTTCCATGTGTTTGCTAAGGTGTTGCTAGTGAATTTATCTGCATGGTTCAAAGATCCTTCTAGGTTCCACTGCTTAGTAAGTATTGGCCTATTTCTAACCTCCCATTTCTATACAGTTGGCCATGAAATTTTACACCACTGGCTCCATCACTGGGCTGCGCTCTCTGAATCAGTCTTAGAGTGGTTACCCCTTACATGGTCAGGACCCACCAGCAGGCCTTAAGTTTTATTACACACTACTACAACCCAAGAATAGCTCAGCCAGTTTGCATTAAAGTCCCTGTAGTTACTGAATAATCAGCCTTCATATATAATAAGCCTGGAATTTTAAGGGGTTAAGTAATTGTAAATACTATATCACACTGAGTGCTTTTGCTTCTGTGGGGTCCCACAGGGGTCTATATTGGGCCGCTTGTATTTTAATCTATGTTGCTGCTTGCTGAAACAATATCAGTGTTTACAAGTCTGCAGATGATACATAGCATTATTTTCCTTAGTGCTTAATGCCTATCAGTCTATTAACTATTCATTTTTATCAGTTAAAGGGGGCAAACGCAAATACACTGAACGGATCTCCATCGAGATGGTTTTGCAGGGTCAAAATACACAGAAACTGAGCAGTCAGCTGGATCTGAAGGACAAACGAGAGCTGATTCAAATCTCTTGCATCAAGAGATAACATCCACTGAGCTCCGAGATAACATCCACAAAGACCGCAAGCTTTTCTATACACACGGCCATCCTAGCAGAGAGCCCAGAGAGAAAGAAAGTGAGAGAGCGAGACCTCTGCTGCTTTGTGTTTCCGAGCTTGCAGTGCTGATTCATATTTTAAGTGTTAAGCTCTGAGAAGGAATCTGCATTGGTTCGAACGTTAAATGAAACATCATGGCCCTCAGCAGTCAATTAAACATACATTAATCTGTATGAATAATGGGGCAATGCTGCGATAAACAGAACACTGAACGGAAGATGAACTTGCATGAGCTCACTTTCAGAGTGGAATTTGGGAATTAATTGAATAATGATGGGTATTATCACCCATACGCTGATATTCATAAGGGTTATGAAATCATTAATGGAAATTGCGATTTAGTAAATGCTCAGAGTGTCGTGCCACTGTTTTTGGTATGTGCAATGGCTTATTTTGAACATTTTCACTTCATTTTTCAGCTGTCTGGTTGTCTCTAGTGATTACAACCATTTCTGCTGTTGATTACATAATAAGCTGATCAGGCAAAATTAAAGAAATATGGAAATTTCTGAGCTCAAGAGCTATAAATTCAATCCCCAAGTCTTAAAGGGGACCACGCCCACTCACCCAGCCTTCATACTCTCACTGAATAACCACACTAACTCACCCAGCCTTCAAACTGTCACTGAATAACCACGCCCACTCACCCAGCCTTCATACTCTAACTGAATAACCACACCCACTCACCCAGGCTTCATACTGTCACTGTATAACCACGCCCACTCACCCAGCCTTCATACTGAATAACCACGCCCACTCACCCAGCCTTCATACTGTCACTGAATAACCACGCCCACTCACCCAGGCTTCATACTCTCACTGAATAACCACGCCCACTCACCCAGCCTTCATACTCTCACTGAATCACTACCCAGCCCACTGACACCCCACTCACCCAGGCTTCATACTCTCACTGATACCACTCACCCAGCTCATACTGAAAACCACGCCCCACTCACCCAGCCTTCATACTCTCACTGAATAACCACGCCCACTCACTCAGCCTTCATACTGAATAACCACGCCCACTCACCTAGCCTTCATACTCTCACTGAATAACCACGCCCACTCACCCAGCCTTCAGACTCTGACTCTGTCAACAACTAATTCCTTTGTTTTGAACAGACAAGTGGTGGAAAATTCTCCTACCACAAGCAGCAAAGGCAGTGTACTGCAGTGGTCAGCAAAATGTCAAGAGTTCATTTTTCCAAACTTGTGGTGAAATAAACCTGATGATAGATTTTTTATCAATATGTCTCACTGGTGAATTCCAAAATAAGAGTACAGGGCATTTTCCTGCCTTTTTCCACCTTAAATAAACAACTGACACTCTCCTTTGATAATCATCTATTTTCGTGAGTAATGCTGTCATCACTGCAACCTTTTCATGGCTGCATAGCGCAGGATACGTAATGCACTGGATGATGTTTTTTTTAATGCTAATATGTAAACACAGCAAAACACAACAATAACTTTTCATCATATTCAAATCATAATAAATCATCTCCTACTTACAAATACATATGTGGTATGGATTTAACGTTTAGAATCTGCACTATTTCTCTACTTGTTTCAATAAGCTACTATTAAGATATTAAAACTACAAAATTATAATATGCTTTTGTTATCAGCGATAACAACTGTGAGTTTTGAGAGTAATTAAAACAGCCAGCAGAGGGCGCATTACTTTAGCTATCTACATGTCTCGTGTGCATTTAAAGGATGCTTCTGTTTGGAACTGATGGTGAAGATAAAGAAATGCAGCCCACTCGCACTGCAGTAGAGATTTTGGAACACATAACTGTCGTCCTGCTGTTGCCAGTGGAGACGTTTTGCTTTTGCTGGGCTTCTTTTATCCGCTGACTTTCCTGATCCTGAGATAAATGTAGCAGAGCTTAAATAACTGTGCCCTGGCAGCGTGTCAGCAACCGTTCACCTGTTACAACCTCAATGAGAAACAGAGAGAGAGAGAGAGAGAGAGAGAATAAAAAAAGGAGATGAGAGACAGAGAAAGTAGAAAGAAAGAGCGAGGAAATAGAAAAAGGGAGCTGAAGAGAGAGAGACTGAGAGAGAGAGAGTTGGAATGACTGAGAGAAAGAAAATGCAGAAAGAGGGAGAATGAGAGAAAAAGAACAACTGAGAAAGAGACTAAGAGAGAGAATGTAGAAAGAGAGAGAGAAAGAAGTTAATAAAGATAAGAATATGATATAAACAGAGAAAAAAGGAGAAAGAGAGAGAAAGAGAGGAGAGAGACAGATAGAGAGAGAGAGAGAGAGAGAGAGAGAGAGAGAGAGAGAGGGAGGAAGGTGAAGACATGGGAGCAAGAGAGAAAGGAGGGTAGAAAGAGAAAGAGAGAGAGGAGAAATAATGGAAGTGTTACAGAGAAAATAGAAAAAAGGAGATGAGAGAGAGAGAAAGAGAGAAAGAAAATTGTAGGAAATAGAAAGAGAGAGATACAAATGGAGACATGAAGAGTGAGAAAAAGTGGAAAGACTGATTGGGAGAGAAAGATACAAAGAAAGAAAAAAGAAGATAGAGAGAAAAAAGAAGATAGAGAGAAAGATACAAAATGAGAGATGGACAGAGATTAAGACAAAATATAAAGAGAAAGATGGAGAGACAGAGAGAGAGGGAGACAAAAATATAAAAAAGAAAGATGAAGAGAGACAGAGAAAGTAGTGAGAGAGAGAGAGAGAGAGAGAGAGAGTTGGAGTGACTGAGAGATGCAGAAAGAGAGAAAATGAGGGAGAAAAAACAACTGAGAAAGAGACAAAGAGAGACAGGGGAGAGAGAGAGAAAGAGAGTGAGAGAGAGAGAGAGAGAGAGAGAGAGAGAGAGAGAGAGAGAGAATCCTCTCCAGTAGTAGTTCCTTTTTCATGGCAGTTAAACAGACTGTATAACACTACAAAGTGTCTGAATGATTTCACTCCAGCTTCTCCTTCACCGGTGCTCTCAGACTCCTGATCATTAATGGAGCTCAGCTCTGGCCTTCAAGTGGGCTGCTGATTCACCTTTTGTTTTATTTGAAAGCATCCCTCAGCGATTAGCTCCCACTTTGACCCCCCGGCGGGACAGAAGCGGCATAATTATCGAGTCTGCAGATAACACTGCAACACTGCTATGATGTCACGAGCCCTCTATACAACACACACTTCCAATAACGCGCGTAATTAGATCTCAAAACTCGACCACAAAAGACTTTGAAAAAGACCCCAGAGATGAAACCCTGCGTAAAGGAAGCGCATGAAGATAGAAATACTATCTTTACAACTGTTGTTCAAAAGTTTGGAATGAATTTTCAATCATGTAAAACGTGGTTGGAGATAAATGTAGAAAGTTCTAATAAAATTAAGCTCCAGAATGAACTTTAGTAGTTTCAGATGTAGTAGGTAATCATACTAAGTAATAACAGTATACTAAGCTCACCGGACAAAAAATTAGTCACCTAATAGAGTGCAATACTTCCACGAGCACAAATAACAGCTGCAGTTCGATTTGGCTGGACTAGACTAGTTTCTGGATGTAGGCGACATCAATGTTCAGCCACTCTTGCATCAAGGAATTGTGCAGTTTGGCCAGATTTTGTGGAGCCTTCCCTGACGTCTTACTCATTGTTCCAGGTCGTCCCACAGATTTTCAAGAGGATTCAAATCTGGGAATTTTGTGGTCTGGTCCAGAAGTGTGACTGCTCCTGAATGTTCATCATACCAATGAGTCACATTTGCAGCCCTGTGAACGTGAGAACTGTCATCTTGGAATACAGGGATAGGAATGTTATGTTCCTCGGTAAGATGATGAGCAAAAGGCAAAACCTGGTTGTCCAGCAGCTCAATGTCGGTACTGGGTTCAAATTCACTGTCACCTCAACCAAAAGGACCCATTTCTGCGTAATTAAAACACCCCCAGAACATCACAGAGCCTCCAGCTTGAACCACACCTGCACGCAGTCCTCACTGAAGGCTTCCTGAGATCTACAATGAACACGATGCCAAGCATCATTCGCACACAGGCAGGAACGAGATTCATCTGACCAGATAACATGTTTCCAGTTATGAACAGTCTAGTTTTTGTGTCTCTTCATCCAATGTAACTGGGCAACATCGTGAGCAGAAGTGAGCAAAGGCCTCTTGTGTGCCACTCTGCTCCATATGTTCATGGTATGCAGTTCCCTGCCAAGTGTTCTTTCAGAAATTGGTTGTGAAGAACCTGTGTTGACTTCCAGAAGCAATTCTTGCCTGGAAGAGAAGCGATTTTTATTCACAAGCTGCAAAACACGGTGACGGCAGTTTCATCTTTCGAACACAATTCTGATGAGAATTTCCTGTAGACTGGGACTTTTGCCACTGTTGGTCGATCCGTATGACCGTAAGCTTCAATACATCTGCAAATGCAGCTACTTCCTTCACACTGTGGCCTTTGGCATGGCCAAATGCAATCACTCCTTTTTGCCATTAACATCTGCTTTGTGTCCCATTTTCCACACATCAAATGAGACATTCACTGCACTGTACCACCTTTTCTCAATCTATGAATCCTGTCACACTCCCCGCAGGTATTTATAGCCTGGTGATCCTCGTGCAGCGCCATCTACAGGAGCCGGAAGTTACACCTTAAACATGCACGGTGACTAATTTTTTGTCTGGGGAGCTTTTATTATTCATCGTTTATCATCTTCTTGATAACAAAATGCTTGAAATATTGAATAAAACAATTAATTACACATTCTGCTGTCAAGTTTATGACAATTTAATCTACTCTGTACAAACTATTATATTATTACAACAAGCCATTCCAAACTTTTGAATGGTAGAGTATGCAGATGCGGATCCTTGTCGAATTCGACAGCTGCCCACTGTGTCTCACGCTGATTATCTCCTTCTGCTTGTGTGAAAGAGGATTAGTGTCTTGTGCATGTAAATCTAATGGCAAATTTGGGCTGTGAGGCGGCACGCTCAAGCGGCGGAGCGGAGGACCTGCTGACATTTGGAGAAGCAGGGATGGCTGGAGGGAGAGAGGAAGTGCGAGGTGAGGGGGAAGAAACACTTCTTAAATGTGCTCTCGCTTCAGTGGCTTACAAAACCAAGCATTCCTAGCATCTCTGACTCATTCCTAAGCCCCCCACCCCTTAACCCGCTCTTGAGGGTCCCTGAGGGGCCAAGCTACATGGTGGCTACAGAGAATAAAGGGATGAATCAAAATTTCTGAAAACACAAACAAGTCTCAAAAATCAAATACAAAAATGAGTGTGTTAGATCTCAAATCTAAGATCTGAGAGCTGCATACAGCCTGTCTTCTACTAGGTTCAGAGGCTGTGTTCAGACTGCAGGCAAATCGGACTTGTTTCTCAAATCAGGTCTTCTGAGGGAACTGTCCATGCTGTTATTTGCAAGTGATCAGATCAGATTTGTGTATCCCGACATCACCAGCCTATCTGTATGGGTTGCTGTAGTAACGACGTAGGCGTAAGTAACTACGTAGCTAGATTTTAAACGCAGATGCAGGAGAGATAGGGGGTGCATCATCTCACCCTCCAAACTCACCCTCCATGAATCTTTGGCGCTCTTTTTGAATCCCAGCACTTCTGTCACTCTGGATTTGGTAACGTCATTGTTTGTCACATTGTGAGTGACACAAAAGAAACTTTGAAATCCGATTTGAGCGGCCAGAGCATCCAGACTGAGACGCATTTGCAAAAATCTGATGGGAATCGCATTTCAAACCACTTCTAAATGTGGTTTGGATCTGATTTGCAAAATTTTCAAGGGTTTTTTTGCTGTCCAGACTATCAAAAATCAATCTGGATACAATCTAGACGACAAAAATCAGATTTAGGCTGGCAGTCTGAACAAGGCCAGAGTTCCACGCAGGACTTCTGCATGTAAATGCTGATAAAGTCAGTGGTGTTTTTTTTCTGACAGGCAGTGTAGTATGTTACGGTTTCTAATCTGTGAACACGCATTTTGCCATTGTTACCACTGCAAGGTGAGCTGTGTCATACCAGAGTACTCGTGCTGAATTTGTCCCCCCCCCCTTGTCTCGGTATCAAATGTGAACTTATGGGTGGAGCAAGAAATAGGTGGGAAAACATTATATGAATTCTCTTTTCAAAGCAAACCACCAAGCGAAAATTCATTCCGCTGTGCAACAATCAATGGCTAGCTTTGCCAAATTTGACAAATCAATTTGATAACTTGGAGGGGCTGCTTTTCAAATAATACCTTGAAAATTCAAGTAACATTTTGCCATCCCCAGTGGCAACTGCTGGCATGCATGTGTTGGTGTTGAAACTTCAGATAAGGAGTTTTGAGGCCTAGTTTGACAGTCTCAGGTGACACGTAACCCTAGTCGTCTTGCAGTCTCATTAAGAAAATAAAAGAAAATACACAGTCGATTGTGCTAGGAAATGTAGGTTGCACGTCAACACTCGGTCAGCTCCAAGTAAAACAAGGAAGACTTCAAGGGTGTGAAAATAAACAGACCTCTTGGTCCAGAACAGAAACCTTTCTCATCCTCAGACTCTCGAAAATGCATGAAGGTTTCGTTGTCATTGGTAGCATAGCACACATGCAGTTCAAATATACAGAGTTATGTACACACGTTCACCTCATGATACAGTGATCAGTCCATCCTAGAGTGCTTGATAAAACCTCGTCTAATACTCTACGCCATTAGATGCCAACCTTACATAAGCCTTTCATAAACATGACATGACACCCAGTATAGTCCATAGCATCTTCCCGGTTGGAATTTTAGGTTACGACAGTGACACTTTAGGCTACTGCTACGAACATAGCAATGGCTACCATGCAATCAGACCATTTCAGTAGGATATCACAATTGCAGATAGTAGAGATTAGAATAAACATACCCGTACAGGACGTTACGTACAGTTAAGGTTAGGGCTTGAGGGCAGAGTTACTCCTTCTTTGGAGGTCTGAAGAAAATAGCCCTCTGCTACAAAACTGTCGCAAGATTGGGCCAATCTGTTTGACGGTCAGTGCCAGTGTTGTGCCATATTCATGATACACCGATGTAAGCGTATGAGCTCAGGGCATTAAAGGAGGTGTTGAAACACAAGCGCTCCCAATTTACTCACAGTCCTCCCTTCCTCCCCGGCTCTAAAAAAACAGAGCATTCGTTAGTGGTATGTTCCAAGGCCCTGAGTTCTAAATGACCTCATTTGTTCATCATAACTGGTGGCAGCCCATAATTCATGTGGTAGGAAAAGTTCTGATTGGCCAGATACTCCTGCTTAGATCATGTGGGTAGCTCTATTCTATTATCATGAAATATCCTATTTGGACATATTTAGGGCATACAAAGCTTTAATTTATTGCTGCATCATCAGACTGTCATTGTCTTGTCCACGGATAAGCAGTATTGTCTTAAAATATCCAAGAAAATCTTGGAAAGTGAGAAAGCCCTTCACGTTTGTGTCTTTTTTAAGTAACCCTAGCACTTTAATGATCTCCGACTAATACTGTCTGAGCACTGTGAATAGAACTAGTGCAGTCTTGATTATATACTACTTAACACTATTGATATACTATATAATTGTTAATCAGTGATATCTCCACGTTATGGACAGACAACCACTACCAAATGAAGTTCAACAGGTCAAGCCAATTTGAATCACCTGAATTCTAGCAAAAAAAAAGACACATCAGGGATGCTAAATGCTACAATAGACTACGCTAAAACATCATTTCCGCATTGGATGCTTTGAGTGTCATACTTAGGTTTAAAAGATGCTCAGTTTGTACTTGAACCGAATGGCTTGCCAATCTAAGCTAAAGGAATATAGAGCGAATCGGAGTGCAATGTGTAAATTTCAAGGAGTATTAAGGATAAGCATCCAGTAACCATGCCAAAAAACAGTGTTGTTAGTGATTTAACCTGTTGCATATCTAATAAACCTAGTTATGTCATATGACACTCAAATTAAAGCTTTCAAAATATTGTCAAAGTTTTTTCAATCAGTACCACAACTGTTTTCCACCGCAACATCTTCCAGCGATGCAATACTCCTTCACATCGTTGATTTTGCCTTCGAAATCGACGAGCAATCCACATTTTAAAATCTACAACTTTTTTTTCTTGTTTTGCATGGTTGTTTTCTTCCCATGTAGAAAAACCCCCTCCCCTTTTACCAAAGTTATAAAAATGGAAGTCACTTGCAGGAAACAACGTCAAGTAAGATGGAGAAACATTAGGGACGGGGCAAGGACAAGGCAATCACAACATATCCGACTCCCCTCCAATCCAGTTTATAAAAAATATCTAAGTAAAAATCTGTTATCAACCAGCAATGACATCTTCACATGGTTTAAAATTTCAGCTCGTCTGCAGAAAGATGCTTTCATGCAGAAGATTGTGGGAGGTTTTTTTTTGCACCTGGCGTTTTCTTTTTCTGAGGCAGGAGTCGTCCTTGGGCAAAGACTCGTCTCGTATCGCTCCTTTAGCCAAGACTAGAGCCTCTCATCTTTCTACTCCAGCTCCACTCAGCAGCGTTTGACCTTGACGGGTGGTCTCCAACCGGGAGTGAATCAGCCATCTAGGCCCTCCTCTTTCACTTGACGAAACTGAACTTCAAAAGCCTGCAAATGTGTCGGGAGGCTCAAAGCGGGCACTTCCTTTCCTTCTAGCACACATACACACACAGACATGGACACACACGGACGCATGCAAGCGCACAATAACGTTCTACAGTTTACTTCATGTGCACAATGTTGCTGAATATAGCTGGGATTCTACAACCTTCCACCGCAAGATGCTTTTATTCCTAATTGCATGTGCATGCCCTTTCTACAAGAAGCAAAAAAGTTCTTAACTGCAGTCCCTCTGTCAGTCTTTGAATGTCAGCTACGTCCTTAATAACTGATTCCCCCAAAACGTGAACAGAAAACTCCAACAGCGACTGCCGCGCCTCTTGCGCTTGCATTTAGACTCCCTGATTCGACTCAGCCATCGGGATCCATTGGCAGCTTTTTGAAGACTTTCGTCTCCTTACACCTTTGTTCCCATTGGAAGGATGTCACCCTTCCCCCTGAACTTCCTCATCCACAACGCTCTCAACCACAGGTGGGAACCACTCCCATGAACGAATACAAAATGGGAACAGGCCACAAATGAAAAGAGAGAACAGAGCGAGACCAGGTTTTGTTTTTCAGGGTTGAGTACGAAATATCACGTCGAATGTCTCCGTGCCAAAAAAAGAAGAAGAAAAAAAAAACACGGAGAGGTAGAGTGGTGGACCTTGGAGTGAAACAGCAACAAAAAAAGAATATTTCATCTGTTTTTCCTGGAACCCACCACTGTTGCTTGACTTGTGTTTTCTTCTTCATATTCCGATGCTTCAGATGGTTCTTTCCTAGCCCCTTTCCTCCCCGCCACCCATGGGGTGGCAAGGTGGCCCTGGGGGTCCATCACAAACAGTTGCCTAGGTTCCTTTCCCCGGGCCGAATTGGCACCCTGCTCCAAAGTCTCCTGTGCTGTTGCACTTCTTCGCCAAAGGGGGCGCTAGAGAGCTGGGCAAAAGCAGTGAAGTCAAAGACAGGCTGCTCATTGTCTCTGATAACTGTTCACTGGTGCAGGCCTGGCTGTAGCCCTGCCGGGTTTCTCCAGGGCTGCTGCTGCTCTGGCTGCGCTGGTGCCCCCTATTGACCTGGAGGGATGATGCAGCAGACCCGTCCGGCCTCAGGGTCTCTGTGGAAATGCCATTGGTGCTCCTGTTGGGCAGCGGCTCCAGCAGAGGCAAGGGGAACTCGGGTTCCTTTGGAGAAGAGACGCTGAAGCTTAGCCCTTCCTCCATGGTGGTCTGCAGGCTTCCCTCTGAGCTGCCCGTGGCCAGGGATGAGTCACTGTGAGATGCGTACTGAGGAAACACAGTAAAATCAGGAAAAGTGGCTTTATTGCTCCACCACTACCTCATCCATTTCCTTCCAGTGGCACAAAATATAAAAATGAGCAAAACGTGTGTTTTTTTTTTTTATTCTGTTGTCAATTGTACAAAAATTTGTGCTTGGTCAGGAACCACCAATTTAGGCCCAAATCTGTTCACTTTACTTTGATTGAATGCAATTTTACTTGTATAGCACTTCACAGTGGCACTATGCAGTGGTTTGTTTGAGTTTATAGTCATGCCATTTGGGCACAAAAATGCACCTACCTGCGTGGTTAGCAGTTTGCAGGCTCCAGGAGAACGCAAGGAGGCCCAGGATGCTGGAGAGGTCATTCTGAGGCCTCGGGGCTTGTGGCCCAGATGGCTCCTGGGGGGTGCCGGAAGGGCCGCTGCTGCTGGATGGAAGAACTCTGCAGGGAGATGGAAAGGAGTGGAGGAGTCACTCGCACCCCCAGGAATGCCTCTATCTCCTCTGCTACTGCTGCTACAAAGAACACCACCTGCAGAGGACAAAGACAGGGAAGTATGCATTCTCTACCTACTTGAATTTTATGATATTTAAAATATTAAACACCATCTGCCCAACCCTAACTTTGTCAAAACTCTAGCAGAGTCTCTTTGCTAGTCTCTTTATTTTCTAGACTTTTCCAGAAAACAAATACATTACAGACAAGGCATATTCATAATAATATGACATATAAAAAACACAAAAAGGCAGATGGCAAAAAAGCAAAAGATAAAACAAACATTGAGATTTCCAGGAAACAAGCAAACTACGAAGAAGAACAGGGAAACGGGAAACAGGAAAAGCACGATTTGCAAAGGGGCTGACAAAACATGGCTCATTCAAACATACATAAGCACTAGCAACTAAACAAGTAGCAGATGAAAACAGTGACATTTAGGGTGGAGTCAGAATGCCCATAAAGTGATTATCATGGCAAACACAAACTAAATACCTACTGTAACTGCATGACACGCATATGCAGAAGCCTAAAACACATCAAATTCATAAATTATGCCTCTGAAACTGTTCCTCTGAGGTTACCAATACTATGGCGGGCCGGTGTATGAGGGTGCTGGAGTTGTCTCTGAGCCCCATCCTCAGCACCGGTGCTGTGGACTCGAGATGGCCGTCGCATCAATTCCTTCCCACCTCCTGCTGCTTCCTCCCCACTGCCCCGCTCCTCCTGTGCAGAGAAAACACAAGAGGAATGTTAGCTTTAGCACATTAGCACTTTCATCACCCTGCAACAGCTGTTAGCACTTTCCCATCTCTACACTTATTGCCTCTGGGGCTTGGGGCAAAACAAACTCATCCAGCTGACATGGACCACCAACAGCGTCTAATGTTACCCTTTTAAACCATGACCAGGGGTACTGTATGTAGGATGAGGCTACTACAGCTGTAATATGCTATAATACAGTTTCTTCTTCATTGCCAATACAATATTACGAATGGAAGAAAAGCATATGAGCAAAATGAATGTGTGCAGTTTGTGAACCCTTTACACTCCAGTTATCCTTGTTTTGGCGCCTGAAAATTGTTCATTTGTTTCTATAAAGCAACGTATTATAGGACAAAAACTTTGCCATGATAAGGTAATATGCCCCTTTGGGAGCCTTGAAGCTAAAGCTTTAGTATTAGTTAGAAAACAATTGGTGAGTTTGCTTAGTTAGCTACAGTAGCCTTAGGCAATAGCTGCTAAGTAATAGCACCATGCAATTAAGCCAGCCACAAATGAGATTTGCATCATAACATTTTCCTCTGTAGCAAAATCAACAGCAATTTACATTTGTATGCAACAATTTGGGCTTCCCTGGCTGAATTATTGACTTTTAAAGTGAAAATAAGTAAACGAAGGAGTGGTTGTTCTGCATGGAAGAGTGTCTGAAGTATGCAAAACAACATCTACCCAGAGGCATTTTGGAAACAAGTGCTGTGAACAGATGAAGTAAAAGCTGAACTACTTGCAACAATCACCAGATAAGTGTTTGGCAAAAAAGAAGGAGCAGCATTTGATGAAAAGAACACCTTGCCAAGAGTCAACAGTCAGGATCTATTATGCTTTGGGTTCGTGGCAGCCAGTCGGACCGTAAATGTGTGAGAAGATGGAAGAAAGGATTCCGTTAATTTTCAGCCAATTCGAAAAGTAAATGTGACAGTCTGTCAAGAAACTGATCCTGAAAAGAGGCTGGATGCTACAATAGGACAATGATCCAAAACATACATCAAAATCCACCATGAACTCCTTCAAGAATTGAAAGCTGAAGCTTTTGGGATAGCTCTGAAAATCTGTGGGTAGATCTTAAAACATGCTGTGCATGCAAGATGGAAAAGGACGTTGCATTCTGCAAGGAAGAGTGGTTGAAAATGCCTAAAACAAGTTTAGAAAGACTCCCAGCTGTTTGCAAAAAGCATTTGCAAGCTGTGCAATACAAACCTTTAAAGAGTCAAGGACACTAATCGTTCAAACCATTTGTTCAACACAGATAAGGCACTGTAGAATGTTGTATGTGTTGCTTGTTAAAAGAGACATATTTGTAACATAACAGCGCTCAGACCACATTTCCAGCAGAAATCCAGATGCTTCTAACTTTTTCCCCACAAGCTAAAGCTCATATATTCTAGTAATGCTTAAATAAACCAAAGTAAGCAGGAAAGCAAGAATAAGGGAATATATCTAAACCCAGCCTTTCCTTAGTCTAACAATTAAACAGAGTAAGCTGCATCTGCTGAGGGAAGTTGTTTTCCTCCACCCGTCATGTTCTCTCGTTCTTCATGCTGTGCCTGATAAACGCAGGAAGAGGGGTTTTAATAAAGTCAAGAGAAATGAAGCTACTCTGCAGGATTTATTTATTTGATTTCTTTGGTCTAATTTGTAGGGGTTCACAGCCATTTTCGCTGATTAGGCCTCATTAAGAGCTGATGCTGAGAGAGACTTAAGAGATTATGGCAGTGGATAAAACAGCTGCAGGTAGCACTTGGCACACGCTCTCCCAGTGGGCTCTTCACTGGAGTGGATTATTCAGCCCTGGGTGATGGTTTTTCTCTTGCATTGTATGGCACAGTTGCAAGACTATGACCGATAGAGCTTTCATCAAAAGATGCTCAGTAGGCCTGGAACGTCTGAATGCTTTGAAAGAGCAGAGGTGGGAACAAGTCACTAAGTTGCAAGTAACAAGTAAGTCTCAAGTCTTCACACTCAAGTCCCAAGTCAATATAGTCGAGTCTCGATTCAAGTCTTGAGTCAGCACAGGCAAGGCTCAAGTCGGGTCCCAAGTCAATAGTCCTAATCTTCGAGCCTTACACAAGTCAGTGTGCATTTTTCAGTTGAGCCATAGAACTGAATAATGGTAAACGAATACTATAGTCTTTCAATGGCAGCATGTTAGCAGCGTATTGCAGTATATTTATTTTTTAGTATTGTTATTTTTTTCCAACTAAAATACAAAATCCATGGTACACAGATAACCATGACAGACATACTGGTAAACACAAAGAGTAGTGCAACTACACATGAAAAGAATTTTAAAAGTGCTACTGAACTTCATTAAATAAATTTTTAAAAAAAACTTTATATTTGAAGATAATTTTTGATGATGTTTTGGAACATTGATGGTGAATGTATGAAGCTAAAGTTTACTTTTTTCATCAGCTTCTTGTTTGAATTTGCCATTCCACCTTAAATGGTGCTACAGTTACGTTCCGGTGCCTGACTGCTGCACGATTTAAGGTAGAATGGCAAATTCCAATATAAGGCTGGCAAATAAAAAGTCGACTTCAGCCTCGTGGTAAATGTTACGCTGGTTAAAATCAGTCGAACAGAGAGACGCTGTGTTTCTTTTCTTCTGCTGCAATGAAGAAAACTGTCAGTTCGCCTGGTGAGTTTCTCCAGTAAGACTGGAGTTTAAGTGCTGAGCTGGGCTCATTGATGCTGTTGATGCTTCACATGTTTCCAGCTTATGGAGGCAAACCTGAACTCTTAACGCTTCTCTTGTCTTCCGAAAGCTGAGCATAAACACAGTGACAGACGTCTGACGACGCTGCTTTTTTTTATTTATGGCACGAAATGAATCACATGAAAAATAGAGAGTCCCATCTGCAGTCTGACTGTCCACATTTCTTCCATTTTGAGTCTCAAGTCTTTCTGAGTCATGATGCTCAAGTTCGAGTCAGAGTTCGAGTCATTGGTGTTCAAGTCAAAGTCGTGTCCTAGGTTTTTCTCGATTTTCTCGAGTCGAGTCTAAAGTCGTCAAATCTGTGACTTGAGTTGGAGTCCAAGTCATATGACTCAAGTCCACACCTCTGTGAAAGAGTATAAACCCCCTATAGATAGCTTTGTATGCAATATGGACTGATTAACTGGTTAAGAAAGGATGCTATGAAGGAGTGACCTCTACACTCCACTCACTGGCCACTAAGTGAGCCTAACTTATCTAACTTATAGGTCCACTTTATACATGTACAGTTACAGACTGCACAATTTATCAGCCTCATTCATAACTGGTCAGTTTATGACCACAGGAATGCCATTGACCAGATATTATGTGGGCAGTGGTTCTTGCTCAGCACAGACATAATAGTCTGTGGTCCTGGTACACTCTTAGAAAGATGGTTCTTCAGGGGTTCTTTAGTAAAGACAATGGTTCTGTATAGAACTATGAACACTCAAAGAACCTTTTGCATGCTCACCATGAGATCTCACCATGCAAAGAACCATTTAAGCATGCAAACGGTTCTTTGAGTGTTCATAGTTCTATACAGAACCATTGTCTTTACTAAAGAACCCCTGAAGAACCATCTTTTTAGGAGTGTAAGAGTGTATCAGACTTAGCAGTGTTGCTGGTGTTTTACACATCAGTAGGTTGAGAGTGGACCACCACACATACACATAGATATCATGCCAAGAGTGGCACTGTGGTCAGAAGCTGACCACTGATGAAGGCCTAGAGCATGGATAACACAAGCTGTGCGTCAGATGTTCTACTGTTTCTAACTGTATACCAGTAAGGTGGAGGTACAGGAGACGAGGATGGGGGTTGTACAGGAAATGATGCCATCTTTCTGAGACAAAGCTCACCCTGGTCAGCTGGTACATGCTCTGTTCATCCAGGCTGAGGTCATCAGGCAGTGCTGGAGAGGAGGATTTGTCCGAGAGTTGCTCAGATCTCAGAGACGCCTGCTCCAGCTCAGCCATATGGATCTGCTGTCATAACAAACAACACAATACATCAGCATTGTGACACACTAAATACTGAAATTTGATATTATATTTAGTTGTTAAAGTTTCTCTGTAATTTTCTGTTAAATATACACCGATCAGGCATAACATTATGACCACCTCCTTGTTTCTATGCTCATTGTCCACCTTGTAGATGTAAAGTCAGAGACGATAGCTCATCTGCTGCTGCACAGTTTGTGTTGGTCATCCTCTAGTCCTTCATCAGGGGTCACATGACGCTGCCCACAGGACGCTGTTGGCTGGATATTTTTGGTTGGTGGACTATTCTCAGTCCAGCAGTGACACTGAGATGTTAAAACACTCCAGCAGCACTGCTGTGTCTGATCCACTCAGACCAGCACAACACACACTAACACACCACCACCACGTCAGTGGTACTGCAGTGCTGAGAATGATCCACCACCCAAATAGTACCTGCTCTGTGAGGGTCCATGGTGGTCCTGACCACTGAAGAACAGGGTAAAAGGGGGCTAACAAAGTATCAGAGAAACAGATGGACTACAGTCTGTAACTGTAGAACTACAAAGTGCACCTATATAGTAAGTGGAGCTGATAAAATGGACAATGAGTGTAGAAACAAAGGAGGTGGTCAGAATGTTATGCCTGATCCGTGTATGTTTGCACTTAATGGGGATTTTGACTGTATGTTAAATAACTAATGGATGGTCTTGGACTAATATGGCTGGTGGTGATAACTGATAATTGATAACTTCCAAACTGATAACTTCCAAACATTTAGACAGTGGCAGGCTAGCAGAGAATGTTGTTTTAGCACTGCTTTTAGCCTCTGATCTGGCAGCTGATTGGAGCTTTTCAGTCTGAAATCCTGAACTTCAGGGGCAGATAGACAGAGCAGTTTGTGCTTCAGATAAAGAAAGGAGAGAGAAAAAAGGGTCTATCTCTGAAATCTGAGTAATGAGAGCAACTCGCAGAGTCAAAGAGAGAGAGAGAGAGAGAGAGAGAGAGAGGAGAGAGAGAGAGAGAGGAGAGACTTCATAAATCAGTGCGGGATGGAGAGCTGGGAGAAGAGAGAAAGAGCAGATTGATGGGCTGACACTGTCTGCAGACAGGCAGAAAGAAGGAGTGACAGGTGAGGAGGTTATTGCTTGAATTGCTTATTTCCCCAACCATCCCTGTCCTGTCTGTCATAGTGACGGACGCAACTGCATGTATGCATTTGGGGGGGGGCATTCTGTATAGATTTTCACTTAACTATGTAGGACCTGCTAAAAAAATTTAAAGTGGAAATTCACCACAATGTTTTAATTTTTTTTTTTTGCATAATTAAATCACTAGGATTGTAAACGAAGTCATTCCGAATAGTCCGAAGAGCCTTTCTAGAGAAACCTGCCAAATCAGAATCAGTCAGAGTGCGTACACAGTGGTGGTGATAGGAACCAGACATCGAAAGCATTTAGCTCCTTCACAGAAGGTTTTTTATGGTTATAAACATGTTACAAAGATGTTGTCTAAAGCCTGAGACGATGTTTTACGACAGTTTTGAGAAGGTTCCATGGTGGAGGGGTACATGCAGGGTGCTATGAGGCAAAATAGTCCCAAAGAAACTTATCTTTTCAGATTTATCTCTATTTTATCATCAACATTACATATAAACACTCAGAAGACGTGTTTAGGTTCACTGGTGATTTTGGATAGTCATATTTGTGTCATAAGTATTATGACCCCTAGTTCCTATCACCACCACTGTAGAGAAGCACGTATGTTTCTCTATGATGAACCATTTCATGCAAAGAACCCTTTAAGCATGCAAATAGGTCTTTGATTGTTCACAGTTCCATACAGAACCATTGTCTTTACTAAAGAACCCTTAAAGAACCGTCTTTCTTTAAGAGTGTATTGCTACGTATAATGAACTTCACTGTAGTAGTCTGTGGAAGTTTACTGGCCACTTTATTAGAAAGAGACTGAGACTGCAAACTGTCCGTTGATGCATGTTGATAGTTCTCTAGCCCTTCATCAATGGTCAGTTTCTGACCACAGAGCCACTCTTGGCTGGACATTTTTGGGGGGTGGACCATTTTTAATGTGAGTACATATTCAAAATGCTACTACCTTGTCAGTGTTACTGCTGTGCTGAGAAAGCACCACCACCCAAATAATATCCGGACAAAAGTGGTCCTGTGGTTAGAAACTGACCAATGATGAATGAGGTGGGGGCACTAATAAGCTGTGTTGCAACAGCTGGACTAAAGCAGTGGTTACCAAACCTGGCACTAGATAAGTCTGTAAACGTACACCTACATAGGTATTTGATATTAGGAAGGTGGAGCCCATAAATGGTCACTGAAGCACGGTGTAGGTGTTGCTAATAAACTGTGCATCTATCCGCTAGCCTGTACCTCTTGAGGATGACTCTTGCAGTCTTTGCACACCGGAGGGGAGGAGTAGTGGTGGAAGACGGAGCCTGACAGGTTGTCAATCAACAGCATCTCCCCCTCAAAAGAGTCTTTGATGAGCAGAGAGACGCTGTCCAGCCACAGATTCTCCTGGGACACAAATATACATCATGCTACAGTCAATACCAGTCAGGTCACTTTGCTGTAAAACAGACAGGCATTCTTGCACACAAACAGAGCATGTCTTGTGTTTGAGAGCGACAAAACAGAACACATACTGAAAATATTGAATTGTGTTATGTAATATTTTATGGAATATATTGACTAATAGGGATGCAAATTTTCGTCATTAGTTATGATTCATCATCAACCGACAAGCCTAAAATCAAGGATGCAACTTCTTCAAAATATGCAAAACAGATAGTTCTGGTTCTGAAATCTGATTGGCTTAGTCTGTGATGAATAAAGGCAGGATACATGTGTGAAGTGGCTTTATTAGGGGCAATCTAACACTCGTAGTCATCACAGACAGAGGTCAACACACAGGCAGGAAGGTAAACCAAAAAAACAAGCAAGGGTCATAATACCAAAAGATACACTGGAAATAATATATAATACATAATACCCTAGATACACTGGAAAAATCAAAGACAAGGAAACAAAAATGGCTTTGAAATACGCAGAAATACTGCAACACAAACAAAACTGTACTTATAGACAGGAGATAATGAGTCCAGAACAAGCTATAGGTGAGTGTGATAATGAGTGGGCGGAGCCAAGTTTAAAGCTGTTGTAAAATGCTTGAAATATGCACACTGCTGTATGAATTTTGTATTAATGCACCAAGATGTTAAACAGTGTTCCTTGTATGGACTGTAGAACCCCCCCCCCTTCTGCCCCCCACACACACAAAATTTGGACCCAAACACAGGTTCCTGACCCCCACTCCCCAATACTGAACTCACTGAGAGTAATGCAATGTCAATATTCTGTATGTCCTGTACATATTGTAGTACCAACAATAAGGCTGACTTGACTTAACTTGACTTAAAGGCAAACCCTGAATATTGTTGGAGGAGCCTGTTAGCAAAATGTCGTTCTTAAGAATGTTTTGTTTGGGGCTTTTGACTTCATATACACACAACTGCAGATGTGTATGCATTCTTTATTCTCTGCTGCTCTTCATCACACGCTCAGTCAAAAACCTTTTGTTTAATAATAATAACAAGATAATACATAATTTGTAGTTCACATATTGATAAATCTGAACAAGTAAAATGAAAGAGTGAAATGTTTCCCTATTCGCAGTTCTATTATTTACACATTTGCACTGTGTTTGTGTGTGTCTTTGACATTCCATTGTCTTTCCATGAGATCTGTGCAATATGGAAATGCTAATTTTGGTAACACTTCACTTGAAGGGTGTCTGCATAACACATTCATAATATCTTACATAAACACTTCATAACAAGTATATATGTTTTACATGACATTCATTTGGACTACTGTGTCATTTTACTCAGATATGTATTTTCAGAATAAAAGTACCCATTTGTGTTTTGAAAAACTATATTATTTTCAGTGAGTTATTTCTGGAAAGCCAAAAAAAAATGGCTTTGACACTTTGGACAGAAAGTGCTTGAGATTTTTTTGCCTAGACTTTCAACTTTCTTTTAACTTTTCTTTCAACTTTTTTTTTCTAAAGCATTTGTATTTTACATAATTCTTTCTCTTTTTTACTCTGTCTTTTCTTTCAAAATAAAAAAAAATGGTCTTTTATTTTGAAAAATATATATCAGAGCAAAATGACATATTAGTCCATATCAATCATGTCATGTAAAACATGTATACTTTATGAATGTTGATTTAAACATTCATGAATATGTCATGAAGTGTTTATGTAAGATGTTATGAATGTGTTATGTAGACACCCTTCAAGTAAAGTGTTACCCTAATTTTCATGTGAAGAAATGACGATTACTGAAGTTGAACGTGACGGCGGTGGAATATTTCACACCTGTGCATGAGAGCCTCCTTTTAGATGACCAAAAATCATTTTAAAGCTCAAACAGTGGATACATATCAGCCAATACGTAAGCTTTAACTACTGGTATAGGTATCAGAAAAGAAAAAGTGGTATCGTGCCATCTGTAGGCTGTATCCAATGTTTTACACAAACTGCATACATTTACTTACTTAAACATGCAGCCTGCAGAAGAGAATTGATTTACATATTATAAAACATAATAAACTTTTAAAAAACTCACTGCTTAGACTCTTAAAGCCAGTGCATATTCACATAGCAGAAAACAAAGCAATATGAATGGCCAACAAATGCCTCTGTTGTGCAACTGGGCAATTTCCAGTACCCACATTTCAGGGATCAATTTAACTCACAATCTGGTGGCAATTTTTATTTCCCCAGGTAGTTTTGCTTATTGCCTCAATGGTGCCTCATTAAAGGAACAGAGCAGGCTGCTCTTGATTTTTTATTCCAATAAACAATTACATGGAAATGAGTAATTTAAACAGGAGTGTAAAGTGATCAGGGCAACTACATCGTTTAAGAGCGACATTGGCCACAAACTCACATAGAAACTTACTGGTCATTAGGGAATTTACAGACCAGTTATTGCCACTTTATACGTGTAATAACAAAACTTGTAATGGTTTGTTTCTCAGTACTGTGTAACTCGTTCACTGCTGATGCCTCAGAACACTGATTTCTGCCCAGTACAGAATAAAACATTTTTCTCTATGATTTTGATAAGTATTATCCTAGTTAAATAAGGTCGTTTCATATATGGAATCATAGTCTGACTTCTAGTTCCAATAATCCAGATGTTAATTTCTATAGGCAGACATGCAAACACATTAGGCGTGAGAAAGGTAGGGGTAGGGGAGGTCAGGAAGCATCATCTCCAGGAGAAAATTTAAATGATGTTTAACATATAAAAACTATGCATAGTTGTTCTCTCTGACACTAGAATACACAAAAAACAATTACCATTTTGGCATATTTGTTAAAAATCTTAACATACAAGGTCAGGTCAGTTTGTACATAATTTGGCAGACATCTTCATAAACAATCATTAAAAATGGAGGTTATTACAAATACTCAGTGACAGCCCATCACTTCTTTTGCATCTGCTAAAGGGCTTATTGAGGCCTAATTAGCTGTAGTGCTTGGACCCCTCTAATTGCAACCTGACTGAATATTTGTTGCCCCTTAACAGTTCATATCATCCATAAATATCAGCATGCATGGAAAAATGCATCACTTTCAGATGAAAACATAAGTGTAGGTGATTATCATGGCAGCAAGCAGTGATAATTTATACACATTAACCTATCTTCACCCTCTTTTCATAACTATAGACACCCCTCACTTTTAGCTACATGAACCACTAGCTAGAGTAAATAACAGCTCATTTGTTAAGTTGATTTGACATTTTAACATAACTGTAGTAGTTAAACTGTAGAATTTCATGAAGTGCACAACAAGAATAAAGACTTCCAAATTAATTTGCTGCTATAGCATCTAATAAAAAATAAAACAAAAAAGAACCTGTTTCAAATCTTCACAAAGACACTGAAGATGTTATCTTAGTTCTGGGGCAACATTTTTTGTGACTCTTAAGGCATGTTTGTGATGATGACTACATTGGAAGGATTGGCAAGTTATGTTTTATTAAGTTATTTATGCTATTAATATTATACCACAAACATCTATGCTATACTTACAAACCTCACTGACTATTAAACATCATTGGCTTTACATGCAAAGTTTTTTGCCAATCCGATTGAATACATTCCGATTGTAGATTAAGACTGAGGTGTTTATGCTCACTCAACTCAACAATCTGACAGAGAATCTCCACTTACATGAACACTACAAGTAGAACCACTTAGTGTAGATGTTACCATGACAACCAGCATCACATGAGTCCAGTCAGAGTGAGATGAGCAGCAGTGAGCAGTGCTTGTGTTTTAATTCCTTTAAAATGATGTCAGACTCAGGAAAACGTCCTTCACATGTCCTTATTAAAGAAGGCCGAGAGGAAGACGTCGTGTTCTGAGACACATAAGCTGGACGTCCGTCCCACCGCCGTCTTTTAAAGATCAGAGCATGAACTTCGTCTCCTCTGCAGACCAGTTTCTGCTCCGCCATGTTGAATGTTATAGACTTTCACTATGATGCGACGAACATGATCAGAACGGACTTAGACTTTCTGATAGGGAATGTAATCAGATACAGACGTCTACACAGATATTATTCTTTTATTTAACTGATTATTTACAGGATTACCCACCTCAATCAATCGGATAGAAATTGTATTCCGAATGGCCTCAGTCAAACTAGTGTATTCCGATTGAGCTATTAGTTGGATTATCAACTGATTATTAAGCTGCATGTTAACATGGCTACTGAGAGCTATGTAAGTTATTTTTTACATTTTTTATTATTGTAAAGATAACTTTAAAATGTTTATTATTTTTGCAGCCTATACTGTTTAAAGCTCAAAGCTAATATACATTTAATGAGAATTGTGAGTAAGACTTGCATTTTTGTAAATTTTCACACTACAAACATCAAATTTATGGTAAATGAATATCGGTCAATATTGGTATTCTTGATTACTCATAATCAGTATTGGTATTGGCCCTGAAAATATCGGTCAATCACTAGTTCTCATGATCAAGTTTCCCAAATATTGTCTACTGGATTAAAATAAGTTGGCTAACACTGTGCTGGTGGATGTTCATTGACAACCAAGGGATTTTTAAGTCAAACATCTAAGAAGATTTCTAAAATAGCTGGCTCACCACTGAAACATTACCTAGAAACAGATAACCTGCTTGGTTGAAGGCCTTCAAGCCGCATCAGGTCTTAGAACCTCTATGAACATGTATGATATTTAATGATACAATTTAAGGCCTGTATACTGGTTCAGTCTGAAAACACTGCTCATGGTCCAGGTCCCTTCATTAGTACAGCCATACTGAACAAGCCTTTGTTTATGTGGCAGTTTGCACCAGAGCGTTCAGAAACACAAGTGGCTCTTTGCAATGTGGCTTTCTTCATAGCTTAGCATATTGGAGTTGCAGTCCGTGTAGGCAGCGTAGCATATGGTTAGCGTGGTTTAACTTGCCCTCGGGGCACAGGTGGCAGTGTACAGTGTAGTCCACCGGGCTCCATTACTCTAAGCTAGTCGGCGTGTGTTGACTCTGAGCCGTGGTCTCTTAATGAGGCCTCCTGCCTGTTGCCCTGCGGCAAATCACAGCCCAACACGTGGTGCCGACAGATGCACCACTGCAAACGACAAGCTCCCACCTTCCCCTCTCTTTCGTCTCCCTTTGAGGCAACTACAGCTGCAGATGCTGAGGACGTGGGATGATCAATTGCTTCCGTCACTCAGAATGACCTGTATGCTTGATAGTAAACTGCAAAAAAAAAGCTTTATTGGCATCTTAACATCAGTCAATGGCCCTTATTCCTCAGAGCTGCAGGAAACTGAGTGCAGATTTGACCCTGAATGACTCATGAAAGAGTCTGACTCATCAAACGAATGATGTTGAAACAAGCTGTGATTTGAGCGCGACTGATGATCAGCTTCGGTTTGTGGAATCAGGCCTTATTTACACACTGTTTGCAAAGGATATGGCTCACTTTGCCCTTATTTACATATGATTTACATGAGCCACGCCCAATTTCATGCAGAAGTTTTGATAGTCAATAAAAGGCAGTGTTCAGCAGGCGCAATGGCTGTCCTCATAGGTGGAAGTTGGGGTCGAGCAGGGAGTGGACTGCTTCCCCTACTGGCCAGATCTTAAATAGCTTTATAGTGTTAAAATTAGTGATTTGAATAGTTTAATGATATAAATAGGTTTATTACAGCTGTTTGCAAAGGACACACCACAATTTGGCTTCATGTACATATTATTTACATGCAGCACACCCCAATTCATGCAGATGTGATAAGGCAAATAAAAGAAAAGCAATCAGCAGGCTCATGAGCCAATGGTTGTTCGAGTAGGTGGAGCTTGGGGTCAAGCAGGGGGTAGACTGCTCCCCCTACTTGCAAGAGCTTAAATAACTTTATTGTTTCCAAATTACAGCGATTTAAATAGCTTTATGGTGTAAATTGCTTTACAGTGTTAAAATTTGTAGCAATTTGTCCCAAAGGTCTCAAATACCTATAATTTACTTAAAGCACACACTATTTCATGCAGATGTTTTGATAAAACCAATAAAAAGAAAATATTCAGCAGGCCCATGTGCCAATAGCTGTGGACTGCTCCTCCCACTGGCCAGAGCTTAAATAGATTTACAGTGTTAAATTGCAATTGAAAAGAATAAAAAATTGTATTCTTTTTGTGAAATTTTGTGTTTAGCTTTATTTAAGATGGTAGAATTATAACACTGATAATAACGTAGCTCATTGATTTTCTAAATGAATCTTCTACAGAGAACACACTCCTGCCCTTTTTAATGCACAGTTGATAATGTGTTTAATATATAGGAAAACGATTTAAAATGTGGCCTGTGCAAAAGTTATGGCACATAAATATAAATACCATATTTAAGTTTGTAGAGGATATATTCAATTAATTTTACCTAGAAAATCAACAAAACATGTAATTTGACCAGATGACCGTACACCTAAGATGAAACCGATGAATAACAAAACTGTCAGTAGCCACGTTTACATGCAGCCTGATAATACGCTAATAATCCAACTAATAGCTAAATTGGAATAGAATGCGTCCATGTAAACACCTCAATCAGAACAGTCTAGTCAGATTGAGGCCATTTGGAATACAATTTCTATCTGATTAATCGAGGTGGGTAATCCTGTAAATAATCCGTTAAATAGAAGAATAATATCCGTTTAAACGCCTGTATCTGATTACATTCCCTATCGTAAAGTTTAGGTCCCGTTCTGATCATGTTCGTCGCATCATAGTGAAAGTTTTATACCGTTCAACATCAAATGTACGACAGCACATGCTGACATGCTCAGTTGAGCATTTTCAAAGTGTTTTAGCATTCCTGTGTGTATGCAGAGATTTAGGAAAATGCTGGACTTGTGAACAAGGTCTGAGTGAGTGAATTACAAGGCGTCCATCTAAAAGAGAAAGAATGAAACACACTGCCTCAGCCTTTCAGATCCAGAGCATTCAGCAAATCGGCTTACTCTCCATCAGCATCACCCACAGGACAGCCCTGCAGAGAGTGAAGCAACAGCTGCTGAAACGCAGCGCTGGTACAGTCAGTGTGTCAGCGGAGGGGGCGGAAGAGCTAGATTCCCTCTGCATGCAAAATACAGTCCCTTATAAATATACATTGAACTGTAGCTGAACCCCCTCTCTCTCTCTCTCTCTCTCTCTCTCTCTCTCTCTCGTACAGTTACATATAACCCTATTGCCTGGACAGGAGGATCGTTCTGCTCCATGTTCTATTAATAAGCGCTCACTAACAACATTAGTACTGACCTGATGGCGTTAAAGGGACAGTCCAGCGTTTATGACCTACACTCTATCTGCCGCATCTGTAGCCTGTAGGAAGCTTCCTGACCATTGGTTTCTATCACACAGTACTGTGCAAATGTCAGTGACCACCCTCCATTTCTCATTAAGTACAAGTTTTCTTAATTAAGCAATTCAATCAATTGGCCCAGCATTTATTGTGTCCACTCGTTACCTTTATTACAGCGTCCACTCTGTTCAGGAGACCCACTTTCAGTCTCTCAAAGAAATCTGCAGACACACCTCCAAAGTTCAGTCTTCCACTTTTCTTTCTCTCTCTCTCTCTCTCTCTCTTTCTCTCTTTATTTCACTCTCTTTCACTCTTCTCTTCCTTTTTCTCCTTCTACCCCCTTTCTCTTCTTTCTGTCATTATTTCATTCTATTTCACTCCTTTCCTCAGCTACACTCCTCTTTCTCTCTTTATCCTACCTCTTCTTTCCTCAGCTAGCTCTCTCGCATTTCTTTCTCATTATTTCCCTCCATTTCACTCCTTTCCTCAGCTAGCGCTCCTGCACTCCTCTTTCTCCTCTTTCGCTCTTTATTTCCCCCTTTCTTTCTTAGCTAGCTTACCTGCACTCCTCTTTCTGTCGTTATTTCACTCTTTCACTCTTTCCTTCCTCAGCTATCTCTTCTTCTACCCCTTTTTCTCTCATTATTTTACTCTATTTCACTCCTTTCCTCAGCTAGCTCTCCTACACTCCTTTTTCTCCTTGTCTCTTTATTTCACTCTTTCTCTTTCTTTCCTCAGCTTGCTGTCCTGCACTCCTCCTTCCTCTTCTTCTCTTTATTTCACTCTCTTTCTCTCTTTCTTTCCTCAGCTAGCTCTCCTGCACTCCTCTGTCTCCTCTTTCTCTCATTTCACTCATTCTTTCCTCAACTAGCTCTCCTGCACTCCTCTGTCTCCTCTTTCTCTCCATATTTCCCCCCTTCTTTCTCAGCTAGCTCACCTGCACTCCTCTTTCTGTCGTTATTTGACTCTTTCACTCTTTCGTTCCTCAGCTATCGCTCCTTCTACCCATTTCTATTTCACTATTTCACTTTATTCCACTCCTTTCCTCAGCTAGCTCTCCTACACTCCTTTTTCTCCTTGTTCTCTCTTTATTCCACTCTCTTTCTCTCTTTCTTTCCTCAGCTAGCTCTCCTGCGCTCCTCTTTTTCCTTGTTCTCTCTTTATTTCACCCTTTCTTTCCTTAGCTAGCTCTCCTGCGCTCCTCTTTCTCTCGCTATTTCACTCTCTTTCTCTTTCACCTTTATTACTCAGCGAGCTCTCCTTCTAACACTTTTTCTCATTACTTCACTCTATTTCACTCATTTCCTCAGTTAGCTCTCCTGCACTCCTCTTTCTCCTCGCTCTCTCTTTATTTCACCCTTTCCTTCCACAGCTAGCTCTCCTGCACTCCTCCTTCTCCTCTTTCTCTCATTATTTCACCCTTTCTTTTCACAGCTAGCTCTCCTGCACTCCTCTTTCTCCTTTTCTTTCTTTGACCCCCTGCACTCGTTCTCATCTCAGCTAGCTCTGTTTCTCATTCTACCCCTCTTTCTCCTTCTTCTCCCTCTTTTTTTTTACATCCTCTTATGCTCTTTCTCACCTCTGCTAACTCTCTTTCTCTCTCTCCTCCTCAGCATAGTATAAAAGCCTTGCTCGCTAGTGTGCTGACTCAGCTGCCGTTGCGAGTCAAACCTCCACCGAGAAGCTGCTATCAATGCCGTTCTTTCCTTTTTTTTCTTTTCTGCTGACTCCCCAGCTCTGTCCTTCCCTCAAAGCCTTGCCTCATCCACTCTTTCCAAGAAAGCCCATCTCTCACACTTTTTCACACCTGTCCCTCACTCACGCGCTCTGTTCCATCTCCGAACCCCCAGAGCCTGCAGCTGCTGATAAGCCTCGCGCTGTCTGGTGAGCGGAGCTATTCCTGTTCCTCTGTGTGCGCCTACCTGTCCGTCTGCCTGAGCCCCCCGAACGAGTGTGGAACAGTTCTTGTCTGTAGGGACTGATCTTCTGAGAACCGAGTCTGGATGACAAAGACGGGTTGAAGGCCATCTGTGTCGCTCCATCTGCTCTGGACTGTTCACACTGTTTGCTTTACAGATTTACTGATTAGCACTGTTCTGATGTAACACTGTATAAAGCAGTGCGCTCATGTAGTGAAGTACACACTCAAAAAAGATGGTTCTTCAAGGGTTCTTTAGTGAATGCAATGGTTCTATGTTTTCCATTTCATGCTTAAATGGTTCTTTGCATGGTGAAATCAGATTGATGGAGAATGTGTTGTGTATGGTTCTGTATGGAACTTTTTCAAAAATGGTTCTATATGGTGCCAAAAAGGGTTCTGCTATTGTTATGATATTATGCTGGAGAAGAACCCTTTTTGGTGCTATATAGTGACACCATCTTTTCTAAGAGTGAAGAGCCATTTCACCATGCAAAGAACAATTTAAGCATAAAATGGTTCTACACTCTTAAAAAGATGGTTCTTCAAGGATTCTTTACTAAAAGACAATGGTTCTACATAGAGCCATAAATGCTCAAAGAACCATTTGAATGTTTAAATGGTTCTTTGCATGGTGAAATAGTTCTTCAGATTGTGTGGTGAATGGTTCTACATAGAACCTTTTTAAAAATGGTTCTGTATAGCACCGAAAAAGGTTCTGCTACTGTTACTGTTCTACAATGAATTATTTAGGATCTACTATGTATTATTTAGTATTTACTATGAATTATTTAGTATCTACTATGAATTATTCAGTATCTCCTATGAATTATTCATAACTACAATGAATTATTCAGGATCTAAAATGAATTATTTGGTATCAACTATGAATTATTCATTAATTACAATTAATTATTCAGTAACTAAAATGAATTATTTGGTATCAACTATGAATTATTCTGATTACATGAATTATCAGATTAAGAATTAATTATTAGTATCTACTATGAATTATTCAGTAACTAAAATGAATTATTCAGTATCTACTATGGATTATTCAGTAACTACTATGAATTATTCAGTATCTCCTATGAATTATTCATTAATTACAATTAATTATTCAGTAACTAAAATGAATTATTTGGTATCAACTATGAATTATTCTGTAATTACAATTAATTATTTAGTATCTACTATGAATTATTCAGTAACTAAAATGAATTATTCAGTATCTACTATGGATTATTCAGTAACTACAATGAATTATTCAGTATCTACTATGGATTATTCAGTAACTACTATGAATTATTCAGTATCTCCTATGAATTATTCATTAATTACAATTAATTATTCAGTAACTAAAATGAATTATTCAGTATCTACTATGGATTATTCAGTAACTACTATGAATTATTCAGTATCTACTATGAATTATTCAGTATCTAAAATGAATTTTTTAGTATCTACTGTATCTGTCTGATTCATTTTAGTACATTTGTATCTGTGTAGAAATTCAGTATCAATTAAGAATGATTCACTTTCTACTATGAACTATTCAGTATCTACTGTATCTGTTTGTTTCATTTTACTACATTTGTAACCGTGTAGAAATAGATTATATTTACATTTCTCCATAATCCAAGCAGATGTTGTCCCAATTCCTACATTTTTAGAACTATTTATAAACATACAAAACATTGGATATCAGCAACAGTCCATAATTCCTGGTGCATGGGTGTATTCCTAAATTTGGTTTCTAATTTCCACCACAATTAAAGGTACGTCAGTTTTGTTTTGCACGGATATTTCTTCTTATAAAGTTCTCTTCTGTGTGAATTTTGGATTCATATGTTATATGATCTTGACTTTTCTAGGCTAGTTCACACACACACACACACACACACACACACACACACACACACAGGTGGCAAGTAAACGCAGAGCCAGCTTCACTGCAGGCCCATCCGCTCTGCACTCTGCAGAATTCCTCAGCATCAGATCAGTGCCAGCCCCCGCCTTTCTTCTGTTCTCACTTACATAACCTGCCTGCACCAGCTAAAAATGGACAAGTAAAAACAATTATAGCTTCAGTTATGCAGAGCCTGCCTGACAGTGACTCATCGCGAATGTGTGCACCGCAATATTTGTGATCACTTCTGTTTTTAGCATCATGGTAATCTATCTGTGTGGGTGTAAAGGCTTTCGTTTCCTGCCTGGGTTTGTATTGATGCCTGCAATTTGGCGGGTCAACGTGCGATCCCGAACTTAATTAAAAAGGTGATTAATGGCGGCTCTGTGTGTTTGCATGTCTCTGTGCCACACCAGCTGACACAGAAGTGTTGCCATGGTGACAGAAGTCAAGCCGAAGCGAGACCCGAGGCATCGTAATGGAAATGTCTCCCTCGTTCTCCAACAAATGATCCTTTTTGTCCTTTTGTCCTTTTAACAGACCTAATTCACACTTTAGCAGCAGAAACAAAGGTCACCAAGCAAAACAAGCAGGTCTCCAAGAACTACTGCCAGAGGAGCATTACAGACACCTCTAAAGGCCATTCACCAATCCATCTATCCATCCATCCATCCATCCATCCATCCATCCATCCATCCATCTGTCCATTAACTCAATAATCGCTATTCATCTATTCATCAATCCATTAATCCTTCAGCCAATCTTTCATTTCAGTTGTCCCCATTCTCTCATCCATTCATCCATCCATCCATCCATCCATCCACCAATCCATCCATCCATCATCATCCGTTCATCCATTATCCAACATCTCTGTAACACTCTGTTTATTCATTCATCCGCCCATCCACTCAACAGTCCCTATTCATCCATTAGTCCATCCATTCCTTTATCATTCATCAAGACAGTCACGAATGCACCAATCTCACCACCCACCTACTCAACAGTTCTATCCATCCATCCACCCATCCATCCATCCATCCATCCATCCATCCATCCATCCATCCATTTATCATTCATTCAGCCAATCAGCTATCCTTTCATTTCAGCAATTTCCACTTACACTTCAACCCATCCATCCATCAATCCACCCATCCATCCTTTCATTTTAAGTCCCTATTTATTCATCCATCCACCCATCCATCCATCCATTTGTTCATTATTTAATTCGCCATAGTTTCATTGCAACAATCTTTTCATTTCAACTTTCCCCATTCACACATCCGTACATCCATCTATTCATCTATCCACCCATCTATCCATCCATCCATCATCTGTTCATCCATTAATCTATTCAAAAGTTTCTATATATTCATCCATTGACTCATGCACTAATCTATCCACCCACCTACTCAACAGGTCTATTTACCCATTAGTCCATCCATCCACCCATCTATCCATCCATTCATCCACCCATCTATCCATCCATTCATCCATCCATCCATCCATCCATTAGCATTCATTTCAGCAGTTTCTATTCAATCATCCATTAATCCAATCATCATAAATCAATCCTTCCATTACACCATTCATTCAACAATCCCTATTAGTCCATTCATCCATCCATCCATCTGTTGCATACATCAATGCATCCATCCTTTCAGTAGTCCCTATTTATCCATTCATCCGCATATTCATCCACCCATCCATTCATCCATGCATCCACTCATTTCAGCAGTCTACAATCATTTATGCATCCTTTCACTTCAGCAGTCATTTCATGCATTCTTTCATTCATCTACCCCATCACTCATCTAATAGTGCTTCTTCAGTCATATGTCCATCCTGTAGAATGTTTATGTGTCCTACCTGGGCGGGGGAGTATAATTTACGGGAGCCATTGGCCTCCTGTCCTGGCTGTGGGTTTGGGGAGAGGGGCTGAGCTCCAGAACAGACAGTCCTTCCCTGCTTTTCTCCTTTTTCTCCTCCATCTCCTGCTCTTCCACCTCCTCCTCCTCCAGCTCCACTAACGCCACCCATGCAACAGAGTGTGCCCTGTGCCAACTCCAGCTCAATCTCAGCGTCCATCTCCGCCTCCTCTTGCGCCTCCTTGTTGGAGTCGTCCAAGTGCTTCATCAGAACGGCCACCACCACGTTGATCAGGACAAACTGGGCAGTCAGCACGAAGCTTACGAAGTAGAGTGGCGAGATGAACTGCAGGCTGGGGTTGCAGTTATATTCGCCCGGTGGGCACTCACGTAGGGTGTCCTAGAAGAGACAGTTTAAGGTTAAATATCTACTTCGCAAATGCCGAACAGTTTGCATTCCTTCCATTCTCAGCACTTGATGTATACATGGTAGTAGCATGGTAGGTTGAGAGCAGTCACCCTCAAAATTATCTAGCCAAGAGCATCTCTATGGTCAGAAAGTGACCACTGATGAAGGACTAGAGGATGGCTAACTGAAACTTCAATCTGGTGGAGGGGTTTCTGATAAAGTGGGCAGCAAGGGGAATATTTTATAACATTTATTTTATATACAGTACTATGTCTTTCATTTTTGCCAAAAGCCAAGTGAAAAAAAACATTGGAGTTCAAAAATGATTAAAAGCTACAGAGAAAACGGGCCTCCTAACAACCACCTGGAAGACCTGGTCGACACCAAAACTGCCCCCATCAGATAAACAGCACTTAAAGCTTTCATCTCTGAGAGAGAAGAGAAAATCAAGCTGCTTCAGATCTGAAAACATCCACAGGTGTTTCTGTCCATCCTTCCACTGTGAGAAGACGACTCAGCGCTGTGGGTCTGAAAGGATGTGTAGCTGTCAAGAAGAACCTCACTGAGAAAAGGAGACGGACACATCAAACAAAGAAGCTGAACGATGGACTGACCACCCCAGAGTCCAGACCTCAACATCACTGAATGTGTTTGGATTACTTCAGAAAATGATCAACCATATGTTTATTAATAATGCATTTGCATAAACGATTAATGCCCAAACACCGTTAACTCATTTTCCTTCTTCAAGCCTTCAACCCATCCATAATAGTGCAGACTGAAGCCCAGCTGCAGTGCACTGTATGTTGCTATAGATGTTATGGAATCTATGAGTGTAACCCTCTCATATAGCTTTAAAATGGCTTTTAAAGTGAAACCTTCAGCAGCTTCAGCAGAGTATGCTGGACAGGGCTTTAGGAGAAGTATGGATAAATCAACAAGTAGCAAACTAACAAAAGCTCCAGTTGCCTTTGAGAACCTCCTCTGTACCAAGAGTTTAGCTCCAGCCCATTCATTCTGAAGTTATAAGGTGTGTTTTAGCTCGGACTGCTTTTAAACACCGAGAAGTCAGAACAGAGCTCGTTTACATATATCAGTCCTAAAAGTACAGTAACAAAAACATTCTGTTTCATTTTTGGTTATGATAAAATGGTCATGTAAAATGAATTATGACTGTTTTGGGTATGCAAAACCACAGAAATGTCTTAAGCAGACCTCAGGGGAACAATAAAAATACAAGAAAAAAATTGAATATGGGCTTTTTAACAGTTAACAGAGAATAAAAATATCCACTCACACAAAATAAGGGACATTTGGAACCGTCCAGAAATACATGCTGAGCACTTTCACAGCCATGTTCGAATGGTACTGCATGTTACCAGGTAGACTGCTGGCTACGCAAATAAAACTATTAACTCAAAATGACACAGGATGCGTGTTTAAGAACCTTGTGCAGCTTCCACAAACAAAGCCCGAGCAGCATGGGGGCAGTGTTAGTGCGTCAGGTGGACTGTGTCCAGCCTCTGCTCATTAAAATGAAAGAATACACACCTTCACTATCATTAGTATGCACTCTGCCGCTTCCCACGACAGGACGGCGGTCTGGTTCTAATTCATTCTGTAAGACCATAAACACGCAACTCTTCCTCTCTTTCTTTCACCAGGAGCTGAGTGGCAGACAGATCTATAGTGACCTATACAGGCTCCGCCCACATGCATTCTTTCATACCGATGGTTATGAGGTTGGACGTGCTTTACAGAATGCTGCTAAAAATCCAATTCAACCTTCATTCTACATTTAGTAGGCAGAATTATCACATACTTAGTCACAGAAGAATAGTAAATTAGCATTTTCTATATGCAAATGAGCTTATGCCAAATATTATACATTCTCATAAAACGTTGAGATGTCTGAACTCTAACAAAAGGCAGGGCAGAGCATCGAACGTTTCTTATCTGTTTAACTCAAAGTAAGAAGCAAAGCAAAGACTACTGCATCCAGCTAATGGTAGACAGTACAAAGCATAGCTATAGTACATAGGATGCATTGCAGAAAATCACTGATAAACATCAAGCTCAAAATATTTTACACTCTACCTATGAAGATTTAATGGAATAAAACTTTCAACATCATTTAGTGAATTTATCAGGTTTGGCATCAGCTCACTAACTCTTCACAAACTCATTGTGTTCCAGCTAAAAGGTATGAGGTTAAATATGATGTGGCTAAGCTAATAATGTTAGCTGAGTTGAAAAAACATGGAATACCTAAGGACTTCATACGCACACCTTTCTTGACATACATTTCAAACCTTAAGTCATCAACTACAAGAAGGATTATTTTATTTTTACTTACAAATCTAATTTCTAATTTTGCTGTGGAGCCTCAACAAGGCAGGAAGAGAGCCGCATATATATATATATATATATATATATATATATATATATATATATATATATATATATATATATATATATATACAAATAATTCAAATAATTCAAAGACTCTTCCAAAGCATCCATCGTTTTACAATCTGGGAAGTGTTTAATATAGAACTAGTGCACTAGGAGGCTAAATACAGTGAGAGGCGACAAATTACTGATATGTGGATCCAGACGGACTAAAATTATCAGACCACTGCTGAGTTCTGTAAAAAGAGTCGACAATTCAGCCTGTAATTTTCTCGGAGGAGGAGGGAGATGACCACAGACATGGCCAATCCAGACAGAAATAAAGTCACAGAGTAGCACCTGTCAGGCTAACGTAGCATCTGTAGGTGCTACCTTGTTGATCAACAGCACAGCTTCACTACTGAAGAGCCTCTTGATTTGGAAAATGTGGCTAAACTAATAGCTTTGCTTCTTGCAGCAACTTCGCTTCTGCCCACCACTGTCCATTTCAGCCTTCCACATCCTTCTCACATCACTCCCTCTCTCTCCTTCAGCACTCCTCTCCCTGTCTCTGCCCCCTCTGTGTGTCTTATCATTTGGAGTAAGAGAGCAGAAAAGAACAGTTGGCTTCAAACTCTCTGGCCATTTCTGTCCTCTTTCCTCCACTTTAATTTGACGGCGGTATGAGGGAGGAGGTGCTAGCTCAGCATCTCCTCAGCAGGGTAAAGAACACTCTGGTTAAATGAGGGAGGTAACAGCCACCGAAGCTTCCAGCAGAGAGCCGAGCCTGATGGAGGGTGACACAATACTCCATTAAGCACACGCACACAGTGCTTTATGGGTGACACAGGCCTGGCCGCAGCCTCCGTGGGCTAAAGTGCCACCATCAGACCTGCAAATCACAAGCCACCGAGACCAGCAGACCAGCAGACAGTCCAGCCTGCAATTATGTGGCAGCTTGTTCTCACTTTTAAAAAAAAAAAATCACGGTAAAATTACAGTAAATTACTCCCTACAGAGTGCATTCCTTTCACAGACATTCACTGTACCATGTTAACATTACATAGCAGTAAAATAGCAACTTTATACAGTCTGTATCGCAAGATTACTAGCTGTACTTTGCTGTACATTTACAGTAATAAGCTGTAATTAAAATACAGTAATATCCTGTATTTTAACTTGTAAAAGTAATGCAACTCAGTAGCCAGTAATTCACTGTAAATTTACATGAGAATGACTGAGCTTGAACTTTATAAGACCTATACATATATTTTTGAACATTAAAAGAAAGATAAACTGTAATAAAATAATCAAAATATAAAAGAACATATTTATGTTTCGCACTGTATATGCACAGACACCAGTATGGATATTAAAATGCAATTTGTGTTATTACAGAAAACAGATCAATACAGTTTTATACTGCAAAAAATAAGAGTTAAATATTGTGAAATGCTAATATTTAATAGCGTGTACAATCAGATCAGTTGGGTTTTATCTGATAACTGTACATTTTGTTTCACCATTCATGGATCATTTTCTTGCCAAGTAATAATGAAGGTCACTTTGCTGTAAGTGTGTGCTGGAACTAGGCCTTGTTCAGTGTCATCGGATATTAACGATGATTGACAAGTAATCCGATAATGATGCTTCAAAGGCGATAATCGCCATTTTGGAAAAAAAAAACTTACAGAGAACAAGGACTAACTGCACTTTGCTATGTATAATTTTACATAATATATACATGTAATGTTGCATTTCCCATTACTGTAAAAACAATTAGTTGTTATGGAGCATCAACAAGCTGTTAGACTACATTAGAGCAAATTTCTCAGCAGCTTACACTGTAAAAATAACATCTTAGCAAATGAAAACACCTTAAATCGAGTCAGTATATCTAACATATTATCAGATTATTCTATTTCTAAACATTTTTACTTTTTTTGTATCTGTCAATGGAATAAGATACTTACATGACAAAACTACCTAAAACAAGTAAAAATGTATAGAAATAAATTAAATAATCTCATAATATTCTGACATCTATTTCAAAATAAAAAAAAATTAAATACACTTAGATTTAAGATGTTTTTTGCAGTGTGTTGCAAAATTATATACTTTGCTTCCCACAAGTATCTATAGGTGAATTCTTGAGTGGCTTGACATGAACAAGAGGAAATTAATTAATTAATTAATAATTTGGGGGGGGGTTACAAAAATATTGGGCTAATTATTTTTTGTTAGACACCACCCAGGCCTAGAACTGGAACTACTTTTTTTTTTGAAAAATAAATCTTTAAAAATATGGTTCTATATAGCACTTACATTATTGTTACAAATCATCTTTGTACCTATGAAGAACCCTTTTTGCTAAAAGTACACTTTATACAGAATACATCCAGAGTAGTTTTATACTGTTTGTATGCACTGAGCAGTGATGCCAACATTAAATTTGTGTTTTTAATGTTTATCAACCTTAAATTTATATTCCTTAATAAGCCATTCATTGAAATCTTCTACAGGGATCCAATAGTGGTTCTACTGCAGCTCTAAAGAACCCTTTTGGTTTCATTTTGCATCATTAAGACTGTACAGCGCATGCAAGGAAGTCTTTAAAAATAAACCCACTAGAACCACAGAAGAAGTTTCAGTTCCCCTAAAAAACTTTTCAATGGCTGGTTCTTTGGTCAACAGATGGTCTACATAATGTAAAGGTTGTAGGAAGAGTGCTTAAATTGGCAAAGAACCTTTAGATTATATGATGAGTCTTTAAACCTTTTAGTTCTTCATACCCACACGTCTTTCTCCAGACATGGTTCAGTAGGAAAAGTGGTTCCTCCATGTCGTTGCTCAAAGAACCATTTGTGGAACCTTTTTCTTAAGAGGAATCACACTGTTCAGACTGAAATCACATTTCAGAAAGAAACCTGTGGATTTTTTCACTCTTTCCTTCATGAACATTGTTTACTGTAAAGTCAAGCGAGCTTACCTTCATAATGCCGTTCCAGTTGTCGCCGGTGGCCACCTGGAAGAGAGTGAGGAAGGCCATGCCGAAGTTCTCGAACGTAGCATGCCGGCTCATGCCCTCACACGGATAATCTTCATTACAAACTGCCAGAGACGCACAGAGATGAGGATTATTACTATATGTGTCGGGAAAAAATGTATCAGCATTTGACTTTTATTGTAAAAAACACCCTGAATAAGCAATACATTAATTTTATTTGATTCAAATTTGTATCTTTAAGCCTAAAGAACATCCTTCATTTTTATATGTCCAGTCAATGTAGTTATTTATTTTTCAGCATTAGGAAAAATTTAGAAACATATATTTAACAGAAAACTTTTTGGGCTGGCTGTTTGGGTGACACTGTATCACAACTGTGGGACTGCCTGGACTGGTAGCTTCCAGCTGCTGCTATGAGGCCTCTCAGTCCAGCTGCCTAAGCGACGCTACATCGCAGCTACGTGGCTGACTGGGCCGCGACTTGGACAACGCTGCACTGCAGCTATGAGGCTGTCAGGACTGGTGATGTTCGGCTGCTGGAAAATGCTACCCCTTCATGGCTAAGTACATTTTCGGCCTTTAAGGCTTCCAGGGCCGGCCTCTTGTGTGATGCACTGCTGTTGCGGTGGGCGACTTCGTCTGCGGCTAAAGACTCTTTCCGGGCTAGCTGTGGGACCTGTGGAGTGTGTGTGTGTGTGTGTGTGTGTGTGTGTCTGTGTGTTTTCTGTGTTCTGTATTGTTGATTATGTATTTTGTTACTTGTAAAGCATCCTTGAGCATGGAAAGAGCCAATATAAATGAAAGTGATGATGAAGATGGTGGCAATTATATAGCATTTAGTGTGTCCACTCTTCACCTTTATTCCAGCTTCCATTCTTTTCAGGAGACCCACTTTCAGTTCCTCAAAGAATCTGCAGACACACCTCCAAAGTTCAGTCTTAGAAGCTGGTTGATGATTTTCTGAAGTAATCAAACACATTCAGTGGTGTTGAGGTCTGGACTCTGGGGTGGTCAGTTCATCGTTCAGCTTCTTTGTCTGATGTGTCCGTCTCCTTTTCTCAGTGAGGTTCTTCTTAACAGCTACACATCCTTTCAGACCCACAGCGCTGAGTCGTCTTCTCACAGTGGAAGGATGGACAGAAACACCTGTGGATGTTTTCAGATCTGAAGCAGCTTGATTTTCTCCTCTCTCTCAGAGATGAAAGCTTTAAGTGCTGTTTATCTGATGGGGGCAGTTTTGGTGTCTACCAGGGTCTTCCAGGTGGTTGTTAGATGTTATTCTCCTTCCTTATGCGAGTGGAATATCTTATATCCAATGTCCACAGAAATATCTCCTAAAAATTGCATAACTTGTTCGTAGTGGCCATTTGACTGGAAAGTAAATATAAAAAGGGTGATCTCATTCTGCATAAATAAAATATGTGACTCCACCACAGTTCTGCTGTAAACTTTACTTAGTTTTGATGTAGGACTTTTTATTAGTGAGGAAATTAAATTTGAATCAAGTAAATTCAACATGTTACTTTTTTCAGTGCTTGTGAATGTAATGATAATTTACCTAGTTCCCCAAACAGCTCCACTCCCAGAGCAGCATAGATGAAGAAGAGTAACATGAAGAGGAGGCCCAAGTTCCCCACCTGAAAAGTATTCATAAACAGATCCATTTTAATATACCTACTGCCCACTTTTTAGAAACCCCTCCCTTGCCGGTGTACCATTGACCATAGCCCATCTGTTGATGCACTCTTTGTGTTAGCAACCCTCGAGCCCAGGGGTGCCCAGTTCTAGTCCTGGAGATCTACAATCCTGGTAGTTCAGCTCCAATATATTTGGCTCTTATATTCAAATAGTTTGAAGGCCTTCATTACTTCGATCAGGAATTAGGCACTCCTACTCAATACCTTCATCAATGGTCAGTTTCTGACCACAGAGCTGTTCCTGGCTGGATATTTTTGGGTGGTGGACCACTCTCAACCACACACTCTACCATATCAGTGTGACTGCTGCGCTGAGAATGGTCCAAATAATATCTCAAAAGCAGCCCTGTGTTCAGAAAGTGGACGATGAGTGTGACAGGGAGCGATTTGGGCTTGAAGAGAAGTAGAGAAGTGTTGTGTGCTGTACCTGAGGCAGTGCCTGAACCACAGTGTCCAGCAAAGCTCGCATCCCAGTAGCCATCTTCAACAGCTTCAGCACTGCAGGAGAGAGAGAGAGATTGGGTGAGCGGTGAAGGTGCAGTTGATGAGAACAGACAGGTGTGTGTGTGCATGCACATGAACTGTGTGTGTGTATATCTTAGTGAAAGTGAGAGAGAGTGCATGCTTGGAAGGATGTGGTGGAGTAAGAAGAGAACAGAGAGAGAGAGATTACGGATAGAGATGTAGAAGGCCCAACACCCCCTTCCCCCTCCCCACCACCACCACCACCACCACCATTACCAAGCTAGTTTGATTCCAGCCCTGCCAGCTAATGAGCAGTGCAGGAAAAGGTCAGGGCTAAATTTAAACCTACAGAGCCGCACTAATGCTAACGCTATCCGGGCAGCGCGGGACGCTGTTAGATCAAGATCAAGATCGAGAAGAACCTAATTGTCATCCCATCCATATACGCTAACGCAGTGATTCCCCCTGCTGCTCCTGGAGGCCCACTGCTCTGCACGTTTTAGAGCTTTCCATGCTCCTGACACACCTGATCCAACTAATCAGCTCATTAATAACCCTGACGCAGGAGCTTATTCCACTCAAAATGGCATTATATCCAATAGCAGGATGTGGACTCCACTTATTCTGCTGTGCGTACTTTTTAAAACTGGCACAGCAGAAATTACGTCCAATAACCACACGAAAAGACTGATTCATGAATGAAACGTATACATAAATAAATGTATTTATAACTCACACACCCACTTCCTCACTCACGGGTAAAGATTATTCACAAGGGGGCGCTATTATGACTTAAATAGTTTTTGTGTGCATCAGTGAAGGAGAGGAAACCGGTACATACCCACAAAAGCAGTATATGGCAAATGCACCCACTTCCTCACTCACGGCTAAAGATTATTCGCAAGGGGGCGCTATTATACAAGTATGGTTTGTGTGTATCACTGAAAGACAGAAAACCGGTACAAACCCAAACAGCAAAATTCTGCAAATGTGTCCACTTCCTCACTCATGGCTGAAGGTTATGCATAAGGGGGCAATATTATCATCCAAATAGTTTTTGTGTGCATCACTGAAAGAGAGGAAACCAGTACGAACCCACACCAGCAGGATCTGGCAAATGCACCCATTTTCTCATTCATGACTAAAGATTATTCACAAGGAGGCGCTATTATACAAGTAGCCACATCGGCACAATGGATATCAATATTGCATATTTTTATTTAACACAATCAAATAAAATATTTTTCGCTGTAACACTTTTATCAGACTAGCTGACTGTTTCTCTGTGTGTGAAATGCTGTGACTGTGTTGAGCTCCTAGTGAGCAATGCGGAGTGAGAACCCCCTGCTGTGAAAAACAATTCACACCTCTCCTCAAAGACAGCCATGCCAAGATAAAATGGACTACACATTTCTTCACATCAAAAAATAATAATAATAAACTGCCACAATAGAAAATATTAATAAAAACACAACAAAAATGCTTTCAAAAAAGTTGACTTGCTTGCTCACTTGACTCATATATTTCATCAATGGCATTGAAGGAAAAAAGGAAAACAGGCTTGGCAACTGGGAAAAGGAGACAAGTACTTTGGTGTCTGTACTTTTACTTTCACTACATTTCAAAGGACTTTTTACTCTAATACTTTCTGCATAATCTGGCATTTACACCATGTTCTCTTGGACAAAGTACATTGTAAGTGCCACACACTTCATTACTACACACCACTGGTGATAAATGCAGAGAACGAGGCTGTAATAATGTGCCCAGTGAGAGGGGGCAGGTTCAAGCCCCTTTAGCCCACCCATTCGGCTCTAACACACACCACTCTAACCTTATGCTCCCTCTAAAGAGCCCATAAACAGATCAATCACATCACTGACCCACGGCTGGGAGGAAATCTGCCTGGTCTGATATTTAGCCTGCTTTCATTGGGTAATGGGGCAGATGTGAGATTTACCAGCTGTGGAACTTAAGAGCTGATTACTGCACAGAGTGATGATCGTCCAGTGGAGAGGAGAAAATGAGAAAGTGAGAAGAGAGACAGAGAGAGAGAGAGAGAGAGAGAGAGAGAGAGAGACTGAGAGAGAGAGAGAGAGAGAGAGAGAGAGAGAGAGAGTGGCACTTGAAAACTGGCTATGCAAACATTTTCACAGCAGAGTTGAAGTGAATGTGATGTAGTTTGAGGAGATGGGTGGGTTTGCGGGGGTCTCAGGCTGTGCGGAAGCAGATTGCATGTGCACGTGTGTGTGTATCACTAACCACGGGCGATGCGCAGCACCCTCATGATGCGGATGATGGTGGGGTTTATGGGTAAAGCAGCGCTGATTTCAATCTCCTCCAGAGTGATGCCCATCACTGACAGCAGCACGATGGCCAGGTCCAGCTGATTCCACCTACACACAAACACACACACACACACACACACACACACACACACACACACACACACACACACACACATACACACAACATGTGACATTTATTATTCCATTACATACTACAGGCAAGACTCTCAGAGGCGCGACTGAGTCAAGACTGAGACCAGATTAAGGTTTTTAAGAATGTAAAAGCAAAAAGAAGAAAGTGGAAAAACTGAAATGCACTTATTGTTCATTGTACAAACATTATTATTCATTAATTATGATATATGGATGATTCTACTGAACTGGTTCAAAGTCAGAGTTGAAAGTGCATTTTGAACTTTTAACTGAGGTGGACTTTAGACTAAAATCCTTCTGCTTTGAGTGACCCTATACTTTAATGATGTTTATATCATTAAAATGATTGAACATTCCATTTTGCTACCACAAACAAAAACAAAACAAATAATAGAAAGTATCCTAAGATGATTTTGTGTGTATATGTATATATATATATATATATATATATATATATATATATATATATATACAGAGAGAGAGAGAGAGAGAGAGAGAGAGAGAGATTAATAGTCAATTAATCTCAGTTAATGCCCTGGGTTAAAATAGATCATAACAGAATCCTTAGAAATATCTAAGGTCTGAATATTTATTTTAAATGTGTACTGTGGGAATGCAACCAATTTGGTACATTTATAACATTATAACAGGTAAAATATAACATTAATTTATATAATTATTGTAACCTAAAAGTACTGTCATTAATATTATTATGTTTTATAATAATAATAGAGTAATTGGAGAAGGCGCAGAATCTGATGAGGGTTGGGGGGAAATTTTAAAATTATTGTAAAAGGTTTTAGAGTAAAAACAGTCGTTATAGCATTTAAGAAAAAAAAATGTTGATAGTATTATAGTAAATTGTATTTATATATAACATTTTACTTGAAAAATGTGTAATAATAAACCTCCCCGCTTCCTTCACTGACACACCTGGGCTGGATTTGGTAAGTGTTGCTCCAAAATGTTTGGCATGTAATGTATAAGCTGTTCTCACCACATGCAGTTATGGTGCCAACTTAGAGTTTATTTGAGTTCATTCCATCGTGTCTTTATTGGAGCGGTTGAGAGATTTCGTCTTCAGTTGATTCCAGGTTGAGCAGGCAGCTGGGGACTGTGCTTGTGGCTTGGGACCGATTAATCTCGCCCAATTACAGCAAAGACAATTAAGAGCGAACTTCATCTCAGATGCCCTCGATTAGCTAATTCTGGAAGGGAAATGTCAGAGTCTCTAATGACAGATCTCTGTCACAGGTGCCCTATTCACTACATAGTGCACTTCGGGAGCATGTAGTTGAAATAGTGCACTCGTACAGTCCCACAGTGCACTGCAATAGGTATTTTACAAACACTGTACCTTAGTGGACACAGAATATCCATAATGCACTGTGTTGTGTTTAATGAGTGATGAAATTCATTACTGTCCGAAACCATTTATTATTATAGTGTTCTATATAGTGTTCCAATGTAGGGAATAGTGATTAGGGGGGGCATTTCTGTTCCCTATAATAGTGTTCCATATAGTGTTCCAATGTAGGGAATAGTGATTAGGGGGGCCATTTCTGTTCCTTATAATAGTGTTCTATATAGTGTTCCAATGTAGGGAATAGTGATTAGGGGGGCCATTTCTGTTCCCTATAATAGTGTTCCATATAGTGATCCAATGTATTGAATAGTGATTAGGGGGGCCATTTCTGTTCCCTATAATGATGTAATGAAAGCGCTCACACGGTGTTTTAGGGCCACTAATAAAAATAAAAATAGTAGACTTTGAGAATAAAGTCGTAATATTTCGAGACAAAAGTCGCATTTTTAGAATAAAATTGATAATAATTACGACATTAAAGTGGGATATTACCAGAAAAGGTATGCACTATTAAAGCAAAGGCAGCGCCTCCTCGTGTTGAATGAGGGGCTTTGAGGAGTAAAACTTATACTTTCATATCGATTCACCCATAAAGAAACACTCAGTCTCCCTGTCTCTCCTGCACATCAGCACCAGCCTGTTATTAGTATAAGAACCGGCTGAAACGGCTGAGCAGGAAACTGTGTTTATCTAGAATAAAGAGCCAGACGGACTCGGAGGAAACTGTCTGTCTGTGTCGTTGAAGGAGAATCGCAGGCAGGGTCGTCTACACGGCTATCGGGGCTACATCTCCACACCATTCAAAGAGGGCATGAAGTTCACAGATAGTGAGAATGACGATCAAAATGATCCACCAAGAGACAGGAGTGAGTGGAGCTCCGGCGCCAGTACAGCAACCGAGACCCCATCGCAGCCCTCCTACAGTTAGCACTTAATCCTCGAAATATCGCGATTTTACTCTCGTAATTTTACGTCTTTAATCTCTAAATATTACGACTTTATTCTCAAAGTCTATTATTTTTATTTTTTATTAACAGCGGCCCTTAAACGCCATCATAGTTCTGTTTGCTCAGCAACGTTACTGTGGCTTTTACTCCAGAGCCCACCTGCCCCTGACGTCACATGAGGGGCGTTCCTGGGGCGTGTCTGCATCACAGAAATGCCCTCAAATGGTGCTGCAATTCGACCCTCCTCGATTAAATGGGCATTTCTGCTCCCTGTAATAGCAGTTAATGTAGTGTTCCAATGTAGGGAATAGTGACTGGGGGCCATTTCTGTTCTCTGTAATAGTGTTCTATATAGTGGTCCAATGTAGGGAACAGTGATAAAAAAAATCAATGCAGTTTAATCTCCACCTTTATACTTATGTATTTATAAACTCCAAAACATAACAATGGCAAAATCTATGACATGGCATAGTGCAGCACACCTGCTGTTGTGACCTAGTTAAGAGGTGTGGAGAATTACGCTGGTAAACAAGGAGGTGTGTGAAAGCGAGCTGGTGTCAGGCCTGACTGAGTCTGTGTAAAGAAGACAAAGTGTCGGGCAATACCAGCCTGCTCATTTTCCCTTTAACTGGGTCAGTGCTGCCCATTCTCATAAAGCTGCCCAATACAGAGCCCAAGATATTCAGCTGTATTATTCTGTGTCAATATTTGAGGTGATGAGGCTGAAAATGAGACTTTCTTATTTTATCTAACGTATCATTACCTTTAACTCATTAAAGGTAATGATACGTTATACGTGAGTGTTCATGTCTGTGCTGGTCAGCATGTGGAACTGCAGCTTTCTGTGAGCTACAATGTTTCCTATCACTGTATAAAAGAAGCTCCATGCTGCCTTTATTGTTGGATGCATTGAAGCCGCTGAAATCACAACTGAAACGCTCATTATTTAATCGGAGTAACAATAAAAAGTGTATAAAGTGTGAAGTGCATTCCTATTTGTTTGCTTTTTTAAAATGGTAAACAAAATAAGAATCTATGATTTTTCAGCTTCATTGGTCACATTCTTTACATATCGACGTGAATGCAACAACAGTATTCAGAAACCACATCGTAAATGGAGAACAGTGGATTAAAAGTCCATAAAAAATGGAGTTTTTGCAGAGAGTTAATGACACAGAGGAGCTCTATTAGACAAACAGAAACAGCAGTGAGACTACAGATAAATATATCACTCTCTCTCTATCTCTCTCTCTCTCTCTCTCTCTCTCTCTCTCTCCAGCTAGGCAGGTACATTCCATTAAAACCACTCAGGAACTAATGTTTCATCATAAATGTGAGAGCAGAACCAACATTTTGCCAATAATTCACCCTCCGGTGAGTCACAGAGCAAACAGAGGCAGCACTCAGCTGGAATCTCCTCCTAATTAATCAATTACGTCTATTAGACAGCCAGGAGAGAGAGAGAGAGAGAGAGAGAGAGAGAGAGAGAGAGAGAGAGAGAGAGAGAGAGAGAGAGAGGTGGAAAGAGCGGGGAGAGAGAGAGAGAGAGAGAGAGAGAGAGAGAGAGAGAGGTGGGAGAAATGGAATGATAAAGTGGTGGAAAGAGCCTTGAGAAAAAGTGAGAAAGACAGACAGGGAGAAAGGAGAGGGAGAAAAGAAAGGGTTGAAGCACAGAAAAGGAGACAATAAAAAGCAGAGAGAGGGAAAGAGAGAGAAAGAGCAGAGAGAGAAAAAGACTGATGGAGAGAGAGAAAAGGAGACAGAGAAATAGCGGTGGTGAGGTGGGGAGAAAGTGGGAGAGAGAGAATGATGGAGACGGGACAGAAAGAGAGAGAGTGGTGGAGAGAAGGTTGAGAGAAAGTGAGAAGGACAGATAGAGAGAGAGAGAGAGAGAGAGAGAGAGGAGGGAGAAAGGAAAAAAGACAGAGAGCTGAAACAAGTGCAATAAAAAGGGGAGAGGGAAAGAGAGAGAGAGGGCAGAGAGAGAAAAAGACTGATGTAAGAGAGAAAAGGAGAGGAAAGGGGAGAGAAAGAGAGAGAAAGACAGAGAGAGACACGAGCAATACAGAAAGAGAGAAAGAGAGATGGAGTAATAGAAAAGAAAATCAAATTTTGGAAGCATCTAAAAATGGCGCCCCCACATTCATATCATTATAAAGCTCTGCAATTCCAGGAACTGAACAAGGACAACAATCTCCTCACTCAGCTGGTCCTGAACGACACACTAACACTCACTAACACACACTCACACTCAACAGACTCAGCACCAGAAAAACGCAACAAATCTGATCAGAATCAACCGAAGTACTGCACATCTGAGAGAAAAGTACACAGACTATGGGCACAAACTCAACTCAAACGCAAACAAAATCAGACACTAAATATGTCATATGGCTTAAAACAGACAGTACACTCTGGCAGAGTACTTAAGCAATGACTAACCTAAAACTGAGACCCACCCTGATGAGGTACAGACTCAGTCAGCACACTCTGGCTATAGGGACCCACCCTAAAGAGAAACAGACAAAGTCAGCACAGTCTGGCTATAGATACTCACCCTGATGAGGTACAGACTCAGTCAGCACAGTCTGGCTATAGAGACCCACCCTGATGAGGTACAGACTCAGTCAGCACAGTCCGGCTATGGAGACCCACCCTGATGCGAGTACAGACTCAGTCAGCACAGTCTGGCTATAGAGATCCACCGTGACAAGGTACAGACTCATCCTGACGAGGTACAGTCAGCACAGTCTGGCTATAGAGACCCATCCTGACGAGCTACAGACTCAGTCAGCACAGTCTGGCTATAGAGACCCATCCTGATGAGATACAAACTCAGTCAGCACAGTCTGGCTATACAGACCCACCCTCACGAGATACAGACTCAGTCAGCACAGTCTGGCTATAGAGACCCACCCTCACGAGATACAGACTCAGTCAGCACAGTCTGGCTATAGAGACCCATCCTAACGAGATACAAACTCAGTCAGCACAGTCTGGCTATAAAGACCCACCCTGACGAGATACAGACTCAGTCGGCACAGTCTGGCTATAGAGACCCATCCTGACGAGCTACAGACTCAGTCAGCACACTCTGGCTATAGAGACCCATCCTGACGAGATACAGACTCAGTCAGCACACTCTGGCTATAGAGACCCACCCTGATGAGGTACAGACTCAGTCGGCACAGTCTGGCTATAGAGACCCATCCTGACGAGCTACAGACTCAGTCAGCACAGTCTGGCTATAGAGATCCACCCTGATGAGGTACAGACTCAGTCGGCACAGTCTGGCTATAGAGACTCACCCTGATGAGGTACAGACTCAGTCAGCACACTATAGCTATAGAGACTCACCCTGAAAAGATACAGACTCAGTCAGCACAGTCTGACTATAGAGACTCATCCTGAAAAGATACAGACTCAGTCAGCACAGTCTGGCTATAGAGACCCACCCTGATAGGGTACAGACAAAGTCAGCACAGTCTGGCTATAGAGACTCACCCTGATGAGGTACAGACTCAGTCGGCACAGTCTGGCTATAGAGACCCATCCTGACGAGCTACAGACTCAGTCAGCACAGTCTGGCTATAGAGATCCCACCCTGATGAGGTACAGACTCAGTCGGCACAGTCTGGCTATAGAGACTCACCCTGATGAGGTACAGACTCAGTCAGCACACTATAGCTATAGAGACTCACCCTGAAAAGATACAGACTCAGTCAGCACAGTCTGACTATAGAGACTCATCCTGAAAAGATACAGACTCAGTCAGCACAGTCTGGCTATAGAGACCCACCCTGATAGGGTACAGACAAAGTCAGCACAGTCTGGCTATAGAGACTCACCCTGATGAGGTACAGACTCAGTCGGCACAGTCTGGCTATAGAGACCCATCCTGACGAGCTACAGACTCAGTCAGCACAGTCTGGCTATAGAGACCCACCCTGATGAGGTACAGACTCAGTCGGCACAGTCTGGCTATAGAGACTCACCCTGATGAGGTACAGACTCAGTCAGCACACTATAGCTATAGAGACTCACCCTGAAAAGATACAGACTCAGTCAGCACAGTCTGACTATAGAGACTCACCCTGAAAAGATACAGACTCAGTCAGCACAGTCTGACTATAGAGACCCACCCTGATGAGGTACAGACAAAGTCAGCACAGTCTGGCTATAGAGACCCACCCTGATAGGGTACAGACAAAGTCAGCACAGTCTGGCTATAGAGACTCACCCTGATGAGGTACAGACTCACCCTGACGAGGTACAGTCAGCACACTCTGGCTATAGAGACACAGTCTGACGAGGTACAGACTCAGTCAGCACAGTCCGGCTATCGAGGCCCACCCTGACGAGGTATAGTCAGCACAGTCCAGCTATAGAGACCCACCCTGACGAGGTACAGTCAGCACAGTCCAGCTATAGAGCCCGTTCTGATGAGGTACAGACTCAGTCAGCACAGTCCGCCTATCGAGGCCCACCCTGACGAGGTATAGTCAGCACAGTCCAGCTATAGAGACCCACCCTGACGAGGTACAGTCAGCACAGTCCAGCTATAGAGCCCGTTCTGATGAGGTACAGACTCAGTCAGCACAGTCTGGCTAAAGTGACCCACCCTGACAAGGTACAGACAGTCCAACTATAGAGACCCACAGGCACAGGAGATCCTGGCTGCCTCAGGAAAAAAGACCATGCAGCAGTGCAAACTGAATAAAACAGACACTGAGCTGCACTTTCTGATAGAGTGCCTGAAGTTCTCTGGGATCCACAGAGAGCTCTTTAAAAAAATCAACAACAAACATCCAATATTTGTTGTTTGTCTCTCTAATACTGAGAAATCACTGTATTTATTAGGGAAACACAGAGCGAGCCGCACACTCACAGCTCAATACGTGCTGACCTGCCAGTGTGAGAGGTGCACTGAGTGACCATATCACACACACACTTCTTCTACTTCTCTATTTTTTATCAATTCTTTTATTATTTGTATTTTATCCCCTCTCTCTAAAATTACAACTCTGTTTTTTTAGACTTTTAGAATTTCTTAGAATATGTTCAGGTTTCAAATAGTGATTTCTCATAATTTTCATAGTAGTGGTAACAATTTATTTCATTTAAAACTCTCACACTCTGTAACCCATGCTTTGGAAATACAAATATAGCGTTATTTGCCAAAAATGCACCTTGAATTGAATTGAATTGAATTGGAGAGAGAGAGAGAAAAGTAGAGAAAGAGAGAGAGAGATAGAGAGAGTAAGAGAGAGAGAAAAGTGAGAGAAGAGACAGAGAGAGAGATAGAGAGGGAGTTTAGTGTGTGTGTGTGTGTGTGTGTGTGTGTGTGTGTGTGTTACCTGTCTTTAAAGAAGCGGCGGAAGCCGAATGCAATGAGCTTCAGGACGGCCTCGAGCACAAAGGTGCTGGTGAAGAAATAATTACAGTACTTGAGTGCAATCTCCAGGGACTGAGAGGAAGGCAAGAGAGACAGAGAGAGAGAGAGAGAGAGAGAGAGAGAGAGAGAGAGAGAGAGAGAGAGAGAGAGAGAAAGAGAGCACAATGGACATGTGAGCAAAGATATACCACTCCAGTAAAACGGTCTGTAACATTTACTTTAGAATTTACTTAAAGACTTTATAACACATGCATAAACATAACATTGAATGACACATTCATAAAGCAAAGCTTCTATATAAATATGAACAGCTAATTCCATTAATTACAAGATGTTTCATGAAGTAAATGACATTGATTATAAGGGCCTTTAAACTAATGCAACTTCTAACTGCTCCGTTATAACACTGTTATGAAGCATCATTCCAGAGATTTATAACTTATAAAGTTTTATAAGAACTTATGACACCTAGATAAGAACATTTCAGATCAATTATGCATATTGTATATGAGTTAAAGTGCAAAATTAAGCGTCTCTTAAGGAGACCTATGTAGCTGTAGACATTAACAACTAATTCTACTAACAAATATATAAATACCTGCATATGTGTATTCATCAAAATGGGAAAACAAGTACCAAACTTATCTAAAAGTTTGAAGGCATTGTTCAATAAAATCAAGAGGTCTAAAACATTAGTACTAAGTATTAAATTGTTAAACATTAAACATCAAGTCATTAATTAAACATTAGCAAATACGTGTTCATCAAGTCACAAGTACAGACAAGCACAATGTGTTAAAGCTAATAACACACAAACAATTATAATCATCCATGTCTTTATTGTGCACACCAGTTAAACATTCACTGTGCTGGTGGAAAAAAGTAAGTGAACCCCTGGATTTAATAACTGGTCGAACCTCCTTTGGCAGCAATAATCTCAAGCAAATGCTTGCAGTATACTGCTGTGGATAAGACCTGCACAACGTTCAAGAGGAATATTGGCTCACTCTTTCTTACAGAACCGGATGTCTCTATTGGGTTAAAGTCTGGGCTCTGACTGGGCCACTCAAGATGCAGATTTTATTGTTTTAAAGCCATTCTGTAGTAGATTTACTTTGATGTTTAGGGTCATTGTCTTTCTGCATTACCCAGCTTCTACTGAGCTTTAGCCAGCAAACAGCCACCCAACATGATCCTGTACACTCTTTAAAACGATGGTTCTTCAAGGGTCCTATAGTAAAGAAAATGAACACTCAAAGAACTCTTTGCATGATCAAAAGGTTCGTTGCATCTTGAAACAGTTCTTTGGACTGATGAAGAATGTATTGTAGATGGTTCTATATCAAACATTTTTAAAAGTGGGTCTATATAGCACCAAAAGGGGTTCTTGTATTGTTACAATGTCAAGGCTGTCACAATAGAAGAGCCCTTTTTGGTGCCATCTACAGCACATTCAGCCATGAAAAACAATTTCATCATGCAAAAAACCTTTTAACAATGCAAAGGGTTCTTTCAGTGTTCATAGTTCTATATAGAACCATTTTCTTTACTAAAGAACCCTTGAAGAACCGTCTTTTTTAAGTGTGTAGGATACCTTGCTAAACTTGGGAATTAATTTTTCACTCGATGATGGCAATCGGTCCAGTTCCAGAGGCAGCAAAGTAGCTCCAAATCATGATGCGACCTCCACCATGCTTTACTGTTGGGATGATGTTTTCATGTTGGTGTGCAGCACCCTTTTGATGCGATGCGTGGTGCTGTGTGTTCTACCCGTGCAATCCAACCTTAGTATCATCAGCCTATAAAAGATTTTGGAGTGTCAAGGTGCATCTTTGGCAAACTTCAGTAGTTTTTGGGAGAGCAACGGCTTCCTCCATGGCGTCCTGCCCTTACAAACATAATGTTTTTTCATTTGGTAGACTCATGAATAGAGATGTTAATTAGTTACAAAGATTATTTCAAGCGTTTAACTGTTACTCTAAGGTTCTTTACAGAACACTCTGCATTGTGCCTTTGAAGTGATCTTGACTGGCCACCAACTTCTAGGGTCAGTAGACATGGCACTTAATCATCTCCATTCATATACAATTTGTCTGACTGAAGATGAACTTTGTAACCCTTTCCAGCTTTATGCAAATGAGGTCTTCTGAGATCAGCAAGTCTTCAGAGATCTCTTTGGTTCACATCAGCAGATGCTTCTTGTGAATAGCAAACTCAGAATGCTTGAGTGGTCAAAGTAGCTGTGACCCAAACCTCCAATCTCATTTTATTGACTGGACTTCAGTTTTCTATCTCCTGACTCTAATTAGCTTTTAAAAGTCATTAGTCTAGGAGTTCACAGACCCTTTCCAACCTACACTGTGAATGTTTAAATGATGTATTCAATACAGACGAGAACAACACATTATTTTCTGTGTTATTAGTTTAAAAATGTTGTGTTTGCTTTAAATGAAGACTAGACCATATTTTAATATGACTTTACACATAAACGCAGGTAATTCCAAAGGGTTCACATGCTTTTTCCCACCACTGTATATTCAAATGCTTAAAGTTGGTGATACAGTTGGTGATACAGTGTCCAGCACGGGCAAGGAGAGGGCTTACATGAGGCTGGTTGTAGTGCTCCAGAGACATGGTCACCACATTAACACAGATGATGAAGGTGATGAAGAGGTCCAGGTAGTGACTGGTGCACAGTGTGTGGATCATCAGGCGGGCGTGGCTGTAGCTGGCGTAATACGGTAACTTATGGGCTTCTGAGAGACAATAGAGAGAACAGACCAGAGTTTGGATTGAACACAGTATATACAGTATATATTCATGTACAGTACTGTGCAAATGTCAAAGCCCACCCTTCATTTATTTCAGTTACAGTCTAAAATGTATTCCTTTTTCAGGAGATATTTCTCAAGAGATAAGAAAGGAGAAGGTCTAAGGAAAATATGTGAGTTAAAAAAAAAAGAAACATAGAGAATGGAACTCCTAACAACCATGGAAGACCAGGTAGACCACCAAAACTGCCCCCATCAGATAAACAAAATGACTCAAAAATGGTCACAAGCATGGCAGCCCAGTATTGGATGATAATACTTCATATAATTTGATGACAGATGCCTTAAAAAGAACTGGTGTATTGCTTAACCCCTTGCATGGGCCACTGGCCCAAAGTTTTATTACACACAGTTCTATAAGCTAAGAATAGCTCAGCCAGTTTGCACTGAAGTCCCTGTAGTTACTGATTAATAAGCCTTAGTATTTTAGTATTCTAAGCCTTGAAGCAGAGGTTTTCCAACAAAGTGATAGCAGCATGTTACAAACCCAGTATGCTTTGTAGGCCATCAGACTTCCATGCTTTGACATTTCACACAGATTCAGAGTCTGATTCCTGCCAGAAAATAAAAGCTTAACCCGTTAAAATCCCAGGCTTATTACATACTAAGGCTTGTTATTCAGTACCTACAGGGACTTTAGTGCAAACTGGCTGAGTTGTAGGGTATAGAAGTGTGTAATAAAACTGGACCTGGTCTAAAAAATGAAATGAAGCATGTACCCCCTGCTGCCATTGGGTTGTTTACATTGCCATGTCTATGCCATGGTCTCTGAAATACCAACACAGACCTAATTAAACGCAGAAGTTTTTCAAGCTTTTCACTCCATTTCAGTCATGGAGTTAGAATGTTTTTCCAGATCTGTTTCTGGTTAATTATCAAGTCACATATCTTTTTGAATCGTTTAAGGTTTGCAATCAAGTTGAAACCTTAAAAGAAATGAATGCAGTATATTCTGACATCTCCACACTGCAGTTTGATGAAAAGTTAAAGCTAAATTGAATAATAAAGGGTGATCTTTGACTTTAAAAATACAGAAATGTACATACTTCTACATGCATTTTAATATTGAACTTTGCAAATCTGTATTTTTCTAGCCAATGCTTGTGCTCAAACAAACATATGTTGGCAGCTGTTAAACATCTTCGATCAGGGGTAAGAAGAGCCATTCTGTCCATTCAATAAAAATCAAACCACCTTGGGAGCCACAACATTTTATGTCTATTTTATGACTAGACTTACTTTGCTCTGCTTTAAGCTTTAGCTCAGCTATAGCCATTTTCTCGCATCTCTGGCAGGAAACCTTTCCACAAGAGTAGAATATTTTCTTGTAAAAAGTCTCTTAACATTTGACTTTTTGCGAGGCTGAATTCAGAATGTAACTGCTGCACCATTTAAGGTGGAACAGAAAAATTGGAACAAGAAGCTGGCGAACGAGAATCTGACTACAGCTACGTGACTTTTTAGTGTTCAACAGTTTCTCGTTGCAGATTAAACATATCAGGAAACCATCGGGAGTGATTATAAATGTAAATAAGTCCATTCGTCTCCAAATTATCAATGTTTGTCTTAAATCTTTCTCTGTCTTTTTGTTAGCTACTAGCTAGGCGAGACTTGTCTGTGTTGCTATGGTGACCATCAGTCTGCGCGCCAACCTTCAGGGTTAAAGGGTGAATTAGCAGTTCTGCATTAACTCCAGTATTTTAAGACCATTTATTGCTAAAAACTGTGTTGAACGATCAGCAAAGCTTTATTTAATCTAATTCTGCTGTACAGGGCAGTAAAAGAGCCACATGTTTCCGACCCCTGGGCTAGATGTACATCAGTCTTTTGACTCTAACAACTTTGGAAGAGTGAACCTTAATTGCCTAATGTCCTTTAATTACTGTGGCTAATTTTTTATCAGTGAATCCAACTCTATCTCTGTCGCTCTCCCCCACCCTCCCTCTTACTCCGTCTCTTCTTCTCCATGCGGCGGAGTCTTTTCTCCTCTCTCCTCTTGGCCTCCTCCACCTCCTGGTGTTGCCGACACTTGTGGAAGTTCTCCACCACCACGCCTACGAACATGTTCAGCACGAAGAAACTGACGATGAGGAGGAAAGAGATGAAGTATAGCAGCATCCATGGGTTGTTGTTGATCATGGGCTAATGGAGGAACCAAGGAAGGAGAGAACAGGGGAAGGCAGGGGTGATGAAAAAGAAGGGAGAGAAAATAGAGGAGAGATTACTGTAGAATAGTGGACATGGTGGGGGGGGGTGTATTTGATCAACTGAGGTCAGGAAAGTAATTTTCTCAAAAAAGTAACGGCGGCAGATGATGACGGAAATTGGTCGAATTACAGCGAAATGAATTCGGGCATCTGTTATTCTGCTAGTTACCAGCACGGGGTGGAGCAGAGCAAAAGAAAGAAGGGAATCTAAATCAGCTCATTGTAAAACATGGGCGCGTTTAGCATGGACTGCTGGACGCCTGTTTCATTACTTTTAGGAGGTGCTGTGACCACAGGAGAGGCAGCTCAGTGGAGGAGAATTACACACACTGTTTAGTGAGGTTTCAGGGCATATAAATAGTCACCCCACCCCTGCACTGTTCCCAATATTTTATTTGATTTTATGCTTTCTTGTTTTGCTCTCTGGTCATGCATTGGTCACTCATTATGACTAACTGCAGTGTTTTGCAGGGAGGATTAACAGGTATAAGAAATGCATGGTGCTCACTCAGGCATTTAGGCGTTAGGTGGAGGTCCTGTACAAGTAAATGCATCATGTGAGCTATGATTGTACAGTCAGGGTCTCAAGGTCTCAAGTCACTGTGGTTTGAGCCTGTGTGGAATCTTGAGTCACTGGTGATTGGGTCCAAGTCAAGTCTTGAGTGACTGGAGTTCAAACCTGAGATAAGTCTTGAGTCTCTGGGTTTTGAACCCAAGTCAAGTCTCAAGTCACTGGTGTTTGAGTCCAAGTCAAGTCTCAAGTCACTGGGATTTGAGCCTGAGTTGAATCTCGAGTCACTGGTGTTTGAGTCCATGTCAAGTGTTGAGTCACTGGGGTTCAAGCCCTAGTTGAGTCCTGAGTCACTAGTGTTTGAGTCTGAGTCATGTCTTAAGTCATTGGGGTTCAAGTCAAGTGTTCAGTCACTGAGGTTTAAGCCGGAGTTGAGTCTTGAGTCACTGGTTTTTGAGTCCAAGTCAAGTCTTGAGTTGCTGGGGTTTGAGCCAGAGTTGAATCTCAAGTCACTGGGGTTCGAGTCCAAATCAAGTCTCAAATTACTGGGGTTAGAGTCTGAGACCAGTCTTGCGTCACTGGGGTTCGAATCCAAGTCATGTCTGAAATCACTGGGGTTTGACTATACGTTGAGTCTCAAGGCACTGTGTGCAAATCCAAGTCAAGTCTAAAGATACTGGGTACAAGCCTAAGGCAAGTCTTGAGTCATTGAGGTTATAGTCTGAGATGAGTCTTGAGTCAATGGGGTTCGAATTCAAGTCACGTCTGAAATCAGTGGGGTTTGACCATAAGTTGAGTCTCAAGGCACTGTGTGCAAGTCCAAGTCAAGTCTCAAGACACTGGGTACAGGCCCAAGACAAGTCTTGAGTCACTGGGGTTTGAGTCAGAATGGAATCTCAAGTTTCTGAGGTGCAATCCAAGTAGAGTCTGAGTCTCTGGGGTGTGAATCTGAGTCAAGTCTCGAGTCCATGGAATGCGAGCCCAAGTCGAGTCTCGAGTCTCTTGGATGTAGGCACTGCATTGTACACAAGTAAACCCTACTTAAAAAAGTAAAGCTTAAAACTTGTCTGGTTCAGCATGACTTCAAATAATGAGCCTTTCTTTATAGAAAACTCGTCAACCTAAAGGACAAAACTGGATGTGGTAAATGCAGCGTTTAGAAAGAGGCAAAATAATAGATAGAATAATAATCGATTGGCTGACGACTAAAGGTAAAATTAGCTATTATGCTATCAAGCACACTTGCTATCCAAACTAGTCATGCTAGTCAATCATTTCAAGTTGTTTTCCTTCTTTCCTTAAAACACCACATTTACTGAATGTATGGCTTTGTTCTGTTTATCAGACTGAAGCTTTTTCTATGATGAAAGTCTTGTTGTTTGAAGCCATATTGAACCTGAAGCTGCTGTAAGCAGGAGAACTCCATGACCGTATGACCATAGCAAAACTGACAGGCATAGTTATGAGTCACATCGCGAATCGGTACACATGCAACTCGAGCGTGACTTGTGTCCGAGTCCCCATCTCTGATATATTATCCTCCAAGACAGTAACAAAACAGAATAAGCATGTTTCCCAGGACATGCTGCCCATGATCTGTGCATAACTGGCCTCTCTATTCAGCAGAAAGTTTAGGATAATAAATGTTAAATTAATAAATGTTGAATACAGTGACATGCTTGTGGACGTTCTTAAAAAACACAGGCCAAAACAGACCAAAGTTTTGGGTTGAAGACTCTTGAGCCCTGTTGTGTTTTTCATGGCCGAGACTAAGCCCCTTGTTTTTGTGCTTGCGGCGGCGGAACGAGTGTTTGCACTCAGGATTGGATGTTTACAGACTTGTCGTTTTCTGTCGACGCCTTTGGATAATTTATAAGACAAAGAAAACAAATGGTTTATTGCTGGACTTCTTGAGACGTGGTCCACATTTGGAATCCTGTGTGTTGGGACTGGAGGCCGGTTTTTGGCTGATGTTTTGCTCCATGCTTGATTTATTTGCATTAAAGAATTACGGTCATCCTGAAATTAAAACTGACCACTTTATCAATGTCTTTTTTCATGTTAAGCATGATTCATCATGTCATATAATTTAAAAGATTTTCAATCTAAATTTATTCTAAAATGTCTTGCGATTTTCAGTACATCGTCATGCACCAGTGGACAGGGCAAAACAATATTACCATGTTTTACCCGACTTGTGAGGGCTAAAGACCATGAGGAGAGTTGAAGAAGGGCAGACTGTACCTGCTGGTCCACTCCCACTGCATCTAGGCCATGGTACATTATGTTAACCCAGCCATCCTTTGAAGCCAGTACAAAGAGGGACATCAGTGCCTGTGACGGGAAGAACATACACATAATGTGGTGAATGCATTAAAAAATATGAAGAGGAATTCGCTCCAAGTTGAAAAGCAAGCCCTACAGTTGCAGACTGTAGGGGTTACCTTTCAACAGACCCCAACAGCACACAAGGGCTTACCCACATTAGTTTAAGCCTCGCTCTCTCTTGCATGTTTGAATCAGGTAAATTTAATGCAGATATGTGACACGACACATACGCAACAGCATAGGAAAGCATGGAAAACGTTAAACGGCTGCAACTGAAAGTGACTAAAGCAACTCTGACTGACAGTCTTTGATGCTACATGAAAGGCCAGCTGTGGTGAAAACATAAATAACAAACTAACCTGGCCCAGATTGTCAAAGTTGTACTTGTGATGGACCCATTTGTAATTGGCGAGCAGGCAGTCGGACTTGTTGGTGATGTTTTTGACGTCCAGGCCCAGGCAGTAGAAGAACTTGCCTTTGAAAAGCTGCCGAGGCGAAACAGCACATATCGACATGTCATTCACAATCACACGCCACATTTTTTTTCCCCTAACAACCACGGAAGGTTTACTGGCGACGCCAGGAAACCGAAATGGACAAAACGTGAGAGATAAAGATGAGCAAGAAGAAGAAATGCTGGACAATGAAGATGCATGAGAAGAAAATGAACAAAAGAGCTGAGAGAAACCCAGAAGCATGAGCAACACTACAGATAAGGAGAGTGGAATCTGTCTGGGAGAGAAAGACAGGGAGAGATAAAGGGAATGGCCTGAGAGAAGGAGACTCGCTGGTGCACCTGAACCCCGAGGATGCCGAAGATGATGAAGAAAGCGCAGCAGATCAGCACGATGTTGCCGATGGGCTTCAGAGAGGTGATCAGAGTCTCCACCACCAGCTTGAGGCCTGGAGCCCGACTGATAACCCTGAGGAAAGAGAAAAGAAAATGAAAACTATTCCCAGGCTGAGAAACTAAACTGACCCCTATGCTGAAACTGCAAATGCAAAAACTATCAGAAATAAACAATTAGGGCTCCTAAATGGTGCAACCATCTAAATATTGGCCATATCATCAGGAGATCACAAGTTTGATCCCTGGTGATGCTACGGCTAAGAGTCTAAGACAGCACAATTGGCCTTGCTCTCTCTGGGTGGGTAGGATGGCCCCCCGGTCTCCCCCCATCGCTCAGCACGATGCTAGTCAGCGCAGATGTCTTTTAGTTGACGTAACAGAACTGGCGGTTGACGCTTTCTTCCGAGCGCCTTCAGCACAATGACGTTGCGTTCGGCAGTTCGAAAAGATGTGGTGGTGCTTCCCAGGTCTCGAAGGAAGCCTGTGCTAGCCTTCGCCCTCCTAGTGCTGGTGGTATTGTGTGACTGGGGGAGTCCTAACTAGTGGGTGGAACTGGAAATGACTAAATTGGGAAGAAAATTGGGAAAAAAATCCAACACACAAAAAAAAGAAATCAACAATTAGGGGCAAAAATTATAGCATCTGTTCCTTGCGTTTTAATTTTTTCTCAATTGAATAGAAATTAAATCTATACAGTGCAACATTTCTGTACTTTCTACTGCAGGGATTAAATTGCTAGCTAGCATTTGGCACTAAGTTAAATCAACCCAAAGTTCTGCCAGAAATCCATCCAGAAATGTTGGCTTTGTCCCACTTTAACTGGTTAAAATCTGCCCACTAAAATAGTTGGTGAGCATGCATGTCCATGTTGGTCAGTAAAATGGATCAGCATGTGGAACTGGAGCTTTCTGAGAGCTACTGGGTTTCCTATCACTGCACAAAAGAAGCTCCATGCTGCCTTTATTGTTGGATGCACTGTGATAGTATGGCACGCACCAGTCCCCAGGCCCTGGTGGCGGGGCCCAAAATTTGAGCGAGGACAAAGCTAAGCGAGGACTGCGGGGAGAGGACAACCGCGAGTGAGTGGGGGATGGCGCACAAATCCTGAACATGGCAGGAGGAGAACGTCAGCCGCCAGAGAGGGGACGACGACGACGGCCACGAGAGGCACGAAGGTGGGATGCGAGCCACCGGGCCCCGCCTCGTGTTCTGCAGCGAGGCCCCTTCACTACACCTCACATTCAACTTGGGTGGCCGAGCTGCGAAGCGGGGAGGCAGAGCAACAAGCTCTCGTTCCTTCTCAGCTCAGGTGCCTTTAAAAAGAGCTGAGAGGGAACAGAGAGAGAAGGACAAACAGCAACGAGAGACTGAAGACTACAGAGCTTCTCAAGTGAGAAAGCGACTGAAATGTCTCGTTTGAAGCTACTGGAAAGTGGTGAGCTTAGATTTGGTTTGGTTGTGAGTTGTTTTGTGTTTGTTTGGTGTGAAAATAAACTGAAATTGCTGCTGCAAACGTGAACTCTACCTCCAGCGTCCTTCATGAGCCCGGGGTAGCGCATCACATGCTACAGATGCACACGTTCAGAACACACTTCACACCATGTAAACTATGTTTAGATTTGTTTCATCAGAGAAACAATAAAATGCCACTGAAGTGTGAAGAATCAAGCCCATCCCACCTCCTTACCTGAGGGGGCGCAATGTGCGCAGAAGCCTGAGGACCCTGAGCACCCCCAGGATCTTGGCGCCACCCGCCATTGACACCACAATGTCAATCAGCGAGACAAACACCAGGAAACCGTCCAGAACGTTCCAGCTGCTCCTCAAGTACGCCTGCTCTCCAAGGTATAAACCCATAGACACCACCTGGAGACAGAAAAACAGAGAGACAGATAGGGAGAGAGAGAGAGAGACAGAATGAGAGAGAGAGAGAGAGAGAGAGAGAGAGAGAGAGAGAGAGAGAGAGAGAGACAGAATGAGAGAGAGAGAGATCTGTAAGCTCACTTATGCACAATTATCTAACAGCTAGTAGCTCATTTCAACGAGTGGACAGATTGTGTGGAAAGTGCCGATGCTAAACTTTCAATCTGCTTACTTTGTTAGCCCCCTTTTACCCTGTTCTTCAGTGGTCAGGACCCCCATGGACCCTCACAGAGCAGGTACTATTTGGGTGGTGGACCATTCTCAGCACTGCCATGACACTGATGTGGTGGTGGTGTGTTAGTGTGTGTTGTGCTGGTGCAAGTGGATCAGACACAGCAGTGCTGCTGGAGTTTTTAAACCTGTGTCCACTCACTGTCCACTCTATTAGACAATCCTACCTTGTTGGTCCACCTTGTAGATGTAAAGTCAGAGACGATAGCTCATCTGTTGTTGCACAGTTTGTGTCGGTCATCCTCTAGTCCTTCATCAGTGGTCACAGGATGCTGCCCACAGGACGCCGTCGGCTGGATATTTTGGTTCTTAGTCCAGCAGCAACACTGAGTTGTTCAGAAACTCCAGCAGCACTGCTGTGTCTGATCCAGTCATACCAGCGCAACACACACTAACACACCACCACCACCATGTCAGTGCTGAGAATGATCCATGACTCAAATAGTACCTGCTCTGTGAGGGTCCATGGGGGTCCTGACCACTGAAGAACAGGGTAACAAAGTACGCAGAGAAACAGATGGACTACAGTCTGTAACTGTAGAACTACAAAGTGCTCCTATATGGTCAGTGGAGCTGATAAAATGGACATTGAATGTAGATACAAAGAGCTGTTATTATGTAAATACATTGGATTCACACAGCATAAACGATTCCAATAACCTCAATCTCTTGGGTTAACTACGCACATGTTCCATAAACCGCTAATTGCTAATTAGCACGTTCAGTAATAGAGCAGAACCTGGATCCATATCACCACTAGACAAGATGATTTACACAGGAATGCATGTCAGCTGGACAGTACAATGTCATTACGGAAGCAAATCACGATAACATCGCGAGTGATGAATAAATCATGGCTCAGGGAGGGCGGGCAAACCGCTCGCGCTCAGGACGAAGCGAGCGAGCGTCTGAAGGTGAGCGAGTAATCCGAGGAGAAGTGGTATTACACGCTGTATGTAAGGTCTGACAGGTCCGTCCCTCATCTGCCCCGCTGCTTAATAATTGATTGGTTTGCAGAATGGGTGGCCTACATGTGCCAAGCGCCCTCAGCTGAATGGATGCAGCCTGCTGGAGACGCTGACTGTGCCTCTGAGAGGACACTGCCTCTAATTAATATCATTGCTTAATTGCTCATCATGAGAAAGATGGAGAGTACTCCCCCCAGCCTTGAGAGGATGAGGGGAGAGAGTGAACGTAGTAGGTTTTCCATTCACCAGTCCTTGCGAATTTTGAAAACGGAAAAAGCCTGTTTTTCAAAAAAACACTCAAATATCACAAAAAGGAATTTACGCTGGGAGAAGGTGGAAAAGTTCCAATACTGCTAAAGCAGAAATGCGAACAAAGGGTGATGGAAAAAGGTTTTTTGAATAAACGATGACGGATCAGGCCGCAAGTGAGAAATGATGGGCCCTACAAATGCCTAATCCAAAGCTTGTTTGAAAAACAGCTCTGCACAATTCGCTCCTTACGTCATAAATTTTCTCAGCATACATGTAGTGGATGGAAACATGACTTAATTCGCATGTTTCCGCCTAAATTTTGCAAATGTCATTTGCGAAACGTGTGAATGGAAACCCAGCCAGTGAAAATTAAATAACGAGGATGAGCAGTGACATTTAGGCTGCCTTTAGATTGTAAAACTCTCGTGCAACTAGTTACAAGTTGCATGCAACAGAGCAACCTGACAGATACAAAAAGCAAATCAAAATGAGTCAAAGTTGCATAAAACACAATTGAGCATTGCACTAGTTGACAAGACTAGTTAGTAAAGTTTTGTTTTTTGCATTCCAACCAAAGTGTAACGGTCCTAAACTGGTTAAAAAGGGGCTTAATTGAGTTCCTTTTCAACAGGCAGCATGTAGGCCTAATATACAGGCGTACACAAAAGTTTAAACAGTCAGATTATGTTTTGTTGCTGTATTCAGGCAGTCATTTGGTGAGTTTGTGGACTTCGGAAGGTTAAGCATGCAAACCTGGGAGTGACTGTCTTGCACGATTCCTTCAATTTGCTCTGCTTTGTGTATCATTCACCTGCAAGACGTGACAGAAGTCAAGAATGATGAGCTTTAATTCAGTGTTTTCAAACTCCAGGCTTGGAGCTGCTGCACTGTACAGTTTAGTGTTTCTCTCTGCTGTTCACACCTCGTTCAGCTCAAGAAGGGGTTAATTAGCTAATAATATCAGGTATTTTAACCAGGAAACCACAGTTATGCAAGACAGGGGTTTCAGGACTGGAGCTGAACTCTGAACTAACTGCACTAGCAAACTTACAGAATCGCGTCTGTCGAAACACGACGTCGTTTTCAGACCCACGACATTCAGTCTGATACCGGCTGTCTGCAGCTCCGTTAGGGGGACGACTGTTCATTTCTCAGCTGTTAACATCAGCTAAAGTTATCTAAAGGCTAACACTGTTCACATCTGTGTTAATTAGCTGATGTCGTTACCCTCCTATGATGCCAGAGTGTTTTCTCCTCTTTATGAAACACCATAGGATCCTTTACCCACCCTGACGTGAAGAGCCGGTGGGCTTCTGTGCTTTTAAATGCTTTGAGAGACTCCAGAATAGGGAGAGGGGCTGAGTATGATATAAATATAAATGTCAGGAAAACACAAATTTGGTAAATAGACAGTTTAAGTGGGATCAGGAGTTCAGGGGAAACTGTATGAGGATCACAGCCTATTTTTTCGACTTTCTCAAGGTAAAGTTGTTTCTCTTACAAAGAGGAGAGTAATTTTAGACATCTTTCACCTCCAGTTACATTCAAAGCCAGAAATTCGGTTCCAATTATGGCGGCCACAACAAAAGAACTTATGTGACTGAAACCCTAGGATATAGAACGATTGTCTTTACTAAAGAACCCTTGAAGAACCATCTTTTCTAAGAGCGCACTTATAAACACAAGTGAGGTATGAATTGAAAATTTAGAATCTGCACACACAATTTCTCAGCTTGAAGAGTCAGAAACTCTTCATATAAAATTACAGCATGCTTTTATCACCAGTGTAAAGGCCTAAAGAAGGAAGATGCAGAGTATATTCATGCGCAATGCCTTCAATTATAACTTTCATTTAGCATAAACAAGCATTCTAAGAACATTACCCACAGAGATACACAGAGCGACAACACTCTCAGTGATCTATCGGACAAATATCTCCATTTAAAAACCTGCGTTCATATAAGCAGATTAGCTGTGGGCTTTCAACACTGTTACCCAGAGATAATAACCCCGAATCATAAAATATGATTCCAAACCAGTGCCAATGAGTCTAACCGTCACAGAGCTGACACAGAACGAGCAAAACAACATCGATTTTATGACTAAAAGCCTGGCTGCTCAGTAAAAACCACAGAGACCCTGCCAAGACTGTTTACACTGAGACACTATACTTTTATGACAGTGTTGAAATCAACAGCATCATCGTGGCACACTGGGAGAACAAGAAAATCATAAATATCATAAATATCACATTTACCTTCAGCGTCATCTCAGCCACGAAGATAGCAGTGAAGATGTAATTAGAGATGGTGAGGAACAGCCTCTCCTACACAGAGAGAGAGAAACAGACAGAAAAAGGTGTGAGAGAAAGAGAGACAGACAGAGAGAGAGAGAGAGAGAGAAAGACAGAGAAAGAGAGGAAGAAAGAGTGAGAAATAAAGCAAAAGTGAAGAGAGAGAAAGTGGGAAGAGAGAAAGAACAAAAGAGAAGAGAAAGAGAGAACAAGCAAGAGAAGGAGAGAGAGATGAGAGAGAGATAAAGAGTGAGAGAGAAAAATGAGAGAGAAAAGGAGAGTGAGAGAAAGTGAAAGGAAGAGAAAGTAAGAACAAGCAAGACATGGATGAAGAAAGAGATGGACGAAGAGAAACAGAGACAGAGAGAAAGAGATAGATGAAGAGAGAGAGAGAAGAGAGAGAGAGAAAGCAAAAGAGAAGAGAGAAATTGGGGAGAGAGACAAAGAGCAAAAGAGAGGAGAAAAAGAGAGAGAAAAAAGATAGAGAAAAAGAAAGAGAGATAGATCGAGAAACAAAAGGGGGCGTAGAGTGAAAGAGCAAAAAAAGGAGAGAGAGAAAGGGGAGAGAGAGAAAGAGCAAAAGAGAAAAGAGAGAGAGAAAGTGGGGAGAGAGAAATCAAAAGAGAAGAGAAAGAGGTAGAGAGAGAAAGAGCAAAAAAGAAGAGAAAGAGCGAGAAAGAGCAAAAGAGATAAGAGAGAAAGGGGGAGAGAGAAAGAGTAAAATAGAAGAGAAAGAGAGAGAGAGAGAGAGAGAGAGAGAGAGAAAGAGTGAGAGAGATAGAGCAAAAGGGAAGAGAGAGAAAAAGAGAGAGAAAGAGCAAAATGGAAGAGAGAGAGAAAAAGAAGGGAGAGAGAAACAACAAAAGAGAAAAGAAAGAGAGAGAGAGAGAGAGAGAGAGAGAGAGGTCAAAGGTGCTGTATGAAATAAGATTATTATTATTATCACTACTACTATTATTATCATTATCACTACAGTCTTTATGTAGAGGAGCGCAATAGAAATAACATTTTCAATTCATGACCAATAACAACAGTGACAGAAAAGTCATTGACCCTTCAGAAACATTTAATTGTCTATATTTCACCAAAATGTCTGACACGAGATGCAAAACACTGACCTTTAAGCCTATCAAAGTTTTGAAAAATATGAATTTAATGATACATATCACATTGACTTTTTAATTACGTAAAAAAAATCAAAGCATTAAATGAACACATGTTGATATAGCAGAGCTGAATTTCAACTGGATCCGAAAGGAAACGTCCTTGAAACACTCTTCAGAATACTGAAGGGGTGCGGGGGGGGTGTATCTGTTGCCCTGCTGGACCAGTGTGAATGGCCTGTAAGTAGAGGTCCGCTACTCAACCTGAGCCCACCAGAGTCCCATGAAATACTGAGTTTTAGTTGATTTTTGATTTTTAATGTACTGCATTGAGCTCAGGCTTGTTTTTAAATGAGTGATTTCTTTATTTAGTAATTTGTTTATATTTAAAGGGATACGCCTATGTAAACTTTGTGCAGTCTTGTGCATACACTCTCCCTCTCTCTCTCTCTCTCTCTCTCTTTCTCTCTCTCTCTCTCTCTCCCTCTCTCTCTCTCTCCCTCTCTCTCTCTCTCCCTCTGTCTCTCTCTCTCTCTCTCTCTCTCTCTCTCTCTCCATAGCTCCAAATGGGAGGGCTGTAACTCAGCTATTTGTTGTTGAGAAGTTTGCAATGATTTCTGTGATACAGATTCAGTGTTCTTGCTGGCTGGTTGTACAACAGAATTATGCTGCTGATCATTTTATTTTTATCTTTTGTGCATTAAATACATGGACAGATTGCAATGTCCATTTGCTTTTTTAAATAATCTAAAATGTAGACTAGTAAAATGGGCTAGATCTGAGGTTGATCCACAGCCTAATGTAATTCTTTGCCCTCAAGATTTCATGTTAACTGTCTAAAAGTCAAGTAGATGTGCATTTGTGTGAATATTGAAATGACTTATTCTGCCAGTGCTTTTGCTCTTTTATATCAACCAAACCTAAAGGTGATCTGCGCAGATTTGCTTTCTCCAGATAAAAATCAAGTACAATCAGTTAATTATCATAGATGGGGTCTGAGCTTTGTGGGTTGGACCAGTGAATGTCAGAGGTGCCAATATTTGCTTCTATTCTCATGTATTCATCAAAAACAACGTTTCATTAAGCCTCATTCAACAAATAGTTCATGAGATCATAACGTTTTTGTGTATCCTACATCTCACCCAGACAAATTTTTAATTTTGTTGGTTGTAAGATCACATTAAAGATGGAAAAGAATAGACACGACTCAAAAAATACTGCAATTTCAGGCATGATGTATATAAAAATATTTATATTGTGACGTCAGGCCATGCCTGAGTTTCGTTTTTAGTTTAGTTTTAGTTATGATTCTGTTCTGTGGCTTTAATTTGGCCTTTTTGTTGTGGGGGCTCTTTATTTTTAGGACATTCAGGCTGAAAGCTAGCCTAGCTTGCGCTGTTCTGTGCTGAGTTAAACAAAGCTGAGTTAATGAATGGCATTTTAATGTCTCTGGTTTCTCCTAAGCACCTACACTACGATATTAAAAGGTAAACATTTCATAGCATTGAGATAAGCAAGTCAAACACAAAACGTCGTGAGGAGAGCTGGACCCACTAGAGTTATGTCTGTTTGCATACATTTGTTTTAGACCAATAACAAAGCACTTAACAGAACGCAAACCCATTTGGAGCTGAGACCGGCCCATTGGAGTTAAGTTCCTCCTATTTGGAGTTAGTCCAGCCTGCAGGAATACCTACTTGGGTCTTGGAGATCTACCTTCCTGCAGAGTCTAGTTCCAACCACAATCTACTCCTCAACCTCCTCAGAGGTCTCTGATTGGCTGGATCAGATGTGTTAGTGTTGAGTTAACAGGAGGCAGCATTTTTTAAGCAGGTTGGAAAGTAGATCTTCCCTAGGAGGCTTGGTGACCATTACAGTAGATATTTCCTCTTGCTTGTTCAGCCTTTATACAGGAGCAGCAGTAGCAAGAGGAACTTTATCACAGAGCGGCTAGCAGTCGGTCAGAGGATGTTGTTCTCTGCCAGGTATGATTCCACAACAATATACAGTAATAAATTCTGTTAGTGTACTCCAGATATGTAAAAGGGCAGTTTCTCCTAGCAACACATCACTCAATCTGGTCAGGGGCTCCGGTGTAGCAGTACTAGCCAGGCCTGGTCGGGTCAGCTCTCAAAGTTGTTGATACAGGTCAGGTTCAGGCTCGGGCTTCAGTTTCTCATTCATGCAGACCTCTACCTGCTTTTACTGAATGTATGTGTGAAGTAGACTTCATTGGTCAGGCTTACCAAACTGCCCTGGAGGATTTTGGGTCTCTCCAGAGCCACAGTGATGCAGTTCGAGAAGATGAAGGCTAGCACCACATAGTCAAAGAGCTTATGGGCTATAATAGACTGACATAGCAGCCTGAACCTAAGAGAGAGATAGAGAGAGAGGGAGAAAGACAGAAAGAAAGAGATATGATTAAAGTCGACCAGAAATGAAAACTGACCTCTTCTTACTTTGTTAGTTTATATTTCTTATCATATTAAGCTTCATCATATCAAAAATCTGCATTTTCCCATAATCCCCCACCATGGCAGCCTTAAAAGAATGCCTTCCTCATATGACACTGAATTGACAATTTCTTGCTTTCAAGACAGCAGAATTATCACTACCCTATTTAACTGCTAGTAAGACAGTGAGAAAAATTGGTTATAACCACAGTTATATATCTAGATTGCCAACAGAGGGCGTAATACAGAAGCTGCCACTTCAGTAATTTTTGCATGTTTTTAAACGTCTTTTTCTTTAAAATACACATCAAAATTAAATGTATGTGGTTTTAACATAATGCACCTTTCTTTTGAAATGATTTCATTCAATTTCTTTAGTTAATATAACACCAATTGTTGCTAGTTAATCTATGGGAATCACTATATTACATTAGCACCAAGCTAACTGAGGCTGACATTCACTTCTCCACTCTGGATTTAATTCCTAAATTGTCATTATTAGTGCTTTATTGTCAGGATTCCAGCATCCATGGCAGGTTGTAGTTGGTTGAGATGACATCTAGAGGGGAGCCCAAGAGTGATGAAGCGTGTGGAACTCAACGGCGGGGGCAACATAAAATACAATTAGCATACATGGTACACTAGAGGGCATTTGTGTAGGATATGGGCAGAAGGGGAAGGGCTCATGCCTTCTGGGGTGCCCTATCTGTGCATGTTAGCTATATTAGCTTTGTCACTCCAGTGCAAAACTACAGGCAAACTTCAGACTCCAAACATATCTTGGTAAGTAGGAAAACTGCATAAATTATTTTTTTTCTATTTATTTTTTTTTCCAAACTATCACTTTAAACTGCTGTTAATTCTGCGTTTCTCACTCGAATCCAGGCAGGTTGACCTTAATGGGTCAGCTCACGTGCGCACACTGTATATTTAAGGCACTTCTTTGTTTATTGACCTGAACGCTGTTTTCAAAAACAGTGGGCCGACACTCAGAGGGGGGCATTACTGTCTACTATCTCACTGACGCCAATCAATATCCTAATCAAGCCAGTCTCTAAAGCACTGGCAGACCATCACGACTATTGATCTGTTGTGTGTGTGAGATCAGAAGACGTTCGTATACCTGCGGCACAATCTGAGCCCTAAAAGGAAGCTTTCCGGTGTGTTATAGTCGAACTAAATGGCTTAACTTAGCCAAGACAGCCTGTCTGGATCCAGCAAGACTCTATTGAGTGTATATAAATAGCATCCCTTATTGTTAGCAAGTTCAATACTGTGTGAAACCAAATCCATGGGAGAAAATTACTCCTCTTACACTGCAGCAAGTTTATATATGGGTATTTTAAGTATGCAATGACATATCAATGTCATCAGCTCAGCTTTCTTTCTTGTTTCATGCTTTTTTAACCCTTTCAGATGTCCACACTGGGGTCATCCTTGTGTTTTCAGGGTTTTATAATCCCAGGGCCCTATATTGGCTTATTGAAATGTCTAGGAATCATCTCCATGTTCTCAGTGCCCTATGTACCTAGGGCCCTATGTTCCCAAGGCAGTTTGTTCCCAGGCTGTATATTCCTAAGGCCCCATGTGTGGGCATATGGTCTCATGGTCTCATGCTTTAAGCCCATGTTGGATGATGCACAAGAACGGAAATATATTTTGTGCCAAACACTGGTAAAGCCCTATGTACCCAGGGCTCCACGGTCCCAAGGCCATATATTCCCAAGGCCCTGTGTTCCTATTGCCTTATATTCCCAAGGCTCAGTGTTCCTATATTCACAAGGCTGTATAATCCCAACTCCCTATGTTCCTGAGGTCCAGTGTTCCCAAGGTGTCGTGTTTCCAGGGTCCCAATAGTTCCAGGTCCCAATGTTTCCTGGGGTAAGTTCTCGAGAGGCCCAATTTTCTTAGGGTCCTATGTTCCCAAGGCACTATGTTCCCAGGCTGTACACTCCTAAGGCTCCATGTTCCCAGGGCTCTATATTCCGAAGGGTCTGTGTTCCAAGGCTCTATATTCTAAAGGCCCTGTAATCCCGGGACTCTATTTTTCAAGGCCGTATGTTCTCAAGGCCTTATGTTCCTGGTGCCCTACATTCCCAAAGCCTCATATTTCTATGTTGATAAGGCCCTACGTTCCCAAGGCCCTAAGTTTCCAGGACCCTATTTTTCTAAGGCCCCTAGATTCCAAGTGCCTTATGTTCCCAGGGCTCTATATTCACAATGCTCTATATTTCCAAATCCGTATGTGTCCAAGGCCCTACATTCCCAAGTCCTTAAGCTTCCAGGGCCAAGAATGAACAAAACTTCACCATAGCTGAACACTGCCTTCAGCCATTTTACACAAAGGGATGTTGTACTCCCAAACATTAATCCATGAGTTGAAATGAAAAGAATTTGAACTGACCTGTTCTGTGGGGAGAAGAGGAAGACGGACCAGTCCTCCCGTGTCTCACACCAGTCTGGTCGGTACACCTCGACCATCTTCTGAATCCGGAAGCACAAACTCTGCACAGAGAAAATGATCTTCTATTGCATTCATATATCTTTCAGTTCGCTACTTTCCCCTGTTGATAATCAGTGACTGGTTCAGTTCAGGTCTATGCATTTGGGAAGGCGTGGATTACATGTCTCTGTAAACAAGGGCTTGGATTTATTCTGGAGCAATTAACGAAGGAGCAAATGCTTGGGAATGCATTTGAATAGCAAACCAGTTATGAAACAATACTATCATATGATTCTTATCCCTCCGGAGATGCCATAATGTTGTTCTTAATTGCTTACAAAGCGAGCGAGTGGCTGTAAATTAAAATGTGGGAGCCCGCTGCCATCTGTTAGCGCCTCTCCTCTTCGCTGCCATTAATTGGGCCAGCTTCATTGTTTGGTTTGATTGTTCATTGTGTGGAAATTGGTTGTGGTTCCGGAGCATCCCTCAAGAGATGAATCGGAGGCTACACTCGCCTTGCAAGCAGCGTCTTGGGGACAACATTACTCCTCCATATTATGTGAAATGGCTTCCATCATACTGCACACTGCTTTTTATAAAGGTATTGGCTGAAACTGGCTTGTATGAGCCAGGAATGGAAATAGACTTAAATATTTTCAATTAATATAATCAAATAACATATTTTTCTGTAACTTTTTTGTTTTCAGATGAACTAGAGTAGCGTTGGCTCTGTTTGTGAGCAATGCAATTACTTTATGTTGAGCTGCTAGCGGGCAATGAGGGGTGAAAGGGGATGGCTGAGAAACCCCCCGTCCCCCCCGCCGCTGTGATAACAATTCACAACTCTCCAGAAAGTTGGCCGTGCCGAGATAATGTGGCCATCACAACCGCAGCTTCCTTGACTTGCTTGCCCAACTATGATGAAATTAGCTTTGATTATGTAAATCATACAAAGCTACAAGAGTGGGGTTTCAGATAAAGTGGCCAGTGCAATTTAGTTGACTGTCCAATGATTTGCAGTCACAAACTTACATAATCGATTTCATCCTCCAGGTCCTCTCTGTCTTTGCGTGTGTTGACCTGCGGATACACCTCACTCAGAATTTGTTGCTGGACCGATGGTGTTTTCCCGTTGCAGTCCTGATGCTCGCCAACGTTGCCCAGTGCCCCTGAGAAGCTTTTCTTGCGCTGGCGGGGGTGCAGTGGGGGCAGGGGGGGTCCCGGCACCTGCAGCAGCTCAGGCAGCTCCAGCGAAAGAGCTCGACGGTCCCTCCGTGGGACAAATTGTCTAGATAGAAGAGGTGGGGGCAGGTGCGCAGGAGGAGGGGACAAAAGGGACTCCTGTTCATGGGAGTTGGGGCCACGGACCCTAAGGCTGCCCCCGCCCCCCACGGCCAGGCTCCTGGAGGGCCGGGCTAGGCTGTTCCAGCTGGATCTGCGGCTCCATGGTCCCTGGGGGGCTGGACGACCCCAGTTGTGGTAGAGAGTGCCTCGACCTGGACACTAAGAAAACACAAGGAGGGACACTGATTAAGAATCGTCCCACAGCAAAGCATCTTCCTTTCTGAATAACTCTAATGAGCTCATCTTTAACATCTAAACGATTTGTTTAGATTACGATTCTTTAGGATGTTATTCGGTGCATCATGAAATCTCAAATTTCACCACAATTTCATTCGATTTGATTATTTTTATGTTTTGATTTTTGTATCAGCTCATAATTGATTGAATATTATTGGGTCTATGACATTTAATTTCCTGAATCAATAAGTACCTGACACTTTAAAATGCCTCCTTCATGTGAATACATTTTCAGGTTATAAGTAAAGTTAAGTAAAATTTATTTTAAGCATTTTTGCCACACAAAATCTAAAGGTTTCAGGTGGTGCAACCGTCCAACCACATATGCAGACTAAGTAAAGTTACTCATATAAAATTCCATTTATATTTTAAACATTTAACATCTTAACAGGTCAAAAAATAGGGCAGGTTTGAAAGTATTGAACTGAAAAACGTTTGCATAAATTCTGATTTCCTTAAATGTCACATGGCATAACCGACAACAAAAGACTTTAATTCTGACATGCTTTCATGAAAGAGTGGGCTGGGTGTTGCATCATAAAGTAGACCCTGAGTGACCTTCATGGTGCAATGCCAGGGTCAGTAGTGCTTTCATAAATATATAAAAAATTGGTCATTTCTGAGTCATGATTAGGCTGGTTCAGTTTAGGTGGTGTGACCTCAGGACAACAATGAAAATGTGTTATTATTATAATAATATTTATTTGAAAAAAAAACAAAAACATACATATAAACATGTGTTTAAGGACGAAGGTTTATACAGGAGGTCCAAGTACAAAGTGTGTATCATATCTCATATTACACTGCCACTTTGTTTATTCATCCATAAATGTCAAATTGTTAAAGGTAAACTGTACAAACGTTAACATTTATTTCTACAGTCCATATTCAGTAGTTCATTCACTGGAGGACAGACACCACTGCATTGCCTCCTGCATAGTAGTCATGCAATTACTTTGTATTTTTTTACTGCACATTACTCTTATTGTTTATTGTTTTAGTATATTTTTTTATTATTTATCTCTACTTTCTTTTAATTTCCTGTTCATTTTGCTCTTATTATGCTACTGTGCTTTGTACTTCTCCAATAGAAGAATTTACCTCTGGGAAATAACTTTACAATATAATATACGTTATTTATGTACGACTGCATCACATACATTTTCTGGAGGGTAAAAATGAGGATACCGTTTAAAAATATTTGACCATTAAAAAGCTATAATACATTTAATAGATTTCTGCAGATATAAAAATGGACATCAAGTCCATTTTAAAAACATTAAAATGATCATTCTGAAAGCATCATTTGTCATAACCCTATTACAGTTGATTATAATCGATTTTAATATTCAAAAGTCAGTTGAATGATGCACTGAGGCATTTTTACACCCCAATTATTGCACTTTCAAACCAGGAAAATAACTGTTGAGCTTATGATAATAAATTGTTCTCAGTTTTTCAAGTGTCTGCTCAACAACCTTGCAGTGAAAACAGTTCTACTTGCACGAACCCCATCAACTGCAGGCTTATTAATACATTTTTATTGTATAATCCATAATCCAGTAACTGCTGTGAATTATTTGGTAACTACAATGTAAATTACATAGGTATGAGAGTGAGGAACTGAACTGTGAACCCACACGAGCCCTTTTCTATTAAGAGGTTAAAAAGCCGTCCTAAGAAAAACATCCCGCTTTATTAATTATGAACGTTTTAAAACAGAAAAAAAAAAGATTGTTGAGCTTATTATAATAAGTTGTTCTCAGCTTTTTGAGTGCACGCTCGACGACCTTCTGTGCGTATGCTAATGCTGTGCTTGGTTGATGGCTAGTTATAGCCCTCTAAGTGCTACGTAAGTGTCCTATTAATGGTGCGCTAAATGCTAATACATGCAGAGCTGATGGCTAATTATTGGGTTCTTTTGTGCTGGTTTAAGCGATTTGCGGGGCTGAAGTGCTGTGAGATACCCTCCTTGTTCTCGGAGAGAGGAGGCATTTGTTCCACTGAGTATCAGCACTCACCAGTGCTCTCTGCTCCAGATTAGCCCTCCCCAGGGAGCTAACGCTGCTCTTGCGCGAGCCCAGAGCAAAGCTTAGCCTTTCTGCGGGGTACACGCCCAGGGCGTTGGGCATAGGAGCAAGATCCAGATGTCCGTTAGGGGTCAGGGTGCAGATTTTGGGATCTGGGTGAGAAATAAAAATGGCCAAGTTATTGTATGTCCATGTCTGTTAGCATTAGCTCATGCGCTCACTTACCATAGCAGCCTTGTCTATCATGGAGAGAAAAGTGTGGCCTAAAGAAACATAAGCAGGCCCAGATTAAGCCTAATATGAAGAAGATATTGTTGTGCTAAAGACACGAACTACTCCCAGATAAATGCTGCATATATATGTTGGTTTTGACACAAAACGGTTGCAGTATTTTGTTACGCGGTGGACAGCGGCTGGGTATTATAATATCTAAGTCTTCCAAAAAAATCATCATCTCTTTTATTTCATTGATGAAAGTTGAGAAAATTGAACTTCTGACAGATGTGGTAAATAGCCACCACCACTGAATTTGTCATCAGTGATCCACAGAAAACAATGTAATATCCAGTTTGCCATTGACTGTCTACCATAATGGCATAAATGCAGAATAAGCCATAAGCATATCATGGAGAAAAAGCATTAATGATCTAAAGAAACAGAATCAGATGACCACATGACCTCCAGTGAACCGCACCTACAGCTGCCTCTCACAGGAATGGACATGACCAGGATACAGATAGTTCTGTGTTTTGATTAGTAAGCGTACTGTGCCATTCCGCAATGCCCGGAGGAAAAATGCCTTCAGGCAGAAGAAAAACAGTCCCAGACTAAGCCTAGCATAGAGAAAAGAGTGTACTTTGGTTATGTAAACAGAAGAAGGCTCAGATTAAGCACACAGAAAAAGCATTCTTGTGCTAAAGGAACAGAAGCAAGTCCAAACTGGGCCTAGCATGGAGCAAAAAGTATTCTTAGTCTAAATAAACCAGAAATAGGCCTAGATTAAACCTAGCATGATGGAAAAAAAGTATTTTTGATCTAAAGAAACCAGACAAAGCCCTAGATGAAGGCTAGCATGGAGCAAAAATTATCCTTGGCCTAAGGAAACCAGAAATTGGCCTAGACTAAGAATAGCATGGAGCAAAAGGTATTCTTGGTCTAACTAAAAGATATAGGCCTAGACTGAGCCTAGCATGGAGGAAAAGGTATTTTTGGCATAAAGAAACTAGAAATAGGTCTAGACTAAGCCTAGCATGGTGGAAAAGGTATTCCTGGCATAAAGGAACCAGAAATAGGCCTAGATTAAGCCTAGCATGGTGTAAAAGGTATTCCTGGCATAAAGGAACCAGAAATAGGCCTAGATTAAGCCTAGCATGGTGGAAAAGGTATTCCTGGCATAAAGGAACCAGAAATAGGCCTAGATTAAGCCTAGCATGGTGGAAAAGGTATTCCTGGCATAAAGGAACCAGAAATAGGCCTAGATTAAGCCTGGCATAGAAGAAAAAGTGTTCTTTGTCTAAGGAAACCACAAATACGCTTAGACTAAAAGCAGCATGAAGAAAGGAAGTATTCCTGGGCTAAAGTAACAGAAGCAGGCTAAGTCTAAGCCTAGCGTGGAGGAAAAAGTAGTATTTGTCTAAAGCCCAGACTAAGAAACCCAAACAATGAGAAACAGAGTTTCCTCTTTATGAAACAGAATCAGAAAACCAGGTTTTTCTGCCAAGCCCATTAAAATTTCATGCTTTCTGGAACGAATGAACCTCCTCTGATGCCAAGCTACAATGGTGGAGCTTGTAAGTTTGTCTTCCGTCAGCAGGGAGTTGGTAAGGAGGTCTGCGTATGCATGCATCATTCATTGTGTCATCTCGCAGGGTGCCAAGCTGACTTCTGTAACTGTCCTGTCTTTAAACTCATGCCAGTACTAATTACACATGCTTCAAATAGTCCAAACTTTATGCGTGCCCCTCACCCGTTAATCGCTGACTGATGCAATTCGAAGAAATGTATAATTAATTCGGCAAAAAAAAAGAAAAGAGACAGAGAGAAATGCTAGGCTAAAGTTTGTATTCTAACAGATGGAGATGCTCCCTGCTTAGGATGCAGCTAAGCTCAGGGACAGCCGCAGCATGTGTCTGAGACTCCGCGTTATCAGAGTACACGCTCAGAGCGATGAGAGCAAATCTCCGGCCAATCTGCTGCTCCGCACCTGACAGCTGGAGAGGATCCTTCTCTTTTTCGGTTTCGTCAAAGTTGCATGAGGACCTGTCGTCATCCGAGTAGGACCGGTTAGCATCTCCCTGTTTTGAGGGACAGAGAAAGAAGAGAGGTGGGAAGACAGAGAAGGAGCCAGAGAAAGAAAAAAGAGAGCGAGAGAGAGAGAGAGAGAGAGAGAGGGAGAGAGAGAGAGAGATGGCATACATAAGGGCCATGGGAAGGAACTGTAAGTCAGGGATGCTGATGTTTTACACAGCATTTGGGTACTGAATGCTTTCCGGAGTGAACACACTGTTAAAAGATGCACTGACAGAACAGACCAAACTACATCATACATGCAACATGCGAATGTCTAATATGTCTAATATTAGAGCAGCAGGGCTCCCGCGGGCCTTGAGCTCGGGTCTCCTGTGTGTGAAGCAAGTGATTCATCCATTCTGCTAAAATGTTTCAACCGTGATCATTCTTAGGCCCATTTCACGCCAGATGCAACGTGACGTTTTAATCCAGAACCACTCCCCAGTGCTTGTTATTTCACACCGGATACGACAAACATGCGTAATGCAGCAAGAGCGGCTGTTGTGTTGCGTTTTTACGCAGCATAAATATCTGTTTTATCCGTTTATTACTCATATAAACTTTATGTGGATGACATAAAGAGATCAACTGCCGTGACTGTTGCTGGCTTTCCTTACCAGGTGATGTAGCTCTATATGAAGAGGAGGAGACGCCTGTGTGTTCACAACTTTAACCTACTCAAGTGATTTCAGTCAACCTGTCAAAGAGTTAAAACTAGATTTGTTGATTTATTTATTAGCCTACATTGTATATTATAGCATAGACACTGCATATCGTTACTGTTTCCACATAGAAACTGCTGGAATGCCGTGTGCAGCCAGCGTCAGAAATAGACCCAAAGCGTATTTTACCACGGTTACCGCGTCTGGTGTGAAATGGGCTTCACTCTCTGTGTTGTGTGTAATGTGTGAAGCAGTTGGCGACTGTTATAACAGTATCACCATTAGGAGCTTATTAATTGTGTATATATATACACACACCAATCAGGCATAACATTATGACCACCTCCTTGTTTCTACACTCACTGTCCATTTTATCAGCTCCACTTACTATACAGGTGCACTTTGTAGTTCTACAGTTACAGACTGTAGTCCATCTGTTTCTCTGATACTTTGTTAGCCCCCTTTTACCCTGTTCTTCAGTGGTCAGGACCCCCATGGACCCTCACAGAGCAGGTACTATTTGGGTGGTGGATCATTCTCAGCACAGCAGTAACACTGACGTGGTGATGGTGTGTTAGTGTGTGTTGTGCTGGTGCGAGTGGATCAGACACAGCAGTGCTGCTGGAGTTTTGAAAACACAGTGCAGAAGATCCAGTGCACTCAAAACACAAAGCACCAGAATAAGTAAAGTACAATTGATGTACCACTGCGGATACACACTTAAAATGATGGTTCTTCAGGGGTTCCTCAGTAAAGAAAATGGTTCTATATAGAACCATGAACACTCAAAAAACTCTTCGCATGAAAAGGTTTTTCAGATTGAAGGACAATACACTGTAGACGGTTCTATATAGAACCTTTATGAAAAGGGTTCTCTGTGGCACCAAAAAGGGTTCTACTACTGTAACAAACTTGATATTGTAACAATAGTGGAACCCTTTTTGGTGCCATATAGAACCATTTTAAAAAGGTTCTATATAGAACCTTCTACAGCACTCTGCGCAATCTGCAATCTAAAGAATGCTTTCATGATGCAAAGAACACTTTAATCATGCAATGATATGTGTTCATGGATCTATATAGAACCATTTTCTTTACTAAAGAACCCTTGAAGAACCACAGTTTTTAAGAGTGTATGGGAAACATCTAGTGCACTGCATTGTTTGGTTTGAAGATACAGATGTTAGTAAGTTCTTCTCATGTATGCAGTGAAACTCAGTGGTTATAGCAAAGTGGTGGTAGGACGTCTACAGTGTTCATGATGCCTAAAGTGTTTATGTGACAGAATAAAAAAAAAATAAAAAAAAAACAGTGAAGCAGTTGTGAAAGTAGGGGGCGCTGCAGCACCCTCAGCACCCCACTACTGCCCGACTGCCTGGCATACATTCAGGAAAAGTCACTAAACAGCCATGAGCGATCTTTAATGGGCATGTCACTCTTTGTGACCTTCTCATGGAGATCAGTCTCGCCTTTGGCCCAGTTCCCCACTCTCCACGTCTCAGATATAGACCACAACCTGGAAGCCCACTTTTCTGCTGTCTCTGGGGAGATAACCTACTACTGCAGTCTGCCTACCTGCCTGTGTATCCCAATTTAGAGGCCCGTGTGTGTGTGTCGAAAAATAAATCCCGCCATCAGACGCCTCCTGAGAGCTCTCAGGAAAGAGCTCAGCCAGTACGAGAAAGGGATAAAAGCTAATGACCCCTGCGTTAACCTTCTTGGCTTGCTGTGCAACAATAAAAGAGATCTAATAGATGGAAATGGATGTGAATGAATCCCATCCATTCTGTAAAAAAAAAACAACTTAATTCAGAATGCATTCTTACAATGTTCACCTGACAGAGCGCCATTCTAGGGGGGTTTCTTACACTCTCCCAAATTGGGGTTATTTTCACTGAAAGTGCACCTAGGCATGGACAGTAAAGGGCATGACCACAGCAATACGGACAGGGAAGATGCACATGTAAGATTAGAAAATAAAACTTTTTTCAAATACTCATTCAGAGTCCTGAGTCTTAGGTCTGGAGTCCCAGTTGAGTCGCAAGTCAGTTAAGCGCGAGTCCAAGTCGAATCAATAGTCAGTCAACATGTTACTCAAGTGCAATTTGAGCCCGAGTACCCATCTCTGCCTCTAGTCAACACCTGGCATTGTGCATCTGGATCTTAGGTTTGCATATCACTGTTGTCAGAACTAAATCTCCAAAATGGTAACTTTACAGGAGAAGGAAAAAACATACTTTACTTTTAATGTAAATCAATGGAACCAGACTTTTTTCCAAGTAATTTTGGGCCGTTTCTTTTGGTCCATTCATCATGAAATTTACACACAATGTAAAGGGCAACAGTCATTTTCAAATTATGTCAAAAACTGAAAAATGACAAAAATGGAGATAAAAGGTTTTGTTCTGACAGCAGCGATATGTGCTTGAGTCCCTCCCATTCAACTGACAATGCTATTCTAAGCTTGTGTGCATGCAAAAGGGGCATCTGGACACTTCTGGGCATATAGTATATGTAACCAAGTTTATATGCTCTACACCAATTATAAGATCATTCTATGAGCTGTAAAGGCTAATACATACATATAATGCAAACGTGCCCTATAGGTACTTGGCCCTATACCCCGGACAGTGCATATCAACCCAGTACCAAGAAGCCCTGACGTGTACCTCGGCCTGGAAGCCCTCCACCAAAATGGCCACCAACAGGTTGAACAGGACGTAGTTCCCGAAGGTCATAAGGGCCACGAAATAGAGAGCAGCGAGGGGGGAGGTAGAGGCCATGCCATTATACAGCACCATGTTCCAGTCCTCCTGAGTCAGGATCTACACAAACAAAAGCACATATACACTTATCAAAAACGTACATATATACTTATTTAATACTTATATGACAGAAAAACCAAAACACCCAAATGGTTGCACATTCATTCATTCATTCCTCATCTAACCCACTCATCCTCTTGGGTCAAAGGGGGTGCTGGAGGCTACTGCGCCATAGACAAGTTTGCATATTTTGAAAAAATCAATTAATGGTAATAACTGACTTGTGGACTACAGTTGCTTATTAGGTTGAACAGAATTTTTTCCAACATTCTGTTAAACTTGTCAGACCTGGCATCATTTGCTACACTCTTAAAAAAGATGGTTCTTCAGAGGTCCTTTTTAAAAAAATGGTTCTTTATCGAACCATGAATACTTAAAGAAACCTTTACTTGATTAATGGTTCTTTGCATGATGAAAGCATTCTTCAGATTGATGGATAAAGTGTTTTGTATGGTTCTGGAACCTTTCTTGAAAAGGGCTCTATATAGCACCAAAAAGGGTTTTTCCATTGACTGGCTTGACATCAGAACAATAGAAGAACCCTTTGTAGTGCTATATAGAACCATTTTCAAAATGGTGCTATATAGCTATCTATAGCACATTCTCCATCAATCTAAAGAGCCCTTCAATGATGCAAAGAGCCCTTTTAATCATGCAAAGGGTTCTTTGAGCGTTCAGAGTTCTATATAGAACCATTTTCGGTAACACTTTCTATGAATGTCGCATTTGTAAGCATCTATAAACACATTTATAACGTTATAATGTATTCATAATTTATAACATGGTTATAAATATTTATAAAGAAGAATTACACTGAATTACACTTTATAGCCATGTTTATTATACATTATGAATTGTTAATATAATGCATTATAAGTAGTGTTAATAACATGTTATAATGTCAGTGCCAAAGAAGTCAGTCCCAGCTTGGAGACTGCAAAGTAAAGACAAATACCAAGCTAACGGTGGTGAACATTACCTTTCCCACATTGGGTAAAACACTGATGGCAGCACTAGTTTAAACTCTGACATTTGAAGCCTGTAATGTGCTTTACTGTGTATGTTTTAGTGTTTCAGTAAATCCTTCAGTAAATACTTCAACTTGAAGCCTCACTCTGGAACACTGGAGGAGGCTTTAGTACAGTACGCTTCACTTTACTTAGAGCGGACAAATACGACTTATGAGCTCTTATAATTTGTTATGATCAGTACTTATAATGTATTATGTTAACAATTCATAATGCATAATAAGCATGGCTATAACGTATAATGCATTTTTATAAATATTTATAGCTAGGTTTATAATGTCTTATGAATGCATTATAACATGTTATGAATGTGTTTATAGATGCTTACAAAGGTGACATTCATAGAAAGTGTTACCCCATTTTCTTTATTAAAGCAGCGATATGCAGGTCAATTAGTGCTCTTCTATTCTGTGATTCTGCCGTTATTGTGAAGTACTCATACCTGAAACACGGTCACGATAGCCCAGAGCAGAGAGTCAAAGTTCTTCCGGTCTGGCACTGTATCTCCAGCCTCAGTCTTCAGACTGAACTTGCAGCCAAATATGTGCATCCCCAGGATACTGTTCAAACAAGACACTGGAGTATTATTTAGTTCATACTCCCCCATAGATTTCAGTACACTTGAGTTCTATTTGTATGGCACTTTTGACAATAGCTGTTGCCTCAAAGCAGCTTTCAAGAAATGTTGATGCAGCCCCCTAATGAGCACCACAGAGGGAGACCATGTCAGATTTTTTTTTATATAAGAACATGATGAAGAAACACTGAGATGAACTGAGACTGGAAAGAAAAAAAATTCCCTAAGAGCATAATGAGATACCACTGAGAGGAGCCGAGACTCAACAGGAAAAACTCCCTAAGAGTGTGAGGAATCAAGACTCAAAGAAAAGCTCCCTAATGGTACGTGTCCACTTGCAACCTCACCTGCCACATTTTATGCATTTCAATGTAGAGCTCTGATGCATCGCATGGTGCATGATGCTTTGCGGTGCTGTGAAACAAATGAATGCGGCCACCACATCATGTTTAGCCACTGGTTAACAGAACTTTCTCTTTCACAACAAAGGATCTTTTTCTCTTCTTTCAATCCATGACAATTAACATAATAACAAAAATATCTTGATTTATACAGAACTGTTGACTGAGAGTTTGGAAATAAGATATTCACTTGGATGAAGTTTACACAGTTTGAACAATAAAGCTAAATTTACATCATACAGAGCTTGTAGGTTACTTGCTAAGGTAGCTAGCTAGCTTGCTAGTGAGATTGAGCAAGTGCATGTTCTAGTTCATATGGATGATGGATGGATTCTGAAAATTATACAAGCATAAAAGCATATTTATGTATTTAAGTCTTAATGTAAGCTTCTGTGCAACAGCAAACAGTGGATCAGATGCTTTACTGCCCCAGTATGGTTCCTTCAGTTCCAGTTCGGTTCTGGTGTAGTGGACTGCGGTGAGAAAAAGTGCAAGTGGACACATACTATAAGAGAAAGAGGAACCACTGGGCTTCATTAACCAATATCTTTAAGTTTTTTTCTTAAATTTGCTCTTGAGAAAGGTCCTAAGAAAAAGTCTACGTCAGATTCATGACGTGTTCTCAAACCACAGAATGGTTCACACCTTCGTGCTCTTGAGTGTGTGTAGATTCTGTTCCTACCTAAGAACAAATCCCAAATAAGAAAACACTGGAGAATAAGTATTTCTTCTAAAGAACAGTTGGTGAGTGAGGCCCATTGAGAGGGACCAAGACTCAAAAGTAAAAACATTGTCCAAGATCATGAAGAAGGAACATTGTGTGGAGCCAAGACTCTAAAGGAAGAACTCACTAAGATTATGAAGAAGGAACACTGAGAGGAACTAAGACTCAAAAGGAGAAAAACACTGTGAGGAACGAAGACTCAAAAGGATAATTACCCTAAGATAACGAAGAAGGAACACTAAGAGGAACCAAGACTCGAAGAAAAACTCCCCAAGAGAATGAGGAAGAAGCATTGAGAGTAACCAAGACTCAAAGAAAAGCTCCTCAAGAGAATGAGGTAGAACCACAGAGGAACCAAGACTCTGAGGAAAATTAGCTAAGATCATGAAGAAGGAACACTGAAAGGAACCAAGACTCAAAGAAAAGCTCCCTAGAAGAATGTGGAAGAACCACTGAGAGGAGCCAAGAATCAATGAAAGGCTCCCCAAGAGAATGAGGAAGAACCATTGAGAGGAACCAAGACTCAAAAGAAAAAAATTCTCCAAGATCATGAAGAAGGAACACTGAGAGGAACCAAGACTCAGAGAAAAGCTCCCCAAGAGAATGAGGAAGAACCATTGAGAAGAAGAACCACTGTCCTCTGAAATGTTTTCTAAGGAAAAACTCCCTAAGATCTTGAAGAAGAACCACAGAGAGAAACCCAGACCCAAAATGGGTACCCATGCTCCTCTGGGGTGCACGGGATAGTGCTGTAGGACACAAGTAAGACAAAAAAAGGCATAGAGACATATAGAGGACAGATCCCTGAGAGAAACCAATGATGTTAAAAGTCAGAAAACTGGTCAAAAATGATCTGGAGGATCTCCTGATTGTGTGGGAACACATACAAGATGATAGATGTAGCAGATGATGGAACAAATACTGGATGGTTAATGTAAAACTGAAGAAGGTCAGTGTGAGTTTAAGGCAGTATTATAACTTCTAGAAACCGGGGTTCATGCTGAGGTTAGTCAGCAGTCAACTACCGGATTAAAGCCTCTGGAGCAACCACGCAAGCCCTTTTGATTCCACAAGCATCATCTGTAATGAGTTCTGCATTTACATTTCAACAAATTTACTGTGGAACTGAGGACAGCCAGATGTTAATTGGTCATGATGTGTGAAGGAAGAAGGCAGTAAAGGCTCATGACTTTGCGGTTATTTGATTTGCTAGAAAGAAAATGAGTGGCTTGTATTTGAAACATCCCTAAAGGGGGAGACTCCATAGCCATCGCTTCAGCAGTCGAGTCAGTACTGTCTCCTGGAAACAGAAGCTCGGTCCCTTTGAGCCACGGAGCTTTCCTGACCTTCTCCTTCTCCCCTCGTATAAACCACAGAGGGAGAGATGAATGACTGTGGCAGAGATATGCAGATAAAAGTGACATGTGTCCTCAAGAAAAAGACAAGTAAAGATCCCCGTGGGACATCAGCAAGAGACACAGATAGACAAGCATAGATAAAATGCCTCTGGGCTGACGGACGGAGGGCAGGAGCAGTTTAACAGTGAGGAAACATAATGAGAGAGATGGGAATAGCCTCGGTATCCAAATGCTGCTATTCTGTACTGAGTGAAAGTAGGATTAAGTGTTACTCTATGGGACCTGGTGTCCCAAATCCATCCGAGCACAACGGATCATCATTAGCTGGTGCAGCTAGCATGACCTGAAGCACTCAAGAAACTTGCCACACAAAACACAAATCAATTTTTCATCCAATTTTTTCACCATATTTTTCACCCCATTTCAGACATCAAGGCTGTGCATGTACTTTCTGAGCAGGCACCACTTTTGCTAGGAGAGTTGCAAGTGTAGCACAAGTAATAAGACTGTAGCACTGAACTAAAAAGCCATTAATAATGTCTAAAAAGTGATAATCCTAATTAGTGGAACAAATTGTCAACTGTAAAAAAAAGAACAGAAGCATATGAATTATAGATAATAATAGATTAAAATAATGATAGACTGATAGATATTTAATTTTCTCCACGATAATTCTGATTGTCCACAAGGGGGTGCTATTAGCACACAAGTAAAAATATTGTCCATTTTTGAAAGAGAGGAAATCCACACCAGCAGGATCTTGACCATGAATGTAAACTGGAAAATCCTAAAGCCTAAATAACACAGGGTGTTACAGCCCTAAACTGGACAATTTGTGGGCATTTGATATGTCACAAATATCTTTTTAAAAACATTTGAATGTATTCTATATTGTTCAAACTACCAAATGGTCAAAAACAACTATTGCAACATAGGACCCCGGAGCATAGGGCTCTGAGAACATAGGGCCCAGAGAACATAAGAACCTTGGAACATAGGGCCAAGGAAACATAGGGCGCTGGGATCATAGGACCCTGGGAAGATAGGGACCTGAGAACAGAGGGCCAAGGGAACATAAGACCTTGGAAAACGGGGCCAAGGAAACATAGGGCCCTAGACACATAGGACCCTGGGAACATAGGACCCTGGGGAGATAGGACCCTGGACATATGGTACTCTGGGAACATAGGGTCATGAGAACAGAGGGCCCAGGGAAAATAAGACCCCTGGAACACAGGGCCAATGAAAACCTAGGGGCCTGGACACATAGGGCCCTGGGATCATAGGACCCTGGGAAGATCGGACCCTGGACATCTAGGACCATGGGAACATAGGGTCCTGAGAACAGTGGGCTCAGGGAAACTAAGTTCCTTGGAACATAGGGCCAAGGGAACATAGGACCCTGGGAAGATTGGACCCTGGACATCGAGGACCCTGGGAACATAGGGTCCTGAGAACAGTGGGCTCAGGGAACCTAAGTCCCTTGAAACATAGGACCATGGGAAGAGAGGACTCCAGGAAGATAGGACCCTGGGAATACAAGACTCTGGGAACATAGGCATGTTCCCAGCTCCAAGACATCTGTGATTGGCTAACAGTGCACTGAACAATAAAGGGAACAGTGCACTGAACAATAAAGAGAACAATAGAGGCCAATTATGTTCTCATATACTATAAGTCACGGATTGCGATGGCATTGCTGGGTTTCAAATCCTGAGAACATAGGACTCTGGGAACTTCCATGGCCATGGCATTGCCAGGTTTTGCCAAGCATGTTTTCACGTTACTGTGGTGCACCACAAGGGGGTGATAGAGTATGAATCGTATTGCATGTAAACCACATCTGCTGTTATTCCAGTAGCCACAACAATAACAAACCTGCCCACAGTTAGGAAATGCGTGGTGCTTTCAAACAATTGATGGGGACTGAGAGTTTTTAGTCCCTCTTGTCCCATGGGCTAAAGCAAGCTACAGCGGCCCCTTGATGAAAAGCTCAGAAAGCCTAAAACACAATGGTGTTAAAATCAATTTTGCATAGCTTTAAGCATGCATGTCTGCATACTTGCATTGGATATGATTCTGGCCAAGCAATGAACTGTTTGAAGGATCTGGGCCTGGATCAATAATTTCTAGCCACTTTCAAATGATACCGTTGATGCATATTGCTCATTTTCAATAAAGCGCAGCCATCTGTTCCACCAATACCCATACAAGATCCGGAGGCAGGGATGGCGACAGGCGCTAAGTGTATTCATTTAGGAGTCGTAAATCAGACCATTGTTTGGAGCTGACGGGCTGTAAATTCAGCAGGACAGGGGGATGGAGCTGTGTGAAGACAAATGGAAGGCGGAGGTTAATGCACTCAGTCCGGCATTAGCCTCCGTCTGTGTGGAGCACTCAGCAGGAATTGCAGTGCTGCCGGGGGGGGGCACAGGGGGGCTTTGTGTTATTGCACCACCTGCAATACATCTACCTCTGATCCTCATGGGCCTGTCATGCTGGAGAGGGCTAATGCTGGTATTCACACACAAAGCCAGGCAGGTAAAGAGTGCAGTTCCAAGTATACAAGGTCACCATGTCAACAAAAGGAAAAGAAGGTATTATTGTGACTCCAATTCCATGAATTTTCTAAATGTCTAAAGGTTAAAATGTAAGCACAGTCATTTGGAGTGGTTCGAATTAGAACTGTTCACAGTGGTGGTGATAGGAACCAGACATCTGAAGAGTTTAATGCCTTTAAAAGTTCCCTCACAGAAAGTTTTTACATGAAATGGTTATGAATGCACTGCATGATGTCTGAGACATTGTTTTATGATAGTTTTGAGAAGGTTTTGGTCTAAAACATATGTTTAAAAGAACATTCATGGTCAAGGGGTACATGCAGGGTGTTATCTGGCAAAATAGACCCCAAAATATATTTTTCCGATTTATCGCTATTTTACCATCATCAACATTCCATATAAAAACTCAGAAGACACATATAGATTCACTGGTGGTTTGGGTAGTAAATAAAATGGCTGTGATTGTGTTGTGACCCTTGGTTCATAGTACGAGCACAAACCACTCTGAATGACTTTGCTTATATCTCAAATACTGAATTATCCAAAAATTAAAAAAACAAAAAACAAATCAGTGGAATTCCCCCTTATGCTTAAGATGTATTATCCAATAATGTCTATGCATTATTCAATAACTACTATGAAACTACTATTTGCAGTGGTGCTTGAAAGTCGTGAAGCCTTTAGAAGTTTCTATATTTCTGCATAAAGTTGAACTAAAACTTAAACAGATTTTCAGTCCTAATAGTAGATAAAGAGAAACACATTAAACAAATGAGACAAAATATTAGACTTGGTCATTTATTTACTGTGGAAAAGGATCCAATATTACAGATCTGTTAGTAGCAAAAGTATGTGAACCGAGGATTAGCAGATAATTTGAGGGTGAAATTAGAGTCAGGTGTATTCAACCAATGGGATTGCAATCAGGTGTGAGTGACCACCCTGTTTTATTTAAAGAACAGGGATCTGATCTTCACAACACATGACCTCAGAAGAAGAGTTGTTGAAAGGAAAACACTGCATTCTAGCATGAAAACCTTATCCCATCTGTGAAACATGGTGGTGGTAGTATCATAGTTTGGGTCTGGTTTGCTGCATCTGGGCCAGGACGGCTTGCCATCATTGATAGAACAATGAATTATACCAGCAAACTCTAAAGGAAATCGTCAGGACATCTTTCAAGCACCACTGTACATAGTTATAGACATAAATACAGATATATAGTTATGACAATAAAGAATGAAAGTTTGTGATGACATAAATACCGTACAGAAGAACATTCACAAGCACACAGATTCCTACCTGAAGATGAAGATGAAGAGCATGAGCAGCATGCAGAAAGTGGCCACGTTGTCCATGGTCTTCATGAGGACCACCAGCTGTCTGCGCAGAGCTGGCATAAAACGCACCAGCTTTATCACCCGCAACAGCCTGAACGTCCGCAGCACGGACAGACCGCCATCAGACTGACCAATGATCTCACAAACACTGTACACACATACAAAAGAGACAGAGATTTAGTTTTGAAAAGTTTTCAGCAGATATTCTGTCTGAACAAACATAATCCAGTGTTTCTTCTGGAATTAAGAGTATTGACCGAAAGTTTGCCCCTCTTTTCTGTAGTAACAGTGCACTCTTCTGGAAAGGCTTTCCTCTTGGACTGAAAGGACTAACAAATTGATCAATTAAACATAAAAATCAATATTTTAATTATTTTAAAGAATAGGTATTTTATAGTAACATTCAGTATATCACTGACGTCAGAAGAAAACCTTGTATCTCCATTTTTGTCGTTTTTAAGTTTTTGACAATTTGAAAATGCCTGTTGCCGTTTATATTGCATGTAAATTTCATGATGAATGGGTTAAAAGAAATGACCCAAAGTATGTTTTTTCCTTCTCCTGTAAAGTTACCACTTCGGAGATACGAGGTTTTCTTCCGACAACAGTGATATCTAGGAAAATTTCCACTTATGCCAGAGGGGGTGCCAAAATCTCAAAATCTCAAAGGCCTTTTGTTTTTAACACCAAGACCAAGTTTTACAGAAAAAACCCTTAAAACTGAAGGTAAGTTCTGAAAACACATTAACACTAATGGCTTCTTTCACAGCTCATGGCTGCTTTTAGGCTTTCAGGCTGAAGCTGAGCCTCAAACTGCATTACAGAACAGCACCTGCTTTGTCGAGTTTCAGCTGTTCAGCTGGTGTTTAACTTATTTTAGCAGAATAGACTTTCTTTGCTTCCATTAGTACCGGATGGCTCTATTTCTTCTACTTTGTGCTCGTGTTTGCAAAAGTTTCATTAAAAAGTATTTTCAATTGTTTCATCTGTAAAAAAAAAATGACTCAGTGTGAACTCAGGATGGCAAACACTGAACTAACATTATTATACATAATTATTAATATGTGCCATCAAGTCAGTTCTGGCTTTTGGTGACCGTATACGTGTTTGTTCTGTTTTTTGTTTGAGTCTTTACGCTTCTAAATGACTTGCTCATTTTACTTTGATTGTGTCCATCCATCTTATCACTGGTCATCCTCTTCCTCTTTTGCCTTCAACCATTCCAAGCATAATAGCCTTTTACAATTAACTGTTTTTTCCTTATAATATTGTTATTTGTCTGTGCCTGTATGTGTTGTTTTCTTTCTTCTCTCCCATTCGCCTCTTTCCTTACTTTTAACTGTCTCTCTCCTATAGGCTAGTGTGTCAATCACTTTTACCTGTAGAATGTCATTTGGTCAATCATTGTCCAGGGTACTTGCACAGGCAGAGGAACTTGGTCTTTAAAGCAGCCCAGCAGAGTTAGTGTTAGCTGGAGCTGAAAGCTGAAGCTTCTTGTGACATTTCTTGGCTGTTTACTTATTTGTCTGCTCTCTGCTATAATATGTTTTAAGACTTTTAGCCCTGCTAACTTTGTAGCCCTGCTAGCTTTGTCCCTGTTTGTAGCCCTGCTAGCTTTGTCCCTGTTTGTAGCCCTGCTAGCTTTGACTTTGTTTGTAGCCCTGCTAGCTTTGTCCCTGTTTGTAGCCCTGCTAGCTGTGTCCCTGTTTGTAGCCCTGCTAGCTTTGTCTCTGTTTGTAGCCCTGCTAGCTGTGTCCCTGTTTGTAGCCCTGCTAGCTTTGTCTCTGTTTGTAGCCCTGCTAGCTGTGTCCCTGTTTGTAGCCCTGCTAGCTTTGTCCCGTTGTAGCCCTGCTAGCTTTGTCCCTGTTTGTAGCCCTGCTAGCTTTGTCTCTGTTTGTAGCCCTGCTAGCTTTGTCTCTGTTTGTAGCCCTGCTGCTTTGTCTCTGTTTGTAGCCTTGTTAGCTTTGTCTCTGTTTGTAGCCCTGCTAGCTTTGTCCCTGTTTGTAGCCCTGCTGCTTTGTCCCTGTTTGTAGCCCTGCTGCTTTGTCCCTGTTTGTAGCCCTGCTAGCTTTGTCCCGGTTTGTAGCTCTGCTAGCTTTGTACCTGTTTGTAGCTCTGCTAGCTTTGTCCCTGTTTGTAGCCCTGCTGCTTTGTCCCTGTTTGTAGCCCTGCTAGCTTTGTCCCTGTTTGTAGCCCTGCTAGCTGTGTCCCTGTTTGTAGCCCTGCTAGCTTTGTCTCTGTTTGTAGCCCTGCTAGCTTTGTCCCTGTTTGTAGCCCTGCTAGCTTTGTCCCTGTTTGTAGCCCTGCTAGCTTTGTCCCTGTTTGTAGCCCTGCTAGCTGTGTCCCTGTTTGTAGCCCTGCTAGCTTTGTCTCTGTTTGTAGCCCTGCTAGCTGTGTCCCTGTTTGTAGCCCTGCTAGCATTGTCTCTGTTTGTAGCCCTGCTGCTTTGTCCCTGTTTGTAGCCCTGCTAGCTTTGTCTCTGTTTGTAGTCCAGGTAGCTTTGTCTCTGTTTGTAACCCTGCTAGCTTTGTCCCTGTTTGTAGCCCTGCTAGCTTTGTCCCTGTTTGTAGCCCTGCTAGCTTTGTCCCTGTTTGTAGCTCTGCTAGCTTTGTCTCTGTTTGTAGCCCTGCTGCTTTGTCCCTGTTTGTAGCCCTGCTAGCTTTGTCTCTGTTTGTAGCCCTGCTAGCTTTGTCTCTGTTTGTAGCCCTGCTAGCTTTGTCCCTGTTTGTAGTCCTGCTAGCTTTGTCTCTGTTTGTAGCCCTGCTAGCTTTGTCCCTGTTTGTAGCCCTGCTAGCTTTGTCCCTGTTTGTAGCCCTGCTAGCTTTGTCTCTGTTTGTAGCCCTGCTAGCTGTGTCCCTGTTTGTAGCCCTGCTAGCTTTGTCCCTGTTTGTAGCCCTGCTAGCTTTGTCCCTGTTTGTAGCCCTGCTAGCTTTGTCCCTGTTTGTAGCCCTGCTAGCTTTGTCCCTGTTTGTAGCCCTGCTGTTGAGCCCTTGTGCCTTACCTTAGACACACCCCATCTCAGGATTGTAACAAAATGTCCTAAATAAGGGCTGTGATTTGGTTATCTGGGCTTTGGGTGAGCAGTGAGATTTGATTTGGTCAAGAATCCATTTGTTTTCCTTGCTGTCCAAGGTACTCTCAAACATCTCTGCCACACATCCATAAAGAACCACAGCAAAGACCATGGCCTTTATTGACCTTTATTGATGAGTTGGTCAGTGGTCCTTGCTTAACCCCTGATAGCAAGAGGATAGTGGACCACTGTCGGCCCACTGATGGAGTATTAGACAAAATTCCATTTATCATCACTCATTTTCCACTATCAGTCCAATTTACTGATTTACTAAACTAAGTTATCATGATAAATTAGTTTAGTAAATCATTTTAATCCAGCACAGCGTCAGCAACAACATTTTCTATAAAATCATTTTATATCAGGCCTAGTCATGATTTTTTTCTCTCTCATTTGTTTGTAATGTTTGTCTATTTTCCAAAATAAAAGTTTGTGTGCACTTAAAATCTGGGGAGATTAAAAACTAGTTCAAACTTGTATGCATGACAGTAATCTCGGTGGTCCGAGGTGGACCAGCAGTGGTGTACAGTGGGGTGCTGACCTTATCAAGCCAGCGGACCAATATATGCTCGTTATCAGGGACACTAGATGTTGGAACATTGCTGTGAGGATTTAATTACATTTAGCCACATGAGAATTAGCGAGGTCAGGTACTGATGTTAGATGATCAGTTCTGCATCACTCCAACTCATCCCAAAGGAGTACCGTCCAGAGAATGTGATTCTATGCTCCACTGCATTGCACCCTCTCTACATGGCGTTTCCCATGGTGACCTTAGGTTGGAAACAGTGTTCACTCTGTGGAAGTCACATGACTTTCATGTCCACTCAGAATGCTAGAACAAAGTGCACTGCATTTTAAATGAGCCCCTTCGAGTAAAATTTGAGCAAATGAAACAAATGTGATTGGAATTACTTACACATAAATGACCATGACTAATAATATTAATTATTCAACAGCCCTACTTATAACTGAAAATATGATTTGCATGTTTTTTCACTGTCTTCCCAATTCCAATACATCTGCCACACTGACCTGATGATAACGATGATGCCATCAAAGATGTTGTACGGGTTCCTCAGGTACTCAAAGAAGCCGAAAGCCGTCAGTTTGAGGATCATCTCCAGGGTGAACATGCTGGTGAAGACTATATTGCAAATCTCTAGCACATTGGTCAGCTCCTCAGGCTGAAGAGAGAGAAAAGAGCAATGAGGAGAAGAACAAAGGAGGAAGAGGTGAAGAAATCATTTCAATCCATTATGCTGCAATGCAACTTTTGACATTAAATGGGCGTGTTTTAATTTAAGGGAGTGTATTGTGGAGCCTTAAACGCTTTCATTTTACCATATTTACACACAATACAAGAACAGAAATGACAGCACCAGTGGAGCACAGCAGATAAAGAAACAAATTCAGCAAAGGAGCAGATCTTCAATGTGCTTCCAGCAGCTTCACTCCGTAAATGGCAACCTGGGCCCATGAATAATTAGTAGCAAAGTTGGTGCTGCTGTTTCTTCTGCGTGGCTTTTCTTAAGATGAATAGTACTGTAGGAAAACAATATAGCAAAGCCTTTTCCCAGACTAAGAAACAATTTTCACAGTGTTTTAACATCGTGATGGTGGTTTTCACAAAAATGTGTGCTTCTACAGTAAGATGTGGTTCAGAAATGACCTCCTAGAGCATAGGTCATCGACTAGATTTGACTGGGGCCAAATACTCACACAGCAAACAGTCTGGAGTGTCTGTAAGCTGAAAGTGCAAGAATGTTGATGGTGATTCATTGAATTGGTCATTATGAGTAAAAATAAATAATTAGCATAAGGCCGTCATGTTTTTTAATGATTTTCTGTCCTCTTGGATTCATGCTGACTGCTAAAACTCTGATACACAGCAGGGCAGGCTTTATTTTTAATTACAAATTGAGCTACATATTCAATATCAGATATTTGCGTGAATCATGTTGCTGTTTCAACTCTTCGTTGGAATATGAAGGCTAAAAGCAGAGCAATAATATCAGGATTTTGGGTGATTTTCAGAACCAAATTACTCACAGATGCTGATGTTACAGCTTGATGATGTCAAGCTAGGTCCAGTGGGCCAGCTCTGCTGAATGTCCTGATATGTGGATCATGTCTGTAGCTTAAACTGGTCTGAAGTTATGAAGCCTAGAAGTCTTATTTTAAATATATGTTTTCTGTTATTTTCCAGATGCTGAAAAATGAATAACTTGGACATAAAAGCCATTTAGTTAAACAAATGAAGGGTGGTCTCTGAGTTTTGCACAATAATGTAGGATATTGTCATTCAGATGAAGAAGGGACCACATGACTGATGCCAGGCTGAGTGTCACCTGTATGATCTGTTTATCGCTGTGAGCTGCTGATGATACCGAGCTGTAAGGTGGTGATGAGCTCAGTTGGAGTCATAAATATCTCCACAGCGCTGTGGTACGAGGGATTACTCCACACGCGCCGAACAGATAAACACTATCTATCTCTGTCCAGGCTTCAGCCATCTGACACCAAAGGCCCTGTAAAAAATCACAGTGCCTCTATCACACTTGATAAACGGCAGGCTGTTTGTATGAGGGCGCGCAGGGTGGTCAAGATTTTGGGCTGGATACAGTAGAAGAACATAACCTTTTCTCTCTCTGTCTCTGTCTCTCTCTCTCTCTCTCTCTCTCTCTCTCTCTTTCTCTCTGAGTATCCTGACACCTCCATCTCTTTCTGATCAATATCCCTTCATCACCGAGCCTGGGCAGAGAACAACCAACTGAAGGACGAATGAAAATAAAACCAGTGGCAACACTGAGGAGGTGCCATTTAAAGTGACGGGATATTGACATGGCAATCAAAGCAGATAATGGCAAAGAGCTGGAAACCTAAAGAATCACTAAACTTCCTCCAGCTATGAGTTCTCTTCTCCTTTCCTTTCCTTTCCTTTCCTTTCCTTTCCTTTCCTTTCCAGTGGCAACAATGAGGTAAAAAAATCCTTCCTTTCCTTTCCTTTACTTTACTTTACTTTACTTTACAGTGGCAACAATGAGGTAAAAAAATCTTTTCCTTTCCTTTTCTTTCCTTTCCTTTCCTTTCCTTTCCTTCCCAGTGGCAACAATGAGGTAAAAAAATCTTTTCTTTCCTTTCCTTTCCTTTCCTTTCCTTTCCTTTCCAGTGGCAACACTGAAGTAAAAATTTTCTTTTCCTTTCCTTTCCTTTCCTTTCCATTCCAGTGGCAACAATGAGGTAAAAAAAAACCTTTCCTTTCCTTTCCTTTCCTTTCCTTTCTTTTCCTTTCCTTTCCAGTGGCAACATCGACGTAAAAAAATTCCTTTCCTTTCCTTTCCTTTCCTTTCCTTTCCTTTCCTCTCCTTTCCTTTCCTTTCCAGTGGCAACATTGAAGTAAAAAATTTGTTTCCTGTCCTGTCCTGTCCTGTCCTGTCCTGTCCTGTCCTGTCCAGTGGCAACACTGAAATAAAAAATTCGTTTCCTTTCCTTTCCTTTCCTTTTCTTTCCTTTCCTTTCCTTTCCTTTCCTTACCTTTCCTTTCCTTTCCTTTCCTTTCTGCAGAAGTGTCAGCACCAAGGATGTATGTCATTCTCCCATTTCTTTCCTCTCCACCTGTTTCTCTAAACGCATCATTTACGTTTCCCGATCATGCCTCTGAATGTGTTGGTCTATCACGCGTATCAAATCTCAGTCAGTTTGCAGTCGTTGATACCCACAAAACCACCAGCTTCTGCTGATGTGTGTAAATATTATGATCTTTTTGTCATATTTTCAATATTCCCAGTGTTACAATGACACGAATCGCTCAGAGCATGTGTCTGACTCACGGTGAATGATGTCATTTCTATACAATACACCAGCGTACAATGGGCCATGCATCATAAAACTCAAGAGAAACAACGCTGGGGCTCATTCAGTGCTGTGTATCAGCGCATATGTGTTCCATTTAAACAATCTATACCGGTCTACATGTTTAATAAGCTGAAACTGCTGCGTAATGGAAGCGCAACAACTCTTTTTTCTGCATCTGCCTCCCTCTTTCCCCCTCTCCCCCTCTCCACAACACTGTTATTTTTAGATTCTTCAGAGATGAGAGAATAGGGATCTACTGCAGGGAGAGAAGAAGTGAGGGGGTGGATGAGACAGCAAGAGGGAGAAAGAAATAGACACAGTGAGAGAGAGAGATTGGGGAGAAGAGGGGGAGGAGAACAGCAGGCTCAAACATACAGCAGAGCTAAAAGTGTTCGAGAGACATTAACTCCGCAGAAATGGTGAAATATTCTTTCACGACTCCATTAGTTTGACTGGCACTCCTTATAAAGACGCCTTTACTGGAGACAGCAGCTATTATACTAACTGACTAACACCAAGAAGTAGATAAAAGAGACAGGAATTTCTTCAAAAGCTTCAAAACATACTAATCGTGAGGTGCCAAAATGTCCTAAGAACCAGCACAGAAATCAGGGGAAGCGTCCCTGTATTTTTATGGATGTGCAGTACTTTATATTTGGACCCACCTGATTGAATACAAGGTTTTTATAATCTTGGGGTGCGTCACTAAAACATACATAGTTTGAGGTGCAAAGAGGGAAGGTGTGTGAACAGCTGCAGGCCATTTTTGAGCCCTAAACCTGCATAATGTTGTTTTATAAACAAAAAAATAATGCTGTTGTTGGAAGAAGATCTCCTATCTCCAAAATGGTAACTTTACAGGAGAAGGAAAAAATCTACTTTACTTTTAATGTAAGTCAATGGAACCAGAAGTCTTTCCAAGCCATTTTAGGTCATTTCTATTAGTTCATTCTTTATAAAATTTACACACAATGTAAAGGACAACAGGTACTTTCAAATTCTGTCGAAAACTAAAAAATGTCAAAAATGGAGTTTTTTTCCCGACAGCAGTGATAAGTAGAGTTGTCCTGCATTTTGAATACATTCGTTTTTCATCAACCGTTATATCTCCTGCTTGGTGTGTATTCGAGTGTGTGACTGTGGGCATAAAAAAAATTAGCTACTAAACCACACATCAAAAATCTGATTGGACATCACTCAACTCATTTTGCATAAAGTTCGTCAGTACCATTTTAAAATAAGACTACCCTTATAAATGGTTCACGAATGGTTTGAAATCAGTTTATTAATAGATGTCTATTCAATCTTAAAGACCTCATTAAAAAGCGTTTACAACACATGAATAAAAAGGGCAACAGCAACCTGTCAACAGTGAACCCGCATTCATTTATACTGTCAAACTTCAGATTTTGATGTTTACTGATCTTACTTTGTTTTCTTCATCAGTCAGCATTAAACCTGTCAGCTTCATCACAAATTCATATTCATCAGATATAACAGCTTGCTTTTGACCTTTTTAGTAATGTGTTATAACTGCTTATTGATGATGGCCTAATGGACAACAGTAACAAACTATTTTTAAACTATTTATAAATGCTTTATAAAGGCAGTCCTATTTTAAAGAGGTATCAGTTCATCCAGAAGGAGCGAAAGCAGAGAGTGTGCATCAGTAGCTTAATGTATCAGTTATGTGGACATATTGTCATCTCTTGGCATGTTATGGAATATCATGACACTCTGTTTGATGCAATATATATATATGTGTATATATATATATATATATATATATATATATATATATATATCTGTTGTCGGAAGAAAAACTTTTACAGGAGAAGGAAAAATCCTACTTTACTTATAATGTAAGTCAATGGAACCAGAATTTTTTCCAAGTCATTTTGGGTCTTTTCTTTTAGTCCATTCATCAAGAAATTTACACACAATGTAAAAGGTAACAGGTATTTTCAAATTATGTCAAAAACTGAAAAACGTCAAAAATAGAGATACAAGGTTTTCTTCCAACAACAGATATATATATATATATATATATATATATATATATATATATAAATCATTTTGCATGACGTCTCTGTTCACATCACATATATATACTGCTTAAAATTTCAGCTCCTTCAACTTAAAACACCTTCACGCATCTCTGCTAACAACGCTGACAGTATCAAGTTCTGCCACTAGACAGCCTGCATTTATCACAGTAGGCTACGCTTGCTAGGTTAGCTTTTCTTTGATGGATGTTTTTCTCATTTGCTCAGATTCAAAGACAGTGATTATTAATTTACATAATTGGGACAGAAATTCTGGCTAAATTCTGGCAAAAAACATCAAGAAACTGAAAAGTTATTCAAAGGATCGACTTTGTACATGTAAAATAAGATCTACCTGATTATGGATTTAGGTATCTTGGGGCCTTAAATGCCTATTGCATTTGATGGGTTGATTTGTTTGGGATAAAGTCTCTGCGTAATTTCCTCAAATCCTCAAAGATATCCCAGATTAAAAGGTCACAGTCTGGATGTTTACATCAGTGTTGCACCACAGGATATGCTCAATAACAATAATGTGTCACACAGCCACGTCTATTAGCAGGTTTTGTTATTTCATCAGTGTAAGGTGGAATAACTATTACTGAGGGAGCTGCAAGCACAGCCAGTTAAATAAGATTATTCACTCCACAGTTATTACTGTAAAAACTGCACACTGCAGATTCACACTGGATTGAAATCACTCCACAATTATTACTGTAAAAACAACACAGAAGGTTCATGCTGGATTGAAATCACTCCAAAATTATTACTGTAAAACAGCAAAGTAGATTCATACTGGATTAAAATCACTCCACATCATTACTGTCAAGCTGTGGAAATGCAAAAACTTTGCATGCTGTGACTCACACTCGTCTACTATCACTCCACAATTATTACTGTCAGAGTGTAAAAATAATGCATACTGCAAATTCATACCGGATTAAAATGACTCCACAATTATTAATGTCAGGTTCTAACAATGTAAAAAATTACACATACTGCAGATTCATACTGGATTAAAAGTACTCCATAATAATTACTTTAACACTGAAGAAACTACACACAGTATAGATTCATCCTGGATTAAAATCGCTTTGTGATTATTCACCGTCAGGTAAAACTCGGCGCTCCAAACTGGCCTAACTGCAGCTTTATCTCAGATTAGAGTCAGAAGGCCCTTTATTTACCTGGTTGTGGTGCTCAATGCCCATGCTGATGGTATTGATGAGGATAGCAATCATTATCCCTCTGTTGAAGTATTTACTCTCCACGATACTCCACAGTTTCGTCCGCATCTCATCCCACAGGTCCTTACAGCTCCCCAAGCAGGAGCGCTTCTTTTTCTTTTTCTTCTTCTTCTTTTTCTTTTTCTTTCCATCTTCCTCCTCATCGTCTTCCTCTTCGTCCTCCGTGTCCTCCTCCGTTCTCTCCTCTAAGTGGTTCTCCTCCCGGTCAGCTTCCTCCAGGGCTCCTTCTTCCTCCCTGTTGGCTGCACATTGCAGACATTCCTCAGGGTTTGGAGTGATGGGCAGGGATATGACATTGTCCAGAGTTTGGGGACTATGCTCTAGCTTGCTTTGGTGTGGACACTGAGACACTAGGAGAGAACAGAAGGACATGGTGAAATGGTGTGAGAATAAGGATGGAAAAATGTGTCGTCATGGTGGTGCATCAATTTTGCTTATTCGATTCTGGAATATTATAATTGATTACAATCAATTATTTTAAAAAAAAACTATTATAATTATAATGTATGTATTAAGGGCTACAAATATTAAAGACACTTAAGTGCAGTGGGGCCATAATAATGCACTTGTAATGCCCTTATTACGCATTGTCATGCCAATAACTGGCAAATAACTGGCTTTTCTACTCTACTAAGCAATAACTAGACTGTATTCAAATATTATACATCATAATCTTTTGCATAACATCACTCGATATAAAGATATTCAACTAGTGCTTTGCTCAGACAACCTGATGAGACTCTGTCTAATAAATTAGATACGGATGTTGTTAATAAACACAATGTATGCATGTTTAGATAAGGGCTATGCACTTTATGGCCCGTGCCCGTCACCCGGGCCCCGATGACGGCCACGAGAGCCAGCAGGAAGGCAGGGCCTGGGTGGCGGAGTTCGGGACTCACATCCCGCCTTCGTGCCTCTCGTGGCCGTCATCATCATCATCCCCTCTCTGACGACTGACGTCCTCCTCCCGCTGTCACTCGTGTCCCTTCACAGTCTTCGGGATTCGCTCGCTGTCCCCCACTCCCTCGCGGTTCTCCTCTCCCTGTCATCCTCACGGGGCTTCGTCCTCACTTGGAGTTCGGGTTCCGCCTTCCTGCTGGCTCTCATGGCCATCATTGGGGCGGCACATGTCACACACTTACATAGTTTTAGTAAAAATGAACTAGAAATCTCAGCTTTAGAATGGAGTGCTGTATTTATTCACAGGTAACTTAATTTTCTATTCATACACTGATAAGAATTAAAAGAAAACACCAAACTAGTGTTTTAAGAGAATCTGATTAAGCTGAATGTAAGCTAGAAATATATTTATTCTCCATAGAATAGGGGTCTGTTTGCCTTTACTTAGAACTAATTGGTGATTTACTATTTATGAATTCATAAAGTGCATTTCCTGAAAAAAAAATCAGCCTGATTCCCTGGTATTGGAGGTGACAAACCAAACCAGTTAAAATATTGTTAGGTGGTTACTATGGTATCTCTCATGCTTGCTAGATGGTCGCTGTGGTGTTCCATGTAGTTGCTTTGGTGTGCCAGGTGGCTATGAGGTTAGAGAATTGTTACGTAGTTGCTAAAGTGTCCCAGGTGGTTGCTAGGGTGACGTAAGAGGGGCGTAGAAGCTTTTGTCCAAATAATATACAATGACTAAAAGGTATATATAAGAAGAAGGATTCAAATTCAGAATATGAAACAATCCAAAACAATTGGAGTTGGTTCGATGTGGATATCTTGAAAATCTGATGTTGATATCTGATGTTGAATAATGTAAATCAGCTAACAATGGGGTTACATGCTGCGCAGTCACTAATAAATATTCCATACAGTCTCAACACTTAATTAAGCACTGTGTACATCATGATATATGATCTGATGCACTCAGATATAAAATGCTTAGGTTTTTTCCTTGTGCTTGATGGAGTTTTGACGGCCTGAGCTAAAGGCCTTGCTCTAATAGTAATGGTTCAGCACTGATGTAATTAGTTCTTCCAATCACGTTTGAGTATTCAGTGTAACTCTGTATTATTCCAGGATGATACTATGTATGTAAAACATGTGTAAAACATAGGTTATGTGGACATAAGCATCCACATTTGGACTCTTAGCTTAATGCACTTCATACATTCAGTAATTTTCCAAAGTCTATTAACATCAGTACATCATCTCAGATCTACTCTAGAAGCCCATCTAGTGGAATATCATACATGTTTCATTTCAATGTATTTTACATGTCTGTCTATGTACATGTCTGCTGAGTGCTATAACTTGTTTTACCTCTTTGTTTTGATATTTAAATTTTAATGTTTACCGCTGTGTTTTATAGCAGGATCTCATCCAGACATCTCTACATAGAAAAAACCTGAACCGCACTGTGTTGAAGACAGAACGTGTGGTATTTGACTGTGAGGGGAAATCAAAGAATACTAAATCATGCATCGATGAAACTTGTTAGTGAAAGTAATGAAGCTCAAAATGCCACATGACCGAACTGAAAAGACTGAAGTGCTTTTAGTGAGTGCTTTTAGAGAGAACTTCTCGCTTCCCTACTGAAGTTCTCCTATATATGCTGCTCTCTTAATGGCTACCTCTCTCTTTCTCCTCGACTGACCCACACCTGACTCTTTTCTAGACTCAGTGAGTCCATCAGATGTGGGTTCAGCATGACATTTGAAAATGGTACACTGGGGTTCACTGAATTTACAGTACATTGATTTTTGGAGGGTCATTTTGGAGTTTTTATCTACTGGGATGGACCACTACCAGCTCAGCCTACTGAGTCCACAAAATCATTGCAAATGGACATTTATGTCAAGAAATGTCCTCCATAGTTCAAGTTACGTACTGCTCTTAATCCACCAATTACACTTTGATTTACAATGGGTGGAACCTATTTTGTGGAAAAAAACCTTCTGAAAGTTCTAGATACATCACTGAGTGTGAATAAGTAGTCTAGAGCAGGTTTAAGCAGGTTTTGGTTAGTTGTTAGGAATGGAAAACAGTGGCATCAGCTCTATGCCAGGACTCTTTACTGAAAGAGTCACTGTAGAACTGATACATACATGTGCAAAAATACAGTCTATAGCATCCCATAGAGCTGCTAGAAGAAATTAGCTTTAGAAAGACAGTAGAAATTTTGGTCTCACTATATTTGGATAGTCCACTGTGAAATTTCTCCGTTGTGGGACTAATAGGAGTCACATAATAATAATATAGTCCCCTATAAATTATCTACAAATGCTCAAATTGTTAACAAACTATCTGAAACTTTTTTTATTCTAAACAGGGGTGGGGTTAGGATTTGGACCAGGATTAGGGCTAGGACCAGAGTGAGGGTTGGGTTTAGGTTGTGGGTTGAGGTTAAGGTTAGGGTTGGGATTACAGCCAAGTTTAGAGTTAAAGATGATTTTGGTCAATTTAGTAGATATTTAGTTGAATGTAACTTGAAAGTAAATTAAGTATCTACAAAGCATCTAAAGTGGATATCCAAATAAAGTGTCACTTCACTTCAAAAAGTCTGGTTCTATTGAGTGGATTTGAATGTAGAAAAACATTTTGCACTGTCAGTTTGGTGTTTTGTGGTGAATAAAATCACAGCTGGGATGATCTACTGTGACCAAATCACAGCCATGATTCTAAAAAAATGCTGTGCCTAAAAAATAACCCTCACCTTGAGCTGAGTGGCAGTGATGCCTCTCTCCGTTTACATTTGCCCCTCCTCTGGACCTGCCCCTCCCTCCTCCTGGGGGCGGGCGCTTTACCCCGCAGCGTGTAGTAGAGCGCAGCGGAGCGGCGGCGGGCCTTTCGCAGGATGTGGCACACCAGCTGGAAAAGCTCCTCATAGCAGTCCCCGGGCTCGGTCATGGAGGCCAGCGTGCTGGAGGACAGGCAGCGAGCGCGCTGCTCCTGCATGAGCTGGTGCTCCCGCTGCTTCGTCTCCGAAAACTGAGTGGCGATGACCACCAGGCACAGGTTAATCATGAAGAAGGAGCCAATCTGATGGTCAAGAGACAGAAAAGGTTCAGGATCAAGGCCACGTGTAATAAGCAGAGGTGGGTAGAGCAGCCTAAAGCCATTCTCTAACAAAAATGCTGTTGCTACACTTAAATAATGCATGTTAGTTCACATTTTGGTCTAACATAAAATGCTAAAGCTCCAAAGTAAGAGGCGTGAGCAACAGTAAAGCAGTCCTGGAGCTCAACCATGAAATTAAATCAAAATTAATTAGGAACTAAATATGAAAACCTAAAGTGGAAACAAGGAAAAAGTCAACTCCTTTCCTGACTTCTGTATCTAGTACTTCGGAGTTTGTACCAAACACTTGCCCAGTTTAAATGTAGAACTTTTAAGCATTTCAACACAATGTAACTAGACTGTCTTGTCATATCACATTACCCAAAATAATTATCTAGAACTTTGGAGTTTGTACCCAACACTTGCCCAGTATATGCATAGAACTTTTAGGCATTTAATGTAACTTACCAACTTATCTAGACTATCTTGAAACTTACCATCATGGTACATTACCCAGAATAATTATCTAGAACTTTGGAGTTTGAACCAAACACTTGCCCAGATAATACATAGAACCTGTTGGACATTTCAGTGTAATGTGCTTACAGTGTCTTGGAATTTAAGATCATGTTACCCCAAATAGTTATTCAGTACTTTGGAGTTTGTGTCAAATGCTTGCTCAGTTAATACCTAGAACCTGTTGGGCATTTCAGTGTAATGTAGACTGATCTAGACTGTCTTGGAATTTATCAATATGTTAACCAAAATTTGTATCTAGTACTTTGGAGTTTGTACCAAACATGTACTTAGTTAATACCTAGACCCTGTTGTGCATTTGAGTGTAATACGGCGATATTGTCTTGGGACTTAGTATCACATTGCCCAAAATAATTATCTAGAACTTTGGAGTTTGTACCAAACATTTACCCAGTTAATGCCTAAACCTGTTATGCATTTGATTGTAATGTAGCTAAACTGTCTTGGAACATTACCCAAAAGAATCAGCTAGTACTTTGGACTTTGTCCAAATGCACTTCCAGTTAATACCTAGGTTCTAATACCTAGAACCTATAGCTACATTGAGTTTAATGTAGCTATACTGTCTTGGAATTTACAATCACATTACCCAAAAGAATCGCCTAGTACTTTAGAGGTTGTCCCAACACTTTTCCATTTAATATATAAGTTCTAATACCTAGAACATACAGCTACATTGATTGTAATGTAGCTATACTGTCTTGGGACTTACTATCATATTACCCAAAATAATCACAAAGTACTTCAGAGGTTGTCCAAACACATTTCAAGTTAATACCTAGAACCTTGTGTGCATTTGAGTGTAATACAGCTATACTGTCTTGGAAATTACTATCACATTACCAAAAAGAATCACAAAGCACTTCAGAGTTTGTCCAAACACTTTTCCAGTTTATACCTAGGTTCTAATACCTAGAACCTATAGCTACATTGAGTGTAATGTAGATATACTGTCTTGGAACTTTTACATTACCCAAAAGAATCACCTAGTGGAGTCTCTCTCAGTTAATGCCTAGAACATGTTGGATAGTTCAGAACTCGAGGAACTGTAAAAGAACGTGTCACCAGTTTGCTTGAGTATAAGTAAAAGTATCCTTTGAAAATACTCATAAAGGTACACATCTGTGTGCAAAGCTGTACTTGTACTGAATATTATTGTTTAAAAGTTTGGATACATGTGTAAAATTATGCACTTGAGTCAGCTGAATGGGATTGAGTGAGTTATAAGTGAGGTTCAGTTAATATTTCACACCTAAAATGAAGAAAATGAGGTGATTTTTCTTTGAGTTGTGGGGAAATGATCTATCTGTCTGGAACAATGTAAGCAAATTAGAAAAAGAACAGAGGTAATCAGTTTTATAATGAAAGAGCGACGTGAGTCTAAACTTTCCTTTCAGTCATTCACGCAGTAACGCACCTCATTCAACTAATTAAAGTTTGAATAATGACAATAATTGCTTGATCAGTCGAGATCAGATAATGTGTGTTACTCTTTGGTAGGAACAGAAGATCACGGCAGACTTTGTGAATAAGATTAAGACCACTTTGTTCAATAATTCAGAAGGAGGTAGAAGCTATGAAAAGGTTGTAGGTTTGTATTGAGCCAGGGAAAGTATCTAAAGACGAGATGATTGTTATTGATTTGGGAAATCATTATCTGTGTAAGAGCACCTAACAGCGAGGTTAAGACAAAAGGATTAACTCGCTCATGCTTAGATTATCTGCTCACGATGGATTCTGATACCAGGCCTTGAGCGGCACGGCAGATTAGCAGGGAACACTTTTAAGAAAAACAATAAAGTGTAAACTTCTTTAGATCAAACTGTTATTTTTTATTTGGAGGCAAACTGTGCCAACAAAACATATTTTGAGCCCCCTGAGCGACGTTTGCCTGAGTTGTCACATGGGAGCCACCAGAGCTGCTAGAGTCACCAGAGCTCCATCTCCGTTGGATCACCTGTCCCTCCTGCCTGACCTGATGATGCTCTGCATGACTAGAATTACCACAGCGGGGCCACCAGCATCTGGCACTGATCATGAACCCTATCTCTCACTTTGACAGAGAACCTATGAGATAGTTCTAATGGTAACACTTTCTATGAATGTCACGTTTGTAAGCATCTATAAACACATTTATAACATACCTTCATAAGGCATTATAAACATGGTTAGAAATATTTATAAAAATGAACTACACTGAATTACACTTTATAGCCATGTTGGTAGCACTTTCTATGAATGTCTCCTTTGTAAGCATCTATAAACACATTCATAACATGTTATAATGCATTAATAAGGCATTATAAACGTGGCTATAAATATTTATAAAAATGCATTATACATTATAGCCATGTTTATTATGCATTATGAATTGTTAACATAATACATTATAAGTACTGATCATAACAAATTATAAGAGCTCATAAGTTGTATTTGTCCACTCTAAGTAAAGTGAAGCGTACTGTACTAAAGCCTCCTCCAGTGTTCAGAGTGAGGCTATGAGTTGAAGTATTTACTGAAGGATTTACTGAAACACTAAAACATACACAGTAAAGCACATTACAGGCTTCAAATGACAGAGTTTAAACTAGAGCTGCCATCAGTGTTTTACCCAATGTGGGAAAGGTAATGTACACCACCGTTAGCTTGGTATTTGTCTTTACTTTACGCTCTTCAAGCTGGGACTGACTTCTTTGGCACTGACAGTATAACATGTTATTAACACTACTTATAAGGCATTATATTAACAATTCATAATGTATAATAAACATGGAGGTAACACTTTCTATGAATGTCACCTTTGTAAGCATCTATAAACACATTTATAACATGTTATAATGCATGATTATAAACATTTATAAAAATGAATTACACTTTATAGCCATGTTTATTATGCATTATGAATTGTTAATATAATGCATTATAAGTAGTGTTAATAACATGTTATACTGTCAGTGCCAAAGAAGTCAGTCCCAGCTCGGAGAATTTAAAGCAAAGACAAATACGAAGTTTATTTATGGGATTTCCAATATTTTATTTCTCACCGCTGGTGCTGTTAGGGCTGCATTTTGTTTAAAATATGAAACGTGGTTAAGTTTACAAGTTTATACGTTTTTCTTTCATATTTTGAGTGATACTATTGGGAATAGGGGCGGCACGGTGGTGCAGTGGGTAGCGCTGTCGCCTCACAGCAAGAATGGCCTGGTTTCAATTCCCGGCCGGGTGACCAGGGTCATTTCTGTGTGGAGTGCCTGTTCTCCCCATGTCTGAGTGGGTTTCCTCCGGGTACTCCGGTTTCCTCCCACAGTCCAAATACATGCAGTCAGGCCGATTGGACATGCTAAATTGCCCCAGTGTGTGTGAATGTGTAGATCTGTCTGTCTGCCCTGCGATGGACTGGTGACCTGTCCGGGGTGTGTCCTGTCTTCTGCCCAATGGCAGCTGGGATAGGCTCCAGCACCCCACCACGACCCAGAGGGATAAGCAGTTTAGATGATCTATGTATATTGGGAATAGGGACGAAATGCTGGTTGGAAAAACAGTAGTTCAGAGAGCAGTGGTTGGCAACCTCGAACCCCGTGTCTACGATTGGTCTGAGATTTTGTTTAAGCCAATCAGTTAGATTGTCACTTCACCACATCATAGTTCAAATTGTCATTGGCTTCAGCTGCAAGTGGGGCTGTATCACATTCGCATTATTGCGTGGGTAATTTAAAGGATGGGGTTTAGTGTGAATGCAAGCCAGAATCCAAAAGCCACTAAGATTGACAAAGTAATTTACCTGCACAAGATTTAGTACAACACCCAGAACATTACCAGGGGGCTCATATGTAAACAGAAGCTGACACATTATCAGGAACTACAATGATGTCTTGATGATAGCTGGCAAAATATAACGTTTTCTGTGACGCTTTGTTTTTACACTCTTGAGTTTTCAGGTTTCATGAGTGAAAAGTGCAGCCAGGGTGTATTTTGTACACAAGTCTAGAGGCACAGAGCTCAGGAGAAGTGTTAAAATCTGAAATCTGCCCCTTGAGCTCGTAAATCCGCTACTGCACAAAAGCAATGAAGCATAGTGCGTTTCTGTAAGGCTTTGTTTTTCACCACTCTTAAAAGAGATGGTTCTTCAAGGGTTCTTTAGTAAAAGGAATGGTTTGATTTAGAACCATGAGTTCTATATAGAACCCTTTCTTTGCATGGTGAAATAGTTCAGACTGATGGAGAATATGTTGAAAATGGTTCCGAGAGCAGAACCCTTTTTGGTGCTACATAGAACCATTTTCAAAAAGGTTCGGTCCCGCTTTATATTGTGTCTCTAATAACTGTGTAGTTACACATTAGTAACATATGCAACAACACTTTAACTACTGATGATTTAGCCAATGTTACAGATGGATTACAGAAGTACAGCCTATGTAATTACACATGTGTATCAACTTCAGTTTTGCTTAATGTAATTACACAAGTGTATCTTCTACACAGGAACCTTACTGTAGTGTAGTGTTAAAGTTACACTGTAAAATAAGTGGACAGCTCCTGTGTAGTTGTTATGTAGGTACTGTGTAATAATGGAGTAGTAATATAGATGTTGCTTTGGGTTTAATGCAACACATTTAATTAATGTAATAACAGTTACATGTTAAGATAAGGGGGTGTCTGCTGTTCTGTCACATTACAGAATGGTTTAAAGCTGAAATTGGTTACAGTGTCTCAGCACTAACAACATAAATGCTAGCTAAATGTTAGGAAAGCTGGCAGATACAGTGTAAGTAGTGTCTTAAAGTAAGTTATTACAAACTTCATTCTACTGCTGGAAAAAAAAAAAAAAAACTTCAGAAAACTGCTGTTCCAGTCTGATTACAAATGTAATAACATTTGTGTTATTATCCTTGTGTAATTACATGAGACAGAATAGGCTGTTACAACTATTAAGATACACTTGTGTAATTACATAAGGCCAAACCGAAGTTCATATATGTGTGTAATTACATAAGGTGAACTTCTGTAATCCATCTGTAACAGTGACTAAATCATTAGTAGTTACATTGTTGTTGCATATGTTGTTCACATGTACCTACACAGTTGTTAGAGACAATATAAAGTGGGACTACAGGTTTTATACAGAACCATACACAACACGTTCTCCATCAATCTGAAGAACCATTTCACCATGCAAAAACCCCGTTAAGCATGAAATGACAAGGTTATAGAACCAGGTTAGGTTGAATAGAACCATTTCCTTTACCAGAGGTGGGAACAAGTCACTAAGTTGCCACCAAGTAACAAGTAAGTCACAAGTTGTGACACTCAAGTCCTGAGTCATGTCTCAAGTCAAAACAGTCAAGTGTCGATTCAAGTCTCGAGTCTAAAGTCGAGTCTCAAGTCAATACAGGTCACACTGTCCCGAGTCCTAATTTATGAGTCTTAAACAAGCCTGTATATATTTCATCAATGAACACTGAACCTTACTGCGCTTATGCTTGACTTATTTCATTTCGGAAGACCAGGAAAACATTTGAATTCAAGTTTGCTTCCATAGACTAAAAACAAATAAAGTGTCAATAGCATCAATGAGCCCTCGCTTATTCAAATTTTCCTTTCCACCTTAACTGCTGCACCATTTAAGGTGGAATGGCAAATTTGAATAAGAAGCTGGCGAATAAAAAGGCAACTTCAGCCTTGAGGTGAATGCTGCACTTGTTTTAACTGCTGACGCTGTTAAAATCGGTCAGATGGAGAGAGCTGTGTTTCTTTTGTTTTATTAGCATGAGGAAAGTGGTCATTTCACCTGGTATGTTTCTTCAGTAAGAGTGGATTTTAAGTGCTGAGTGAACGCTTATTGATGCAGGTGATGCTAGAAGCTTATGGGAGCAAACTTACATGTACAATTACAGTGCTTTGTTAATTGTATCTTAGCTAGTATAAATATGTTAGAGTAAAAGCTACTCCTGAGCTCAGATATTGCTGGAAACAAAAGCCCGTGTTGATACCTAGAGAAGAAGAAACAGAATTAGACATAGTGCAGTACAATATGTTTCAGTAAGTACTTACACCCATCATTATGGCCTAACATTATGACCACCTCCTTGTTTCTACGCTCACTGTCCATTTGATCAGCTCCACTTACTATATAGGTGCACTTTGTAGTTCTACAGTTACAGACTGTAGTCCATCTGTTTCTCTGCATACTTTGTTAGCCCCCTTTTACCCTGTTCTTCAGTGGTCAGGACCCCCATGGACCCTCACAGAGCAGGTACTATTTGGGTGGTGGATCATTTTCAGCACTGCAGTAACACTGATGTGGTGGTGGTGTGTTAGTGTGTGTTGTGCTGGTGCGAGCGGATCAGACACAGCAGTGCTGCTGGAGTTTTTAAACACCTCAGTGTCACTGCTGGACTGAGAATAGTCCACCAACCAAAAACATCCAGCCAACAGAGTCCTATGTTTAGCGTCCTGTGACCACTGATGAAGGACTAGAGGATGACCAACACAAACTGTGCAGCAGCAGATGAGCTATCGTCTCTGACTTTACATCTACAAGGTGGACTGACAAGGTAGGGGTGTCTAATAGAGTGGACAGTGAGTGGAAAACTCCAGTCTAATTGGAGTGAAATGGTCAAAAAGATCATTTTCTGATAAGGTGCTGCAAAGAGGTGCCCGATGGACACGTCAACCTGTTATGTTATTAAGATCCATTTGGAATGAATGTGAATGTGAGCGAGGTTCAGCAGTGCCTGCTCTCATATCACACTTCATTCATTTCAGTGCAGAAAGAGAGCTGTCAAAACACGCACTCGCACCCACAAAGTCCCAGATCCGCGCTTAATGAAACATACTGCTGCCTGGCTGTGAGAAATGAGGATCAAAGCACGCAGGGGTGTGGAGGGAGGGAGGAGAAGAGGAACAGCTGTGGGCCTGTATGTGTGACTCAGTGCAGCTGTGCAGGTGTTTGTCCTGCCCCTTCATCTGTCCGGCTCATCTGGGATTCGGATAGCCAGACTGCGCTTAATCATCTCAGCAATGCACTTTATTTACAAACCTGCAGGAATGCAGGACGCAGAATCACTGCTTTATATACTATACATTCAATTTTGCTATAGATGAATGTATGAAATGACTGTACTTTCACAAAACTTAAGTAATTAGTTGGTGTGAAATAATGAGGAAATGTTAAATGTGTCCAGGATGATGAGCAGAGCTGTATGTGATTCTTTAATGACTGAGAAGAATGTAGAACATCCTGAATGATGTTCTAATAAAGTTAATATCCAAAATATTCAGAATTAGGGTATAATAAAACTAATACTTAGAATGAAGCTCTAAAAAACAAACATCTGGAATAAAGTTCTAATCAAACTGATGTCCAAAATAAAATTCTAATAAAATTAATATTATGAATGAAGTTCTAGTAACATTAATATTAAAAAAAGACAAATAAAATTAATATCCAGAGCATTGCAGAATAAAGTTAATACCCAGAATAAACATATATTAAAATTAATATCCAAAATGAGGAACAAATAAAATGGATATTCAGAAAAATGTTCTAATAAAATTAATATCAGAATGAAATTCTACTTAAATTGATTTCCTGAACAAAGTTTAAGAAAATTAATATCTAGAATATTCAGAATGAAGTCCTAATAAAAATTCATTACTAGAATAAAGTTCTAATAAAAGTAATATCCAGACTATCCATAATGACATTCTGAAAAAATTATATTCAGAAAAAAAGTATAAATAAAATTTATATCCAGAAAGTCCAGAATTAAGTTTTATGAAAATTAATATCTAGAAAGAAGATCTAATTCAATTAATATCCAGAATGAAGTTCCAATAAAATTAATATCCAGAATGAAGTTCTAATAAAAGTAAACCTTCAATCTACACCACATTTTATTAGTTTGAAGAAAACTGTGACTAAAATCTATTCTTATCTGCACTTTATGACACTTTATCCAACAGTTAGTTCCGGCCAAGCTGATTGGTTGAGAAGTGTTCTAACTGTGCTGTTATTTTGCCGTAACAGCACAGCTTTTTCCACAAACACTGTATCACTCCGCTGAGACGCTGTTGCTAAGCAACAGCTTTGACAGCTGTAGGAGATGCTCAAGCCATTTGAACGGACAATTTAAGATCACATTTGACCGACAGCCGATTTGGTCAGACTCTGAAGATGAGACGACACTAAATTCCCAAACTGTCGTCACCACTGAGCAGCTTTTCAGTCAACAGCTGTGACAGAAGAACGGCTGAACAACCTGGAATCAACCAGAAATGAACCCAATACCATTCGCCAAACTAAACGGGCTGTAAGATGCTTTACAGACTGGCTGGAACAAAACAACATTAATACTGATCTGTCATAAAATGACAAAACTGAGCTAAACTTGATATTGCGGCAGTTTTATGGCTCAGTCTGATTTGGTCAGACTCTGAAGATCAGACCACACGTTTGGCGAATGGCATTGGGTTCATTTCTGGCTGATTCCAGGTTGTTTAGCTGTTCTTCTGTCACAGCTGCCGACTGAAAAGCTGCTCAGTGGTGATGACAGTTTGGGAATTTAGTGTAAGGAGCTGGAGAACGAACTGCCGGCTGTGCAGCGAGTGGGCGGAGCTCGTTACTCTGACGTAGCAACAAGCTGCTTGTTAAGGAACCATAATTTGGTGAAGGAACTGCGAACATTAAAACGTTAAACGCCGTTTAACTGTTGTATAAAAGCAATAGAACACTCATGATGTTATTTTGCGATAACACACTCCCTCTCGTGTTCTGCTGCTTAAATCACATACATTTTTCTCTTCGTGTCTGAATCATAAAATGGAATTCCAGAACGATTTTGAGGCAGTACAATCTCCCACAATGCACCTGTAATTTCTAGCAAACACCGTAGATTACTACAGCAGCTGACTGTACACCAAAATGCAATGCGAGTCACTTGTTACTAACAGTGAATATAGGAATGTTAGCTACATTAGCTAATGTCAAGTAGATTAAACAGCTAATCCAGGTTGGTTTAAGCAGGTGGTGAACACTGATGCAGAAACTGATTCACTGGTTTGTATGTTTTCACCAAACTTAAAGCAAAGTGACATTAGTAAAAGCTGCACCATCACACTGCTGCTGACAGAGCGATGTTAACAGCATTAAACTGTGCAGTAAATTGTGGTCATTGGATGACAGAAGTACAGAAGAAAAGGACAGAGGGGAGCTCAGGATGACTGAGCTGAACCGCCGTGAAGTGAATGGAGGGAATCAGCAGGTTCCAGCACACTGATACTACACTATAGCCTCTCTCTACAGGTAACGGCACCTGCCCGGGCGGTTGCCTGGTTACAGAGAGAGCACGGCAACCAGGGAGTAAATAAAAATGTGCTGAGGAGAAAAATGCAGGCGCTCGCCAGCACAGTCCTCCATCCTCCAGCCAAAATTGACATTTTAATCCCCCAAACAGTGTTGATTACCAGGGATTTGACGGCTGTTGTATTCAGCTGGGAAGAGGCTGCCGGAGAGCGTGTGGAGAGCGAAAACGCTACTGTAAAGCTCAGCTTAAACACATACAGGAAACCACGAGATTACAAACTAATTAAACAGAGCCGGAGCCAAGACAAATTTGATTTCCTTCAGGAGGAAAATCACATATTTACTCGTGTGCATTTGGGAGACTAATGGATTGATTAAATTCTGCTCTTTAAATGTTTGTGACATTCAAACATGCAGGGCTCAAAGAGAAGATCCTGCAGGTCAAACTCATGAGGAAAAGCTACACAGTGACCTACAGCCCATGTATCCATATATTGGCCACTTTATCAGAAACCCCTGGTGTGCAGTCAGAGACTGTAGCTCATCTGCTGATGCACAATTTGGCCCAATCCCATTTACTATTTTACCCTTATCCCTTGTTTTCAAGAGTCACATTGCCCCTTAGAACTGAGTTATGGGGTAGTGGTTGAAGTCTTCCTCTATGAAATGGAACCCTCAAATAAAAAGAGCATTACTTCATTAACAGCTACCAGCGCTGCTCTGTAGGCGACCCTGCCAGTCTGCAGTGACAGCAGAGGAGGGTAAAGTTCAGCTCCTCACTGCTGGGCTTTAGTTACATTTAGGGCATCATATGGGGTGGGGGGGGTGACAATTATTTATTATTGCCCACCCCTAATTCTTCAGTGATACGAAGCTGAAGTTGGCTATTTACCAGCTTTTTGTTCGAGTTTTCCTGTTACACCCTAAATAGTGCTGAAGTTCTGATGCCTGAGGTACCAGAATGTAACTGCTGCACCATTTAAGGTGGAACGGGAAATTTAGCTAGCTAGCTACCAAGACATCAGCATACAACTAGGGACTTTTTATGCTTGTTATGAAGAAAAGGACCATAATACACTGAAACAACATTGAACTAAGACAATAAAGTGGTTATTGTAATTTTGTAGCAGAAAAAATTCTCACATTTGTGGGTTTCTTTGGTTGCTTGTGCAGCCATCTTGCCTTTTTTCCTCATAACACTCCATTTGTTGTGTGTCTCTGAAAAACCTCCGTTTGGAGGGCCATGTAGCCCTAACACTTCGTCCTACCCCTCTATCTCAACAAGAATCGTGACACCCTACCCCTGGGCCTGAACAGGCAGAACTGAGGTGTAGGGCTAAGTGGTAGGGGCAAGGGGTGAAATGGGATTGGGACTTTGTGTCAGCCATCTTCCAGTTCAGTGGTCTCCAACCCTGGTCCTGGAGAGCTGCCTTCCTGCAGAGCCTAGTTCCAACCACAATTTGCAACACCTGCTCCAGCTAATCAACCTCTTCCCAAGGCTGATTGGCTGGATCAGATGTATTAGAGTTCAGGAAGGGGGTGGGGCAGCTTATTGGATTCAGGTTGGAACTAAACTCTGCAGAAAGGTAGCTCTCTAGGACCAGGTTGGAGATCACTGATCTAGTCCTTCAGCCATGGTTCAGCTACAGATGCAAAACTAGCTGCTGTGAGTTGCTCAAACCTTATTAAACTGAGCAGAATATGCAACCAGTTTCCTCCCACACTTTGTATAACCCTCCTTTAAATGCACATGCATGAGAAGAAAAGCCATGCGCACCTCCCATTAGCTGCGCATTTAGGCTTTGGTTTGTGCGTTTCATGCATAACGTGGACCAAATGTGTCCAATCTGCATCTGAAACTGCCACAAAAGGCTCATCTGTGACTGTATCTCTCCATTCACTCGCATATTTTGCTTTGACTGTCCTATTGAATTGAACCACATGCCAACGGATTAATCTTAGCAGGTACATGTGGTGTTCAATGTGCAGTTTTATTGTGTCACTCACAGTATTATTGTGTCAATATCCCATGTGGGATATGCTCTACATTTCCAAATGTTTCTAAAATAATTTATTTTTCCCTTTTACCAGGCATCATCGTTCTTGTTCAGATCTCTAGCGACCACATGGCAAAACGTACAATGATTATCTACTTTTATGGGATGTTCATAATGGTTTTAAATCATGTATTAGCCTCTTTATCAATATTTAAGTTTCTATAACAGAAAATTCAGCGGCCTATTCAGTCTGCGTGGTTTGCTTTTCCTTATTAAAGCAGATGTTCTGTATAACATAATGCTTGATAATACACAGTTTGTGAGTTCGGACCATGCCTTCAACATGGTGGTGGTAGTACGAGGGAAGACTGATTGAGGGGGGAGAACTCTGAGAACTTGGGATGGAGTTCTGGGCTTCTGCCTGTAACTAGAAGGCCGGACCCCCTTATAGCTATAGTAGGACTGATGCAGGACTGAGGAAGAGGGAGGAGATATAGTGGTGGTGGGGATTAAAACCCTTCGTCATGGGAACGGAAGGTGAGGATATAGGGCGTTACATTGGAAGAAGGAAGGGTTTCAGGTATTTTCCTTCCCCAAACTCCAATTATAACATAACTACATTATAAATACACTTTACTTCCAATACTGCTGCATAACATTGCATAAACACTCCATAGTAGATGTTATATGCTGTCATTCATGACAGATTATACGCAGTAATATAATAATATCATGCTACCATTACTGATAATTGTCATAATAAATGATGCCATGGCTATATAGACTGTACTCAGCAAAATTAGCATGTGACATTAACTGTCATAACATCAAACATTATAGCATCTGGCAGCTACAGTTTTCTCCAAACTGGAATCTACCATGGATGGATCAAAGGATGCTTCTTTGAAGAACCTCCACAGAATGTAAAAGGTTAATATTGATGAAAGATTTTTCCTATTAACCTCACGTTTAAGCCAAGAACCATTTTAAATTTAAACCATTTAAATCATTTTTAAACGAGAATCGTAACGTATTCTCTTTCAACGCTGATGTAGTTCTGAGTGAAACATGGTAATTTACATGCACTCAACAATCCAATCATAATCGGATTTCTGCAGTTGTCTTATTATTCAAATGGTCAGGTAAACAGCATGCTCTGATTTCTTAGATCAGAGTAAGGTCTAGAAATCAGATTTCAGTAGTCAGATTTCTCATTGCATGTGAACTCTTACTCTGATTTCTTTCAGATTTCTCAGTCTGCGCAAGTGCGAAAAAACAGATGGTGATACCAGAAATAAGCAAGCAGTGCTGCTGTGAGATGCAGCAAACATTTTTGGAGTGACGCTGAAAGCAAATACATGCTTGACGAAATTAATGATTTACATATTTTTCATATTCTGGCTGATGTATGTTCATATTTTCAGGTACAGTGGCACAATGATTTAAAAAAAAAAAGCCGCTGCATGAAGCTTGAAGGCTGGTTGCAAAGCAGAAATCTGATTACTGTCTGACTCCTGTAGACCCGGAGTTCATTATCTGATTACTCAAGTGCGTGTAAATGTGTTGATCGGATTACTGACAAAATCTGATTTTCTGCAGTTATCGGATTATTAAGCGCATATAAACATACTCACCATTAGTTGCCTAAAGAACCATGACTGAAAAAGAGTTTTGTAAGTGTGGAGAACCTTTAAAAGGTTTATAGAACTTTCATATAATGTGAAACATTCAATACTAATTAATGGGCTTTTCCTGGAAGCTCTACATTATGCAGAGGTTCTAAGAATGTTGTCTTTCAAATGATTTGATATGATGAAAGGTGCTTAATATCTCCAGGGATATTAACACATTAAGACAAAAAGATCGTTGAATGTACATTTTGCTCTATGCTATATTGTTCTCCAAAGTTAAAGAGGAAATGTTTCTGGAAAGTGCAGAACGCTCAGCTGATTGCTCAGCAAAACACTCAGAACTGGAGGCTGTGCAGGACAGTCAGGGAAATGTCCAGTTCTTGACAACCAGGCTCATCGTATTTGATGAATGGGAACATTATTATGGCCAGTTTTGCTTGGCGTAGTGGAGTGATTTCATTTTAAGTGTGAAACACTCAGCATTTTGTAGTGTTCGTCTCTCGCTGGGATGGACAGCAGCCAAGAGATATTGCTTTCTTTTTTTTTCTTCCTGATGTTGCATGAGGCACTAAAGTCTTCTACAAAGGTCTGGGGAAAACACCGGGGAGGAACGTGACCTTTACACGCCGTCCTCTGTACACAAACGAGTCTCACCTCTAACATGAGTAAAGTTCACACTGTTCTAATGTCTTCCGGTCAGGAGAAGACTCTCCAAACATTCAGGACCAAAACACTGTCTGTCTGTCTGTCTGTCTGTCTGACACCCATCTAGTCATCTATCTATCTATCTATCTATCTATCTATATATCTATATATCTATATATCTTTCTAATGTTCATTAAATAAAAACAGGTTCTGCTGATGGAATTTCACAAATGACTGTGATGTCAGGTGCACAGAACTCAGGAACCAAACCTGTGTTCTTCTAACCGAGATATTATTGGCTTTTTGCAAAACAAATACTGCATTTATATTTATTAGCATTTGTTGTAATGTTATATAATACAGTGTTTTACAGACAAAAACACGATTACTGCCTAGACAAGTTTTTTTAAACAATTTTCATGGCTACCAAATTATCTCTGTTCTGATTGGCTGCTCTATATGGGGCCTCATTAAACACAGCCATGATGGATTTAAAACAGGCTGCTTTTTTGTTTTGACTGTTTACAAAGTACCTCAAGCTTTTTTATGTAAAAAAAAAACAGAGAAATTCTGTTTTACATGAGGAGACCTCTTTATTTTGTCCAGCGGGTTTAAATGAACACAGCAGGTTATTTAAACACACACACTCACACACACACACACACACACACAGTCACACAAATTATCTAAGCCACTTTTCCTCCTGAGTCGCAGGAGGTGCTGGAGCCTAGCCCAGCACTCACTGGGTAGAAGGCAGGAAACACCTGGGACAGGTTGCCAGTCCATCACAGGACATATACATTCACACCCAGGGGCAGTTTAGTATCTCCAGTTGGCCTGACTGCATGTCTTTGGACTGCGGGAGGAAACCCACAGAGACACAGGGAGAACATGCAAACTACACATAGAAAAGACCCGGGTCGCCCGGCCGGGGAATCGAATTATGCTAGAGAGAGGAAGACTTACGATGATGAGCAAGATGAAGTAGATGAAGTTGTAGAAAGAATGTGCATCCATCACGTAGTACATGATCTCCACCCAGCCCTCCAGAGTGATCACCTGAACACAACACCATACATACCATCAGATCACAGCACACAAACCAGTACAGCAGTTTCACCTATCTATCTATCTATCTATCAGTTTTACCCGATTTTTCTCCCCAATTTAGTCGTCTCCAATTCCACCCGCTAGTTAGGACTCCCCCAATCACACGATACTATCAACGCTAGGAGGGTGAAGGCTAACACAGGCTTCCTCCGAGACCTGTGAAGCCAACCACCGCTTCTTTTCGAACTGCCGCTCACGCAACGTCACTGGACAGCCGAACGCGCTCGGAGGAAAGCGCCAACCACCAGATCTGTTACGTCAGCTAACAGACGCCTGCGCTGACTAGCATCGCGCTGAGTGATGGGGGGAGAAGGAGGGGCCATCCCACCCACCCAGAGAGAGCGAGGCCAATTGTGCTCTCTCGGACTCCCGGCTACGGATGGCTGTAGCATCACCAGGGATCGAACTCGCGATCTCCTGATGATGGGGGGCCAACGCTTAGACGGCTGCGCCACTCGGTAGCCCCTCTATCAGTTTTTTTAACTCACCGCATCCCCTAGTCTCGCAACGCCAGGCTTGATCTCGTCTCATGGGAACAATCATGAGACATTTTGGGCTAAATGGGTATGAATGTAAATTTATCTGGGTGGGAACAAACTGAGTGTGAAATGTCTAAACCAATCCAATACAATGGCTCATTAAGGTGGAGCTTAAAGGATCAAAAAAGGGATCAATGGCGAGCTTGTCAACATTGATGGACAAGCAACAAGTCTGTCATTAGCACATGAATGTAGTATAAGTTAGCAAGGCTAACTTACACTTTGATTAAACATGTAGACACTGCATTTTGCTAGATAGCCTGCTTTGTTTGTGTTATTGATTGCACTCTGTTAAAACAGTAGCCTACAGACTAGAGGAATTTTGGTCAAATTTTAGGGGTATGTGTCCTTGTTAGCAGCAGATTTCAATGTAGTGCAGCACCAAAAGTTTCTGGCCCTGCAAGACCACCAAGCCCCTTGAAATGTTTTTACACTTCGACAGCATGTACCTGAAATATGACTATCCAAGCATAGCCGATGTTGTCGAAGTTGATGGCGCCTTTGTGTGGGTTGCTGTTGCCAGTTAAGCAGCGGGTGTAGTACTGGTTCCAGTTGACGCAGAGGCCCATGGCAGAGGCGCTGCCATTGACCAGTGGCTCAGCGCTCAGCCCGAGGGCGTGCCGGTGCAGGACGTCTTCCTTATCCAAACAGCACTCTCTGCCTCCCTCCCGCCGTGTCGGCACGTCCGAGCATGACACGATACCGTTATCCTGCGCCAGTGAGCAGATAAAGGGCCGCTCGTCCTCCTCCTCCGGCTGGTAGTATGGAGCGGGCAGAGTAATGCCTGAGGGTCTGAGAGGGAAGGAAATAAAGCAAAGTTTGGCAAAAAATTAAACAATTTACCCCCTTTGCCCAAATGTAGCCCATCCTGTACTGGAAGTTATGTAGAAATACTCATTTCATTGTTAAGTTTTGATTGGAAACAAAAGGGTTAAACACCCAACGGAAAATTATTCAATCAAAATATATCCTCTGTGGTGTTTGGGTGGCTAGCAAAGTGAGCTCTCCCATTGGCTAGGGCTTCAGGAGCTGGACAGAAGGCCTAACATGTTAGAATAACCACTAAAAATAACTGACAGATGAATCAACCATGAGGGAACAATTTTGTGAGAGACAACCTCACTCTAGGCCTTCTGGAAGTTCTAGATATGTCACTGGCTGTAAATACAGGTGGGAGTCACCAGCTTTAAATAAAACATGAAATGTTTTTTAGAAGCTTCAAGTCTCTGTGTTTAATCTAGTAGAGGCCAAAAAATCCACGTAAATCACTCTTAGCACTACTAGCGCTAACATACTAATAGAAGCCCACAGGGGTATTAGCAGAAATTAGCATTATAGTAGAGGTGTTCTCGACGGGGTTTTGACATTTAGCAGCTGTTATTATAAAGTGTTACCGTGGTAATGATTTTTTTCTTTGTACTCCTGCTGTCCAGTTTCTGTTCTACACTGTTACTCACCTTGTAATTCTGTCTCGAGAGTCAAATCATTGATTCAGTGATTATTACGTGCTAATAAATTATAACACATGGAACCTCTAGAATCTCTTTGGTGTGTGTGTGTGTGTGTGTGTGTGTGTGTATAGAGCATTTGTCTGAAAGTGACCCAATGGGGCAGCTCAGCCCTCAATCGCAGCCTTTTCCATCACACACACACACAATTAGGTTGGTCAGCTAGCTAACAGGCTAAAAGATAGCCAACAGCCTAAAGAACTCCATCATTTATATCACAGGCTTGACTTAAAGTATTTATGGTGTGATTAACAGGCTGAATCCCAAATGGCTCTGTACTCCCTAAATAGTGTGCTAACTATGGACGTTTAGACATTCTAGCCTCTACAGCCAAACAGTGCATCATTTATCATTTATGTGTCTGAGTCCCAAATGATATTTCATAGCTCTATTTTGCTCTGTTGGGCTGCAGGATCCAGTATTTAAATTCCTCAGTAGTGCACTATGTAGGGAGCAGGGAGCTGTTTGAGATTCAGCATGAGAAGAAGGGCCGCTGGATTGGTGCTAAATAAGACTCACGGTGGTAATTTGGTGACCAAAAAGTACTTATAAAATGAAAGTTTTGTGTTAAACGGTGCTGTGCTATCATATGTTCATTGTAATGCGACAAAAATTGAAAAATTTATGAAATGACCGCAGTACACAACAATGAGCGACCAAATGTTCTCCTCATTCAGCGGCCCATGGTTGCTTAGCAACAATACCATACTGTAAAGGAACTACATTTCTTGGTGGAACACTTGTTTATGTTGTTTATTATTAATAATAAAAAGTATTTTCTGAAAAATTGTGTATTTGATCACATTTTATGTTGGCTGCCGTTTTATAAAAGCAATAAGCCACTTGAGGCTGTGCGTTAGTGCGTCTTTATCACAGGGAAGGGGGTTTTCTTCTTCACATCGTGCCTAAGCACATCCTTCCCGTGATAAAATCACAGTAATGTATGGCCTCTTGTGGCTTATTGCTTTAATATGTGTTTTCATATATATTTTCAAACACAGCCAAACAATCTCAGCAGTTAAGGCTAATATTAACTCCCTTAACCAAGTTTCTGTTATTGTGAAAAGCTCTGTGAAGCTCTGCTGCAAGTCCAAGATTCACAGCCATCAGATACACTAGATCTCCAAAGTATTAGCACAGGCCTTTTAATCAGTGAACTCAGCCACTTTGAGATGCACTCTTGCCGACACACGTTCCCAGTTGTACTCAAACAGCTTGTTTAGTCTCTATAGAAAAGCACTGACCCGATGCTCTTGAGCAGCCGCACATGAGCCTGAGGCCACCATGCCTAATGACAAGCATCAGCTAGAGGGGAGCATTGGGCTGTGGAGCAGTGGAACTGCGTTCTCTGGAGTGATTCAGCTCCTCCCCATACCTTGGGGATGAATTGGAGTCATCTAGAACTAATCATTAACTTTAATTTGCATTTATTCTGCCGTTTTTCCCATGAGCCCCTCAAAATGCCTGAGTGTGAGCCTGCAGTGGCCTATATGGGTTATCTGTGAAACACAACCACTCCCACCCAAAACTCTCTCTCTCCCTGCACACGTAGCGCGCTCGTCCCCAGTCCCCAATCTCACCACTTTAGGGTAAATGAAGGAAGCTTCTTCTTCGACCTTAAGGAGGCTTTTAAAGCCCAAACAGATCGATAGCTGATCAGACTGCAATAGAGGGGCTGTTCATTTAGATAAACCCAGATAACCCTCAGCTGCTTCAACTGACTGAATACAAACTCACCCAGTGAGGCTGCATGTGGTTCTCACTGTTACTCTACAACTGCAGTAAGAAAACAAAATACCTTAATGGTCATAATGCAGCTACAATGACCGGCTAATCAGCTCCACTGACCATATAGGAGCACTTTGTAGTTCTACAGACTGTAGTCCATCTGTTTCTCTACATACTTTGTTACCTTGTTCTTCAGAGGTCAGGACCCCCACAGGACCATCACTGAGGTATTATTTGGGTGGTGGGTCATTCTCAGCACTAACGTGGTTGTGGCGTGTTAGTGTGTGTTGCGCTGGTATGAGTGGATCAGACACAGCAGTCACCGTCCACTCTTTTAGACACTCCTACCTTGTTGGCCCACCTTGTAGATGTAAAGTCAGAGACGATAGCTCATCTGCTGCTGCACAGTTTGTATTGGTCATCCTCTAGTCTTTCATCAGTGGACACAGGACGCTGCCCACAGGACGCTGTTGGCTGCATGGTTTTGGTTCTCAGGCCAGCAGCAACACTGAGGTGTTTAAAAACTCCAGCAGCACTGCTGTTTCTGATCCACTCGTACCAGCGCAACACACACTAACACACCACCACGTCAGTGCTGAGAACGACCCACCACCCAAATAGTACCTGCTCTCTGGTGGTCCAGTGGGGGTCCTGACCATTGAAGAACAGGGTAACAAAGCATGCAGAGAAATAGATGTCTGTAACTGTAGAACTACAAAGTGCTCCTTTATGGTCAGTGGAGCTGATAAAGTGGACAATGAGTGTAGAAACAAGGTAGGTGTAATTAATGAAGTGGCTGGTTGGTGTATGTTAGTCTATCCTAGGAGGGATGATGATATGGGGTTGTTTTTCAGGGGTTGGTCTAGAACCCTTAGTTCCAGTGAAGGGAAATCTCAATGCTTCAGCAGAACAAGACATTTTGGACAATTCTATGCTTCTAACTTTGGGGAAGAACCTTTTCTGTTCCAGCATGACTGAGCCCCAGTGCACAAAGCAGCTCCATAAAGGCCTGACTGGGTGAGTTTGGTGTGGAAAAACTTAAATGGCCCTCACAGAGCCTTTAGGATGAACTACAACAGAGGTTTGACCTCTCAAATGCTTTTCTGGATGAATGGGCAGAAATTCCCACAGACACTCTCTAAAATCTTGTAGAAAGCTTCCCAGAGGAGTGGAAGCTGTTATAGCTGCAAAGAGGGACCAACTCCATATTAATGCCTATGAATTTAGAATGGAATGTCATAAAAGCTCCTGTGGGTGTGATGTGTAGGTGTCCCAATACTTTTGTCCATATAGTGCAGTTGACACCACATGGGAGAAAACACAGTTCCCACCAGAACTTTGATATTTCCTGGAGGTTTAAATTTCTGGGGTCAAATTGATCCCAAGGATTACAGATGTTAGATACCAGGAGGCTTAAACAAATACCGAATGGCTGAATGACAGTGAGGTCCATATGAAAAACTAAACCAACGCATCACACTATTATGAAGATGAATAAATTCCAATGCGCACTCCAAACACATTCTCTCAGATTTCACTCCTAAATGTCACTCTTTATTAAAAAGTCAAGCAGCAGACAAGCAAGAACAAAGGTGCGGATTCCGCTCGGGAGTACCTGTTCTGAAAAAACAAACAGAGCCGAGCGAGAGAGAGAGAGAGGGGAGAGAGAGGGAGAGAGGAACAGACAGACAAAGAAGGTACTTGAATGAGGGATACAGACAGAAAGTGAAATAAAAAAGAGTCAGTAACATAATGAGTTATTAGTACCAGCTTGTCTAGTGAACATGCCCATAATATACCATGCAGGCTTATGACCACTTCAGTACGATGTAGGGTTAAAGGCTAATCGCTGAGTCCAGATGACCTTGAGATTATAACAAAAGCCTTTCGTAAAGCTAATATTACAGCATTATATAAACTCTATCTATATAAAACTATCATTATTTAAAGGTTGTAATGGCTCCATTAGTGATGTAAAGCAAATGATCACATCTGTGCTGTATGTAAAGCTAAAAACTATGTATAGTGTAAAGCAAGCCAGTGTTAAAGCTAAGAATGTTACAATTAGAGATTAATTAATAAGCTAATAATTGTACCACTGACAATGATGAAAGCTAGTTGTAAAAAAAAAAAAAAGAAAGAAAATTGTAGCAGTGCAGCATGTAAATCTAACAACTGTACCATTAGAAATTATTAAAGCTAAAAATTGTACCAGGGCAGCATATAAAGCTATTTAAGCTAAAGCTACAAATCGTATCATTAGAAATTATTGAAGCTAAAAATTGTACCAGGGTTGCATAAAGCTACAGAATCTAAAGCTAATAAAGGTACCAGTGCTGGATGTAAAGCTAATAACTGTACTATTAGTGATTATTAATGCTAATAATTGTACCATTAGTAATTACTGGAGCTACAAATTGTACTACAACAGCATATAAAGCTACATAAGCTAAAGCTAATGACTGTGCCAGCGCTGTATATGAAGCTAATAATTGTAAAAGTGTTGGATGTAAATCTAATCCATGTACCATCGGCAATGATTAGAGCTAATAATTGTACCAGTAGCAATTATTAAACCTAAAATTTTTACTAGGGCTGCATATAAAGCTACAGAAGCTAAAGCAAATAATTATACCAGCATTGCATATAAAGCTTATAACTATACCATTAGCAATTATTAAAGCTAGAAATTGTAAAACAACTTGTACTAGTGCAGAAGCTAAAGCTAGCAACTGAATCTGTGCTGGATGTCAAGCTAATAATTGTACTAGTGCAAAGACTGGCACACAATGCTAATACAGTAAAACTGTAAAGCAGATATTTAACTGATAACTGTATCATTAGCAATTATTAATGCTAATAATTGTATCATTAGCAATTATTGAAGCTAAAAATTATACCAGGATAGCATTTAAAGCTATATAAGCTAAAGCTAATGACCAGTTAGCCAGTGCTGTATATAAAGCTAACAATTGTACCAGTGTTGGATGTAAATCTAATACATGGACAATTATTAAAGCTAAAATCCTGGGGCTGCATATAAAGCTACAGAAGCTAAAGCTAATAACTGTACCAGTGCTGAATATAAAGCTAATAACTGTATCAGCACAGAATATAAAGTTAATAACTGTATCAGCGCTGAATATAAAGCTAATAACTGTACCAGCACTGAATATAAAGCTAATAACTGTACCAGTGCTGGATATAAGGCTAATAACTGTACTAGCGCTGAATATAAAGCTAATAACTGTATCAGCACTGAATATAAAGTTAATAACTGTATCAGCGCTGAATATAAAGCTAATAACTGTACCAGTGCTGGATATAAGGCTAATAACTGTACTAGCGCTGAATATAAAGCTAATAACTGTACGAGCGCTGAATATAAAGCTAATAACTGTATCAGCGCTGAATATAAAGCTAATAACTGTATCAGCGCTGGATATAAAGCTAATAACTGTACCAGTGCAAAGACTAATACAGTAAAACTGCGAAAGCAGATATTTTACTTGTGTGCTGTACAAAATCAGTGCAGCGAGCGACGCAAATAACTAGTAACTTTAATTAATTAACTTTAATTAGTAATAATTAAAGACAAAAAACAGTGCAAAGTTTAAAGCTAAACATGTAAAGTTGTAATGCTAATGCTGATTGTTTCTACATTGGATGTGAAGCAAATAATTGTAGCAGTGCAGCATGTAAAGCTAATCTTTGTGCTTTTAGTAATAATACATGCTGACAATTACGCCAGCACAGCATGCATGTACCTGTGTGGCGCGTAAAGCTAATGATTGTATCAGTGCTGGATGAGACGATAATAATTGCACCTGTGTGGCGTGTAAGAGCATGCGGAGCATAACACTGTGTGGCAAAACCCAGTGTGACACCTGGCAAACACCCACCAAGAGCCAAAATGCTACTATGCTCTTAATAATACACCACACGGTAAGAGATAATTGACCTGTCAGAGTGACTGACAGTAGCTGTATGTGTGTGCGCGACAAAGAAAGCCCGCGATAAGGACGTGCCGTCGAATGAACAAAACCTTAAACAGAGGGAAGAATGAGTTATTTTGGAAAAGGAGAGAGAGAGAAAATGACAAAAAAAAGACAAAGAATAACTGACTCTCTTGCGGGAGAGCTTGGAGAACAGGCTGCTTTATGAAAAAGTGGATAAATAGCGAAAGAAAAGAAAATCAAAACAACACCTCTCCATACATTAGAATTCATCTAACCCCTGTCACACGCACACCCGTTCACACGCGCTCCATGAGAGCTTTCAAAACCAATCTCTCCGCAGACAGAGGCGGCCAGGCGTCTGTTGGCACGGTAACCTCGGGCTCGTGAATGCGGACACCAAACAGTTTTTAATCAACTGCAGCCATCGACTGGGAGGAACTGCATTTGCATTTGAAATGGCAGCTGGAGAGCAAAACCGGAGGGACTCGAAGCGAAGGACAAACGGAGAAAGCAGTGGAGAAATGGTTTAATGTATGGGCAAATGTTGGAGCTCATTTTATGGTAATGATATAGTCGGGCCGCTAAGTATATGGATGAATGGAAGAGGGTCAATAGGAAGAGCTCTATTACCAAACCAAAGCCAGGCTTAAAGGAATACTTCAGTACAAAATCAAATTCACCGTTTTAACTCCTAACCCAAGTGTAGTCAATCAGCCAAGACATGTTTGACGTCTGACGTTTGCTTCTTTACTTCTGCAGTGAAGATATGAGGCTAACACAGTAATAGAAGTAATGTTCATGGACACCAATTAGCATTGTGGAGGCCTTAATCTGTGGGGAGTGATTTTTTATTTCAGCATAATTAAATTGATAACATGTAAACAGAGTGTAAACAGAGTCATTCAGGGTTGTTTGGTATGAAACGCTCCATTCTAGATCATCTTAGCGACTCATAATAGTTCACAGTGGTTGTGATAGGAACCAGACGTCCACCTCTAAAAGCTCTCTCACACAAAGTTATTACATATTTTTTTATTATGAACACCTGATATCTGAGAAACTGTTTTACAATAGTTTTGTCGAAATATTTTAGGCTTTTTATCCAATCATGATAGAGGGTCATATGCATGGTCTTGCAAAGCAACATAGCCCGCAAAGAAATATTTACTTTTTCAGATGTACCACTAGGTGTCTATGATCAACATTACACTTAAACACTCGGAAGACTCCTGTAGGTTCACTGGTTGGTTTTGGATAGTAAATAAAATGGCTAGATTTGTGTTGTAGTCATGGCGACCTCTGCTTCCTATCACCGCCACTGTAAAGAAATCCTTGTAGTCTGTAAGTTTCACTACAATGAAGCATTTCAAATGAAATCTGAATGACTTTGTTGACATCTAAGTGATTAAATTAAGCAGAAATTTTGAAAAATCGGGGTTTGTAATTCAAGTTTTAAGACGGCTGCTGCTACTGGTTTAAGCTATATGACAAACCTTTGTTGATGCTTATAGTTAGCATTGGCTTAGTGCTAACATAATATTAGAAATCCCATAGAGGCTAAGAAACTAAGGCTTACAGTTCTGGCCATTTTTTTATTTATTTATTTATTTATTTAGTATAGTTAGTAGTGCATCATAAGCAAGTCTGTTTGAGATTACTCAACACTTTGATGGGATCTGACACAAGGGATGATTAGACATGCAGTTAACATCATGCTAATTGGTGGAGTATAGGCTTTTACATTACTTGTTAGCTACATTAGCCTCATAGCTCCAGTGCAAATTTACAGGAGTAAATGTCTGACACCCAACATGTCTAGGCTGATTGACTGCACTTGAGACAAGGAGGGAAAAGTGTGTATATTATTCTTTTTCACTGACGTATTGCTATTAAGTGATGCAATGTTTCCCTGTGTTATATAATTTTTATTATGACAATACTTTTTCTTACTTCTCTCTCTCTCTCTCTCTCTCTCTCTCTCTTTCTCTCTCTCTCTGTACTCACAGGGTGAAGTTTTCTTCAGGATAGCAGCGGTTGCGCAGCAGCCCCGCCCACAGCTGCACGCCGATGATGCCGAAGATGAAGAAGACGAAGAAGCACAGCAGGAGAACGTTCCCCAGCATGGGCAGAGTATCCAAGAGCAGGTTCACCAGGATCCGCATACCTACACAAACACAGGGCAGCCTTGAGCATCTTCAGAGAAGCCTAACGATTTCAAAACACCTCTGTAATTCATTTATTTTAAATAGAATCATCATTTTTGCATTTAAACATTCTTGTATTTAAAATCTGCAGGTAGTTATATCCTATTTACAGTCTCATTTCACTGGAGGGTTGATTTTGGTTGGAAATAAATAGTTAAAAGCTTCAAACACCCAACAGAAATTTATCAGTCAAGATTTTTTCCCTGTGGTATCTAGCTAGACAAAGCAAATTGAGCTCTCACCTTGGTTAGGACTTCAGGAGCTGGACTGAAGGCCTTCTATGTTAGATTAGCTACCAACATAATTAGTAACTGACAGAGGAATCCAATCAGGTTTCTGTTAGTTGTTACGAATGGAAAACTTGTTACAAACTTAATTGTTACAAACTTAATATAAAATGTCTTTTACAAACTTCAAATGTCTGCTTTTAATCACGAATATCCCAAAAAGTTGCTCCAGCATTAGCTCAGTGCTAGCATAACATTAGAAATCCCATAGAGGCAAACAGTAATTAGTATTATCGTAAAGGTGGTTTTATTTTTTGTTTTGTTTTGCTTTTAATATTTATTTGTGATGTATTGTTGACAGATGACAGACTTCTGCTTATCATCATTAATAAGGAGCTGTGGAATCTGCACAACAGCCATAACACAGCCTGTTTTTTTTTCTAATATTTTCTACAAATATTTTCCTTTTTTTTTTTTTAATTTTCATGTTGGTTCAGTAGTAGGTGGTTCTTTGCCATGTTGAGCGATGAAACCCACCAGACTATCTGATGATAATGAGAAGTTAAGCTTGCGAGACAAGAGAAGCCCTTGTGATCAGTGTCCCAGGGATATGTGTGTGTATGTGTGTGTGTGTGTGTATGTGTGTGTGTGTGTGTATGTGTGTGCGTGTGTGTGTGTGTGTATGTGTATGTGTGTGTGTGTGTGTGAGTGAAGCTCTGCTGGAACTAAATGAAGGGTGTGTGTCTGTACTGATTGGAGAAATGCAGTGTATGATTATTGCTCGGTGTGTGTATGGCACCTGTGTAGCCACAGGGAGGTCTGGGGGGGGGGGCAGCCCCCCTTCCCCCCAGGTTTCTGACTACTGAAGTATAATTTGCTTTGCGCTTTCCCTTGCAGGTTCATCTATAACACAGGTTGAACCCAAAGGCTCTGAGTTTGTGCATCTACACTCCGTTTTTCCACCTTAAACAAGTAAAAGTGACCACCAAAGCACTTCTTTGATCATCACCAATTTTCAGCCCGTGTTATCACCATGGCAACGTTTACATGGCTGCATGCCGACATCGCAATAAGGCATGGAATGTCACTTTTTTCAACAGCAATATGTAACACTAAACACAATAGCTATGACCAAACTACATCCCTACTCCCCCATTGTTATTACCCTTTATAAAATGGCTAATTCCGGTCCTAAAATCTGATTGGCTGAGCCACGTTTGAAGCCATTGTAAAATCTATGATATGCGCACTCCTATGACCGCTTCACAACAACTGAATTGTGCATTACTGCGCCACAGCACAAAAAAAAAATCCTTAACTGGAGTCTGGCAAGTTATTTTCTTACCTAGAACTAGGCTGGTCAGCTAGCTAACAGGCTAAAAGCGCCAACAGCCTAAACAACTCCATCATTAAAAATATCACTTGAATGACTTACAAGCTTCAAATGTCCGTGTTTCAGTCAGAAGTAGCGTCAAAACCAGACTGAATCCCGAACGGTTCCGTACTCCCTAAATAGTGTTCTAGCTATGAAAGTTTAGAAATTCTAGCCTCTACAGCCAAACAGTGCATCATGTATCCAGTGTGGATGTGTCTGAATCCTAAATGACTGTTTCTTAGCTGTGTTTTGCTCTGTTGGGCTGCAGGATCCAGTATTCAAACTCCTACGTAGTGCACTATGTAGGGAGCAGGGAGCCGTTTGAGATTCAGCCCCAGTGTGAGAAGAGGGCGCCGCTGGATTGGTGCAAAATTAGACTTGCAGCGGTAATTTAGTGACCAAAAAGTGCCTATAAAGCAAAGTTTTTGCTTTAAACAGTGCCGTGTTATCATATGTTCATTGTAATACGACAAAAAGTTTAAAACATTCATGAAGTGACTGCAGTTTACAGCAATGGGCGACTGCACATTCTCCTCTTGGCGGAATATTTGTTTATGTTGATTATTATTGATATTAACTTGAAAAAGTGTGTATTTTATCATATTTTATGTTGGCCGCCACTTCATAAAAAACTTTGTATCATAACTAAGAACACCCTTCTTGTGATAAAATCACAGTAAGTTACAGCCTCTGATGGCTTATTACTTTAATATGAACTATTCTAATGAATTAATGTAAACTGCTGCTAATAATAATAAAAAAAGTTTAATATTTTATATTCTATAGATGGAATAAATGGTGTTCATTTTTAATAATTTCATTTTTTATGTTTTACTTTTTTTCCAATATGTTAAACTCAGCACAAACATAGAACTTGTGCCCTAAAACTTGCAGGAAAAAAGTTTGTAGAGGATGTGTAAACTTATTTTCACTCAGAAAATCAATAGATCACTTGACTGGAATGTTAAAATGTACAGCTATATCTTCTCATCTCACTCCAAACAATTCAAATGAAAAAAGAAAAACATTTAGCATGACGTCACACATGTGCTGCTTAAAATCCCAGCACCCCCAACTTTAAACACCTTCCCGCGTCGCTGGTGTTAGGAGTGTGTGGCGTGTGTTGTGGTTGATTGAAATGCAGTGCCGCACTGCAGGCTGCTCATTAAAGGAGAACAGTGTGTGGCATAATTGGACGACAGAGAGAGAGAAGAGGAGAGGAGAGAGAAGAGGGGAGAGAAGCACTGCCACAGGGGGAGGAAGACAAGAGAGAAGGAGGGAAAGAAGAGAAGAAAAAGGAAGAGGAGAGCAGAGAGAGTGGGGTGAGTGGCAGTAAAGAAGGAGAACGGAAAGTGATAAAGTTACTGGAAGATGCAGATGAAAATCATCCTAATGAGAGGACGGTCCACTTAACGGGGGTTTAAGTTACTTCAAAAAAATTCAATCTCTTCTTACCCCAAATGTGGTCAATCAGACATATATGGTGTCATTAAGGGGGCACTTTGTCCTCTTCTGCTGCAGTAACAGCCTCTACTCTTCTGGGAAGGCTTTACAGTAGATGTGAGGATTTGATTGAGCATTAGTGAGGTCAGGTGCTGATGTTGGATGGTCAGTTCTGGATCACTCCAGCTCATTCCAAAGTTATTGGATGGAGCTTATCATTCCAGAGAACGCAGTTCCACTGATCCACAGCCCAGTGCTGGGGGGATTTATACCCCTCTAACCCACGCTTGGCATTGGGCATGATGACCCCATGACACATGATAGTCTCAGGTGTGGCTGCTCCAGACCGTCCCATTCCACTGGTCAGTGTATCCATATTACACTCAATACAAGTGTTATCTTGATGCCTTTGGATATATACAGATCAGGCATTACATTATGACCACCTCCTTGTTTCTATGCTCATCGTCCATTTTATCAGCTCCACTGACCATATAAGAGTACTTTGTAGTTCTACAGTTACAGACTGTAGTCCATCTGTTTCTCTGCATACTTTGTTAGCCCCCTTTTACCCTGTTCTTCAGTGGTCAGGACCCCCATGAACCCTCATAGAGCAGGTACTATTTGGGTGGTGGATCATTCTCAGCACTGCAGTAACACTGACGTGGTGGTGGTGTGTTAGTGTGTTGGTGTGTGTTGTGCTGGTCTGAGTGGATCAGACACAGCAGTGCTGCTGGTGTTTTTAAACACTGTGTCCACTCACTGTCCACTCTTTTAGACACTCCTACCATGTCAGTCCACCTTGTAGATGTAAAGTCAGAGACGATAGCTCATCTGCTGCTGCACAGTTTGTGTTGGTCATCCTCTAGTCCTTCATCAGTGGACACAGGACGCTGCCCACAGGACGCTGTTGGCTGCATATTTTTGGTTGGTGGACAGTTCTCAGTCCAGCAGCGACACTGAGGTGTTTAAAAACTCCAGCAGCACTGCTGTGTCTGATCCACTCAGACCAGCACAACACACACTAACACACCACCACCACGTCAGTGTTACCGCAGTGCTGAGAATGATCCACCACCCAAATAGTACCTGCTCTGTGAGGGTCCATGGTGGTCCTGACCACTGAAGAACAGGGTAAAAGGGGGCTAACAAAGTATGCAGAGAAACAGATGGACTACAGTTTGTAACTGTAGAACTACAAAGTACTCTTATATGGTCAGTGGAGCTGATCAAATGAGCATAGAAACAAGGACATAATGTTCATAATGGTCATAATGTTATGCCTGATCAGTATATAGTGGACCACGTGTGCCTTTGATTTCACCCAAACCGCCAGCGTCCCTCGCTATCCCCTCATCAATTTCCATCTGCAGCAAAACCACACACATGCTAATTCAATTAGCATTCATATTTCATGAGCTACAGTGTGCTGAAATATTGATGAAGATGGGCGCTCACGAAAGGACCCCGAAAAAGGCAGCTGTGTTTGTGCGCAGGTGAGAAGGGTTGTGAATTATGGCTGCGCTCAGAGAAAACAGTTTTGCCGTCTAATTATGAGACGGATTAATCTAGCTGCAGTTCAAGCTGTGACTCACAGGTAATGGCTTTCAAATCTGCTTTAATTCAGTCCCACTCAGTGAGCAGCAAACACCTGCATGAGGCGGCAAATAGGTGCCAACACAGACGAGAAAGAATTACACCCAAACTACCTGTCGGAGGTTTGAGGACAGCTTGTCTTCTTATGAAATATTCCAATTAATATTTGATTTTCATTGTGCTTTTCGTTCAATGGGCTTGCATGTTTTTACTTGAGACGCATTTATGATGTCTGTGAGCCTTATATTTTTATTAATCTTGTCCTTATTCCTGTGTAGAAGAAAACTAAACTAAAAAAAAATAAAATAATCTAATGCATGAAAACAAACCATAGAAATAACCCCAGATTGTATTAATCCCATATTGTTACATAACCCTTAAAAATAATCTATTATATCAATCCTGTGCTATAAATGCACCACAGAAATAAACCTACATTACAATAATCCTGTGCTATAAAATGAACCATAGAAATAACCCCAGATTATTTTAATCCTGTGATATAGAATGAACCATAGAAATAATCCCATATTATATGAATCTCATGCTGTAAAATGAACCATGAAAACAACCTGAGATTATAGTAATCCTGTGCCACAAAATGAACTGTATAAATAACCTCATATTATATTTAATCTTATTATATTATTATATTTAATTTAATGATGTAAAAGGAACCGGAAATGTAACCCTAGATTATACTAACCCTGTGCTATAAAATACACCATATAAAAATTCCAGATTATTTTTTAATCCTGTGCTATAAAATGAACCATAGAAATAACCACAGATTATATCAATTCTGTGGTATAAAATGAACCATAGGGATAACCCCAGATTATATTAATCCTGTACTATAAAATGCTCCACATTAATCTGGTGAGGTTATATTAATCCTGTGCTATAAAATGAACCATAGAAATAATCCCATATAAAATTGATCCAATGCTATAAAATGAACCACAGAAATAACCCCAAATTATATTAATGCTGTGCTATAAAATAAACCTTAGACCCATGCTATAAAATGCTCTATTCACCACAGAATTAAACCCAGATTATGTTAATCACATGTTACAAAATTAACTGTACAAATAACCTCAGTTTATATTAATCTCATGCTTTAAAATGAACCATAGAAATAACCCCAGATTATCATTTGCTATAAAATGAACCGTAGAAATAATCTCAGATTATATTAATCTCGTGCTCTGAAATGTACCACAAAATGACCCCAGATTATATTAATTCTCCGCTATATATTGCACCATAGAAATAACACCAGGTTACATTAACTTTGTGCTATAAATCAAACTGAAGAAATAACCACAGTTTATACTAATCCTGTGCTGAACAATGCACCACAGAAATAATGCCAGTTTTTTGGAAATGTTTAGGAAATTATAATACTGTTTACATACTACATAAAAAGTTGACTTTCACAGTTTAAATAGTTTTCAAACTCTCAGAGACACCCAGATGCATACACACACACACACACACACACACACACACACACACACACACACACACACACAACGGGACTCACTGGGCACTCTGTTGATGGCTTTGAGCGGCCTGAGCACACGCACTGTTCTGATGGCGGAGAGGTTGATGTTCTGGAGATCAAGAGAGTATTCTACCATCCTGAGAAAGAGAGAGAGAGAGAGAGAGAGAGAGAGAGGAGAGAGAGAGAGAGAGAGAGAGAGAAAAGGAGAGTATAGAGAAAGGAGTAAAGAGAAAGAGAGAAAAAGTGAGAGGGCAAGAAAGAAGAAGAAGAGGGGAGGAAGAGAAAGAAAAAAGAAAAAGGAGAGAAAAAAGAGAGAGAGAGATAAAAAACATAAGCAAACAATGCTACAATTCGCTTTTACTGATTTATATTTATGGATACATTTAAGCAAATCTGTAAGATTGACAGTATGTGTTTATTTGTTTATTCGTGTTATATATATATTTATGCACAGCAGTGGATTTGTAATTGGTTCAGAATTGGCCTTGGACAGCAGCATCACTCCTCCAGCGCCTGCTTACTGCACTCATCCATTTTCTCCCCAGGTGAGATGCAGATACACTACAGAGAGGCTTCACATTAATCTCATACATAAAACAAAACACCTCACACCTGGAGAGAACACGACAGCTCAGAGCCAGGCCCAGAACACACTGCTCTCCATCATCACTACGGTCTGTGTGTGCACTGAGCTGCTGCTTTGGTCTCTGCTCAGAGCACAAAATGAGCTGTTATTACAATACAGCAATTTAATGTACGTTTATCTCCAGACTCCTGATAGCTTTTATTACTTACATCATCAATATACACTATATTGCCGAAAGTATTTACTCACCCATCCAAATCATTGAATTCAGGTGTTCTAATCACTTCAAAGGCCACAGGTGTATAAAACCAAGCACCTAGGCCTGCAGACTGCTTCTACAGACATTTGTGAAAGAATGGGTCGCTCTCAGGAGCTCAGTGAACTCCAGCGTGGTACCGTGATAGGTCCAGTCGTGAAATTTCCTCGCTACTAAATATTCCACAGTCCACTGTCAGTGCTATTATAACAAAGTGGAACTGATTGGGAATGACAGCAACTCAGCCACGAAGTGGTCGGCCACGTAAAATGACAGAGCGGGGTCAGCGGATGCTGAGGCGCATAGTGCGCTGAGGTCGCTAACTTTCTGCAGGGTCAATTGCTACAGACCTCCAAACTTCACGTGGCCTTCAGATTAGCTCAAGAACAGCGTAGAGAGCTTCATGGAATGGGTTTCCATGGCCGAGCAGCTGCATCCAAGCCTTACATCACCAAGCGCAATGTAAAGCGTCGAATGCAGTGGTGTAAAGCGCCGCCACTGGACTCTAGAGTAGTGGAGACGTGTTCTCTGGAGTGACGAATCACGCTTCTCCATCTGGCAATCCGATGGACGAGTCTGGGTTTGGTGGTTGCCAGGAGAACGGTACTTGTCTGACTGCATTGTGCCGAGTGTAAAGTTTGGTGGAGGAGGGATTACGGTGTGGGGCTGTTTTTCAGGAGTTGGGCTCGGCCCCTTAGTTCCAGTGAAAGGAACTCTTAGTGCTTCAGCAGACCAAGAGATTTTGGACAATTTCATGCCCCCAACTTTGTGGGAACAGTTTGGGGACGGCCCCTTCCTGTTCCAACATGACTGCGCACCAGTGCACAAAGCAAGGTCCATAAAGACATGGATGAGCGAGTTTGGTGTGGAAGAACAGGCATGTGATACAATATAATCTGCCTGTATTGTAAATGTTTTCTCAGAATTCGACACTGGATGCCGTTTAAAACATTCTATACAACCACTGAACATTCAGTGGAGTGGGAGCCCATTAGAAGATTGGTGGCCATTATTAACCTCTCTCTCCCTCTCTCTCTCTCTCTCTCTCTCTCTCTCCCTCCCTCCCTCCCATGTCCTTCATGAATATTTGAGAAGCTGTGGACAGTCATGGCTTCCTCACAGGGCTACTCTGAAGTTTGATGCTCTTTCCTCATTATCTTTCGCTCTCGTTTCGTCTCTCTCCTCCGTTCCCTTCTGATTTCTCTCTTCTACAGCCGTCTCCAAACACACACTGGCTCTGCTCTATCAATTACCGTCAACACACTCTGCTTCTCCATTGCTTCTTCTTCTTTTTTACTCATTGCTCTTCTCCTTTTCCTTCTTCCCTCCATTGTCTCTATTTCTTCTACTACTTCTTCACATTCTTCCAGCATTTCTTTTCCTCCTATTACTTTTCTTTTTTTCCTCTGTTTCATCACCAGGATTGATTACTTCATCATCTTCTCTCATTATTTCCATTCGCTTGCGACAGATTGCCCTCCCTCTACTTCACCAGCTCTAGACTTTCCTCTTCTCTCACTCTGTCCAAATCTCTTTTCCTTCGTTCAGGGGTCAGATTCGTGAAAGTGAAAGTTTACTTTGTTGGTTCACATTTCTGATCATATTTAAAAGATCTGCAATAAAATACTACAGATTTTGAAAACTTTTCAGCATTAATTCGGTGTTTGAGATGTGATTCAGAGTGGTTTGGTGTGAAATGGTTTGGATGTCTTTACAGTGGTGGTGATAGGAACCAGGGGTCGCCATGACTACAACACAAATATAGACGTTTCATTTACTATCCAAAACCACCAGTGAACCTACATGAGTCTTCTGAGCTTTATATGGAATGTTGATGATGGAAAATAGTGGAAAATCAGAAAATAAGTTATTTCTGGACTATTTTGCCTCACAACACCCTGCATGTATCCCTCCATCATATTTGGATTTATAAAAATATGTTGTGGGTTAAAATATTCTCAAAACTATCGCAAAACAATGTCTCAGACATCAGGCAGCGTATTCATATCCATTTCATGTAATAACTTTCTGAGCTTCAGACGTCTGGTTCCTATCACCACCACTATAAACAATTCTGACTGGGTTTCTCTAGACCAGGGGTCGGCAACACGCAGCTCTGGAGGTGCATGTGGCTCTTTTACTGCCCTGTTGTGGCTTCACAGCAGAATTAGATTTGTAGGTAAAAATAAAATAATCCTCCTTTACAGTAAAATAAAGCTCTGCTGGTCGTTCAACACAGTTTAACAATAAATGGTCTTAAACTCTGGAGTTAATGTAGAACTGCTAATTCACCCTTTAACCCTGAAGATCAGCGCAGACTGCTGGTCACCATAGGAACCTTGCCTAGGTAATAGCTAATGAAAAGACAAAGAGAAAGATTTAAGGTGAACATTGACAATTTGGAGACAAACAGACTTATATGCATATATAATCAATCTAGCTGGTTTTCTGATATGTTTAATCTGCAATGAGAAACTGTCAAACACTAAAAAAGTCACGAAGCTGAAGTCACCTTGAGGTGGAATGGGAAAATTCGAACGAGAAGCTAGCGAACGAGAAGCTGACTTCAGCACTGTAAAAGTTGAACGTTGAGACACATTTTAGAATAAACTATTGTACTTTTGGAATGGTTTCCTGCCGGAGATGCGAGAAAAGCAGCTATAGCTGAGCTAAAACTAAAAGCAGAGCAAAGTAAGTCTGCGTTTTTATTTATATTATATTTTTTAATCTATACTAGTACATCAGCACATACTGAGACAAATTTACAACCAAGATGGCAAAATGGACACAAACTATTGTGGCTCCCAAGGAGATTTGACTTGACTGAAGCATTTCACATCAAAACCACTCTGAATTATTGTGTTACTTTGAGAAAAGTTGACGTGTCTTCACAAAAAACATATGTTTACTCTATAGAACAATTCTAAAAAACTTTTCTGTCTAATAATAAAATAGTTTCATGCAGTTCTTAGACCATAAGAGCTGGCAAGGTAAGCCTTCAGCCAAGTGTATCTAAACTATTGACTGGCACACATAAGCACTTAGCAATGGAAACAGAGTCATTTCTCAGAAGATAGGTCGGCTGGCTTTGGATGCTCCAAAAATATCTGTAGTGATTTTTCCAGCGATGCAGAAATGTCATGCGGCCAATTGAAATGGCAAATAAAATGAGACGACCCCGAGGAACCGGCTCAGCTTCTCTCACCTGCCCATCCACTCTCACTCAGAAACACTTTACACATACATTTTACAAGGAAAAGGTGCCACAGAGACTGTAATGCACATATGAGATCTATATTATGGAGACGGTGAAGATGGTATAGTACTCTCAACCCCAACATTGCACCAGCATGCAGCTTCACTACAAACCCTCCTGAGATCTTAAGACTTTTTCACAGTGTCTAACAGGTTCAGCAGCCATTTAAACATGAAAAACGTATTTGGCTTCTAAATCTGTCTTTGAAGCCAGGCAGGAGCCAGAAGGTCATGATGAGGTCATTCATACGCAGTGTGGAGGACAAATAAAAGATCTCACTCAGTAACAAAGATGGTGAATGACAAATTATCTTTACACCATAACATTTCGGAGCTTCATCACTCCAGCTCATCCTAAAGTTGATCAATGGAGATTCATCTTCCTGACTAAAGGTGTTCAGTGGAGCTCCATCACTCCACATCATCTGAAAGGTGTTCAGTGGAGCTTCAGCACTCCAACTCATCTCAAAGGTGTTCAATGGAGCTCCATCACTCCAACTCATCTCAAAGGTGTTCAGTGGAGCTCCATAACTCCACATCATCTCAGAGGTGTTCAATGGAGCTCCAGCACTCCAACTCATCTCAAAGACATTCACTGGAGCTCCAGCACTCCAACTCATCTCAAAGGTGTTCAATGGAGCTCTAGCACTCCAACTCATCTCAAAGGTGTTCAGTGGAGCTCCATCACTCCAACTCATCTCAGGTGTTCATTGGAGCTCCAGCACTCCAACTCATCTCAAAGACATTCAATGGAGCTCCATCACTCCAACTCATCTCAAAGGTGTTCAGTGGAGCTCCATCACTCCAACTCATCTCAGGTGTTCATTGGAGCTCTAGCACTCCAACTCATCTCAAAGACATTCAATGGAGCTCCATCACTCCATCTCATCTCAAAGACATTTAATGGAGCTCCATCACTTCAACTCATCTCAAAGGCGTTCAATGAAGCTCCAGCACTCCAACTTATCTCAAAGACATTTAATGGAGCTCCATCACTTCAACTCATCTCAAAGGTGTTCAATTGAGCTCCATCACTCCAACTCATCTCAAAGACATTTAATGGAGCTCCATCACTCCAACTCATCTCAAAGACAAGTTTAGACAAGTGAGCTACATCAGTCCAATTCAGACTAAAGGTGTTCAGTGGAGCTCCAGCACTCCAACTCATCCTAAAGATGGTCAAGTGTGTTTCATCACTCCAGCATATCCCAAAGTTGTTCAGTGGAGCTTCATCACTCCAACCCATCATTCTACTGCCAGTGTTTTTCTGTGGAGGTCACATGATGCACTCAAACAGTATTTTCAGCAACTGGTGTGCTTTGAAAAGCTCAATTCTTTAATTGAAGGGGCATCTGGATGCATTTGGACGTGTCCTGCACTTGAATGATGCACATGCACCATCGCAATTTCACAGCCTCTTCAGCAGACTAACCAGCTGGGCTGAGCTTAAGAAGAAGCAGCATATAAAGGATTCACAGTGAGAAGAGAAGGAGTGGAACTGGGAGGGATGCACTTGATGTTCCAAAGTGAGTGAAAATGAAAAAGAGACAGACTGAGAGAGAGAGAGAGAGAGAGAGAGAGGCTCTGTTCTAACTCCAAACTCCACGCAGCTGTTTCAGTGCACATCAATCAGCGAGTGTGTTTGGCACAGTAATTAGCGACCTGCCGGCGGGCAGACTTTCTCTAATTGTTCTCTCCTTTATTTGCATCCTCTTTTCTCTGCTCTCCCTTCATCTCCTTCACTTTAATGTAGTAGAGCTGTCTATGTGTAAGAAAGGTTGAGAGGGCACACATACAGAGGTACGCATGAAGTCATTCGCTGCTGAGGAGAGAAGAGCAAATCACAAGAGAACATAAAAAACGAGAGAAGATAATGGAGGAAAAGAGAAGAGAAGAGAAGAGAAGAGAAGAGAAAAGTGAGGAGGAAAAGAGAGGAGGCGTGAGGAGAAGACAAAAAAGGGCAGAAAAAGAGATGAAAAAGAAGGAAAGGAGAAGAGAAAAAATATGAGAGAAGACAAAGGAAGAGAAGAGAAAGGAGGATAAAAGAAAAGAACAGGAGAAAAAACAGAAGAGAAAAGAGAAGAAGATAAGAGAGGAGAAAGGAAGAGATGAGAAGAGGAAGAAGAAGAGAAGAGAATAGAAGAGAAGAGAAGAGAAGAGAAGAGAAGAGAAGAGAGAAAAAATATGACAAAAGAGAAAAGAGGATAAGAGAAAAGAAGAGGAGAAAACTAAAGAGAAGAGAAGAGAGGAGAAAACTGAAGAGAAGAGAAGAGCAAAGTGAGGAGGAAAAGAGAGGAGGCGTGAGGAGAAGACAAAAAAGGACAGAAAAAGAGATGAAAAAGAAGGAAAGGAGAAGAGAAAAAATATGAGAGAAGACAAAGGAAGAGAAGAGAAAGGAGGATAAGAGAAAAGAACAGGAGAAAAAACAGAAGAGAAAAGAGAAGATAAGAGAGGAGAAAGGAAGAGATGAGAAGAGGAAGAAGAAGAGAAGAGAAGAGAAGAGAGAAGAAATGTGACAAAAGAGAAAAGAGGATAAGAGAAAAGAAGAGGAGAAAACTAAAGAGAAGAGAGGAGAAAACTGAAGAGAAGAGAAGAGAAGAGAAGAGAAGAGAAGAGAAGAGAAGAGAAGAGAAGAGAGGAAAATATGAGAGAAGAGAAAGGGAGATACAAGAAAAGAAAAGGAGAAAACTGAAGAGAAGAGAAGAAGAGAGGAGAAGAGAAGAGAAATATGAGAGAAGAGAAAGGGGGATACGTGAAAAGAAGAAGAGAAACCTGAAGAGAAGAGAAGAGAGAGTTTATTGGAACAGAGCCCTGTCTGTTTTTTGGAACACAGCCCTGTGTGTAAAACAATAGATAGTAGTGCTGGCTCTGGATGCTAATGGACTCCTGCCAGGGCTCCTACTGCACAAAGCAGCAGGCTTATCGTCAGCCGCTCACGCAAACATCCAGTCCCAACACAGGCGGGGTGTGAGTGTGTGTGTGTGTGTGTGATATCGGTGCATGAACACTGCACTCTCTCCACTCACGTCCATTCGTCTCCACTCACTTTATGTTTTTGGACTGCAAAGTCTTATTCTACACCTTTCTGGTTTTGGCGTTTGAAAAACTGCAGTCAATTATGAGGAAAATGTTCTGTAACAATCTAGTGCCCCACATCACAGACCTAATTCTTGTACTCACATTACAGTTAGTGACCTGATAAGACCTTTGGGAAACAATTTACTTGAAGGCTACCTACATAAGGATGTCATAACATGTAAGATACCATAAGCTGAAGTAAATGACATTGTATTGACTTGAGGGTTTTGTATTTTAACTCATGTAGAACTACATAAAACTACATAACTTCTAAACTAGACCTTCTGAGCTCCGTTACTTACAAATGATGCTTCATAATAATGTTATAAATGGAACAAATATCCTTCGCTTTAGTTTAAGGTCCCTTATGTCAACGCAATGTCATTTACTTCATAGAACATCTTATGTCATCTTACAGTTACTAGCATAAGGTTACAAGCAAACTCAGGAAATTAAATTAAAACTAAACTTAGGAAACTAAAATGAGTAACTTTTTAAGGAACTCAAGAAACTTTTCAGGAACTTTTTCTAGAATTATTAACTTTTTAAGGAATGCAGGAACATATTCAAGAATTAGACACGTAGGGACATTTTCAGGAACTCAAGGAATTTTTCAGGAACCAGGACCTTTTTCAGAAATTCAGGAACTTTTTCAGGGACTTGGGAACTTTTTTAAGATTCCTGGAACTTTTTTAAAAAACGTTGTTAGGTCATTTCCACCAGAGAATGAGTGTTTTAAACTGTCTGGTTCTCCTTTAGGAACTGTGTTTCTCTTTTAGGGACTGTATGGTTCTCATGTAGGAACTGCGTAAAACCGCCTGGTTCTCCTTTAGGAACTGTGTTTCTCTTTTAGGGACTGCGTGGTTCACTTTTAGGCTCTATTTCTGGAACTGTGTGGTTGTCCTACTGATTTGTGTGGTTCTTTGGGGACCGTTTGGTTCCCCTTTTGGGAACAGTGAGGGTTTCCTTCAGAAACTATGTGGTTCTCCTTCACGAATGGTGTGGTTCTCCTTAAGAAACTCAGTTTTCTTTCAGGAACTCTGTGGTTTTTCTTTAAAAACTGTGTGGTTCTTCTAAAGGAACTGTATAGCTCTCTTTCAGGAACTGTCTAGTTCTCCTTTAAGAACTGTTTGGTACTCCTTTAGGAATTGTGTCGTTCTCCATCAGAAATTGTGAGGCAATCCTTCAGGAACAGTGTTATCACCCTTCAGGAAATGTGCAATTTTTCAGACCTCCCGAAGGTTCTGTACTTCTTTAGTTCCTCAAAGGTTTCTGGAACCTTGATGGAACGCTCTAATTTCTTTTGCTTTCTTTTTTGATGTTTTTCACGGTGCATTCATCCATTCCTGTTCCCGCAAAAATGGTAATGCAGTCTGAATTGCGAGAGAGAGAGAAGCAGCAGGACGGAGCTGTCTCTGCCCCAGGAGGAAAGACACTGAACTTATGGCTCCCTGTCAGAACCCATCAGCCCACACAGTCCCAGCCACCCCCAGCATGTCTAAATGAGACTAATCATTCATTTAATCAGTGCTGCAGGGATGGAAGGAGGAAGGAGCATGAAAGAGGGAGCAGAATGCAATGGAGGTTGTGTCTGATGCCCATAATAAAGGTATACAACAAGTACAATGTAGCAAAAAAGAAAAACAGAAGTTACCAACTGTACAAGTCCCCCTGCTTTCTGATATGATAAAGTCCTGGTGGAGGTTTCATGCTGGGGGTCCTTCTGCTATCTGGACAAGCTTGTCCATTTTGGAGCCACCTACATGTGCCATACAGCCTCCTGCCTCATCTGGGTGCCCCCGAGATGTTATTAATTAATCTATCACTACATCCTTATGGATCTCCTGTCATCATTTGTAATGCGTTTTCATGTAATCCTTTCATGAATTTCTAACCAGAAATTTCCAGAAGCTGTAAACTTGCCTTCATATTGAACCTCTTCTGCACCATCGTTATGTACCATCCCACCATGTCCTACATCTACCATCAGCCTCTTTGGGAGCTTTTCCTTTAGAGTCTTGGTTCCTCTCAATGGTTCTTCCTCATGCTCTTAGAGAGTTTCTAATTTTGAAAGTGTTTTAGTTTCTCTCAGTGATTCCCCTTCAATTTTTTAAAAAGCTTTTTTCCTTTTGCGTTTTAGTTCCTTTCAGGGTTTCTTCCTTAAACTCTTGGGAATTTTCCCCCTTCGGCTATTGGTTCTTACCAGAGTTTTGGTTTTTCTCAGTGGTTCTTCCTCACGCTGTTAGGGAGTTTTTCCTTTTGAGTCTTGGTTTCTCAAAGTAGTTCTTCCTCACGTTCTTAGGGAGTTTTTCCTTGTCTTGGTTCCTCAAACTGTTTCTTCCTCACACTGCTAGGGAGTTTTTCCTTGTCTTGGTTCCTCAAAGTGGTTCTTCCTCACGCTGTTAGGGAGTTTTTCCTTGTCTTGGTTCCTCAAACTGTTTCTTCCTCACACTGCTAGGGAGTTTTTCCTTGTCTTGGTTCCTCAAAGTGGTTTTTCCTCACGCTGTTAGGGAGTTTTTCCTTGTCTTGGTTCCTCAAAGTGGTTCTTCCTCATGCTGTTAGGGAGTTTTTCCTTGTCTTGGTTCCTCAAAGTGGTTCTTCCTCACACTGCTAGGGAGTTTTTTCCTTGTCTTCGTTCCTCATCGTGGTTCTTCCTCACACTGCTAGGGAGTTTTTTCCTTGTCTTGGTTCCTCAACGTGGTTCTTCCTTATGCTATTAGGGAGTTTTTCATTTTGAGTCTTGGTTCCTCAAAGTGTTTTTTCCTTGTGCTCTTAGGGTGTTTTCCTTTTGAGTTTGGTTCCACTCAATGGTTCTTCCTCATGTTCTTAGAGTTTCTCATTTTGGCTTTTCTTAGTAATTCCTCTTCAAAGTTCTTCCTTTTGAGTCTTAGTTCCACTCAGTGTTTTTTTCTCATGCTCTTAGGAACTTTTCTCCTTTGAGTCTTGGTTCTTCTCAGTGTTTCTCTCTGTGATTCTACATCAAGCTGTTAGAGCTTTTCCATACATTTTACCCTCTGAGATGGACAAGATGCTTTGAGACAGCATCTTTTGAAGAAAGTGTTGTACAAATAATTTCCAATTGAATTGAATAACACTGTACACCAGCGTGGGAGAATCACAAGGACACACAGCACAGAGTTGACTATGTTGATGAGTCAGTGGCTACGTCAGTCCTGCAGTTATCATATCTGAGTGGAGCTCAAGGTTGGCCTCACTCTTTCTCTATCTGTGGACAAGAGTAGCAACTGTTACTCTAATGGCTTTCTTTACCACCAGTCAAACAGGAGCACACAGGAAAGGCCTTGCTCTAAATTGATCTTGACAAATAGTGGATCTCTGCCTGGCTGGCTGATTGATTTGGAGAGGAACCGTTCAGCTCTTTGGGGTCAGGCCCTTTCTCTAGCACAGACAGACACTTGGTGGGCCAGTAAATGCCTGAATTGGAAAAACAGGCAACATCGAGAATTTAGAATGATACAAAGGAAAATCAAGCATTGAACACTTGTGGCATTAACTCTTTAAGACCTAAGGCTAAAAGTGGGGTATTTTTATGACTGTAACTTCATGTTATTTCAGGTTATCATCAAGTTATTCAGCATGAACTCAACTTTTCTGTTATCATGGCTCCTGGAACCATGGGGGCAAGTGGGCATTAGAGTCTTCACTTTTTAAAGAATTGAGGTGATGCGCCACCACTTTTTGATGCTTTTATATATCAGTTATGGGGCGAGGCAGGACATTTTATTAACAGTTTAGTGAGACAACTGCTGTAGTTCACTACTCTGATAAACACAGTTTATTTTACCTTTACAAAAAATCAATTTCCATATTTCACACTGCTACTTATTCAGGACCGGCTCCCATCCCTTTGACCTATAAACCTGAAACACACTTACTTTTGAAAAAAACACTAGTAAAATCTGACAAAAATGAAAAATAATTTGCAATATGATTTTCTTTTTGGGATGTTCTGGATACTGAGCATATCTACACAGCATGAGGGGGGATCCCATACACTTACAGTTTTACTAACAAGCCAGTGGCTCTTCTCATTAAAGGGCAGGGCGTCCCCTATAAACAGGTGCTACAGCATTATGAGCACTCAGATTCATTTTTAAAGGAGATCTCCTCCTCCTTTAAATCCTTTATAACGCAAAGACTTTGGTGAATTATATTATAAACACTTTATAATGCAAACCCAGTGAACCCGCAAAGTCAAAACAAAGTTGGTTTTACTTAGTGAGTCAGTGATCTAGTCATCTATTATCAGTCAGATAAATATGTGATTTGTCAGTAAGTTCCACTTTGTTGCCTGGTATTAATAATAATAATAATAATAATAATAATAATAATAATAATAATCTCAGGTTACATTAATTCCGTGCTATAAAACAAAAATAAACTCAGCTCATATTATTCATATGCTATCAAACAAAACATAGAAAAAACACATATATTACTTTACCCCGGGTTATATTAATCCTGTGCTTTACAAAGACCTATAGGAATAAAACCAGTTTATATGAATCATGTGTGAATTGCTATGCTATTTCATTCCAGCATATTCTGTGGAGTTTTTGTAGGTTTTCTTGAATATGGAGACACTCGAAGAAGCCTTCTCTATTCTGTAATGCCTGTGGCCCAAATCAAGCTGACATATATATTGCCCCACCTCAAGTATATGAAAAGTTTCAGGTTCTTATCCCATTTCATAAACATATAGATGTGCTGCGATAAAGTAATTTATGAAGTAAAGTGAACTCCCCAAGTGAGCCTAGCATTTCTGCATTTTTCATATTTGCAGAGTTTAACAAAAAAGATAAAACATAATATGTGCATAACTATTGCACAGGACGCAATGTCTGTTATATATATTTTTTCCAATATTTTAAATTCAGCAAATAAATGTGTGTTAAAATGAGCAGATACACTGATCAGGCATAACATTATGACCACCTCCTCGTTTCTACGCTCATTGTCCGTTTGATCAGCTCCACTTACTATATAGGTGCACTTTGTAGTTCTACAGTTACAGACTGTAGTCCATCTGTTCTTCAGTGGTCAGGACCCCCATGGACCCTCACAGAGCAGGTACTATTTGGGTGGTGGATCATTCTCAGCACTGCGGTAACACTGATGTGGTGGTGGTGTGTTAGTGTGTGTTGTGCTGGTACGAGCAGATCAGACACAGCAGTGCTGCTGAAGTTTTTAAGGTGGTCATAATGTTATGCCTGATCAGTGTATGTGTTCTCTGTGGAGGGTGTGTTAACTTATTTCACACCCTAACCCCTGGTCAAATGACATTTGACTGTATGTTGGTGTGGATAAAGGATAACTCGGTCCTTACCCTGCCATGACGATGAAAAAGTCCAGTCTGTTCCATGTATCGCCAAGGTAACAGCGACGGCCAAAGATCCCCAGAGCCACCATCTTCACCACCATCTCCAGTGCAAAGAAGATATAAATGAAAGCATCGAACGCCTGGGAAAGAGAAGAGGGGGGGAGGGAGAAAGATTTCAAATAGAGCAGTGGTTCACAACATGGTCCTCAGGGCTCCCCAAGTGGTCCACATAAAGAACACTACCTGCCTAAATCACTGTCTGTTGTCGTTGCTGCTGAATAGCAGGCGGTACAGAAGCATAAATCCAGAACCATGAGTTCCTGGGGGGGCTGCAGAGGGGCATTAAGGAAGCTGCAGAAAAGTCCCAGAAGTTATATCAAGATTTAATCTGAAGTCATTTTCTCGAATCTGCTTGAACCATATCTAAAAACGTGGTACTTGTTTAAAAGTGGTAGATGTTATTAAATGCTATTAAAATGAAGTACATGCCAACCAATCACAATTCATGGCCATGCCTTATAGTAGATAGCTAGCAAAATGGACGGGGTGCTGATTAGACATGGTCCTTATCCGTTCAGAGAAAGTAATGACCGGAGTGAGGGTCGAAGGGCAGCACAGTGGAACTTGCTATCCACAAAGGGGACATTTGACTAAAAAAGACATGGGGCCTAGTCTTTAAGACCTAAGGTCACTAGTCACAGTATTTATAGCAATTATTTAGCAGTGCTTGGATGACTGCCCATATTCCTATTTGGGGTGAATATAACTTTACCTTTGTAATCCAGTATCTCACACAGATTTGAAGTCTGACTACTGCCAGAAAACAAAAGCTTTAAAAGGTACTGTGAAGTCATTGTTTATTAATCTTTCGAATCATTCTATTAGTTTTAAATTCAACTTGAAATCAAAACAGACCTTTCTTAACCTTATTAAGCATATTAAGCACCATTCATCATGTTACACTATTTAAACCTCTAAAACATCTTTTGATATTTGATTATTAAAAGAAAACGCTCAGGTAGCTCAGAGACCCTCCTTTATACATGTCCTCTGCTCATTAACAGTCCTTTCAGACAGCTTTAAAACAGGAGTCGCCCTTATAAACATGTCTATATAGCATCTGAAAGCTTTATCTACACGCGCATGATGCTGTGGCCTTTGGCTCAGAGCTGTCCAGCACATTGTTTCCTGAAGGCTCAATCTATGAAAGACTGATGAGAGCTGAATTATCTCTTTATCAGTCCAGACGGCACGTTGGGTTGGAAAGTGTGCATTTGATAAACGATTGAAAAACAGCACTGTCATGGGAGCACGCTGGGTCAATAGTCCATTTGCAATCATTCTGACAACTGACCACTACTGACCACTACTGATAACAGACATGTTTGGCATTTGAAGTTTGCTTCTTTAGTTTTGCTCTGGAGCTTTGAGGCTAATGTAGCAAGTAATCAATATTTATGATGGACTGGAAGTAATGGAAGTCTCAAACTATGTCAGGTTGTTGAGTGATCTAGCTCCAGTGCAGAACTGAAGACACCAAACATCGACTATATTTGGCTTGAAAAGTATTTTTCCACATAATCAAATGGATAAAATGTAAAAATAGTCATTCAGAGTGGTTTAATGTGAAATGTTTCATTTTAGAGTCAGTGAGTGTGTTTACAACCACTTAAAAATCCAATGACCGCAGAAAATCAGATTTTGTTGGTAACCTGATCAATGTGTTTACATGCATCTGTGTAAAAAGATAATGTGAAAACTCCAGGTCTACATGAGTCAGACAGTAATCAGATTTTTCCTTTACAACCAGCCAATAAACTCAAACAATAAAACCTGATGTAAATGTAATGTAAAGCTTTGCGCCACTTTGTCTGAAACTATGAACATACATCATCTGGAAGATGAAAAATATTTAAATCATTCATTTCGTCATGCATATATTCGGTGTCAGCGTCACTCCAAAAGTGTTTTGCTGCTTTGCAATGATGCTGCTCACTTATTTCCAGTACCGCTGTCTGTTTTTGCACATGTGCAGACTGAGAAATCCAAAAGAAATCAGAGTAAGAGTTCACATGCACTGAGAAATCTGATTACTGAGCTAAAATCCAACTCTTTTTATCAGATTTCGTTATCAGATTTCTAGACCTTACTCCGTTTTAAGAAATCAGTGTACTGTTTACATGACCATAATCGGACAACAGCAGAAAACTGATTGTGATTGGATTATTGAGTGCATTTAAACACACTCAGTATAGTTCACTGTGATGGTGATAGGAACCAGACGTCTGAAGCTCCTTCACTGAGAGTTATTACATGAAATGGTTATGAATTTGCTGCTTGATATCTGAGACATTGTTTTACGGTAGTTTTGACATTAGCCTTTTGGCTAAATGCATTCATAGTGGAGAGCTGCATGCAGGGTGTTGTGAAGCAAAATAGTCCCCGAATAAAATACATTTCTTTCAGATTTATCACTATATTTTCATCAGAACTCAGAACGTACTGATAAATAGTGTTAAATAAAGAAATCTGAGTCTGTAAGTTTCTCTGTAATGAAGCATTTCACATCAAACCGCTCTGAACGACTGTTTGGATCTGTGATTGAATTACGCTGAAAATTTGAAGAATTCCTCTTTTCACCCAATGACTGCTTTAAGACAGTGACTGCAGTTTGAGTGACTGGTTCCACTCAGGCCACCATCACACTTGATCGCATGCTTTGTTCTGTGCGTTGTTGCGCAGCCGAGGCGTTTCAGCTCTTTATTGTGTTATTCTTCCTGTGGAGATAATTACAAACATGCGAGGAGTGTATTGTTGGTACAGAAACACACACACACACCCACTCACACACACACTGCCATCATCTTACTAACAGCTCCATTCTCAGCTACTATTGAGCATGAGCGGTTGCCAAGTAAACAGAGGGCAGCATTTATTTTGCTCAGTCTTAATGTGCGAGGTAGACAGAACAAAGGCCAATCAAGGCCAATCAACACACCAGAGATGCAGACTCGAGTCACACACAAGTTGTATGTTGACTGCCTCACTCCTTAACCCAGATTCATCTGCAACTGACTTGCGCCTCAACATGGACACGTCATTAATTTACTCATGCCATGACTTGGGCTCACCCATACTGATGCATGCCTTGACTTAGACTCACGCTTACTGACTTGCATCTCAATTTAGACTCACTTACACTGAATCGCAACTTGATTCACACTCACCCTTACTGACTCACACTTTGACATGGACTCACCCTTACTGACTTACGTCTTGACTTAGACTCACCCTTACACACTCACACCTTGATTTGGACTCAGCCTTACTGACTCATACCTTGATTCAGACTCGCCCTTTGTGACTCACGCCTTGACTCAGACTCAACCTTACTGACTTGCGTCTCAATTCAGATTCACTTATACTGACTCACAACTTGATTTAAAACACTTAAAACACTTGATTTAAAACACTGCATTCCAGCATAAAAACCTTATCCCATCTGTGAAACATGGTGGTGGTAGTATCATGCTTTGGGCCTGTTTTGCTGTATCTGGGCCAGGATTTTGTGCCATCATTGATGGAACAATGAACTCTGAATTATACCAGCAAATTCTAAAGGAAAATGTCAGGACATCTGACCATGAGCTGAAACTTAAGAGAACATGGGTCATGAAGCAAGACAACGACCCTAACAAATAATGTTTTGGAATGGCCAAGTCAAAGTCCTGGCCTTAATCCTATAAAAAAGTAGTGGAAGGACCTGAAGCAGCAGCTCATGGGAGGAAACCCACCAACATAACAGAGCTGAAGCTGTTTTGTAAGGAGGGGCTAAAACTCCACCAAGATGATGTGCAGGACTAATCAACAGTTACCAGAAACGTTTAGTTGCAGTTATTGCTGCACAAGGGGGTCACACCAGACACTGAAAGCAAAGGTTCACATACTTTTGCCACTGACAGATCTGTAATATTAGATCACTTTCCTCAATAAATAGACCAAGTCTAACATTTTTGTCTCATTTGTTTAATGTGGTTCTCTTTATCTACTATTAGGACTTTATTATTAGGAAGTTTTAGGTCAAATTTATGCAGAAATATAAAAATTCTAAAGGGTTCACAAACTTTCAAGCACCACTGTAGATAGATAGATAGATAGATAGAGAGAGAGAGAGAGAGAGAGAGAGAGAGAGAGAGATGCTGCCATCCCACTCAGTTTCTCTCCATTAGCATTCAATTCGTGAATCAAAGGTGTGGAGAAAAAAGGGGGGATATGCAGAAACATCACAGAGACTCTGAGCTGATTCATGTCTGTCTCTGAGCCTCAGACTGATACTATATTTAACCTCCAACATGTTCGCTCACTCAAACGAGCTGCGGCCGATCAGGAACTCGCAGCTTTCTCAATGACAGCTGAATGTCACTGAGGCTCCGACAGCAGCCGCACTGAACAGCAACAGGCTTCGCTTTCATGACTCACAAGAAAGTCTGCAAGAATTAAGCAGCAAAGATGATATTATTGTGGATTTTTGCTGACATTTAATGGGAAAAATAGCTCTATAATGCTCTATAGCAATTCATATGATTCACACAGTCATTCTGACAGATTGTAATGCACTACAGGAAGCATAGGGGGCGAACTATCTCACTGCACTTTAAACGATGGTGATGGAAAAGGGAGAGGAGTTGAGGAATATTTAGTCGAGCACTTTATCAGTGATTGATTCTATAACAGTAGTGGCTACACTGAAAAAGAAAAAAAGGAAGAAAGTGAGGCGTCAAGGCTGCCGCACCGTCGCTGTGGTGTGTGTGAGAAGGTCACACAGCCTGAGGAGGAAAAGCTCAGCGATGCAGGATGAGTCACACTAAAGCCTGAGGAGTTCAACTCAAACCCTGTATTACTCCTGACCAGGCCGCTCCCTCACAGCCTCCCGTATAAACACCAGAGCAGACGCACTCATTAGCAATTACTCACACTCTTCTCACACCACCAACAAAACATGACTTAAAATTTAATACAATGTTTGTGTTTTGGGGATTCGCTGATGCATTAAATCCTTCTTTTCTGATTTTATTAGATCTTAGTGCGGCTTTTGATACCACTGAAAACAAGATTTTAGTCCAGCGTCTCGAATGCTGGGTCGGCCTCTCGGGCACAGTTTAAGAATTGTTTAAATCTTACTTGGATATTATCCAGTTCATGATTTCACTGGGAAATCATTCATCAAAAAAGATTTCGCATTTCTTCTGGAGTCCCTCAAGGTTCAGTTTTAGGGCCTTTGCTTTTCTCTTTGTACATGCTACCTCTAGGTGATGTCATTAGGAAACATAATATAAATTTTCATAGCTATGCTGACGACACCCAGTTATACATTTCCATTCCTTCTGATGATCAAGACTCTGTAGACAGACTGACCAGCTGTGTGTCAGACATTTCTGAGTGGATGTCGCAAATTTTTTTACAACTAAATAATGAAAAAAAAATGAAATACTGATCCTTGGTGATAAAACTCAAAGTAAGCAGCTTTATGAGAAATTTCGTTCTTTAGCTTCATATACCAAACCTGGAGTAGGAAACCTGGGTGTGATCTTACTCAGAGCAGGCTCTGTTCCCTGTTGTGGGACTAATAAGGGTCACTTGATAATAATTAATAATCTTAATAATATGTTACCAGTAGCTACATAGTTATTGCTTGCATTGTTAATGTGTAATTACACAGTTACTAATGACACATAACATAAAGTGGGACCACAAATTATGTAAATTTGATTGTTAGCTAAACCATCACTATGCTTTGTAAAGGCTTGCGGATCCTTAGTTGTAAAGCACTCTCTGATAGTCTTGTGTGAATGAGACTTCAACTAATCTCTCCTGAGGTTCTGAGGACAGCAGCCGTGGACCCGCTGACCTTTGGAATTACAGCCAGAACAAAGCGTAGAACTGTTTGTTTTCTGTCGAGGCAAAAGGCAGAGAGCTGAAAAACACAATACTTCAACCCTAGAGTTATTACTGTCAGCTTTAGTGCCTCTCGGATATTTTTACAGGATAATTCAGCTGTAATTAAACAGGAAGAACTTAAGTATAGTCAGTTTGACTAGCCAAGATATGCTTTGTGATATCAAGCTTAAATATTATAATTTTTATAGACAACAATATGCACTGATGTGCAGGCTTGGGCACAGGGGCTTAAGCCCCTACCCCTTTTAGCACATAAGGCCCTTTTAATGAGCTCTAAATGCTTAACATGCTTCTGTGCAAAATCTGTTTAAAACTTTGGTTGCATCTGTAATTTTATAAAAAGGCTTTAACACAGCAACCCAATGGCACAGCGCCATTGCTTTTTAGTTTATTTATTTATTTTTGTTTATTTATTTATTTATTTTGCCTGCTGCTTTCAGTTTACATCATACGACAGTGCTAGCAGGTTTGTCCTTACTGACACTCTGTATTGTTAGCTTCACAGTGATAGACACTACAAGGTAAGTTGCTCTTATTTGTTATGTATGTATATTGAGTATATGTAAAAAATGAAATGTCTACATTATGGAAGCATTATAGGTACTAATTTCAAAATGATGAACTTTAAGAATCTAGGTTGATCAAAAACTGCCAAAGCTTCATGACATTTTAGTTATTTGTGTACATAAGTTTGGCCGAAGCTTTCTGGTTACACTTTATTTGGATAGTAATTCAGCTAAATATCTACTAAACTGACCAGAATTTTCTTTAACTCTAAACCTGCTCTAATCCTAACCCTAACCTTAACCTCAACCCAAAACCTTAACCTCAACCCAAAACCCTTGGTCCTAGCCCTAACCCTGGTCCAAATCCTAACCCTAACCCCACCACTGTTTAGAATCAACTAATTTTCAACAGACAGGGATGCTGTGGAGTCTTTTTGGGGCTCCCTCTCCAGGCCTGTCCTCCCCCCTTTTTTGTCTTTTTGTTTTTTTCTGCCCTACCACCTCCTTGGATCAACCCGCTAATGAAGAGCTCCGCTGCCTCCTGCCAAAATTCATGACTTCCACTGACAAATGCAGGACAAAGGAGGCGTCAACATAACCTGATCTCACTCAGTGTAAAAAGCCACATATGCATCTCATTGGTTGCACCTTCTCAGGGCAGCAGCAGGTCCAAGGCCTAGAGCAGGCTGAGGCAGCAGTCTATGAGCCTCAGTCCACTAAAGCATAGTCGCCTCTTCAATAAGATCTGATGGTCACTGCTATGGAAAGTGGCTCTGGTGTGATGTTTAGCCCTACTGCACTGGGAAGCAGGCTGAGGGGAGAGGGGGGATGAAGGATGAAGGGAGCAGGGAGGATGGGGGCTGGTTGGTGGGGGGCCCTTGGCACCCTGGCTCTCCCTTTCTTCTGTATAGCAAAGAAATTTATCTAGTTATTACTGACACAGATTACTACAGTAGACTATTGCATTTGGGTACAAAGATGCGAAATTTGCATATGGGTTTATACGTGTATAAGTGTATACATATATATTTTATTTGATTTGTTTGGTATACTGCCTGTCTGTCATTTTTTTTGTTTGTTTTATGTTTGGCTTGTCTTGCTTTTTCACTTTATTTGTTTGTTTTATGTACTGTCTGTCTGTTGTCATGATTTTTTTCTGGCTTGTCCTGCTATCCTACTGTCCTACTATCTGTTTGTTGTCATAAAATAAAAAAAAGATAGTTTGCTCATGATTTGAACATCTGTAGATAATCTACAGGGGACTATAGTGGACCATCCAAATAAAGTGAGATTGGCTCTCCTGCTATAATGCATAGGTTGTTTGGAGTATCATAGTCACGAAGCAACATTGCTGTAATTTGGCTACTGCTGACAGTGTTTGGATATTTGGGCAAATTTCTACCTGCATTAGTCACAAACCCATTAACCACTGTGGTTACACAAAGCTAAAGTTGGCTTCCTATTCACTGGATTCTTCCTCTGCCAGAATAAATGGTTACAAATGTTTAAAAAAAGAAAAAATGGGGTTCTTTTTTTTTTGTTTTGGATTTTTCCCCAATTTTCTCCCCAATTTAGTCATATCCAATTCCACCCACTAGCTAGGACTCCCCAATCACATGATACCACCAGTGCTAGGAGGGTGAAGGCTAACAGAGGCTTCCTCTGAGACCTGTGAAGCACCAGCGCATCTTTTCGAACTGCTGCTAATGCAACATCATTGGACAGATGAACGCACTCGGAGGAAAGTGCCAACCGGGAAAGCGCCAACCAGGGTTCTATGGGCTATGGGGTTCTTTACATTGGTTACCATCACTTTTGTGGTCTGGAATGCATACACAGTCCTGATCAAGCAGAGAAGTGAAGGTTTTACAGCTTTTTTTTTGTAAGCAACACCTTGGCGGTTCAACTACATTGGGGTAAAGCTGGAAATTATGTAAATTTGATTTTCCACCACACCATCATTTTAAAAATGAGATGTAAAGCCATGCTGGGCAACACAGCCTTCAACAACATTAGCATGTAGATATACTGTACAAATCTATCTAGCACCCATCTTGGTGTAGCACTCTGATATCTGCACATTGCTTATATATGAGATGCTGTGAAGATCTGCTTAATTGAATGAATTCAAATGGGGTATGAATGTATATCGGAGTATTGCAGAGACGAGAGTGTTACATATGATGGAGCATACTAGAGCAAATTTTAGCATGATGGCAATAATTCAGTAGTGTTTTACAGACAGTGTGATTATACATGTTTTTATCCAAGATCTTTGGACAAAAAGGACCTGGATAAACAGCCTGTGCTGTCAGGACACTCCCTCACACTCTCACCCCCACTTAATGAGCCCACCCCAGCGATTCGGACAGTTGGGCTACTGTGAGAATCCTGCAGGATCATTATAGAAGTTTTAAAGGAACATTTCTCCACCAGCTGTCATTCTAGTAAAGGCCATTCTTTACTCGGTCAACACGGTCCTTACACAGTCTGTCTAAAGCATCATAGAGACACAGCACCAGCTCATTAGAGAGAGAGAGAGAGAGAGAGAGAGAGAGAGAGAGAGAATGTAAAGTGACAGAAGAAAGAGACATCTAAAGGGAGCTGAAGACTTCAGAGACGGTTGTACTGAAGCAGAAGGTGAATGTAAGGTGAAAGTATAATAATGTATGAAGGAAAGAAAGGAGGATGTAGTGCAGAAAAAGAGCAACAAGTCGTCATAACGACATTGTCATATCGAAATCCCAGAACCCCCATTTTTCCCTTGGACATTATAGTTCCCTTTGTAATGCCTTTAGCAAGCCAGCAATGATGATAATGAACTGGCTGCTTATTACTGCTTTATTACATAGGGTATATTAAATATTTCTCAGACCTATTTTATTTGTGTATTATGCATCATAATCTTTTGCATGACATCTTAGGCATTCACTATTAAGTCTTTTGGTAACTTTTCAAACCAATGTCTGCTAATTAACTGGCCTTTTATAACTACTTTATTAAGCAATAGCTATAGTGAATTAAGCATTTTCAAAGTAGGTTTACTTGTCTTATTTATGGTGTCCTTATTGTTCTCTTATCAAGCCAGATTGAGCCAATAGCTGGTAACAAACTTAGCAAATCAAAAACTGTTAATTCATTGGTTATTATTACTTTATTAAGTAACAGCTAGGCTGAATTAAGCACCTCCAAAACATATTTATGTGTATTATTTGCTGTTTATTAATGCAGTTATTAAGCCTAATTAAGCCAAAAGCTGGTTGCTTATTGCTACTTTCTTAAGCAATAATTAGAGTGAATTCAGCATTTCCAAAACACATTAATTTGAGGATTATTTCCAGTGTCCTTTTTAAGCCCTTGTTTAGCCTTACTAATAACTTTTCAAAGCAATAGCTGCTTATTAACTGAATGCTTATTACTACTTTATTAAGAAATAGCTACTGTGAATTGAGGATTTCTAAAGCACTTTTATTTGAGGATTATTTGTAGTGTCCTTTTTAAGCACTTGTTTAGCTTTACCAAGCCACAGTAGTGGGTAACTAACTTTTTAAATCAATAGCTTCTTATTTGCTGGATGCTTATTACTACTTTATTAAGTAATAACAACAGTAAATTAAACATTTCCAAAACACTTTGAATTGTTTGTGGTGCCTTTATTGAGCACTTGTTTAGCCTTACCATGCCAACAGTGGGTAAATAACTTTTCAAACCAATAGATACTTATAACTGGATGCTTATTACTACTTTATTAAGCAATAACTACCGTGAATTAAGCATTTCCAAAACACATTTATTTGAGAATATTTGTGGTGTCTTTTATTAAACACTTGTTTAGTCTTATCAGGTCAACAGTGGGTAATTAACTTTTCAAATCAACAGTTGATTATTAGCTGGCTGCTTATTACTACTTTTGCGACAATAACTACTGTGAATTAAGCATTTCAAAAGCACTTTTAATTGAGTATTATTTTAAGGGTCCTTATTGGGTATTGATATGAATCAAAAGAATAGAAGCACATGGACCCTCTGAGTTAAGTGTTGTGCACAAGATTTTAAGAACACAAATAAAAGTGCATTGGAAAATGCTTCATCCTAGTTATTGCATTATAAAGTAGTATCAGCTGTAATTTTACCATTTTCTGTTCAGACAATTTGAAAATACCAGCTGTTCTCTATGTTGTGTGAACAGTTCATGATCAATGGTTCGATAGATATACTCCAAGAATTACTTTGAGTGAAATCTTTATTGAGAATTTGTTTTGTAATAAAGTTAATATTTCAGAAATACAAGGTTTTGTTATGCTAGCAATAATATTCCTGACATTTTGGCCTTTACATTGCGTGCACATTTCATGATCAAAAAAAGTCTGGTTCCATTGACTTACATTAAAAGTAAAGTATGTTTTTTTTCCTTCTCCTGTAAAGTTACCATTTTGGAGATACGAGGTTTTGTTCCAACAACAGTGATATCATATGTGACGCAGAGCCACCACAGTAAAGATTTGACTGCATTCTTGTCCGTGCAGCATGAGTATCTTATGAACATGTTGCCATCACACAGCTGCAAGCTCTAGATATGAAAGCTCTGACCACAAGCTAATGTGGTCACAGCCTTCATATTTATTGCAGCCTCAACATATTAAAGTAAACAAACGCTGTGTGGCCACAACTCTCCCATGAGCTCCTGTAATTGGATTTCTTTGACGTATGAAGGAAGCTTATGCTGAGAACACACCAAGGATGGGCAGCTCTGTTCCTGGAGCACCACAACAATTTAGTCCTAATTTGACGCAAAGGTTTTCGTGTGACGGGAAGGAGCAGGTGATTGTCAAAACAATGCTACAGCACAAGCTGTGTACAATGGCTCAGCCCTGTGAGATACAGTGACTGTTAATAACTTTTACAGAGGGGGGCCAACAAGCCGATACACAACATTTCTGTTTTGTCAATGTTTATTTTATCTCATTTTAACAAAGCAGGTGTTTGAAAATTTCACAATAAATGGATCAATAGAAAGACACCAAAATCACTTGGGAACAAATGCTTTATATTAACCTACATTAAAAGTAATGAACGTTTTTTCCCTCTCCTGTAAAGTTACTATTTTGGAGATATGTGAAGAGTTCATTTCCAAAAACAGATATCTCCATTTTAATAATTGTGCATTCCAGGTCATATCAATAATTGTGCATTCCAGGTCATATCAATCAAACTGTACTTGGGTTGCTTTGATTAACTAAAAATAACAACAGAATACAGGTAACTTACAAAATTAAATGTTATTTTATTTTTTTATTCTTTTATTCAAATTTTGTTGTTTGGCAAAAGCAGATAAATCTAATGCTCATTTCATGTTTTAGAGTTAAACAAAGCCATTTAATGGATATAAGTTCCCTTTAAGTGCAGTGATTAAGATTAATGGTCAATATTAAACATCTAGAAGATCAGAGCTTGGAAAATTCTAAGGCTGAATCTCAAATGCCTCACTGCTCCCCATAGAATGCCTTATGTGAGTTATGAAATTTTGCCTTTTACAACCAAATATTGCGCTTTATGTCCAGTATGAATTGGCTGAATCCAGAGTGCTTCGCTCAGTTTAGTACCTTCTTTCTGAGATGGTGCGTGTATCCTTGTTGGCGGAGAGCCTGAAGTTACTCACTAACCTAAGCAGATTAGCTAATGACTTCAGGTTAGTTTAAGTGCAGTGTTAATTAGTTTTTGTCTAGTTTAGTTTTAATAATTTTAAAAAGATTTTGTCTCTTGTAGTCGTATCATTTATTCATGTAAGCCTGTTTGACTGAAATGACAGTTTTAGTCAACAAAACTGTGCACATTTGCCTAACTGTGTATGTCCAGTGCAGGCCACTAGTGTTTCTTAACCAGCTAATATTGGAAAGTTGGTGAGATGGCTCTGGTTACTCTACCAAGGAAAATATTATAAATCAATTACACCTACAATGTACAGCCTGCCTGCCAATTGTCTCTGGACAGGCTATTGTTCTAACCAGCTAGCTAACAGGCTAACAAGATCCTCCAAATGTTCACAGACAGGTTTCAAATTCAATTAGACTTGTCTTGGACAAGTTATTGGCTAACAAGATCCTTCTTTGTTTGTCAGTCTGTCGATGTCACAACGCTACCCTTCCAGACAAAATAAAAGTAAGTCTCTAGCATGAAAAATCCCAAGATATTTATTCCTTTACGAACAACGTCCTTTGATATCGCTTACAACATTGTTGGCTTGTAAGGGTTAAGCTGGCCTTGTTATAAGTGACATTACGGCAAGTGTGAGAATCTGACCACATAACACCACTAACACCGCATGGCTTGGTGTTACCATAACATTGAAAATTGCATAGGTACGCTAACGGTGAATGAGAATTATCTGCTTGACACTCACCTTGTTCAGCTATCTGGCATTTGGACACCACATTTGTCTTTGATAATTTGCTCAAATAAAGCATATATTTAAAAGTGATCGAATGTTATTTTCATTTCATCATATGGTTGTCATCAATAAGTTGTAATTAAAATCGGTCTTGGCGCTGATTCTCATTATCACTGGCGGAATCAGAAAGTCCCCTGTCAACGAGTTTTCAGCAGTCAATATTTTGACTATATTAACATTGTTGAGTGTACAACAACAAGAAAATGGCTTTGCTTTGCAGTGTACAGGACTACAGCTGGTCCCTGGACAAGGCCCGTGCATTTAAAGTGCATGAAAGTGTGAGGAGAAATAGAAAATCGCCCATGGCACTGACCTGTAGAATCTGGCAGCGGTCGGAGGTGCAGTCGATGTTTTCACAGGGCTGGTACATTCCCAGAGTGACGCAGTTGAGCAGGATCACCATGATGCTGATGCGCTCGAACCAGGTGAAGGCACAAGAGTCAAGGATCACATCAGATATACAACATTCAAACACAGCAGCATTTGACAGAGCATCACCATTAATTAGATTTAGCATAAGAACTTTAATAAAAGCAAGACACAGTTTCCCATGTGCTTTGTGAGGCTTTCATCTATTAGCCCATCTAATGAGTGAATTCAACTACTTTAACGCTTTAACACTAAGGACTAGGCTCAGAAATGGCTACCTTGATGTGTGTTGTTATTTTAATACAATACACCACCTACAAGTGCTTAGTATCATCTGATTCAACTTTACAGTAAACAGCTATTGAACATAACTATTACATATTAAAGACAAAACTAGTATGCAAAAGCAAAAACAATATTTTTTTTAAAAAAAGAAGAAAACAAAAACCAAGAACATATAGAACTAAGCAATTTGAATGAATAATCCAAACATTGAACCACTTTGTGAACTTATGGAAGTCACTTGAAGCCTCTACTGATGTGTATAGCTGTCTAGCTGTATAAAGCCTCCTTATAACTGCCCTTGAACACCATTTCTAGTATTTCAGCACCCATCTTGAAGAAAATCTTGTTTGTTGAAAGTCATATTTGGTAGGAGGTTCCCTGAAACTAAATCTCTACTTACATTGGATCTCCGGAATGGTGTATTTTATCCTCCGATTGGCTACCAAGCAATGACAAAACTAAAACATGGAAAAAATTTCCAACAAACTGCAACCTGTATACGGGTCAATGACAACATTTTCAAAATGACATTTTTAAATATCTTACTAAAAAGGACATGATGTGCATTTTTACATTTGCACATATATTTACATTCACACCTATGTGCATTTTAGATCTTAAATATAATTAGTGTTATTGAAGCTTTTAATTGCCTTTTTCAGGGTTGGTTGCGCCACCTGACTTTTCAGACTAATTTCAAATTAAACAGCTATCTACCCAAACACCCATAGAAACCTTTGTGCTTTCAAATAAGTAAACAGTTATAATAGTGACACATTTGCATGGTTCACCTGAGGTCAGACCACCTGACATTATAAACTGAATTACTCTAACCATGACTCAAAAATCATGTTTTTTCCAAAAGTTGTGAAATATCTACTGACCTTGGCATTGCACCATGAAGGTCACTTGGGGTCTTCTTAATGATGCAATACTCTGGCCTGTCTTTTGGAAAAGTATGTCAAAAAAAAGTCCTTTGTTTTTGGTTATGCTGCCTAACATATAATGAGGTAAGAACTAAGTAAGCAGACAGTGAGTTGAGTACTAAAGTTGTCTCAATTTGCAACATAGTTTTTATTTAAAAGTTTTCAAACATAAAATCATGCAAAACTATTTCATTTACAAATTAATCTAACTAAACTACCTTTTCTGATAGTTTACTGAATCAACATGTATGTTGGACGGTTGCAACACCAGACATTTTTAGACTTTGGAGGCAACTAAAATGAATTTTGTGTGGACGCACCGAAAATTGGCCTAAGAGAGATATTGTTGAATAATTCCATATATGGCATGTACTTGGGAAAATAATGCTCAAAAAATGCACATCATGACCTACACACTGATCTAATTGACAGGCAATAAAAATAACTTTGCATATGTATTGTAGATCTGTCCTGGTATTTCACAGGGAAATATGACACATATGGCATATCGTCAGAAAGATGAATGTTGTTAACATCTCAAATGGTTGTAAAGTTCTCTGCACTGATGCAGCTCCATCCAGTACCTTTGGGATGGGTTGGGGTGGCGTTTGAGATCCAGAACTGCTATCCAACGTCAGTACCTGACCTCACTAATGCTTTTGTACCTGAATGCAATCAAATCCCCACAACATCTTGTGTTGGAACATGTCCCTCCCTGAGGATGGCTGTTACTGTGGAAAAGGCGGGGGTGGGGGGTGGAGGGGGACAAAATCATTAATAATACCCTTCATTTCAGAAGAAACACTGGATGAGCAGATGTCTACATAAAACAGTGTGTCAAACGGCATCATAAACCACATCAGCCAGTCTATTTGAGATGACTTAGTAGCTCCACACAGTCTGAACTGAATGTGTAATGCTTTAGGCATGCTGTAGGCACAATGCTTATTGGTGGACTATAAGCCTCTACTACTTGTTAGCTTCATTAGCCTCGTAGCTCCAGTGCAAAAACTAAACACCAAATCTCATCTTCTCTGATTGTCTATGTTTGGCTTAAGGGGGGGAAAACAGTATAAAATTTTCATCAAACTATTCCTTCCGTGCAATTTAGACATTTATGTCAGCCTTGAGAGGTTTGTTAAGTGTACAAGATAAGGATTCCTTCTCTTTAGAAGTAGAAGAGAATGACAAGCCCCAGCGTACACGTCAAACTGAGCTGCGCGGTTAAATATTTTCTCCATTTTGACAATTACAGCCTACAAAAGTGTCTGAAATCTGACGTCTGCAGTATATAACTTCTAGAGCAATCTGAGCAGAGCTACAGCTTCAGGCTCTCTCACTAAATCAGTCCTGCTCTCATCTGTCCACCTTTATGGACCATTTCTTTTTCAATTTACTCCCTTACAGCGCTTCCTCCCTCTAACTCGCTCAAGCTTTTAGCTAGCTATTGCTTTTCTCCTGTTAGCACACATCATCTCTTTCTCCTCTTATCTTTCTTTGATTCTCTCTGTCGTGTTTGAACACATCACCTTTCACTCACTCACTCACTCTAATCTCCAACCCCCCACTCCATCTGTGCTCCGTCGGATGGTCTCTGCAGCGTTTGAACTGAGCTAGCCGTAAGGCAGGGAATGATCTAGCGGGTGCCGATGTTTAGCACAAACCCGGAACTTCTCTCACTTATTAGTGCTTAATAGAAATGCACTTCACCCGTAACAGGCCCTCTGGCACTCTGGGAAATATGATTTATGGGCATTCTTCTTCTATTTTTTTCTTGCCTTGTACTGTCCCAGCCTTTCTAGGCATTAGTGTCCATGCGGATCGCTGTTAGCATGTAAAAAAGGCTGAGGAATTAGCAGCGGCAGTGGCTGCGCTTTGAACTTCAGCGGATGATATTCTAAAGAGCCTTTGAGGGTTATTTTCCTCCTTGCCTTTAATCATTGATAGCAAAGAATGCCAAGCCCAAAGGGGAAAGCACGTCCGTGTTACGTAAGCGAGCAGTTTGCTATGGTTACCTGCAGGGGCGTCACTAGACCTGATTTAATGGGGCGGTAAAATGTTGCTTTACCCCACCATAACCAAGGGGGGAGGAAGTCAATACATAAGCCATAAGGTTTTTCTTATAAACTGCCCATTTCAGTAATCAAGCGGATTTAATACAAACACTACATTTCCCATAGTGCCCCACTGTCTTTCTTTTCAATACTTTCAGCTTCCATGTAAAGCAACTGTTATCAATACAGAGCTAGCCATAAAGCACAATTATTGTTTATTTGCTGAATTTAACATATTGGAATAAAATGTGGCCTGTGCAAAAGTTATGGCACCCTTTATATGTTATGCTTTGTTTTTTTTCCATCATGCTAAACTTATAATAAGTAGACACTCTGAACAAAATTAAAAAAATTCATAAGCTCCTGTAGAGGATATGCTACCTTGAATCAACAATCTGTAATTTTGTAACCAGGGGTGTCCAAACGTTTGCATACACACATTTATAGCAAACCAACCACAGAGCAGCCAGAATAATGCTTATGTTAAGGTTAGCCCAGCTTGTAGCTTTACATGTACCAAAAATGCATATTATATCAAAGGCTGCTATTATGTAGTGCAATTAAACGCAATACATGAGATCACCATAATTCATTTGAGCCCACTACATCAATTTTGTGATTTTGTTTCTGCATCAGTTCATGCTGACTGGATAACACAAGCGAAATGAGCAGTTGCATGTGTGTGAAGCGAAATAACTAAATAATTAAATTAAAAATACATTAGCCTTCCCATGGGGAGAGAGCAGGCAGAGAAAAAGCGGAGAGCAGAAGTGAGAAGCAAAACGGAAAGACAACTTGTGCTGGTTCTAATATTCAGTCATAAAGATGCATCCTGCTGTTTTTCATGCAGACCGTTCGGCCTACAGTCATGCGACCAGCAAACAAAGAGGTTAGGCAGTGCCTCCCTTAATTCTGTGTGCAATCAGCAGTCTGGAAACACCGCTGGTTACCAGAATGAAGAACAAAAACTGCTCTCTCTTTTTCTGCAGTGCCTTATTCTTCAGGCACTACCTCTCTGATTGTGACCCTACAGATGACTTCTACTGTCCACAATGGAGGCCTAAAAAACACTTATATGGCATGAGCACTTAAAAGGCTGAAAGTCTATGTCTACTTGAATGTCCATTAAAGGTCATTTTGACCGTCTAAATTTTGCATGTTTATTTTTATCACAGTAGAGAATAATTGAAAAAAAAACAAATGGTAACACTTTATTTGGAGTGGTCCTTTGTAGATGATTAATAAACTCTAAATAGAGTATCAGTAACACATCATAAACATATCAGTGGAATAGCAGTAGTGACGCATCTGAATACACTTGAGTAAATATCTTGTAGACGTTCTGTTGATTACTTCCATTAAGTAAATGTATTGTTAATATGTTACTTCCGTACTGGCCTTAATCCTAACCTTAACCTCAACCCAAAACCTAATCCTAACCCTCACCCTGGCCCTAATCCTAACCCTACCCTTAACCTCAACCCTAAACCTAATCCTAACCCTCATATGTTTTTGACATGATACTGAAAGTCTGCTGGGTGTTTGTTTCATCCAAAAGGACCACTCAAAATAAAGTGTCACCAAACAAATACTTTAGTTTTGTTGGAATATGACACAAGAAATTTTAGGATGACGTATTAAGTTAGATTTTTAGAACCAACTGCATGATTTTCATATAGTGTTCAAACACAATTTTTTTCCAAATGGAAATGCCACAAATGATGTCACAAAGGACATCGCTCACGTCTCTTTAATGGGGCAGTAAAATGTTGCCTTACCCCACCATAATCAAGGGGGAAAAGTCAATACATAAACCATAGTTTTCTCTTTTAAACTGTCCATTTCAAACTACACAAAACAAACATTATAATCAAGCAAATTTAATACAGACACTACATTTCCCACAGTGCCTCACTGTCTTTCCTTTGAATGCTTTCAGTTTCCATGTGCGATCAATACAGAGCTAGCTGTAATACACAATTACTGTTTATTCGCTGTTTTTAACATATTGGAATAAAACATAAACAAAAAAACGTAGCCTGTGCAAAAGTTAGGGCATTTTTATGTTATGTTTTGTCTTTTTTCCAGGCCCTGCGATGGACTGGCGACGTGTCCAGGGTGTATGCTGACTTCCACCTTATGACCACTGGATTAAGCTCCAGCACTCCAGTTCCTGCAGAGGATTTGCAAACTTAAAACGACCTTACATACAGACATATCGCTGTTGTCAGAACAAAACCTTCTGTCTCCAAAATGGTAACTTTACAGGAGAAGCAAAAAATACTTCACTTTTAATGTAAGTCAATGTAATCAGACTTTTTTCAAAGTAATTTTCGGCCGTTTCTTTTGGTCCATTCATCATAAAATTTACACACAATATAAAGGGCAACAGGCATTTTCAATGTATGTAAAAAAAAAACGAACAAATGGCAAAAATGGACATACAAAGTTTCGTTCCGACAGCAGCAATATACTACTATATGTGTACTAGTACACACATCTTCACACATATTAGCAACCACCTGGGATACTACAGCAACAGCCTAGCAAGAAACCTTAGCAAGATTAAACACAGTCTAATGTATATGGTCAAAATGACCACTATAGCCTTTCTAGGTAGAAATATTCACATGGTAGAGAGCCGAAGTAGCCCCTACACATCAGTCTTGGTTCTCATTGGGAGTAAAGAGTGGAAGACCCTCTTTGTACCGCCTTCCTGTTTTGGATCATAGCAGTCAGTGCGGTCACGGTATGTTCAAAAACCATGAACTACAACTCAAAATACATTGTCATATGCTAATGTGATGGGGTGAACACTACTACATAATGTATTAATATCCAAAAAAGGCAATTGTGTAGGGGTCACTGTATAGGGTACAGAGAGAGAGAGAGAGAGAGAGAGAGAGAGAGAGAGAGAGAGAGAGAGAGAGAGAGCAGTGGGGAAGAGCATCAGTCTGAATCGTAGAGGATGTGTGAGGACTGTGCTTCATTACTGACACTCTGACGGAGATCAGGTCAGTCCTGCGGGCTCCTCATGCTGTAATTGGCTGGCTGAGGTGACGGAGGCCAGAGGCTCGCTGACACCAGACAAATCCACAGCTTCCTCACACACACAGGCATTTTTCAACGTGTGGCATCATTCCACCACCTAAAGGACCACCGGTACGGCACTCTATATGTTCAAATTATCCAGACAGCCCATCTAATTAGTGAATTAACTCATGAGCGGCTGCTACAGAGCATCCCATTCTACTGGCAGTGCTTTTCTATGCAGGTTATACAAGCTATGAGCGGCTCTGTGTCAACAGTGAGTGCACTTTAACATAGCTGAATTGACTCATTAAAAGGGCTGTCCAGATACTTTTGGAGATACAGAACACTTAAGCAAAATGATTTACAACTGTTGGATCTTGTGAATGCTTCGATTAACCCCAGCATCCTGTCTGGATCATTTGTGATTGGTCTTGCAAGGTTGAATCGAGTCTCTCGAGTATGAGTGCATTGAGTCTCAAGGGTGAGAGTCAGAGTCAAGTCTCAACGTCTCTGAGGTCCAAGTCTGAGTCGAGTCTCAAGTCTCTGAAGTGCGAGTCAGAGTCGAGTCTTTAGGGTGAGTGTCTGAGTCAAATCTCATACCTCTGAGGTAGGAGCCTGAGTCAAGTCTCGAGTCTCTGAGGTGCGAGCCTGAGTCAAGTCTCATGTCTCTGAGGTAGGAGTCTGAGTCAAGTGCAAGTTTGCTGAGTGTGGAGTCTCTTTGGGTGAGTCGAGTCTCTAGGGTGAGTGTCTGAGTCAAGTCTTAAGTCTGTGGGGTGCAAGTTTGAATTAAGTCTTTAGGGTCTGAGTCAAGTCTTGAGTCTCTGAGATGCGAGTCTAAGTCAAGTCTCAGGTCTCTGAGGTATGAATCTGAGTCAAGTCTCGAATCTCTGAGGTGCGAGTCTGGGTCGAGTCTCGAATCTCTGAGGTGCGAGTCTGGGTTGAGTCTCGAATCTCTGAGGTGCGAGTCTGGGTTGAGTCTTGAATCTCTGAGGTGCGAGTCTGGGTCGAGTCTCGAATCTCTGAAGTGCAAGTCTGGGTTGCTAAAGGATGCAATACTAGCTCTGGCCACTAGGGGTTAAGTGTGTGGCCATCTGCCTTGCTATCTTAAGTGAATGCACTGTTTCATTAGCTTGGAAACTCACAGCCACCGGATTAATATAACCTGGGCTTATTTCTACTGCTTGTTTTATAGAAGGTGAAAGGAGCTGGACTCTTTACTGACTCAAGAGCACACGGTTCTAAAAGTCTAAAATCACTGAGAAATGGTGGTAAAAATGACATTGCCCCACCTTCCCGTGTCAAACTAGTCTGTTTGATTAGGGCTTAAGAAAAAACAATCTTTCCTGAACCAGAGAAAGACATTTAGGACACATTTTCAAAAATAAAATCTAGGGTTCCCCCAGTAATACCTGGCCATTTCCACCCCTGATTATAATCTAAATTTACAGCATGACTGTGTTATCATGATAACGGCAACCTCTAAGGCTTCTACACAAGCTCAAGTCTTCTCAGCACCATGAGTGAGTTTGCCTCCGCGGTTCTGCGTGTCCTGGGGATTGCGCTGTCCCTGGTGTGTCTTGGAGTGCTGGCCTCGTTATTAAAGTCTCCGGGGGGCCAGAAGAGCACCATAACCTAAAATAGCTCACACTTCCACATCCTTCTCATCATCTTTGCCTCTCTCACTCCAACCCACCCCCACCCCATCTCTCACTCCATCTGCAGCATCTTCCTCCCTTCCACCTTTATCTGCCTGATCACAGCCTGATTCTCCTCAATTTAAAGGATCCTGGGCACAGAGGGCCAGTAAGGACAACTTTAACTGTGTAGGAGGACTGTGATGAGAGCTCTGTGTGTTCTCACGGAGTGTCAGTGCTCTTCCTTTGACAGTTAACCCCTTAAACTGTAGGCTTGTTATTTGGTTAGCAATCTTATATCCAGTTCATTGAATAAGACAAGGTGTAGGTTCCTAACCTTGTCTTATGTGTCGTCTCAGTGGCAATCAATTCAGAGTGTTTGGATCATTAAAATCTGCCCTTAGACTAGTTTGTGAGCTTGCATGTCCACTTTGGTCAGTAAATGATCAGAATCACATCATTATGGAATCCCTTATTGATCTGTTTCTTCTGAGAAACAGTAAAAGGCCACTGAAGCGAGAAGTATATGCCTGTTCATGCACCGACAGATGGATAGTACTGGGTGAAGCTCCATCACTCCAGAGAACACTTCAGCTTCTCCACAGACCAGTGCTGGGGGCTTTATATCCCTCTACCTGATGCTTGGCTTTGGCCTTGCTGACCTTAATCCTACAGGCAACCAAAAAGGAATGATCACTCCACTGGATTTGATTTACTATTATTTTATGTTGGCCTTTGGTTTTCAGCTGACTGTGTCCTGATTTTCAGTTTTGGTTTCGGCCAACAATTCAGTTTGTTAGATCACTTATTTGAACCAAATCAGTGCAGGTCATCTTTGCTCAGCTGCTAGCTTGCTTGCTAGTTTGCAGGTTGAAGTCAGTTCTGCCAGTGATTTAAGTTTGCCGGTATTCTCCAGTACACAGCATGGGCACCTCTACATTTTCTATGGAGTTGACACACTATGGCTTACTTGCGTATCTCCATGTCTCACAAGCTCCCGTTACTCTGTTTGGCCAATAGCTAAACAGATTCTCAAAACATGTTATTAATTACACACTTAAAAGATGGTTTTTCAGGGGTTCTTTAGTAAAGAAAATGGTATAGAATTAAGAAGACAAAAAGACCCCTTTGCATGATTAAAGGTTCTTTGAAAATGGATCTATATAGTACCAAAAAGGGTACTTCTATTGTTACAAGCTTGACATATACCAATAGAAAGCCCACCACAATAGAAGAACCATTTTTAAAATAACAACAAAAGAACACTTTTTGGTACTATATAAAACCCTTTACAAAAAGGTTCTATATAGCACCATCCACAGCATATTCTCCATCAGTCGGAGGAACCATTTAATGATGTAAATTCTTACATAAAGAAAATGGTTCTTTGAGTATTCACGGTTCTACATAGAACAATTTTCTCTACTAAAGAACCCTTGAAGAACCATCATTTCTAAGGGTGCAGATATGTTACACAAAACAACAACAACTGTTCTCTTCCACTTGAAGCACAGGGTGCTGCACTGCCTATCTATCAACTTAATATTAATTACTTCCAATCAGTGTGTGAAATACCCCCTGGTATTTGGGGGTCCCATGTTGGCTCGCTAATCCAGCATTGGCTGGCTGCTCACTCGCCATAGCGAAGCTGATGCTAGCTTTAATGGCGAAAAATGTTTGGTTTAGCAATTTTTCTTCTGGAAATGCTCTTCCATACAGTAAATGAGATCTTAGATGTCCCTTTTGAACTTTGCTTTTGTAACAGTCAGGGTGGTCATTTTTCTTATTGGTCCGGAGAACATGACATTCATCATTTCCAAAATTTGAAAGGTGGACCCATCAGACCACCAGATCACAGCACACATTTCCATTTTGCATCAGTTCATTTCAGATAAGCTTTAGCCCAGAGAAGTTGGTGGTGTTTCTGGATATTGCTGATATATGGTTTACGCTTTGTGTTGTAGAGTCTTACCTTGCATCCGTGGATGCAGTGATTGACATTTTTTAATGACAAGAGTTTTCCGAAGCATTCCTGATCCCATGTGGTAATATTCATTACAGAAGCATATTAGTTTTTAATGCAGTGCCATCTGAGGGACTGAAGGTCATAGATATTCAGTATTGGTTTTTGGCTTTGTCCTTTATGCACAGAGATTTCTCTGAATTCCCTGAATCTTTTAATAATTTTCTGTGCCGTAGAGGGTGGAATACCTAAAATCCTTGCAAATTTTTGTTGAAGAACATTATTCTTAAACTGCTGATGCATTTTTTTTTTGGCAAAGCAGCGAGTGTAGACTCATTTTTGCTCATAAAAGACTCAGGTTTTTCTACTCCTTTCATACATAATTAAGATTAGATCACCTGTTTAAGATGTTTTTCGGAACATTTCACAATATTTCTAGTCTTGCATGGCACCATCCCAACTTTTATGTTGCAAACCTCAGTTTTAGAATGAGCATATCGTCGCTGTCCAACAAAAAACAAGTATCTCCAAAATAGTAACTTTACAGGAAAGGGCAAAAACGTTCTTTACTTTCAATGTAAGTTAATGGAAAAAGTTTTTATTTCAAGCAATTTTGGAGCATTTCTATTGGTCCAATCTTCATGAAATTTCACACAATGTAAAGGACAACTGCCGATAATGCAGAAAAGTAAAAATCGCAAAAAGTGGAGATACATGTTTTTCATTGGGCAGCAACAATATATATTTATAAAAATAATATAGTTCAAAAGGTAAAATGATAAATGTCTTGTTTTTGTACTTTTTTTTAATTCAAATACAGGTCAAAGCGAGTTTACACATTAGTACTTTACTGTTTTTATGTGCATTTTACTGTCCCAGCTCTTTGGAAATTGTGTTTGTATGTGATATATTGTACAATATGCTCTACTTTATCTATTATTTCCCAGACATCTCTTTTACTCAGCCTGATTTGTACAATATGGAATTTTGTCCATATCAACTCGCTTACACAGGCCAACACTCCTCAGAAAATATTCCCACAGGACGCGAAAAAAAAATTCAGAAATCTCTTTTGCCCGTGTCAGCATAAGTGCCAGCACGCAAGCAGTCCTATTGAATCAGTGGACTGTGGAGACGGTATTAACAGAGTTGTTGAAGCCAGCTGTAGGCTCTTGACCCCTCTGTGACCTCCTGTCCACGGCCCACTGAGAGAGCCAAGCCTTTCAGCAAGCTTTTCTATCACTCCATCGCTCGCTCCACAGGCCCTGCTCTCTCTCTCAATCCATCTCTACACTCCCTGTTTGGCCGTCCATCTCTCTATCCTTCACCACAGGCCATCCTTTATCTATCCATCCATCTCTCTCCATCCTTTTTATCCCACCATCTTTCATCTCTCACCCAAACTAGAGCTAATTCCCTAACCGCTGATTCCGCCGGGTTCCAGAAGCCAAACGGCATCACATTCCTTCACATCAGTCGGTGCACTCATCTGTACTAAAGTGAGAACACGTCGAATTCTTTCTGTAACGCTCTTTTCCATTTTCCTCCGCAGCAACCCCCTTTTGAGGGGGGCTTCAGAGGCAGGCTTTTGGCAGTTGCCTCAGCATCATACAATGTTCCAAACCTGCTACCGCTTGCTTTTATCACAGCCCAGCCACGAAAGATTCACAGCCGAATGCTTTTCCGCTGCTTTACGTCTTCCTTCTTCAGTGCAAAATGATCAGTAAGCCAGAATAGCAATGTTATTACTATAGAAGTTAGCATTAGTGCAAAGAGATCTCTGTGTAGACTTTAACTATTCACTGGCTTTTATTTGTACTTTTCAACAGTGGCGTAGTCTATTCTGAAGTAGTGGGGATATGGTGAGTAGCTGTTAGCAAGATTAGCCTAGCAAGCACATAGCAGCACAGCTACACAAATATGCTACATACAGTGCACAGTCAGAGACCACCCTTATATTTAGTTCCCAGTTAAAATGGCCATTTGCCTTTGTTACAGCTTCCATTCCTTGTCAAATTAATCTGAAAAGATACCATAAGACAACATAAGAACAGCTCAACTAGTTACAATCTGACATAATCATTTAAAAGACAGAGCCATCAGGGTTGAGGGTTTTTCACACCATGTCATACATCTTTACGCATTAATGTCACACAAACAGGCCTTAAAAAGAAGCTCTGGCTCAATGTTTAGGTCTCAAATGCAAAAAGAAGACATACTGATGACAATAGTAGACAATTCACTCACATCCTTGGACAACACCAAGTTTGGACTAAGTTCTCTTTGAATTCCGTGCTCACAATAATCAGATTCATCCATACAGGGAAGCGGCCCGAAACAGAACCAACATTATAAAATGTTCTTCTGTGTGCCACATGCAATTACATATTTCCACCAGAGAGGTCTCCAAATCCCCAAAACATACATAGTGTAGTTTTAACCAAAGTAACATGTTTCCTTGTGTAGTGGTTTAGGCTGCTCCACCCACTTCTATTGACTTCATGCACACTAGTACTTAATAAGCATCCTCTAACCCCTTGTGTGTCAATGGAAATTAGCATTTCTCCGACAGGCAAGAGATTAAATAACACAGCGCTTCCATCTGTAACCTTAAAAGCGCCCGTGTGTCATGTGTTCCCCATGTTCCCTCTTATTCTATTTCAATGTGAGTGTGATGCACACTTCAACATCTCTCTCTATCTTTCTCATTAAATAAGTGCGGTGCTGTGAAGTGTGTGAGTGTCCTTGTGAAAACTCTGGTGATGAGGCCTGAGGTGAGTCATTTTTTGGAGAAATCACGGTAGGAGCGTGAGCTCCTCCTGTACTAAAATTACACCAAGTGCCCAAACAGTCTGAATCTACTGACAACCCCTGTGAAATGAAATGAGGTATAGATTTTCAGTATATTCCCAAAATATACAATAACATATTTTGAATATATTCCTTTTTTATGGGAGACCACCAAGTGCTGATCTCAGGTCAGAAATCTGAGAGAAAGTGAGGGAAAGAAGCAGGCTGATGAGCAGAGTGGTGACAGAATGGCTCTCTGTGTGACTCCACATGCCTGCACATGGCACACCTCTCCAGGATGGGGGTGGGGGGCGGGGGGATGGTGCGGCAGATCCAGCCTTGCTGACTGCAACACACTGGGGGCATGATGGGGGCGCTAGACGGACGCACGTGTGTGGTATGGCCTCCAGTAAAGCATAACACTGAATATTCTGTACCACATGTCTATTCGCTAAAGAAGAACACACAATTCTCCAGGCACAGAACCATGTTTACATTATTTTACTGCTGGTTTTAGCTATGCAGTGAGCTTTTGTTTATGTTTATAAATAACAGTGTATAACAGTGTATTATTCAGTGTCAGAGACCACATTAGCAAATCTATTTGAGATTACTTAACAATACAACACTGTTTGAGGCAAGTGTGTGATGCTAATTGGTGGGTTATGAGCTTCCATTATGAGCTGCATTAGCCTCATTGCTCCACAGCAAAACTAAAGCAGCAAACTTCAGAAACCAAACCTGCCTTTTCTGATCAACTATTTTTGTGTCTGATTTTTGGAATGGGTGAATGTGGAACGGTATTAAATCATGCAACATTTGGATCAACAGGTAACATATTTCGTTTTTTGTACACAAATGATTCAGCCAATCAGAACAGAGCTCATTTACATATATCAGTCTTAAAAATGCAGTAACAGAACACTGCTTGTTTAATTGTAATGGAAGAGGAGATATGGAAAATGATCATGTGAAAATTCATTAAGACTGTCTTTGGTACATCAACACACAAACATGTCAGAATATGGGCCCTGGCTTTTCTTTTCTTTTCTTCTTTTCTATTCTTTCTTCCTTCCTTCCTTCCTTCTTTCCTTCCTAATGGCTCTGCTCAATAGCCACAGGGCTAACTCTCCAACTCCCTTTAGAGGTCAAAGACAAGTAAAGCCCACACTCCCTGAGTGTGTCCTGCAATGTGTGTGTGTGTGTGTGTGTGTGTGTGTGTGTGTGTGTGTGACCACAGGTTGGATGTCACCATCTGAGAAGACACCCACACATACACACACACACATCACACGCCCACCCACACACTGTCACTCCTGTCAGCCTCCTTGACCTCTGTCAGGTGGCTCTACATCACCACACACTAACAGTGTAATGTAACACACACACACACACACACACACACACACACACACACACTCAGGGAACATAAAATATTAAACATATTTTACTGATACCAAAATTGAGTGTTATACAATAAAGCCAGAATGAAAAAAGGATAGAATGCAATATAACATGGTTTAGAAATCAGACCTATCTGAGAACTGTGTGGGAGTGGCTTAATATTCTAATGAGCATGCTTGATTGACATTCCTCAATACCACACTCCCGGCACTTGTATATTGGGTGCCCACAAGAGCTAATATAACCTAATCTGAAATAAAATGTGGTTTTAGGTTCCATGTTGTTTTAAGGACTCCACAATGTAAGGTTTCAGCAAGAACTGAAAGAAAAAATTTAAAAGGCATAAAAATCCATTGAGATGCACTGAAATTTTGAGCATTGAAACATTTCAGCCAAAAATGGTTAAAACGGAAAAAATGATGACCACGTTGCACCATTTCACAGTTTCTTTGAGGGACATTAGACAAGAGATTTATAATCACTGTTCATACCCAGTGTCAAGAACTTAAAAACATGACATCCCGCTCATTACCCAGAACAGAGCAAAACAACAGAAGCAGAGTCCCCGCTAGAATGTCAATTCCCTCTGTAGTTTTTGAAATGACAAAAAAGTACCAAAGTGCAAAGTATAACTAAGAAATAATGGACTTTATTGCCTTGGATGATCAATCATCCTCTGTTTTCAGGGACCCTTGGTTATGGCTGAATTAGTTGGTCTATTCTGTCTGTGCTTTTCTGCCTTTTTCTCCAAACAATAACAAACTGTCACTGGATTCTGGGAGCAGATTAACCCCTTACATGGCCAGGGCCCACTGGAGGCAAGGGGGTGTGGATCCTAAGCTTTAGCCAAGGTCTTGTGCTCCCCTTCCTGTCCTGGCCCCTCGGATAAAGAGGGCGCCTCTTTTCAAACCCTTGCCCCATTCCAGAGTCTGTTCTCTTGCCCCCTCTCCCTAGGCTCAGTCTTTTGGCAGGGAATTGTTCAGACACACCAAGTCCATGGCCTGAGATTGGTGTTCCAGGTCGCATGACCCACAGGCACAGATGATGGTCACGTGAGAGGCTGGGAAGGTGGTGCCCAAGCCTCACACTCCGGTGAAAACCATGAATGACAGTGGGAGGAGGACAGCCCAAATCCTGAACCCCACCTTCTGGGCCCTGCTTCCTGTTCTGCAGCAAGGCCACTAGACTATGCCTCATGTTCTGTCTTGGGGGCCAAGCTGTGGAGCGGGGGGGTGGTGATGGGCTTTTGATTTTGGTGCTTTTGGTTTGTGTTTTCTGTGAGAAAAATAAGTTAAAATGGCCACTGCAACCCTCAACCCTGCCTCCAGCCTCCTTCTTCCACCCAGAGTAGCACATGGTGTGCCACACAGATATGTTGCTAACTTATAGATAGGCTGCACAGGACGCAGACATGCCATGCAGACAAAAAAGAAATAAAAAAATCAGAGCAACACATGAAAAATGACTTCCAGTGTAAGTAAAACACAATTCACATGTGTGGATTTTGGTGTCAACATCAACCATGAAAGCGAGCTGAGCTGAAATTCCATCGAATTCATGTTTTTCATATGACTGCAGCTCTGTGTCCTCACAGGTTACATGTTGATCCTGAGCACTTCAGTGAACATCACAGTACATAACTCTGGAGTCTGTGAGAACCAAGGCCATAGATCTGGCTTGTGCATATCTATGGTTCAGAATCTCCATAAAAATATCTGAATAACCTGCATAGCTCACTTTGCACTGAACTGCTAGGCTGCTGAAATGTACCCAAGGACAGTAAGAACACTGTGAACATAAGAGAAGGGAACAGGATGTAGAGAAACTGAGCACTTCATATTCAGCATCATATTGACTTTTAAGACAGATCTTCTTTCTGCCTTCCTGTCTGACTTCTTACTGTTCCACTAAAGATGCTGCACACTGACATGAACTTTACACCATGAACGGCAAATCCATTAAAGGAATACGTTTTTTAGCTTCGCCTCTGCCAGTGTTACTAGTCTCGTTACGTCATAACTTTCATTTCACCTCATCCTCGCCATGAATAATGAGTGCAATGTAGACTGTAACGCAAACTATAGCAAGAAAGCACAGCTTTAGTCATTCTGTCTGTGATTACGACTGAATCGTAATCAGAAAGGAAAGAAAAGGAAAGGAAATGAAGGAAGATGAAAAGAAGGGAAATAAACAGAGGAAAGGAAAAGAAGGAAAAGTAAGAAGAGTAAGGAAAATAGAAAGGAATAAGAGCAGAAAAGTTAAGGAAATGAAATAAAAACAGAAAAGGAAAGGAAAGGAAAGGAAAGACAAAGAGAGGATAAAAAGGAAAGGAAAGGAAAGGAAAGGGAGGATAAAAAGGAAAGAAAATGAAAGGAAAGGAAAGCAAAGGAAAGTAAAGAAAAAGAGAGGATAAAAAAAGAAAGGAAAGGAAAGGAAAGGAAAGGAGGAGAGGATGAAAAAGGAAAGGAAAGGAAAGAAGAGAAAAGGAAAGGAAAGCAAAGGAAAAGAGGGAGGACGAGGAAAGGAAATGAAAGAGAGGAACGGAAAGGATAAAAAGGAAAGGAAAGGAAAGGAAAGGAAAAGGAAAAGAGAAAGGAAGAGGAAGAGGAAAGGAAATGAAGGGAAAGAAAGGAGAGTAAAGAAAGGATCAAGGAAGAAGAACAGAAATGTTAAGGAAAGGAAGGGACAGGAAAAGAGGAAATAAAAGAAATGGAAATGTAAGAAAAGGAAAATAAATAAAATAATTAAACAAATTGCTCAGTTTGACCTTGGCTAGCGTTACTGGCTGGGTTACATCATCACTTTCATTTCATATATATAAAATACTGGGTTTGTGAACAGTTGGTTAGTCAGCCGATAACAAACGTTATAAATTCATTAATTGAGTTTGAGCTTGAGCTCCAGGAAGTTCACTCAGCTTCTCACTGGGACACAGTGCGCCGTAACTACACTCTCTGAAGAAAAGGCACTGAAAGGTTCTGTCACTGGGGTGGTCCCCTCAAAGGTACCTTTAGATAGGAACATAACTGTACCACAATAAAATATGAATATGATATGTACCTTATCCCCCAGAAAAACGTATTTAAGGTACACAGTTGGACCCTAAAGACATCGTTTGTGTCTTGACGAACAAAAAATGTACCTGCACAGCTCCTGTTTCTGAGAGCGTACAGTTTGTGTAGAATTTACAGTGACTGAATAATAAATCTTAATATTAAAAAACTGAACAATAAGCCTGGAGTTTAACATGTTGAACAAACTACTGAGAAGGAAGATTATAAACAACTGCACTGTATTGTACAACTATATGAGTGTATAACCTGTATAAAAATATGACTGAATAAACTGAACTAACTCTGATGATTCACTCAGAGCAGATGTGTACCTGCACTCACACCCACACTCAGAACTGAGAGAGAGAGGGGGGGGGGTGATAGAGAGACAGTGGGGAAAAACAGAATGAGAGAAAGAGAGAAAGGAGAAAGATTCTCTTTTCCAACATTTAACTACACAGGACCCTGACAGGAGCCCAAGACAAACCCTGCCCTGTTGCCACAGCAACGAGATCAGACGAGGTGTGTGTGATTGTGTGTGTGTGTGTGTGTGCGTGTGTGTGTGTGTGTGTGTGTGTGTGTGTGTGCGTGTGTGTGTGCCCGCACATTTGTGTGTGTCTCGTCTGAGCAGAATGCAATAGACACCCACACATTAAACACACTCTATCTATATGTGAACGTATGCATGAGTGAGCGGGCGAGTGAGCATGAGAGGCAGCGAGAGAGAGAGATCCTGCATACTGAGATTATGTAAGAGTGAAGGAGACAGATGATGGGATGATGCTGCTGAGTGATGCAAGCGTGATCACAGACAGAATGACTAAGCATGTGTTTTTCCTGCTGTAGTTTTCAGAACATCTACACAGAGCTTTATGCACTGTGAGAAAACCACAGTGGAGCCGTATATACACCCCATATGAATCCCCTATGTACTGTATACACACTGTATGTCCAAAAGTTTGAATACGTTTCTTCTGAAATGAAGGGTATTGCTGGTGAGTTTGTAAGTGGGAGAGGTCCTGCCCCAGGTGGAGGAGTTTAAGTATCTCGAGGTTTTGTTCACGAGAGATGGGAAGAGGGATCGTGAGATCAGCCACAGGCTGGGACAGACGGCAGCGGTAATGCGGCTACTGTACTCGACTGTAGTGGTGAAGAGGGAGCTGAGCCATAAGGCAAAGCTCTCTGTTTACCAGTCGGTCTACATCCCGACCCTTACCTGTGGTCATGAGCTTTGGGTAATGACCGAAAGAATGAGATCACAAGCTGCGCAAATGAGCTTTCGTCGCAGGGTGGAGGAGCTCGGTCACTCGGGAGGAGCTCAGAGTAGAGCTGCTACTCCTCCGCATTGAGAGGAGGATCAGGATGCCCCCTGGACACTGAGTGGCTCAGGGTCCCCCAGAATGAGCTGAATGAATGAATAAATAGTGAGTTCATCCTGTCTTTGCTAGAGTAACAGCCTCTGCTCTTCTAGGAAGGCTTTACAATAGATGTTGCAACACTGCTATGAGGATTTGATTGAGCATTAGTGAGGTCAGGTACTGATGTTGGATGGTCAGTTCTGGATCACTCCAGCTCATCACAAACGAGTTGGAGCTCCATCACTCCAGAGAACACAGTTCCACTGCTCCACAGCCCGATGCTAGGGGGCTTTATACTCCTCTAGCCCACGCTGGGCATTGGGCATGGTGACCTTAGGCTCATGTGTGGCTGCTCCAAAGCTTCCCAACTCTGTATGAACAAGAGTGGACCTTAAAGTAGGTGAATTCTCTTTTTAGAAGTGTCAGGATACTTTTGGACAAGCAGTATAATGTAATGAGAATTTTCTAAGTATAACCCTAATTTCCACCCAAAAGAAATAGATTTGTTTTTTCAGTCTTAAGTCATAAGATGTCCTTGTCCTGAGAATGTGTGAAAACACACACACACATGCACACACACACACTTTGACCAGCTGTGCGCTAATAAGTCCTCCAGTTGCCCACAAGGCCTTTGATCTAACTGAGCCGTGATTTATCTGCCTATATCAGAGAGTTCATTTGGGTTTGATCTTTGGCTATTCTGGGTTCTATGGTCATATAAGTGTGTGTGTGTGTGTGTGTGTGTATGTGTGTGTGTGTGTGTGTGTGTGTGTGTGTGTGTGTGTGTGGGGGACACCCTCTGCCTCAAGCTGGTAGAAATGCTCTTCGAACTCTGGCATCCCAGGTCAGTCCAATGATGGTGATGAATGAGGGAAAACAGAGTCTGGTAGGTTTCATTGCTCAAAACTGCCTAAAATCTCCAGGATCTCCAGGACCAGGATTGGGGAACACCAGTCAATGGATCCCTAGAGTGAAATTTCATTACATAGTAATTATAACTGTTAACATTTGCTTACCATTTATATTCTGTGCCAACAGGTACGCGTCTGCACTTCTGACTGATGCCAGGAATGGATACAAACAAGGCAAACATGTAAAGTATGACACAATACAAGACTCTGCACACAACAATAACCTTTCATCAAATTCAAACCGCAATAAAACATCTCTGACTTACAGGCACGACTGTAGCATGGATTGGAAATTTAGAGTTCACACTTTCTACAGAGAGAGAAGATAGAAAAGAGAAGAGAGAGATGGAAAGAGAGAGAGATGGAGAAAGAGATGGAGAGAGATGCGAAGCGACAGAAGAAATAGACATGTGAAGTGCAGGATGACGGCAGCGTCCCATGTAGCCACACCAGCCTCCCTCCGGCCATCTGTCGCTCTCTCTCTCCTTCTCTCTTTCACCCCGTCCTGAAGTCTCCTACGCTCTACCCTTCCTCCGACCTTTTCCTTCTTTGCCTTCGCGTCTGGCCAATGTAGAGAAGGAAAGGTAGGATGAAAGGAAAAAAAGTGAGAGCAAAGAAGACTCTAGGAAGACTCTCAGAGCTTCTTCAGCATAAATGAACGTTCTCCTGTTCTCTGAGGTGAGGAAACACTGGGCCTCGTTTACCAACCGTTCTTAAGAAGAAATTTCTTCTTGAAACCCACTTACGCAGTTTTCACAAAGATTCTGACACTCACCAATATTTTCTTATTTGGGATTTGTTCTTAGGTAAGAACAGAATCTACACACTCAAGAGCACAAAGGTGAGAACAGTTCTACGCTTTAAGAACACGTCATGAATCTGATGTAGACTTTTTCTTAAGACCTTTCTCAAGAACACATTTAAGAACAAACTTAGGAAGACAACTGGTGCATGAGGCCTATTGCTTTAACAGAAAGAGGCCTGCACCTCTTTCCTTGGGATCGTGGGAAATGTAGTAGAAGTGAGAGGATTTGAGGAGAGATTTGCTCTCATCTCTTCTAGCTGCAATGCAGGAGAACGTGAGGAGCTGTCTGTGAGTCATAGTGCATCTTTGGAGTCTCATCACACACAGGCACGCTACACAGCAACAGCTAACAGCAAATGCACACACACACACATATATAGATTAGGGGTTGCACGACTGGTTCTAGTGGCAGGTTCTAGTGGCAGATGCTGCGGTTCTAGGTATGAGATGCACTGCAAAAAAGCTTTTCTTGCATATCAGCAAGTTTTACTCTCAGACACTCTGGCTACGTTGCAGATTTCTGCCAATCCAATTGAATACATTCTGATTATAGTTTAAGACTGAAGTGTTTATACGCTCACTGTCCTGAACCGTCTGACGGAAAATCTCCGTTTACATGCACGAGACAAGTAATCTGATCTAAAATTATGTGCATACGTAGAGAACCGCGTAGTGTAGGCATTACCATGACAATGACCATCACGTGAGTCCAGTCAGAGTGAGACAAGCAGCAGTGTGTTTGCCCGAGTTTTCAACTGGTTCGCTTGTGTTTTTTTAATTACTTTAAAATGATGTCAGACTCAAGAAAACGTCCTTCACATGTCCTCATTAAAGAAGGCCGAGAGGAAGACGTCGTGTTCTGAGACACATAAGCTGGACGTCCGTCCCACCGCCGTCTTTTAAAGATCAGAGCATAAACTTCGTCTCCTTTGCAGACCAGTTTCTGCTCCGCCATGTTGAACGGTATAAACTCTCACTATGACGCGACACACATGCAGAACGTACTTAAACTTTCTGAATGGGAATGTAATCGGATACAGGCGTTTACACGGATATTATTCTTCTATTTAACAGATTATTTACAGGATTACCCACCTCATTCAATCGGATAGAAGTTGTATTCCAAATGGCTAAGAGCAAGCAGTCTTCTCAGCAGTAGGCCTCTCAGAATATGGTATAGGTCTGGTTGCTAAACCAGGAAAGCCTTAGATAGCAAGTAAACAAAATATCATGTATTTGCCAACTATTGCTCCACTTTGTTGTTGAGCTTGTGGTCTAAAACTGACCAGTGATGGGTGGGGTAGAGGACGGCTGATAAACTGCGCAGCACCGGATTGTATTTGCACACCTACATAGTAGACTTACAAGGCAGGTGGAGCTCATAAACTGGACAGAGAGTGGACATACAGGGGAGGGGTTTCTAATAAAGTGAAAGGTTAGTGTACAAGGCACTTTAACTATCTGCACATCTGCTACAGTTTCTCATTAGGTTGAAGCAATATGATGTACCGAAGGGCACAGTTTCAGCTGTAGAACTACAGAACCCATCCTTCCACAGCCTTCATAAAAAGCCAGCAAAGCCTTGCTGTAGGGCATCCTGTTTCCTCAGATCAAGCACAGCTCGTTATGGATACAGATACAATGTGACAGCTTTACATGTTGCATCCCACACACACACACAACTACACTGGATTAGAAATGTACACCCCACCTAGTAGCACGTGCACTATTAGAAGAGAATTTCACTGATCTGACTTTTCTACATTTCTGCATTCAATGTGTTGTCAAAGAAAGAAAGGCCAAAGAAAACTGATTATTTTCAGATTTACCACTATTTTGCCATCATTACTATTACATATAAGATGAGAAGACGTGTAAGTTCATTGGTGGTTTGGGAGAGTAAAAATGGTTATTTTTTAAATCAGTGTCTGTAAGTTTCTCTATAATGAACCATTTCACATCAAACTACAGAATAGGATCCTGGGAATATAAAGATCTTGGAACATAGTGGCCAGGGAAAATAGGACCCTTGGAAAATAAGACCCTGGGAACATAGGGCACTGATAGAATAGCGCCCTGGCAGTATAGGGACCTTGACATAAGATTGTGAATAAATAGGACCCTGGGAACATAAAGTCCTGAAAAACAGGACCCTGGGAACATAGGGCCCGAAAATAATAGAACCCTGGCAATATAGGGGCCTGGACAAGGACTGTGAATTATAAGGACCCTGGGAATGTATAGTCCTGAAAAAATAGGACCCTGGGAACATAGATCTGGTCGCAGCCTGGGTGGAAGGAATGGGAGGATAAGAAAGAGGAGGATATGGTGTTTAAGTGAATCTCAGAGCTCTTGAGAGTGCAAACGCTCTTCATTCATATTTCAGACACTCCTCACACAGACAATCCTTATAGAGGAGAGCAGAACTGATGATCTGAACTAAAGCAGACCATAACGGCTCTGATATTGACCACACACTCTCATACTGTCTCTCTGTCTTACTCTTCTCTTCCTCTCTCTTCCTCTCTCTCTCTCTCTCTCTCTCTCTCTCTCTCTCTCTCTCTCTCAGGCGCTAAAGGGGTTACAGAAAGAGTGATTAAAAAATGCTGAAAGTGACTTAAGGAAATCTGTGTCCCGTCTTGCTGCGCCTCATTTGTTCATCGTTATATTTAATGAAGACAGCTGCAAAAACAACAAATAAATAAATAAATACATGAATGCAAAAAATGAAAATAAAACAATTCCCCCCATTTCCTCTCTCCTCCCTTTCTTCAGACATTTTCTTACATTGAGTCGTCTTCTCACAGTGGAAGGATGGCTGTGGATGTTTTCAGATCTAAGCCAGCTTGATTTTCTCCTCTCTCTCAAAGATGTAAGCTGTAAGTGCTGTTTATCTGATGGGGGCAGTTTTGGGGTCTACCAGGTCTTCCAGGTGGTTGTTAGGTGGCCCATTTACTTTGTAGCTCTTTTTCATTTTTGAATTTTAGTTTTGGAAACCCATTTAATGATGAAAATGGTCAAATCACAAGCCTGAGGACCCATGACTGCTCCATTGGTTGGTATACCAATAAGAGTCCTTCGTCCTTCTAACACAACCTTCTAACACCTGCCTATGTGTGTAAAATGATGAAACTCTTAAGTCACTCTGGAAAAAAGCTTCTGCTGATCAATTAGCTACTGATCAATCGTGATCGCAGCACGCTACAACATGCAAATGAACCTTCTAACCAATCACAGTGTTTTTTACTGTCTGCTGTGTGCTCTGCAGTTTATTCATAACACATTATTGATTCACTAATGCATTTTTAAAGGGGCAGAGTGACCTAAAACTACTATATTTTTTAATATAATATATTATATTTCATGTTATGTAGTGTTCTGTAGCACAGCAGTGTATCCCCCAGCCTCAGGTTGAAAAAGAATTCACAACTTTGTTCCTTCTTGTGTTTTTGTCCATCAGGGTTTTCTCACTACAATACCCAGCATGCATTACACTACTGTAGCCACTGATTATGAGGCTAACAAATAAAGATATTAAGCTTCTTATCTGGCATTCTTCTGCATTACTAGCAGGAAAAACAGCCCACCTTGTGTATCTGCCTCAAAGTGCTTGTAGTTTTTCAAACATTCCTTCTACCTTCAAGACACGTCATCAGACAGGGGGTTTCCTAACCTTTCAACTAGGAAATTTTGCTCTAGAGGCTAGTGTAGCATCACTGTAGGAGGTGAGTAGGCATGTTTAGAACAGACAAACTAATGGTTCCATTTTTATTTGAGGCTGGAGTGCCTCTTTAATATTTTGCAAGACGTAGAAATATATTGTGCCACCTCACAATTAGGCTTCTCTAATATATGAGCTGCATTAAGTATAAATCATGGCAAAGTCCATTCAGAGCTCACGTAGCTGCAGCAGGTGAGGCAGAAGGAAAAGAAGGAGAAAACAAAACGTTAAAAGGCCGTCATCAGGGGCAGAAGAGGAAGTGAGATAATTGCGTTATTAATAGGTGGAGTGTGGGGTATTTTGTGATGCTAATTTGAAAAGCGGAAGGTGGTGCTTTGTCTCTCTTTAGGCGAACAGTGAATGCTGGTGCTGTATTTCTATGTTTCGGTGTTTATGTGTGTGTGTGTGTGTGTGTGTGTGTGGAGCTGAATAGGTGCGAGTAAGCAGGCAAGGCGCAACAGCAGAACACAGAGCAGCGGCGTGACGTCTCATCGTCATCTCTGTCATCTGTTAATCAGCCTTTCAGCCTCCGGAATGAAAGGAGCTGATTAGCACCATCTGAACCAGGACGCACAATCACAGCAGAGCGGCCTGACAAGTGGCGTAAATACACCTCATTCAAAGCGCACACAGATATAAACACAGACATACAGCTGAGCTGCAGCTCGTCGTCTATTTGCTCCAGAGTCAAATGAGGACAAAGCTGTGAAAGCCTGTAAGAGTTTTTACTGCTTATATGAAAAATACTAGGATGAGTTCATTCTTAAGCCAGTTTATAAGCCATTAGGCCATGTTAATTTTGATATCAGTGAACAGGGCTATCAAATTATTAAAATAATCACAACTTATAGCTTTCTTTTGTGTAACAATCACTTTTATTTGCTCAAATTTGACCCAAAAGGGATATTTTTTTTATTTAAAAAGCATTGTATTTTGTTATAATTACATAAGAGGACAAAATTGCTTAGTCAAAATTAATGCATTACTTTCAAAAATTCAGTAATGTAATTTTCAACTTTTGATTGTAGGATTCACACGAACCTAAACGTGGAAATCAGGTAAATTCCACAGAATGAACGCAGTTTCTGATTCTCATAAATGACCATCAGTGAGAGCAACAGTGGCTGCATGTTCCAATGAATGAGTGTTTGTCATATATGGACCCACAGCTAGAAAGAAACATAACTACATAAATTTAAAAATGTTCAGATCTATTTCAACTTAAGGCATTAATAGAGATAGCAATAAACTAAAGTTATATAATATCATAACTTATAGGTTAATTTCTATTGGGAGGTATCTCTTCCAAACCCTAACCCCTAAATTTACAGTTGTGAAAATAATACTTACCTTTTTTGTATTTTTTTCTATTACTTTTTTTTATTGTTACTTTTACAGTGAAGTCAATTCAGATTTATGATGAATTTCATTTTTGAATAAAAAAAGCTTCAATTCAAAAAATGCTGTCCTAATTTTCAATTCACTACTAAAACACAGAGTTTTAGTCTGTAGGCGGAGCCTCACTTTAGATACGCCCCTGCATTTTAGAGCAGGAGGTGAGACTGCATCCCTGTCCCTCATGGCCACATGGTGGGCAGTTAGGTTCCATTGTTTTGAAGTAAGTGTGTCCCAAAGTCTGAAAATCACTGTAGAACATTAAGAATTACATTTTACATCAACCACTCTAAATGACTTTGTTTACATCTTAACTATTTAATTATGCAGAAATGTTGAAAAACAGTTGAATTACCCGTTAAGTACATGGAACTGAGTGAACGTAGCTAGTTTTTACTCACCTCTGCATAAAAGACAATCACATTTCTGAAGTGTTTGACTCAATTTCCTATTATCTGCCCTCTACACACATCTGTCACTGAGGTTTTGAATTAGAGCACCTCCTGTTCCCCACCCGTCTGCAGCTGAGACCCTTTGTGGTGCGTAAATAAACAGGGCTGACACGCGCTGTACCCGGTGTTTCGTTAGCTGCCTGTATTTTTGGCCCCCATCCCGATTCTGAGGTAATGAGTAGCGAGACTATGTGTTCTCACAGGCTAACAGGCTTTGGCTGGGTGTGGAGGAGCAGGTGCTGCTGGTGTCAGAGGCCAGCAACACGTACACCTGCCCACAGCAGAGCGGCTAGCACCATGAAGGTCAGCCACAAGGTCTCTGCTGAGGAGTTAAAGATGTCTAGGCAAAGGTGAGTAGAAATGTGATGCAGGTCCATGAGCTCCGTGCAATTTTGACGGATTTGTATTTTCAAATGACCATAGTTTTTACTTTTCATTGCTGTCATAAAAAACACTGCAATGGAAAACTTTACAGGGGAAGAAATATAGTGCTGTTTAGTTTAATGTATGCTAAAGTAATTTTGTATTATTGTAACTGAAGTTTTGGACCATTTCTATTGGTCAATTCATCATGAAATATACAGATAATGTAAACAACAGCAATGGTGAAAAAATAACTACAAAAAGAACATAATAAAGGGAAGAGTAAAGCCTGGCAAACTGTAGTTCCTATGCTGATGGTTGCTGGATGTTTTTGGCTCAAGCTGCTTTTTGTCACAGATGCTCATAAGTCCAAGTTTCAAATCTCAGAGTTTCAAGTTCTTGTCGAGTCTATTAGGTACAAGTCTGAGTTGAGTCTCAAGTCTCTGTGGTTCTAGAATGAATTGAGGCTCAGTCTGGGTCAAGTTTTGAATATCTGAGGTAGAGTCTGAGTTGAGTCTATGGTGTGCGTCATACAATTTGAGTCTCAAATCATTGAGGTATTAGTCTGAGTCGTGTCTCGAGTGTCTGCAGTAAGAGTCCAAACCGAGTCGGGTCTCTCAAGGTATGAGCCAAGTCTTGAGTCTCTAGGGTAAGGGTCCAAGTCATGTCTCAAGTCTCTGACAAGTTTGTCTCTGAGTCCGAGTTGAGTCTTTGGGCTTTGAGTCCGAGTTGAGTCTTGAGTTTCTGGGGTGTGAATTCGAATTGAGTCTTTGAGGTATGAGCCTGAGTTGTGTCTCAAGTCTCTGGGGCACAAGTCAGATTCTAAAGTCTCTGGGGTACGAGTCTGTGTTGAATTTCGTGTCTCCAAGGCACAAGTCTGAGTTTGAGTCTCTGTACAGTCAGAGAAGAGTCACAAGCCTCTGAGGTACAAGTCTCAATTAAGTCTCTAAGGTATGATCCTGAACTGAGTCTCAAATCTCTGGGGAGTGAGTCTGAGTTGAGTTTCAAGTGTCTGAGGTGAGCATCCCAACTGAGCCTCGAGTTGCTGGGGTGCATGTCTGAGTTGAGTCTCAAGTCTGTAAGGCATGAGTGTCTCTGTTTTTTGCTAGACTACTTTTACTGAGTACAGTTTAGGTTTAGGGCTATCTCTATATCTATGTCTAGATATAATAACTTATTCTGGAAATGAGGGCCTGATATTCAACTCATGTTTTGCCATTTATTTTAGTAGCTGTCACATTTTCAAAAGAGCGATATTGCAGTATTTCCAGAGGGTTTGTGTACACAGGAACCGCTAAATGTTGAGAGCAAATTCCGAGAGTTCAAGAAAATATCAATCCAATATTTCATTTGACCTCATCTGACACACTAAAAGAGGGTACTACAGCAGGCCGCTGAGCTGCAGAGACATCTGTGAAAATATCCTGAATGAATCAAACATTTCCATCCCGTTTGCCTACCCAGCTCTAACGGTCACAGATCGCAACTGGACTACATGAAGGTAGGCTGATTCTACAGGTCCTTCAGGTCTCACAGAGAGAGAAGAATAGAAAGAGAGGATGAAAGGATGTTAGCGCATTCAAAGAGGAGCATGAAAGTGATGAACATTTTGTCATAAAGAGCCAAAGCAGAGGGGGATATGAGAGAGCGGAGCGACACGAGGTGGGAGGGAGCGACGGATTGATTATCAGAGAGAGGAAGACAAAGGATCACTGAGGGAAAGATGAGAAAGGTCAAGGAAAGAGAGAGTGAGAGAGAGAGAGAGAGAGAGAGAAGCACAGTGTTACTTTCACTGCGCTACAGCCAGCAATGCAAAAATCTAAAATAGACAGGAAAAGAAACAGACAGAAGCCATGTATTATTGAGGATACTGTTTCCAACTTCTGTTTTCTTCCTCCTCAGCTCCCTTGTCTTCTTTCTCATGGTCTCTTTCGAGCGAGCGCATTAATATTGAAGCAATCGGCTGACTGTCGGCCTTTGTTGAGTGAGAAAAGAGGCTAAACTTCTGCATTAGAGCTCAGCTTCCCCTCCCAGCCGCCGAAGCCTAATGTTGAGCAGCAGGAGTTAGCCTTTACGCTGTGGCTACGGCCCGGCAATCTTTAAGACTCAGGAACCAAGGCGCTTTAAAAGTGAGGAGGGGGACATAATAGTCCCCTATTTTGAATGTTTATGTAATGCTTCCCTGTTTAACTTGGTTGCACTAACATTGCAACTAGCTTAGCAATAGCTAACTACATACGTGCTTTATGGGTTAACCTCTTCCTTCCTCTTCTATTCTGCTGACAGAATTGGATACTTTTGATTAACTTAACGAAATCAAATATTTTCCCAGTAACTCAGATGAACTAGGATGCCTTTGGCTCACTGTGTGTGAAATGGTGCATTGGGCTGCTAGTGAGCAATGAGACGTGAAAGGGGAAAACAATTCACGTCACTCCACAAGCATGGCCATGCTGAGATAAATCAGACAGCTGAACTGAAGATTTCAGATCAGTGAAGAATGCAACAACACAAAATAGCATTTAAACAATAAATACACCCAAAATCCACGAGGTTATAGCTCTGATTTTAAGCTTCATAGCTCAAAAACCATCAAGCCTACTTACACATATCAGAACACTCAGCAGGACTCACCCTCTCTACCCAGGGTGTCTAGTTTCACTGGCCTGCAGAGAAGTATCAGCTAGTAATGCAGCTTGAAAAACCATTAGAGTTTCGTTGGGCTACCAGGTCTTCCAGGTGGTTGTTAGGAGTCCCATTTTCTCTGTAGCTTTAAATCATTTTTTAGCTCCAGTTCCAGTTTTGAAAACTACTTCTTACTTTGGGAAGAGCTTTTGTTGGGATGCTACATCTGCAACTGGTTGGTTTTAAGGTCGTAAGGAAGGTAGAACTGACAAATTAAAGTATGACAGGTTTGATTTTACTTGTAGTGTTGCTTTTTTCTGATATTAAAAAAAAAATGCTTAACAGCTGTTTTGACTGGAAGCTTCATAATCGCAGGCATGGTCTCTGACCTTTACACAGTACTGTAGGTATTTATGCAGCAAGTGTTTAGTTACATTTTGTTATGCTATGTGCTAGCTAGGCTAAGACTGTCTTTATGAGCATACAATATATGGCCAAAAGTTTATGGACACCTGCTCATCCAATGTTTCTTTTAAAATCAAGAGTGTTAAAGCGACTTTTTCCTCCTTTTGCTGCAGTAACAGCCTCTACTCTTCTGGGAAGACTTTACAGATGGTCAGTTCTGGATCAATCCAACTCATCCCAAAGGTTGAGTTCTGTCACTCCAGAGAATGCAGTTCCACTGCTCCACTGCCCAATGCAGGGGGGCTTTATACCCCTCTAGCCCACGCTTAGCATTAGGCATGATGACTTTAGGCTCATGTGTGGCTGCTCCAGAGTGTCTCGTTGTATTGGTCAGTGCTTTTCTATAGCGTTTACACAAGCTGTGTCTGTATTTGAATGTGTCAGTAGTGAGTGCACCTTAATGCATCTGAATTCACTAATATGAAGTGGTGTCCACAAACCTTGGGCATAGACTGTATGTATGTGATTGCAGGGTTGAAGTGGGATGTTGCTAATTTCACCGTCTAGAATGAGATCACTCAGGCATGCCCGGTGCGCTAATGGCACCGTTCTACCAGCCACGTCAAGCCCAGCTGGGGAGCCAGTGTTCCTGTCTTTTATAATTACCATCTAAACATCGCTCCTGTGACTCCTGTAGCCTTTCCTTTTACTCTCTTCCTCTCCTCACCTCTTTTCGCCTGTCTTTCTTTCCTCGCTCACCTCTTCACTCTTTCCATGCCCTGTAATAACCACTTGAAGGTGATCTCCTCTTCAGACAACACTTGACTCTAACTCACACTTAAGAAGTGATTTATCTTCACTTCACCTCTTTAGAGTATTCCGGCTCTGCCGGACAGAAAGAGATGGGAAATGGAATAAAATACGACGATTCCTCGATGAGGCTTAGAAATATTAACACGTCATATATGAATAACGTCGATAGCTCTACGGCACTCAAAGCCGTTAAGGCTGACGAAGTGCGCTGGGAGTCTTCACAGGCTTCGTGCTCTCGTTGTATCAGCCTAAGCCCGTTTATCATTTTATCTTCATTTTCCAGAGCGAGAAGCAATCACAGCTTTCATTATGGCCATTAAAGCAGTGCTGATTCTATTGTCTTAATTTAATACGCTCGTTAATAGCTCTGATGTATGTAACGTCTGGGCTCCAGAACGGGAGCCAAAAACTCCCTGACTATAATAAAAACGACAGTGAAAAACTGGACCCAGTGGAGGGCAGTGGACAGTAAGAGAAAAATATATCAATCAGGAAGCTAAAGAGTTGATACAATCAGTGAATATCATCCTTCATCCGTATCACCAGAACAGCCTTTATTTATTTAATTTCCAGTCAAAATGACTATTAAGTACAAGTTATTCATTTTTCATCAGAAAACAAGCATTTTGTGCCAAAATAAGTGCACAATTTCTGTTTATTTCTGGATTTAAGATGAAAAAATAAACTATAGAATGAGCCATAACTTTTGCTCAAGCCACATTTCATGTTAAACAGTTATTGGCCATAATATGCAGAAGTATTTGTAGAGGTTGTGTTAGCTTATTTTCACATTAAAAAAAAATCAACAAACCAAGTAATTTGACCAGGGGTGCCCAAATTTTTGTGTATACCTTTCTTTAGTATTTATTGTGTCCATTCTTTACCTTCATTCCAGCTTTCATTCTTTTCAGGAGACTCACTTTCAGTTCCTCAAAGAATCTGCAGACACACCTCCAAAGTTCAGTCTTAGAAGCTGGTTGATCATTTTCTGAAGTAATCAAACACATTCAGTGATGTTGAGGTCTGGACTCTGGGGTGGTCAGTCCATTGTTCCATTGTGCTTAGAGTCGTTATCGTGCTGGAATGTTTATTTCTTCCCAATCAAAGGTTTTGCAGAGGGGTTTGTATGATGTAATTGCAGCATGCGTCCGTCCCCCAGGCCCAGATGACGGCTGAGAGAGTGAACCACGAGTGAGTGGGAGTCCCGAGCACTGCCTCATGGGCACCGCCTCCGATCCTGTAGCGAGGCCACTTTGGTTTAACTTATGTTCGACCTGGGCGGCCGAGCTGCAAAGTGGGGGTGGTGACAGGTAGGCGGAACAACAAGCTGTCTGTGCCTCTCAGCTCAGGTGCTCACACTGCCCTTAATGAGAGTCAGGAGGTGGGGCTTGGCACTCGCATGCTGTCCCCCACTCACTCGTGGTTCTCCTCTCCCCGCTGTCCTCGCGGGGCTTCGTCCTCACTTGGAGTTTGGGCTTTGCCTTCCTGCTGGCTCTCGTGGTCATCATCTGGGCCGGGGGACAGGCGCATGCCACAGTATTAAATTCATGAGGCATTAAGTAAAAAAAAAAATCAACTGCAGATGTTGTTGTACACATCCAAACCTCTACTGATCCACCATGCTTGACTGATAGTTATAAACATGGTTTGATGAGTTTTTCATTGCTTAAGCTGTGTACATACTGCCTTCTGTTAGTCTTTGACTTTTGCACAGCACAGAACTTTGTTTCTGTCTATTGTGGAAGGAGGGATGTTAATCTAATAAAAGAACGGCCAACATGGCTTACTAGGCGTTCAGCGTTTCAAGCTAGGCTTGTGTCTGCACTCTCCGTAAGCAGAAAACATGGCCGCTTGGTCAGTGAGCATGTCTGGATAAATATCCCTCACCAGAAGATGAGGGTAAAGAGGAGAGACAGGCAAGGTCACCAACTACTAGAGGGCTAGAACAATATAGCAGTGAGAATGGTTCCACTGAACCTTGTTGGTAAGACCTGTCAATTCAGTTCATTTTAGCCCAGTTTTATTTATACACTAAAGTTTGATACACCTGTTGTGTTAATAACATTTTTATTTTATTCACTAATAACTTTCATGATGCAGATTGAAATTCTGTTTATTAGACAGTAAAAGGTATTTTTAGATAGTATATGCAAAAATAATGACAACAATAATAAAGTTAATAAAGTAAATAAAGTTATTTATTGTCTAGTCATCATAGTTACTTTAAGCAAGACACAAAAGGCTGTGCTTTTCATAACGTTCTTTCTCTTAGGGAGGTTTGTGGTTGAACCTAAGAGCATGGGGAAAAGACACTGAGAGGAACCAAGACTCAAAAGGAGAAACTCTCTAAGAGTACAAGTAAGAACCACTGAGAGAACCAAGATGCAGAAGAACATGGTGAAGAACCACTAAAAGGAACCAAGACTCAAAAGGAACACTGGGCCTCGTTCACCAACCAAATTTCTTCTTTAAACCCACTTACACAGTTTTCATGAAGATTCTGACATTCACCAGTGTTTTCTTATTTGGGATTTGTTCTTAGGTAAGAACAGAATCTACACACTCAAGAGCACGAAGGTGAGAACGGTTCTGCAGTTAAGAACATGTCATGAATCTGACACAGACTTTTTCTTAGGACCTTTCACAAGAACACATTTCAGAAAAAATATAGGAATATAGGAAGGCCCATTGGTTCTATATGGAACCACGAACATCTGCATGCTTAAATGTTTTTTTGCATGGTGAAATGGTTCTTTAGATTGATGCAGAATGTGTTGCATATGGTTTTATACGGAACCTTTTGGCACCAAAAAGGGTTCTTCTAGTGTTACAAAGTCAAGCTTATAACAATAGAAGAACCTTTTTTGGTGCTTTATAGAACATTATACACATTCTCAATCAATCTGAAGAACCATTTCACCATGCAAAGATGCAAAAGGTTTTTTAAGTGTTCATGGTTCTATATAAAACCATTGTCATCTTTTTTAAGAGATCAGTATAATTTGTCAACACCATCACAGGTAAATAGCTTTAGCCCAGTGAGACGCAGAAGGCAGTGCTGTTCTCAGGCTAAATGCAAAGGAAGTAAAGTCACTAGAGATCAAACGAGAATGAGGCAACAGGAAGTGACAATGTGTCATTTCTCCAGCTTCCTATGCCAGATGCCTATATCCCTGTTTGCGTCAGCCACAAGGCATGGAGCTGCAATATATCGGCAGTAGCCCAGCGCGGGGTCCATGTCAGTATGGATCACAGTGGACATGCTGAGGCTCAAACCCCAGGGACCGCTGTGGTCCAGAGGCAGAGGGGCGGCGTTTTGACAGGCTGCTTTAGTCTGACTGAACTCCTTCATCTCTCAGAGGGACGGACGTGTGAAAGCAGGACTAATCTCTCAATTATAGGACTGATTAGCTCGTCAGCGTTTCAGACCGATGAGATGTGACTCATCATTGTTTTCTGGGTCTTCACAACCTGGAAAAAATATTATATTTTGAGTGAATTGTGATATGCTTTGCAATGTATTAAAAAAATCATATTTATATATAATATTTTTGAGCTCCACTTGCCAATGGGTCCACTATATAGGTGTACAGTTACAGGCTATATGGCTTAAGACCACCATTTGACCGGAGCTGAGCAGATGTACCCAAAATATCCAGTCAAGAGCTGCTCTGTGGTCAGAAACTGGCCTTTGATAAAGGACTAGAGGATGGCTTTTGCAAAATGTGCATCAACAGATGGGCTTTAGTCTCTTACCAACAAGGTGGAGCCTTTCTAATGAAATAAAGTGGGCAGTAAGGGTTACAGTGCACATTGAAAAACAAGGACTGACCCGACCAGAAACCAAAGGAAATACTGGTTCCGCGTGATTGATAGACAACTAGACCTGTCATTATAACTGTGACTGTTGATTGAATTGTCTTTTTGTTTTTTTGTTGGGTCACATTACGTCTAAAGTGTCTAATTGGGCTAGTTAGTTAGCTACACTCTTAAAAAAAGATGGTGTTTCAAGGGTTCTTTAACAAAGAAAATGGTTCTATATCAAAGATGAGCACTCAAAGAAACCCTTGCATGATTAAAAGGTTCTTTGCATCATGAAAGGGTTCTTTGGATTGATGGAAAATGTGTGTGAATGTGCTATAGATGGTTCTATATAGAACCTTTTTGAAAAGGGTTCTATGTAGCACCGAAAAGGGTTCTTCTGTTGTTACAAGCTTGACACCGTAACAATAGAAGAATCCTTTTAGTTGCTAAATAGAACTCTTTTAAAAAGGTTCTATATAGAACCATCTATAGCACATTCTCCATCAGTCTGAAGTACCCTTTCATAATGCAAAGAACCCTTTAATTATGCAAAGGGTCCTTTGAGTGTTCATCTTTGATATAGAACCATTTTCTTTACTTAAGAACCCTTGAAGCACCATCTTTCTTAATAGTGTATCTTGCTTAATAGCTTATTTAGCTTAATGTTACTTGTTTTGACTTTAAATAATACAGTTCACTTTATTGTGTTAACAATTACATAGAATCTTATGTAGAATCAAGCAAATCTACAGGTTAGCATCAATGCTAATAGCAGTCTCCTTAGCAAACTCTTCAGAAAGTAATAATTCCAAAAGTAACAATTGGCACATCAACATAACATTCTAGTTTACATTCTGGATCTCTGTCGATGATTTAATAGTGCTTGGTGACTTTATCTTCACCCAGAAGAGTAAAGAATTTGCTAATAATTCAAGCAAGTGAGGAGAACGCCCTTGAGGACCATTAGATCCTGTTGGTGCCAATCTTGAGCAGGTACCAAAACAGGTACCAAAACTAAACAACTGCAGAACTCTTGACCAGCCTCCGTTTTAAGAATGTACCACCTTCATCATTGGAAAAGAACCACTATATGACCAGATATACTCTAAATATTCAGTTCTATGGTCAAAACCTGAGCATTAAAGAAGGTCTAGAGCAGGGGTGCACAACTCCGGTCCTGGAGGGCCAGTGTCCAGCGCAGTTTTGTAGTTTCCCAACTCAAACACACCCACTAAACCTGACAAATAATGGATGAGTTGAATCAGGTGTGTTTGAGCAGGTAATCACCAATTGTGCTGGACGCCAGCCCTTCAGAACTGGAGTTCTGCACGCTGGTCTAGAGGATGGCTAACAAAAACAAGTAGGCAAAAGTCTCTTGATTCACCAATCTCTCACAGAAAATCGTTAAAAATATCAGAATGTTAAGCCACAATAAACACAACACATAAACAATCTTAATGACAGGTTAGACTTATTCCCATTACCAGCTATCTCTTATATAGCACTGCAAAGGCCAGTATTGCAGTGACAATTAACAAACAGTTTATTGTGCAGCCCTACAGTCTTCAGTCTCTGTATTGGTTTTTTCTCTCGCTCTCACTGTTTTCCTCCAGACGTCACTGTCACTCATTTTACTGAAGTGAGACGAGTCATCAGACTGGAGCTCAAATTCGGGAACACAAATCACCAACAGCTACTGACTGAAACCCAGAAAGAAGAGAGATATTTCCACGCTACGTACACTCGCACTGCAACCTGTCCAACACACGCACCCATCTACCAACACTGAAGAGAACAGACAGGCTGAGAACAAACCCTGCACTCCCTGTCAGAAAAGAGTCTTCAACAAATAAAGGCAAAGTGATGAGTAGATACAGCTGAGGTTTGACGACACAACATGCACATGTACATGTAGTCATACTGGCTGTTGGGGAAACACAGTACAAAGTAACATGTTACAGTGATTTAGTTACATTTTTCTGTAATAAAGTAATGTAACACATTATAATATTTTGGGTAACACTTGATTTTGACCCTGATACTAAATTGACATAACCACAGAGTGCTAATCCAGGGGTCCTGTGGGGATTCTGGACCTCCTAATTAAGCTCAGAGACCTCCTGAATGTCTCAAAATCACCTCAGTTGGTAATCATATCATCATGTTTCATGTCTTGACAGTTAAATACAGTAGACCTAGCAAAAATTAGCAGGTGACATAAGCTGTTATAACATCGAACATATGACATTATGGCAGTGACCAGTAAGGGTAACATGACACTGTTATATCACAAAATGTAATGTCATTACAACTCAAAACAGCATTTGACATCTGTTATGACCTCCTCTAACTTGATCCCTGCCTGATAGACCTAATCACAGCCTAATTAATCTCCAATATGATCCTATAGTCCTATATCAACTGACCTCCTAACCACAGCCTTAAAAATCTCCAAAATACTGACATAGTTCTGTACCAGTTATTCTTCAAAATACAGCCCTATTCATTTTTATAATCCCAGAGTTCTGTATCAACCAGACCAAAACACAACCATATCTTGAAAATAAATTATTATTCTATAACAATTGTCCTGCCAACCAGACCTAAACACAGCTTTATTAATCTCCAAAATAATCCCACAGTGCTGTGCCAACTGTCTCACTAATAAGACTGAAAAACAGATTATTAATCTCTAAAATAACCCTTTAGTTGTTTCCCAATTGCCTATCTAATCTGACCTAAACCCAGATTATTAATCCCCAACATAATTGCATTGCTCTATACAAACTGTCCCACTAATCAGACTAAAAACAAATGTTTAATCTCTAAAATAATTTCGAGTTCTATATCAACCAGACCTAAACACAGCCAAAATAATCTCTGAAATAATCCCACAATGCTGTGCCAACTGTCTCACTAATAAAACTGAAAAACAGATTATTAATCTCCAAAATAACCCCTAAATTGTATACCAATTGCCCTGTTAATCTGACCTAAACACAGATTATTAATCTCCAGAATAATCCCATTGTTCTATACAAACTGCCCCACTAATCAGACTGAAAAACAAATGTTTAATCTTCAAATTAATCCCACAGATCTGTATCAACTGTCCTCCTAAACAGCTTTATTGATCTCTAAAATAATCACATTGTTCTTCAAAACACAGCCCTAATCATTTTCAAAATAATCTCATAGTTCTAGAACTAAAAATGGTTTTATTTATTTCCAAAATAATCCCAGAGTTCTATATCAACCAGACTTCAACAAAACCATATCTCCAAAATGATCTCATTGTTCTATAACAATTGTCCTGCCAACCAGACCTAAACACAGCTTTATTAATCTCCAAAATAATCCCACAGTGCTGTACCAACTGTCTCACTAATGAGACTGAAAGACAGATTATAAATCTCTAAAATAACCCTTTAGTTGTATACCCTGCCCTGCTTATCTGACCTAAACACAGATTATTAATCTCCAAAACAATTATATTGTTCTATACAAACTGTCCAACTAATCAGACTGAACAAAAAAACATTATCTACAAATTAATCCCACAGATCTGTAGCAACTGTCCTCCCAAACAGTTTATTAATCTCCAAAATAATCCCATAGTTCTATACCAATTGTTCTTCAAAACACAGCCCTATTAATTTTCAAAATAATCTCATGGTTCTAGACCTAAACATGTTTTTATTAACGTCCAAAATAATTCCAGAGTTCTATATCAACCAGACTAAAAACAGCATATCACATCTGTTATGATATGTTATTGCATGTTCGTGTCGATGTCATACTCAAGGGAAGTGCTACCAAATTTTATTCCTCACATCTTACAAACTAATATTAATTATGCGTCATATATTTAAGGCATATATTTCCTCTATATAGATTATTCACATCCGTCCTTGCATGCAATTTGCAATGTGCAGTGCGGGAACAATCTTCTGAAGCATCTAATCAAGCTAATATGAAACTGATGGATAAAGATCTCCATGCTGAAGAACAGAACCTCACCTAAACAGACCAGACTCCATGTACATTCACAAACAGCTCTGCAAGATTTACATTTATTCATAAAGATTTTATTTCAGCAGCGCATTTTGACCAGTTTCTTGGTTTTTAAACAGCATCAGTCATTCATAATTTAATACAGCATAACTAGTTACGTCTTCACAGACAGTCAAACTGAGAGGCCTTTTAAATGATGTTTACTGTGATTGGCTATTTCTTTCTAAACGAACTACTGACTACTGACTGCTGAGTAATTGAATGACTCTTTCAAGGAATTAATGATCAGGAATAGCTCATTTTTTGAGTTAATATCTCTGTACTGCATCTGCACAAGCATCTACACACTCACCTACAAACACAGAGAGGCTTACAGTCACAGGGAGTGTTTTTCTGCTCTGTGATTTGGTAATAATTTATAATGGAAGCCTTTACGAAAGTGCAACTTAACAAAAGCAGAGCGAGACATGCAGAGGCAGGCCTTTTCCAAAGCGACCTGAAACGACTCCTGCATTTAGTGCTTCTTTTATAAAGCATGCAGGCACATGTGCACACACTTTTTTATACTTCCAGACATGCAATTACCTATATGTAGTAATAATATGCACCACAGACATTATATACATGTAGTTATATGCAATATTACATCTAATATTGAGTTTGCCTTTTATGAAGCATGCAGGGTTCAATATAAACATATATATATCAAAACCTACAAAGTGCCTAGATGTAAGAATGGCATGTGAGTATTATATATGTAAGTACATATAAGTATCAATGCTATTTTTTTCACCACTTCCATATAAATATATTTATATAGCCACTGTCATATCAAAACCTCATATGTTCTATGTATTTTACATATCTATGTACCTACATGAAAGAACAATATGTCATATATATGTAATATATGCGTCATTATATATACATATGAATGCATTTTTCCATAGGTATTACATATATATTATTGCTGTCATATCTAAAGTCATTTCACTCTTTTTTTCACCACTTCAAAACACCAGCTGTTTGAACATTCCAAGATAAAATTAGTACCATTCCCAACTGTTGCTAGTCCTGATAAGGCAGTCTTTTCATAGGATTTCTTATAAATTCATGACAGTTTTGTTCTGCAAATGCACAAAAACAAACACATGTACACACAGTGTCATCTTATTCCACTCCTGTGCGGTTAGCGCTGCCTCACCTTAGCTTCCCCTTCCTTCTGCTTTTGGCCGCATTAGCTCAGCGGCGCTGAAGCTCACTGCAGGCGCATTACTTCAGCTCTGGGCACACAGCGGGCAGCCCACTGTGACGCTGATGGCTATTGGCATGTTGGGCCCGCTGAAGGAGGCGTGGATGGCCAGCCGCCAGCAGGGGGTGGTGTGGAGCACGCAGAACACTTGTACAACCATACACGCACCTGGGCCAGCCAGATGCTCAGCTTAACCTGTCCAAAATGATTCAAGTTCATCTAAAGTGTCTATAGCAGGTGACTGGGCTGTAAGCAGTATTGGCCACTTTATTGGAAACACCAACCATATAGGGTATAAGAGTGCGGTTACAGCCTATTTATTGCTGCACAATTTATCAGCCCCCCTCTACCCTATTCATCACTGGTCAGGGACCAGTATAGGACCACCACTGACCAGATACTGCCTGGATGGTTGACCATTCTCAGCACAACTAATGCTAGTGCTATGGTTTACCTTATTCCTTAAATGGAGATCCGATTTTCAAAGAAACATCTTAAAGGTTTTATTTTGGACAGCTAAGGAGTTGCAATACAGCTATGCCTTCTGTTTTAGCCACATACACTGTTAACGTTAACCAGTTACTCATCAAATCCATAAACGAAACACCCACACAGCCACAGCTAGCTAGCTTTTAGCATAAGCATAGATGTGATATCAATCCTCCACACTGGATGCACCTTTTTTCTTAGAGATACTAATAGTAGTATATACTAATTGCCATGCTAATCTGACCTAATCATAGATTATTAATCTCCAAAATAATTCCATTGTTCTATACAAACTGTCCCACTAATCAGACTGAAAAACTCATTTTTAATCTCCAAATTAAACCCATAGATCTGTAGCAACTGTCCTTCTAAACACAGCTTTATTAATCTCTAAAATAATCACATAGTTCTTCAAAACACAGCTCTATTCATTTTCAAAATAATCTCATAGTTCTAGACCTCTTTGCTGTCTCACTAATTAGACTGAAAAACAGATTATTAATCTCTTAAATAACCCCTTAGTTGTGTACCAACTGCCCTGCTAATCTGACCCAAACACATCATTTAATCCCCAAAATAATCCCATAATTGTATATCAACTGTCCTCCTAAACACAATTTATTCATCTCCAAAATAACCCTTTCATGATGCAAAGAACCCTTTAATCATGTAAAGTGTTCACCTTTATAGAACCATTTTCTTGAAGAACCTTCTTTTCTTAAGAGTGATTGGCATCACAACAATGCCATTACACAAAACCCTTTTATATAGAACCATATTTGGTCACGCAGTGTTCATAGTTCTATATAGAATAATTTTCTTTACTAAAGAACCCCTGAAGAACCATCATTTTTAAGAGTGTAGACCAGCTTTTTTAACCTCCAAAATAATCCAGTTGTTGCATATGAACTGTCTAACTATTAATCCCTCAAAAAATCCCATAGTCACAAAATCAGAAGTCTACAACCTGAAAAGTAGCATGTTATGTGTTTCTTTAGTTTGAAACAGCAGCTCATAATTGTGTTGAGTACTCATCTGAAAACAAAAAAGAATCTGAAAAGTGTTTATCCGGAGACAAACCACACCCACTTCCAGTCCAAATCCAATTACAAATACAGATATTTTGAAAAAGAAATCCAGTAGGCACAGATATTTATAGTGTGATGGTGTTACGTTACACCCCAACTGTCCCCAAAGAAGACAGTGTTCCCTCAGCTCTTATAACGATGTGCTTCTGAGTGCAGTGGACTGTATTTCTTTCTGTGGCCCGATGATTTGCAGCAGATTCGCTGACTCTGCAGCAGCTGCCATCCGTCCGTCCGTTTGGGATGACGAGCTCAAACAGGCCAGTCATGAGCTCGCCTCTCACACAGCTGTCCTCCACACGCCTACAGATGTTACGCTGACAGCTAAACTGAACCTGTAGAGAGGAATCATGGACTAGATGGAGGAGTTCCACATCCTGCCATGTCTTAATTTGGTTGAATGAGAGCAGGATCCATGCAGAGTGGTGTGAAACAGCAGTATGAATACAGCAGTGTGAAAAATATAGAATCTTTCATTTCTCAGCAATGAGCCAGATTCATAAAACACAGCTCCAGATTTACCATGACAGTAAGAGCAACCAGGTGGTAACATGTTTGCTCATTCATAAATCAGTATTTACCGGCGTGTTTAGCTCTTGCACAGTGGCTGTGCTATGAGCTCATTTAAATATGACAGTATCGATTCATAGCACAAAACAATCCAGTAAGAAGGCAACATGGATTAAATGATGTTGAATGACAATGAAATTTTCTATAATGTTTCCAAATGTGTTTGTTCATACATGCAACAAATCACATACGCATGATTTAGAGGAAGTAATTTGTTAAGACTCTAATTACGTTTGCAGTTCTTATAGTGTTTTTCAATTTACAATGGATTTTACAAGTGAATTTGCAATTTACACATGCAAAAAATGACATATTTACCAGTAAAAATGCATTTCTTAAAAGTAAAAACTGAATTTTTACTAGTTCAAATTTAATTTTCACATGTAGGCTTGATATTCTAACAATAGAGGAACCGTTTTGGTGCTAGATAGAACCCTTTTCAAAAGGTTTCATATAGAACCATACACTTTCTTCATCTATCTGATCCGTTTAACGATGCAAAGAACTCTTTAGTCTCGCAAAGGGTTCCTTGAGTGTTCATGGTTCTATACAGAACCATTCTCTTCACTAGAGAACCCTTGAAGAACCATCATTTTTAAGAATGCAGCAGGATTGAAATAAAGTGTTACCAAAGAAGCATAACTATCATCACTGAAACCCACAAGCTATTCTGACCCATATATTCAGCACTTATTACTTACTGTACTTAATATTCTTACACGCCACCGTACATGAGACCCTGCTCTTAATCTGAGCTGACACCTTGACGCATTACTGAACACCTGACAGCACTCGATATCGCCCATTACCTCAGAGTAAACAACAAAAACATGATTTACAACCATCGTTTCTTTAACCCGCATGTTTGAAATTGCTTTATTGATCTGACTGAATTACATGAATACAGACTTGAACACAGCCATCATGAGTGCAATCATGACTGAATTCACTGCTGTTCCGCAGCGAACACATACAAAGAGGAAAATTACCATCATATCTCTCTGTTATTTGACAGACGAGAATACAATGACAGTCCCATTTTGTCCCACGCGTCCCTTCCCCAAATTCCACTACAATGTTGTTATCTAGACAATAGAGTCATCCAAAAGCGATGTTATGTGAATTCTGGGAGGATAAAGGCCTGTAATGAAAAGGCACACAAAAGCCCTGCAGTTAAACAGCACCACTAATGTTAATGTTAGCTGGGTGTTTTAAATAGCCTTGTGGATCATAATAATTAGAGCCTGACCGATGAATCAGCATACCGATATTATCAGCCGATATGAGCTAATTGCAGACAAATCTGTATCGGCCATTATAAATGCTAATTAAAAAAAGACAATTAATGACAATTAAAAAAGAAACGGAGAGATGGAAGACAAAATGATACCTTGTCCAGTAACCTAGTCAAGAAATCTAATATTTCTCCTGTTGAGATTGTTGTAAGCCCAATTTAAGATTGTTTACCTTATTTCTAGACATTTTTACCTGTTTTAAGTAATTTTTTTAATTAAAATTAGCTCACTATATTGGCAGATCATTTTGTTTGTTGTAAGAAATGTGCCTGAAACCAGCAACATTACCTGCCAGTATAGTGGGATAATTTTACTGAATAAAATTACTTAAAACAAGTGAAAAGTGTCTATAAGCTATAAGCTAGAAAATCTTAAAATAAGTGCACAACCATTTTAAAAATGGGAAATATTAGATATATTAACTGGATTTAAGATCATTTCACTTGACAAGATGCCAATTTTTGCAATGCCGATCCTTCAACCATGTTGCCGTTGTGTAGTTTGTCCATCAGAGGGCGCTCTGCAACTTCCCTGTTGGCAACACGCGTGCTGGAACAACACAAATCACAACAATCAGCTGACCCAAGCAGAGTCAAGCAGACTACTCAACAACAGAGATCATAGTAAGATTATATTTGTCATGTGAAATACATAAATAATAATGAAAGTATCCCCATCACTTCTCCTCTTAGCCTAAATAAGCCTGGCAACATTCATGTCAGACACGCCTGCTTTTGTTGCAGTAATGTGATGAATTGTGCCACTTTGTATAAATGTCCTACCACAGCGCATATTCATATGTAGCTCCATACATAAAACCTCTAGGTAGGATATTTTGATAGCTTAAAGCTACGAAGCCAAAGTCAGCTTCTTATTCGCCAGCTCTCTTGTTCGAATTTTCCCGTTCCACCTTAAATGGTTCACCAGATACATTCTGGCACCTCACCATTTAAGGTGGAACAGGAAAATTCGAACAATTGCACACCTGAGGTGACAGAATGTAACTGCTTCACCATTTAAGGTTGAATGGGAAAATTCAAAAAATTGCACACCTGAGGAGACAGAATTGCTGCACCATTTAAGGTGGAACGGGAAAATTCAAATGAGACACTGGTGAATGTCCTTATCAGAAAATGTTACCAGCATTAAACGATTAATTATGATATCTTGACAGCCTAAACGGCCGTATCAGGGGGATAAGCAGACTCGTACTTGGTAGGATCACTCAATGAGTTGAAACACCAGTACTGTCAAGCAAACATCACAATTAGCCTATGTTTAACATTATGGTAGCTGGTGTAGGCTAATCTATTGACAAACTTGACTGTAGCTTTTTTCTATGAAACAGTGTCATTTCTTTGAGTAAACAAACAATGGTCCTGTCTTTTCTCCCCAGCTTGTCCCTTCTAAAAATTTGCTTACAGCAGCTTATATTGCCATTCATTGCTAAATTAGGTTACCCACAAAGCTAGCTAATGCTATCAGTGGAAAACAACTAACATTAATGAGCAGTTAAACTACAGCGTTTAACCTTTTCTGTCTAAATAAAAAAGAAAAAAAAGAGAATGTCGGCTGATTTTTTGGATATATTCGATTTTTAAATCTTCAAATATGAAAATCGGTATCGGTCCTAAAAATTCTATATTAGTTGGTCTCTACTAATAACATATATTAATAGATAAATGAAAAATACTTATTCAACACAGAGCCACACAAATGAAAAATATTCAGTTTTATATATGAAGTCAAATTACAGCATTAATGATGGACGTGATAAAGTAGGCTAGTCCAAATATTACCTGGTGCAAATTCTCAAAACAACCGAAAATTAAGACTCTCTGCAAATGAAAACCTCTCTGTTGGCTTACGACATGGCCAACGTTGGGTCCTGTCAAAAATTTCTCAGGGCTCGAGTTTTATCCTTCTCCAGCTTTAAACCAGAGCACTGCAGCACGAACGGCAAACCTGAATTGCACCTTAACAGCATCATTTAGGAGAAGTAGAGAAAGTGAACTGAAAGTGTCCTGAAAAGAGCAAAAGCTGTAATAAAGGTAAAGAGCTGACACACTAATGCAGCTGAGGCTTGTGCTTAATGGCTGTTTTGTCTGGAAAGTAATGAAGGGTGCTTTCTGACTTTTGCACAGTACTTTCTGTGTTGTAGCATTAGTGGTGAATGACGTGGGAATTTGAGAACTCATACAGTAGCTGAATATGTACTGTCGAGTTGAAGTTCATCAAATGCAGAAATGAAAGGGGACGCATGAACTTAAAATGTTACACATACTTTAGATGAGTATTTTTACTAGACGTTTTGTCTGATGGGATTTTAATGTGCCCACTTTGCTGGGACAAATGTGAAGATATCAACTCCTTTTTCATTCATTCATTCTGCTTATTCATCCAGAGAGAGGCAATCTAGTCCAGTGAAAGGCCACTCCTGCCAAGCCGGGTCTATGAGGCCAGTGATACAGACGCAGTACAATGAAGCTTCCAGCCATTCAGCTAGTGAGGATGCTAATTAACATAGCACCATTGAAGATCTTTCTGGTTTCAGGATCTTTCATACTCTAATTATTAATTCATGCATTGTTATTGCAGACTATTTTAACACAAAGCGGCTTGACACACCTAAAATATTAGCAAAAAAAAATTACCATTGTAGAATTTTGTTTTATAGAGTATCATTTTATTAACCAAAGAACTTCTGAAATATTTTTAATGTGAAAAATAGCAAATATAGCACAGCCCTTATTATTTTGTGCTTTAATTTATTATTTTATGTCTTCATTTCTACAAGGCTGAAGTTCGCTTCTTATTCACCAGCTTTTTATATGAATTTTCCATTCCACCTTAACTTGAGCACCATTTAAGGTGGAACGGAAAATTCGAATAAGAAGTCAACTTCAGTTTCATTAAATTTCTGCAGACACTGCTGGACTTTGGAAAATATTACATTCACGCTTCAGTACCAGCTGCTCCACAGTTTGTTCTCATTGTCCATGTTAGACTAAGTCTAACCCCAAAAGACTGGCTGTTCCTTTTTATTCGCTGCTTCAAAAAACAAAGGGGGCTTCATCGGATGAAGTGGACTCGACAGGAGGAGGGAGGGACTGCTACATTTTCATTTACAACATGACTGAAACATCCCTGATTCAGCTAAACGGGCTAACGTCAGTGAGGTTTGCACTGTATTTACATCACATTATCTCCACTTATTTTTGTCACACCGATATAACAGTTATGACAAAAGAACTGGTATACGACACTACATGATGCACTAACTGGCCATTTTATTAGAAACTTCAGTAACACTTTATTTGGATGGTCCACTGTAGATTCTTTGTAAATGTTCAGTATATATTTAAGTAACATTCAACTGAATAGTCATTAAATGCCACTGAACTTGAAGTTGAATGTTACTTAGATGGTTCACTGTAGTTGTTTTGTAAACGCTCAGTCTGCCTTTCAATAACACTCAACTAAATATCCATTAAATTCAACTGAACTTGACGTTCAGTGTGAAAGAGTTTATTAAATCTATCCCTAAACCTACTCCTAACCCTAACCCTAACCATAATGTTGTTGATAATCAACTGAGGATCACCAGAAAGTTTGTTAATGATTTAAGTAGCTGTAGAGCATCTATAGGGGACCATCCAAATAAAGTGTGACCGAAACTTCTACCTTTCCCTCTCTGGCCACTCTATGTGCTCAAACTACCTCATAAGTCCACTATATAGATGTAAAATCACAGACTGCAGCTCATTTGTTGCTGTACAGTTTTTCAGCCTCTGGATATCTATTCAAAATCATTTACTTCATAAAGTACCTTAAATCATCTGAATCTTAGCCATTCATAAATAATGAAGTACCACTGTGTCTCAACGCTTTTACATTTGTTATGAAGCCCCTATGAAGGCAGCCTTCATATAAAGTGTATAATATAGTTGGCTCCTGGTTTTCCGTTCCCTGTTCTCTGTCTAATAAATCCTTGAAGGAATTACTCTGAGTAAATATATAAAACCATGAGATTAAAACACAAACAGCACAAATTGAAAGATCCTCCCCGGAGTGCATAATGCAGACCGCTGGACTGGACTGGCTTCAAGGCCTCTAATAATCCACCGCAAAGAGAACGGGCGCTCATCTAATGGAAGCAGGGACTCCACAGTTGGAGAGAGGCAGCTGCTGCTGTTCTCGTGGCCGTGATAGCATCAGGGGAAACGTGCGCGGAAGTCTCCGGAGACTGCACCGCTCTCCCCTTACCTCATTTGTCTGGGAAATTGGCCAAAAGGAAACACGATGATGAAGTGGAGCCGTGTGGCAGCTCCTGCCTTAAAACAAAATTGAACTGAATTACGCCGTCACCTCTTATTCAGCGAGGAGCCGAGGAAAAGACACTGCGCTCGAAAACAACAGTTGATTTAGCTGCAGGTCTACAGCTACTGTAGTTACATACTAATAAAACAAACATCGCTCGGGGAGTCAAAATATTGCTTGTATGCTTTCGGATTCTACACGCTGCTCAAGGGCACGGCTGAAGAGCCCTGGCTTCCTGAATATCGCTGCTGCAATAACAAATGTGTGTATCTCAGAAATGGTAGCTTTGAAAGAGAAGAGGAACAATGTTCTTATTTCTACATTCACCCTTAAAAAGTGGTTCTTCAAGGGCTCTTTAATAAGGACAATGGTTAGATTTAGAACTGTGACAACTCAGAACCATATGAATGCATAATTGATACAGTACTATACATATCGCCTTTTTGCTAAAACATTCTTAATTTGAATTACTGTCAATTAACAAGTAATGTAATATAAGTTTAATGTTAATGTTAATCAAGTGATTTCTTCTGTCATGGTTTTCAGATGTCACATTGCCCCCTACACTTCCTGTAGTGTAGTACAGTCTGTTAGAGTGACTGTGTGGATCATATGAACATTATAGACGCTTTTTAAATGAAACAGTAGAAGCCATATCGCCCCCTACACTCCCTGTAGTATATTACAGTCTGTCAGAATGACTGTGTGGATCATATGAACATTATAGAGGCTTTTTAAATGAAACAGTAGAAGCCATATCGCCCCCTACACTTCCTGTAGCGTATTACAGTCTGTCAGAATGACTGTGTGGATCATATGAACATTATAGAGCTTTTTAAATGAAACAGTAGAAGCCATATCGCCCCCTACACTTCCTGTAGTGTATTACAGTCTGTCAGAATGACTGTGTGGATCATATGAACATTATAGAGGCTTTTTAAATGAAACAGTAGAAGCCATATCGCCCCCTACACTTCCTGTAGTGTATTACAGTCTGTCAGAGTGACTGTGTGGATCATATGAACATTATAGAGGCTTTTTAAATGAAACAGTAGAAGCCATATCGCCCCCTACACTTCCTGTAGTGTATTACAGTCTGTCAGAGTGACTGTGTGGATCATATGAACATTATAGAGGCTTTTTAAATGAAACAGTAGAAGCCATATCGCCCCCTACACTTCCTGTAGTGTATTACAGTCTGTCAGAGTGACTGTGTGGATCATATGAACATTATAGAGGCTTTTTAAATGAAACAGTAGAAGCCATATCACCCCCTACACTTCCTGTAGTGTATTACAGTCTGTCAGAGTGACTGTGTGGATCATATGAACATTATAGAGGCTTTTTAAATGAAACAGTAGAAGCCATATCGCCCCCTACACTTCCTGTAGTGTATTACAGTCTGTCAGATGGATAAAGTGAACATTATAAAGCATTACAGAGTGCTTTTATATTAAACAATAAAAGCCATATTGCCTCATACACTTCCTGTCGTGTATTATAATCCCCCATGCAGATCATATGAACATTACACATAATTATAGTGCACTTTGAAAATGAAATAATAGAAGCCATATCGCCCCCTACATGTCTTGTAGAGTACTAATATCTGTCACATGGATCATGTGAACATTATAAAGCAATATAGATCACTTTGAAATGAAACAATAGCAAGCCATATCGCCCCCTAGACTTCCTGTAGAGTATTACAATCTAACAGAATGACCAAGTGGATTGTCTGAGCATTATAGAGAAATACAGAGTGAAAAATATTGAAAAACTAAACATGTTGACTGGTGTGGATATAATTTGTACACATTTCAGTAAAGGAAATACTTTCTTTCAGTGCAGAGCAGATATCAGTTATGAATAAATGATCCATCACAAACATCATATAAAGACAATAAATCTTTCCACCCATTTCATCCTGATCCTTGAATCGGGAGCAGATATGAAAAACTGCAGCCTCTCTGGAGTGATTCATTCCAGTGCCAGACTGGGAAATGTGAGTTTTCTACCTGACCAGCATCTCCATCAGGGTTAATAGCTGGAGGTCAGTTCAAATCAAACGAAGGGCATGGCCCCATATTGATCAGGATCTAGGCTACATGTCCACATAATTCCTCCTTTCTATTCTCTCTTCTTTCCCCTCAGTTCCTCACATCCCTCCTGCACTTGCTCTGCTTTCTCAGAGGACCTTCAGCTCTCTGGTAGTAACCCCAGAGCTTTATAGATGTCTCGGGACTTATTCACTCTCAGGCTCTGAGTAATCTCCACTGGGAGCCTGAAAGAGCCTCATATCCCTATTGAGAACATCAAGGATAAGTGGAAACTATTGAGAATGAGGGAATTTTGGTAAATCTGGCAATGCCGGCAATAAGGACACTTAAAAGCCTGTCTCAAAGTCCACAACTGTTTGGAAATGTCAGACACCACATGTCATTTCTTGTTTTCCAGTCAAAACGGCCATTAAGTACAAGTTCAGGAGGCATTTCTGAGGAGATATAAGATATGAGATAATCCAAGGCCAAGAATGGGAAAGTCAAAGTCCTACAAAACTTTCAAAACATGCTTTAAAGCTACAGAGAAAATGCGACTCCTAACAACCACCTGGAAGACCTGGTAGAGCTTTGAGAGAGAGGAGAAAATCAAACTGCTTCAAATCTGAAAACATCCACAGGTGTTTCTGTCCATCCTTCCACTGTGAGAAGACGACTCAGCGCTGTGGGTCTGAAAGGATGTGTAGCTGTCAAGAAGAACCTCACTGAGAAAAGGAGACGGCCACATCAAACAAAGAAGCTGAACGATGGACTGACCACCCCAGAGTCCAGACCTCAACACCACTGAATGTGTTTGATTACTTCAGAAAATGATCAACCAGCTTCTAAGACTGAACTTTGGAGGTGTGTCTGCAGATTCTTTGAGGAACTGAAAGTGAGTCTCCTGAAAAGAATGGACGCTGGAATTAGGATAAAACTGAAAACTGAAAAAATGGTATTATATTTAGTTGAGGAGGCTAATGTGTCATTTTCTGTTAAATATATGTTTTCTGCTTTTGTCCTGAAGCTGTAAAATGAATAACTTGTATTTAATGGTCACCTCAAAATAAATGAAGGGTGGTCTCTAAAGGGTGCACATATGTATTGTATTTTTCTGGGACAGCTAGTTGGGAAAGCTTTCACAATTTTAACAGTGCTCCCCTATATTCTCCAGACAATGTGTTAGAACCAAAGTGTTGAACAAGATATACAGTACTGTGTCTTTTTTCAGTTAAATCACTTTATAAGATTTGAATAAACACACAGAAACATAAATACAGTAAAATATTTTGTTTTCAAAAATATGGGTTTTTTGATATATCTAATATTGAAACATCTGAGCTTGTACACTTAAAGACATTTGTAACTAAATTAATTCTTATGAAAGTCAAAATTATAATGCCTGTGGAATTACAGAGCTTATACTTTATATAAATCAATTGTTTGCTGGACAAAGAACTGTCACTCCAGTACTTAGACATCAGGGGCCATATTACAGGAACTGTCTTAACTTAAGATCTGACAGGCCAAGATTAGATTTTTCATAAATTTGTATTACAGAAGCAAATCTTACCTTAATTTAGGAACCTTATCTTATCTTACAGCATCTTATCTTATTTCAAGTTAAAACATCTTAACTTACCCAACTGAACTCAACAATCAACTGTCATGTCTGTTACCTAGCAACTGACCATAGACGCACAGCTGAAATATAAACACATAATCAAAGTACTCAAACCAGCTAGGCAGCTAGCTGCCATTACTAATGTACAAAAACAAGTCATACAAAACAAGTGAGATAAATAGTAAGTTCTGAATATTGTAAGAGCGCCCCCTGCTGTTTTTCAGAGCGTTGCAACTCCCCAGTTCAGTTTTATTTCCACTTTAGCCGAGCACGCTAACATTATTCCTCCTAATAAACAGACACTCGTTCAGCTCTGTCTCCTCATTATTCACCACCATCACTGTAATATTTTATCTGACCAGTTTTCCATTGACATTAACACCCGAAGGTAATAAGAGGGGACGGTGGAGATCGACTCTGCAGTGTCTGGGGTTTTTAAAACGCTGTTAGACCCTCACAAGTCAAAGCACAGTTTTCAGTGTAGATAAATGTAAAATCATTGGTTATAGTGAACTGTGCTGCCTGACACTGCTTAAAACAATAGAAATATGGTTAAAACTGAAGTTAAGACAGCTCTGTTTGTCTTAAATTTAGGACAGAATTAAGGAGATTTAGTCTAGTAGAGTTAATGGATAAGATTATGAATTTAAGAACTGTTGTTCTGTAATAGCTTCAGTCCTAACTAAAGTTATCATAATGACTAAGCAGATAAGATATGATTTCAGACTTAAGACGTTTCTGTGATTTGGCTCCTGATCTATAACCAAAAAGGCAACCCAGGTCTACCTTACTCACCCCCTTCATTCATCATTCCAGCTGCTGCCATCGCGCAGGAGATTTAAGGTCCACTAGCTGGAATGAATGGGTACAAAAAAATCATTTGTGCCCTCTGCTGTGACCGTTCTGAATAAGGACATAATAAATAACCCCCCTACATAGTTCATGTGCATTGTTGCTGTAAGTGTTTTAAGTGTTTTAAGTAATTGTCTGTGTATTTATGTGCCAGATTGCCAAAGATAAATTTCCATTTAATGCAAATTTAATCGACAATAAAGTTTTCTTGTCTTATCTTATCTTAAAATAATGAAATTACAGTCTAATCGGGATGAAAAACATCTGCATGCTGGTTTCCTGCATGGCGAAATGGCTCTTCAGATTGATGGAGAATGTGTTTATGGTTCCACTTTGTTCGCACTGCCACTTCGTTTATACATCCATAAATATTGCATATGGCACTGCCACTTGTTTAGACACCCATGCATATACAACAATTAACATATGTTCTCATTTACAGTGTTTAGTCACTCAGTTCATTCACTGGACGTAACATGCATGAATGCATTGTCACCTGCATAATATTTATGTGATTTTACTTACTTATTTTCATACTTCACATTATATTTTTATGGTTGTTTTAGTATATGTATTATATATCTTTACTTCTTCTATTAATGCATCTGTATAATAGTGTACGACAATACTATCTATCTGTCTGTCTGTCTGTCTGTCTAGGGTTCTGCTATTGCTATTGTTATCATGTCAAACTTGTAACAATAAAATAACCCTTTTGGTATTATTAAGAACCATATACAACACGTTCCCCTTCACCATTTCACCATCCAAGAAACCAGCACGCAAATGTTTTTTAAGTGTTTAAGTTCTATACTAAAGAACCATCTTGATTTCCTCTCAATACCTGCTTTGAATTTTACATGGTGCATTTTTGCAAAATGACAAAGAAAACAGGCTGAATAACACTTTAAAAACAATGAGTCCCCATAAATATTTGGACACATAGTGACGAATAATAATGGAATAATAGGGAAAAACAACAGAGGCTTCAAAACTATGAAATAACACGTTCTCAGAGCAAAAGAACAAAAGAACCATCTACACTTTAACCAGCTTAAAATTCAAAAGCGAGGGTCTGTCATGATATGGGGGTGTATTAGTGCCAATGGCATGGATAACTTGCACATCTGTGAAGACACCATTAACCCCTTAAATGACCAGGGCCCACCAGCAGGCCCAAAGTTTTGTTACACACTTCTGTCAGCTAATAGCTCAGCCAGTTTGCATTGAAGTCCCTGTAGTTAATAATAAGCTTTAGTATGTAAGCCTGGGATTTTAAGGGGTTAATACTGAAAGACACATTTTGGAGCAACACATGCTGCCTTCTAGATGACGTCTTTTTCAGGGATGTCTAAGCAAATTTCTAAATGACACCCAGCCACAATCTGCAATGCTGCAGTGACAACAGCACGGCTGCATAATTAGAGAGTGTGAACGAAAGACTGTCTAGAACTGTCTGCCTGAAGACTACACTGGAAGAAAAATACTACTATAAAGGAAGAAAATAAAATTACTTTCAAAACTAGATCGATTGGTGTCTCTGTTTTTGGCTATGGAGTGAACATTTGTCCCTTTTTATAGACAACATAATCATCTTGGCTGGTCAGCCACATTCAGGGTAAAAGGGAAGATTGTGATCATTTTTTATCAAAGTGCTTGTTTAAACATGAAAAATAGCACATAAGACACAAACCATTTCACAATGCATTTCCTCTCAGTACATAAACTATGTGAGGCAGCACTAACCTCAGAAACCTTTGCCATGAACCATGAACTAAAAAGGTCACAGAATTGACGCCCTGCTCTCTGTTCATTTTGTGAAGAATTTAGCAAACGCGCTGCTCCAGGGCAGCATAATAAAATGAAGTGTCAGTAAATGTGAACAGAACCCTCAAATGACATCTCTGACAAATGATGTGTCCTAGTATGTATGTAACGTAAATATAAATGTTAATCAAATGTGTTTGTTACAGAATTGTGTTTGTCTAATGTCTGGAAGCTTTGTCCTTTTGTAAGCCACAGGAATTCCAGCTTTAATTACAAGAGATTTCATCAGCAAAGGCCTTTAGACAGACAATTTGTTACAGTACCGTGTATAAATCCAGTCAAAACAGCCAATAAGTGCATCATTCATTTTTCAGTTTGTTAATCAAAAAACTTATATTTAACAGAAAATTATAAAAAAGCCACCAACAGATTTAAAGCAAGTAAATTGAACTCCACTCTTGATTCAGATCTGAAAAACAAGTCTTTCTGTCCATCCTTCCACTGAGAGAATGCTATGGGACTGAAAGGACGTGTAGCTGTGAGGAAGAGTCCAGTGAAAGACTGTTTGACTGAAAGTGCTTTTGGCTTTTGGTTATGTAACAGCTTGTTTGTTAACTACTGGGACATAAATGATATATTTGCATTTACATTGAGGGCATTTGGCAGATCACTTGTGCAGAGCTTTGTTGTCTATTTGGAAAATTTATCTTTATGCTAATGTAAATAGGCCAAAGTCTAAAGATACCATCAAACAAAGATGCTGCCAGAAACAGCAGCCAGTGGCGATATACAAATACATACAGGGTAAAGACAGTTAGCTTCTTTTAATGTTTAAAATACACAATACATGTTTATAGATAATATGTGTATAATGTACATATATCATTTTTTTTAAAGACAGAAGTATCAAATTATTGCTATCAGAACAAAAGCTTGTATCTCCAAAACAAGTAGGTAATTTTGGAGCTTTTTCTTTGGAGCTTCTTAGTCTGTACCTCATGAAATGTTTAACACACATCATGTAATTTTTTGTTTTTTTCCATGTCAATTTAGACCAGTTTGGTTGGTCTGTTCACTGTGACATTTTCTGCACAGTGCAAAGGGGTAACCGGAATTTTCAAAGCATGAAAAAAGGTAAAAAAGACAAAAAATTGATAAAAGGTATTTGTGTGACAGTGTTGATGTGAGTCATTTGACTGACCCGGCTCAAAGTCAGAGTTGAAAACATTTTTTGGAATTAAGACTAAACTCTTTGTGCTTTGAGTGACTCTATACCCTCAATGACAGACCATTAAGCCTTGGCTCTTCCAAAACAATCATAGCACTACCGAAACCAAATGTTTCAGAGGTGACTGTTTCGGCAGTGACAGTTTTAGCTAAATTTGAGCAGAACTCCAGTACATGACTTGCAAACACAGCTTTGAACAGCTGTACTCACATAAAATTATCATCACCATCATCATATTTTTCTAAAACATAAAAAAGTACTCAATTGCAGAAAACATATGTTTTGGTAGTGGCAGTTATTGATGATTTTCAGACGTTGGGACACATTTACTTCAAATCAATGGGATCTAAGCGCTCACTGTGTGGCCATGAAGGACAGGGATGCAGTCTCACTTCCTGCTCTAAAATGCAGGGGCGTGACTAAAATAAGGCTCTGCCTACAGACTAAAACACTTTGAATTAAAACTTGCATTTTTTTTATTTAATAATTTAACTCATGATAAATCTAAATTCTTCAGTGTCCCCAAAAAAATCCAAAAGTACCAAAAAAGTAAGTATTTTCACAACTTAAAATTTAGGGGCTAGGACATAAGTAGATTGTAACATCCTTGTAAACATCCAAAGTCTGAATACCCACTGAATTTCACCTACTTTGTTCTTGAAAAGGCCTGAAGACCGAAATCTACCTGCAATCTATGCAAATTATGCCCTTTCACCCTCATTCACTACCTATTAAATGACATCTTAACTACCAAAAACCTGAAGACACTGTAATAATCCAGTTCACGAAATTTAAACGTGTTCTAGTTTCTTACATTTAAAAAAAAAGGTATTTACTTGATGTAAATTTAATAAAGGTGGTTAAATTGAATATTTAATATTACATTAATGTAGAAATGATGTCAAGTGTATTTAATAGTTTGAGACTAAGCACTCAGACTGTGAGTCTGCTTACACTCTCAGTTTCTCAGCCAAGAAACAAGAAAAGAGAAATAACGGCATCCAAAAAAATCTATTTGAACAGTCATTTACATCAAGGCAAAGCTGATCTACAACAGTCCTCCTGCCCTTTTTAAAGACCCATTTCACTGAGACAGTGCGTGCACGCCTCCAGCCTTGAAGGCCTATTCTTATTCTGAATGGATACAAGCCCTGACAACCAAAAAGCCATTTCAAAATCCAATTCAGTCAGGAGAACAAGATGAGCCTACCAAACATGGGGTACTCATCCCATTCCAGCCAGCTTCTCTCTCAGACAGCATGTACAAACATCTGCTCAAGCTCAAACTCAAACTCCGATAGCCCTATCAAAGCTCCGCCCACAAACACCTTCATAGCTACTGTTGCACACAAACTGATTTTGTTTAGGGTTTCTACATCAAAACAACACATTTCTCACCATGGTAACATTGGTGGAACTCAATTCCACAACTGATCTATACTAACATATAAATGAATTCCTTGATTTGTTCATATTTTCTTAAATCCTTCTTTAAAGGCTCTTCATATAACATGATACTCATATGTTTCATATCTAAATGCTCTGTTATCTAAATCACTACTTTCCATAATCGCTGCAGCAACTTCAGCAGCTGTAAACTCTCTACACGCCATTTCACATGTGTCTCCAATGTGGACTGAATGAAGAATGAAGGGTTTCCAGTGAGATGGTCAGTCCTTAGTGATTTCCTGAGTGTCCTTTGGTCAGGTTCACACAGAATGTAGACGAACACATGAATCCACCAGTTCCACATGGTAAGGGGCAGATGACGTGTATCTCAGCCCCTCTTCACAGGCTCATAACTCTGGATGTGAGTCTCGTATGATCTCGTGATAAGATGGAATAGAAAGGGCAACTCTACAGATTCAGGAAGTGTTTGAACTGTATTGCTGTGCTGGATCATCACAAAGATACAGAAACAGATATAGAAACATAAAATTTGACACCTAGGCAAGTTCATGGACCCCAGAGGGTTAATAGTTGTGAATTGTGGTTGTGAATTGTGAGGTGAGTCTAAAGCCAGACACACATTTTGCGATTTTAGCTCATTTTAAGGCCGAATGCATTTCACAATCGGTCTGAATTTCAGCTTCATCGGCCCTTGTTTGCCATGCAGTGTGAGAGGGGAAGTGAAGTCTAATTAACTGCCCAAACGAGCTCTGACTGAGTAGTTGGAGAATCAGCTGAATTTCTATGTCAGTCTCACAGTCTGAGCAGCCTCATGAACCAATTTCTCAAAGTTGCACCCAAAACCACACACAAAATATTACAACCGCTGCTCCTACACAGGTGAACACACAAAAATGGATGTAAAAAAAGTCTGTATAAATAAATGTTATATTTTTTATTTGTCTTCATAAAACTGTCTGTAGACCACCTGTTTTTTAGTTCCAGTGCACAGAGTGGTACAAGTTAGCAAAGCTGTTGTATAATGGTTTGTCAATGGCTGAGTCTCAAACAGCCCCCTCCTTCCTATGTAGTGAACATCGTTCTGGCTTCTGCACCAAAATAGTGCACTATTTCTCCAGTATGGAATTGTGCACACATGGCTAAATCCCAAATGGATATTTATTAGACATATGTTACACTCTATGGGTACAAGAGCCACTGTTTTAATTCCTACATGGTGCACCATGTAGAAAGCAGGGAGTCATTTGAGACTCAGTGTTATTGCTTAGCATACTGTTTTGAATCAAACAGCTTTATCAGAAATTGCCTGTATGAGCTGCAGTGTGAGAACCCACATCGCGTCATGTCAGAGCACTTTCATATAGTGTAAGCATATCAATCGCAGGCCATATACGATGGGTGATTCCAACGTACAGTGTGAGTCACCAAGAACAAGATTTCATAAATCGCACAGTGTATGCCTGGCTTAAGAAAAATGCAGGTCACATTTTGAAAACATATGCATGCTTATTAATGCTGTCTTTCTCTCCGAGTCTGAAACTGAAGGCCTGGAACACTGTATAGAATGTTAATCTGTTTCTCTGGAATCTACTGTATGTCTCAGAATGTGTTCATCTCCAGAAGAATCAGAGCTAAGGTGTAATGGTTAATCTCATAGCTCATTTGCTTATTTGTAGTGCTTAGATCTCCGAGTTGAAGTGGCACCTCAAAGCCCTTCCCTGTCATCTGAAATCACCTTCACCCTGTTCTGCCTGTGTCTTTTTTAATTCTGTCACTCAGCCCACTTTGCCGTTGTGACTGCTCAATAGATCAGTTTCGTTTTCCTTTTTGTCTTTTTCGCACATTTGCAGATTGTAGCAAACTGGACTTGATGTGAAGTTTTTGGTGCGTTAAAAGTTGCATCATTTTTAAACAGCCTGTGACGAGCCTCGATCTGACTGAAAGTATACATTTTCAACATAAACACAAATATCCCCACTATTACACTTGCAATCAAATTGTGTGAAACAATAAGGCTGTTATGACTTACAAGAGAAACATGAAGTGCAACAGTGAAGGAGGAAGAGCAGAAAGTTAGCCAGGTGTATATAAATACTGTGCTACTATATAACCAACAACTGTATTTATGTTTTGGTAACCTGCTAGGTCTTATAGGGTGCTCACACGCTGCTCGCTACTCAGTCTTGAGTTCATGCTGCTCTAACTCAGCCGTTAATCTCAGTTTCTGTCTTGAGTTTTGTGTCTTAGCTTTTCACAAACTGTTTTCCAGAATAAGTGTATAAAAAAAGTCTCACTCTCTGAGTTTAGGGAGAGGCGAGGGTGAGATTAAAGAAGGGAGGTTTTTTGAATTCAGTTTTGGGCAGCTCTTAGTTTGGGTCATCCTTTTAAGTCTTTAGTTAGCAGGACCATTATCCCCTTTGGTGGTGTGGCAATGTGGTGGTTAAGAGTTCGACTGCCCCCGTAACCAGTCACTTTCCTTGTTTACTGTGTTGCCTTTTTCATTTGTTTCTTGTCTAGTTTATTTTCCCAGCCCTTTCATTTCTTTTCTGAGTTGCACCTTTCTCCTGATCCTCAGTTGCTCTGCACTTGAGGCCAACCTCTAGTGTCCACCAAGAGGTGTGTCTTGTAGTGCTCCCGGCTTCTAACATAGGGGTTGTGAGTTCGATCCTCACTCAGGGCGAACCCCCTGGTGCATTACATTTTGAAAATATATTGATTCTCAACTGGGACACAAGTGGAATAGCAATCATTTCTTGCTTGGGTCTCCAGTGGTTATCTATTTTCTCTTCTGGGCCCTGAGGTCAAAAAGTTTAAGAAGCTATGTTGTAGGCTAATCAAAAAACCCCATTGAATTCATTGGCAAAATGATGTCAGCCTAGCATCATGTTAGTGATATAGCTGCTGAAAGTGGAGGTATTTTGTTTGCATGATATTATTATTACATATAACCATATTATCAATAGCTAAGCTAGGAAACTGAACAGAAGTGGAACAGAACTTCCGCATGGCAACTGTTAATTCACACAAGTCAGTCAGACTAGAGATAGCCAAGAAGGAGAAAAAGAAAGAGAGAAAAGGGTTCTGAAACGAGTGTGCCAGCATTTAGGGGCAATGTTTGTCAGAAAAGCAATCTGTCCTAACTGCTGTTCAACACAGTGCCCAGGGACCACAGCCTGAAAAAGCCTGCAAAAGAGCTACAGATTGACCAGCAGACTAATCCACTGCACTCAACACACAGTGTGTTTGTGTTTTCCAAGCACAGAAAAAGTAGTTGACAACTGTAGCACTGCTCAATGTCAAGACACAAAACCCATTTGTTAGAATAGCGAGCTATTTGGGACCTTCACTCAAGCCCTAAAACACCTAGGAGACCTGTGGAGTGATGGAAGTTCATCTGAGGCCAAAGTGCTTCAGAAACCACTTAAAGTGGTGGAAAGTAAGCACCGAAAAACAGTGCTGAAAAAGAAAAACACCTAAAGTCAGTTGACTCTTGCATGAAGAATGAAATGTTTCAGTAACGCTCACTGTTACCAGACTCTCTGCACTTTTTTCACTCCTGCAACAATGTTGTCTCATTTTACAATGAATATGATTGAGCTTTCACCTTTATTTCTGGAAATGGAACCAGCTAGAAATTTTGAATAGATATTGAATAGATGAATAGCTATTGTAAGCACATAACTGATGCCAATTAGCATGGTGCTAACAGAAAGCCTCAATCTCACCTCAAACTGTGTTGGGTTTTTAAATAATTTCTAATAGGCTTACTTCTGTGTTTTCTCCTGGAGCTAATTTAGCTGCTTTTTAGTTTTAGTAGAAGCACCTCACGTACCTGTGGTTTGTAATTCACTCACTCACTCATTCATGTTTAGCAGTGTAAAGATTTTCCACAAGGATGTGCTAAAAGCACTTGAGTAGGGGCCTTGAGGGTGGGGCCTTGCATCAATGACAACATATTGCTAACTACCCTCTTAAAAAAAATGATTCATGATAGATGAACACTCAAAAAATCATTTGTATGTGTAAATGGTTCTTTTAATGGCGAGATCCTTCCTCAGATTGATGTAGAATGTGTACGGTTCTATAATTAACCTTTCTGCAAATGGTTCCATATAGAAGCAACAGTTCTTCTTATGTTACTAGCTTGACATTGTAACTATGGCAGAAACTTTTTGGATGCTATAAAGAACCATATACAACACATTCTCCATCAATCTGAAGAACCATTTCACAATGCAAAGAACCATTTAAGCATATAAATGGTTCTTTAAGTGTTCATTGTTCTATATAACCGTTGTCTTTACCAAAAAACCTTTGACGAACCATCTTTTTTATGGGTGTAAATAGCAATATGTTGTCACAGATGCAAAACCAAAGAAGCAAACTTCAGTCACCAAACATGTCTCAGTCGACTAACAACATTTGTAAATTAGCTTCTGATGAACTATTCACTTCAGTGAACCGCCCCTCTGTGTCTGTTTTAAGTCTAGCATCAGCAGAGTGAGTACAGGAAGGTCTGTCCCTTCACGGAACTGCAGCCAGTCGAACAGATTTAGATCCACAGTCGTACAGTCAATGGCCCAAAAAGCATCAGATCCCCAGCCGACAGCTGTAGAGTGAGTCACCATGCACGTTGCCTCTAACTGTGAGCACAGACCGCCAGCAATGCAGCCAAAAGCCATTCAGTTTTAACGACATCCAGCACTAGTTACGAGCAGCATAGCAGCAGTTAGTGATGTGCTTCAGATGATCTGGGCGAAGTTGTGCTAATGAGCAGTGATGCAGATTGGTGGTGACCAACTGGGATCTGTGCTGACTTTAGATCATTGAGAAGATCTGTACTGTTTACAGGAAAATGGAGGAAACGCTGATGGTAGCAGCTTCCTAGTTCACTGTACTATGTGAACCAATATGCTCCAGTATATAGAATAGAATAATGTAGAATAATCTAAACCCACACTGAAGTTAAAATGTTGATACTGAATTAGAAGTCAAGCAACAAAAGTCTAAAAAGTCTAAGGCAGGGCTTAATTTGAATTGATGTGGTCCTAGTGATGTATCCAGCAGGTCGATGGGACGGGGGAAGAGTATATGCTTTAAAAAGTGAATCAGATGTGCAGCACAATGTGAGCTTTCCTTATAATGAGTCGTATGACTAGCGAGCACATTAATGTGGTACTTATGTGCCTCTAAACAAACTACACAAACAGCTTCTAATGCACAAGAAGTAAATAAATCAAAATGACAAGGCAACAGTTTTGCTTACCATCACTGAGCTCTTTTGAGGGAACAATCACAGCAGTAGTTGTGCATTTGCGAGTGATAAACAGCGTCACTGTTGTCTTTATCACATTTTCTGTCAGTGCGTGCCCAAACAGGGGTTCAAAGTAAAATGGTTTGAGCTGACATGCCACATATTAGGTAAATTTTGCACATTTCTGTATACTGGGCAGTCCTAGACTTGGGGAACGTTTCCCCTGATCAGTCACAAGGCTGCATCTCTTGCCCCGCCCACACAAAACAGTTTCAGAGCTGTCTGTTGCCCATTCATTCGTTCATCCACACACAAACATTGTTCATTCATCATGTGCTGTTGTCCATTCCTGTTGTTCCTTCATGGATTGCTTTGTCTGATTTGCATCTGATTTGTTCATTTGTTTGTTCGTCTGTGGCTTTTTACGTCCAGTTATCATCACACAAAAGCTGGAAAATGATTTTAGCTCTGTATGAGGGGCTGAGCATGCTAGGAGTTCTGAACAGAAAGCTGTCAATCAGGCTGCTCATTAGCCACGCCCACACAGTTCTCAGATAGATCTGATTAAAGCTTTTATCAGATTTATACCTTTCATTCAAGCTTTGCTGGATGTTTAATATAACACTCAAGTTTAGTGTCATACAAACATTTTTAATATTTTACTCTTAAAGTTATTAAGTTGTTAAATTATACTTAAATGGGAACATGATAGTAAACAACACAAGGAAACAACTGGGACGAAATCAGAGACACTAACAGCAAAACCAATGCTAACGTCATTAGCATTTAAGTCAACCTCTGCAGAACAAATGTTTTCGCTCATATTTTCACACTTAAAAGAGAAAGATATCAGCTTTGTTTGATTCTACACATGATTCTGTGTAGCTGTAGACATTTGTGTGAGTAAGAGCAATAAAGGGCTAGCAAGCAGGGCAGCTAAGTAGCCAGATTAGTTGTTTTAGAGTGGCAAAATCTTACCAAAAACAACTGAATTGTTAAACTGAGTCTGAAGTAGGCTGCTTAGCCTTTTGTGGCAGTTTAAGGTGCAAATTCGATATATTCTGCCTGCAGGTTATGTACAATACCGACGCAAAAGCCTAAGCGTGCAGTTTCTGGACTGTGTGCGTGACAATATGCAAAATGCACTTCTCTTCATACGCATTTGAGGGGTATTACATGAGCAGCTGCATATTTTGCTCATTTTATTAAGGTTTAAGCAACTTTGAGTCATTCTGAGATTATTTTCCTCCCCTTTTAACACCAGGCATAAATTTGCACCTCAAAGACATGTTGACTTCCTTTAACAATGGCAGAAGACATAGTGGCTAGACAGTGACATGAGCCTCGAACGTATGCAGAAAGAAAGCTCACTTTCAGAGTAAAGCTGTTTAAAGTCTCAGGACCAGACATATGTAGCGCGAAATGTGCCGTGAAGCGCACACAGTCTGTGTTATCAATTCTTAAACTGTTTTCTTATCCGAGGAGTAACACCTGTTTTGTTTTTAGCTTGTTGACGGCTCCATTATTTCACTACCTTTGTTAAACGCTGGGCTTCATGCTGTGAGCAGTGAGTAGGCAGGGCTATGCAAAGTTTACCTGATAGTCTGAATCAAACGCATTGTGGGTGCATATTATGGTTGCATCAAGGCGCTATATATACATCTGGCCCTCTGTCTGCACTGTTCACACACTCTTTAGTGGTGTTTAGGTGCTGAGGGCTGACACTGAACAGAGCAAATCTGCTTGAGCCTCTTCACACTACTGAGGGTTATGAGGCACTGCTGAAGATGTGTTGTCACATGCTTTAGTGGGTAATTAAGAAGTCTGACCTTGCGTGAGTTGGACTTATGAGATGACAGTAATAGTGGTACTTGTGAGAGAGGTGTGAAAATGAGGGGGGTGCAGACAGAGAAAGATAGAGAGATGCCAAGCTCATTAAACTGACATGCAAAAGTATCCAGACAGCCCTTCTGATGAGTTCTAATGAGTGAATTTGCATCGCTGACACAGGCGTTCAATTGCGCACATCCAGCTTATACTGTATAATCTCCATAAACAGCACTGGCCAATTGGGATTGCTCTAGAGCAGCTGCACATCAGTCTAAGATCATAAGCTTAATGTTGAGCATTGGCTACTACATGGAGAATTACTCATTACAAAACTGATGTTGTTCGTGAAAAAGGCCCAAACCTGGCCCAAAAACGAATATTTTATTGGGCCCCATTGGGTAGTAGACCTCTACCGCAACAAAACTGCATCACTTTAGACCATTCAGAAGAAGTTCTGTGGCAGTTTCAGTCAATAAATCGAATATTTCTCAATGAGCTATTGAATTTTATAAAATGATTTAACTAATTTCTAGACATTTTTACTTGTTTTAAAGGCGCACTGTGTAAGTTTTTGTTGTTGAAAAGAAAAGAAGTAGCATTTCTGAGTAAGGATGAAAAAAACAGGCTAAAACATGAAGTGCGTGTGAATTAATGTCATATATCACAATATCAAAAAGAGGGTCCAGCTGGATGTTTAGATCTCAAATGTAAAATCAACATTATACTGATAACAATTGTAGATAATTCACTCACATCCTCAGAAGAGATATCCTTAACCAAGTTTTGACTGAGTTCTCTTTGAATTTACTTGCACACAATCATCAGATTCATCAGGGGTCCGAAGCAACACCCACGCTTCAAAATGTTCTGCATGCAATTACCCATATCCACCAGAGAGGTCTCCAAATTGGAGCAGGTGCACATGAAGGTCACTATTCCTAATGCCAAGCATCAGCTGGAGGGGTATAAACCCCACAGCACTGGACTATGGAGCAGTAGAACTGCATTCATGGAGTGATGGAGCTCCATCCAAAACTCACTAACGTTCTTGTGGCTGGATGCAATCAAATCCTCACAGCAATGTTCCGACATCTACTGTAAAGTCTTCCCCCATTGGCCTATTAAAACCCTTGATTTCAGAAGAAATACTGGATGAGCAGGTGTCTACAAACTTTTGGACGTCTTGATCCTTCATAACTGTAATGACTATAGTCTATACTGAGCAAAGGTCAGGCAGAATCCTTATATGGACCGGTTTAATAGACATCACTGCCTGCTCATTCTCTATTCTCTACAGAAAGGAACAGAACTGGAAAAAAGAAAAAGGGTTACAGCCTGAATTGAAAGCTCAAAGTGGTCCTGAGAGCGTTGACAGATTCTAATCTCCTCCAAGTATTGAGTCAAAGGTTTGGAATACGATAATTCCATTATGATGATGGGCTTTGTCATATTTGGTATTCTGCGGGTATTGGGCTGACATATGCAGGGCATAATAATAAGTCTGCTGAAGGTGACTGACTGCCTTCTCCTACATCCAATCTACAATTACACTGCACAGTGTTTATGGATTTTTCAAACCATGAAATCGAAAGGAATGCATGACTTCAGACTGCAACAAGGAACTTCGGCTGGAAAAAGCTCTTTAATCTCTTTGATAACTTTGATACAAAGGACACCAAAGCAGGGGTGTAGCCTAGGAGGCCTAGGCCAGGGGTCGGCAACCCAAATGTTAAGAAGAGCCATTTTGTCCATTCAACAAAAATCAAACCACCTTGGGAGCCACAATATTATATGTCCATTTTACCATCTTGGCTGTAAATATGTCTCAGTGGGTGCTAATGTACCAGTATAGGCTAAAAATAACACAGACTTACTTTGCTCTGCTTTAAACTTTAGCTCAGCTATAGCCGCTTTTCTCGCATCTCCAGCAGGAAACTTTTCCGCAAAAGTGGAATAGTTTTTGGAAAATGTCTCTCAACGTTTGTCTTTTTAAGGGGGTGACCTCAGCTTCTCATTAACCAGCTTCTTGTTCAGATTTTTCCGTTCCAACTTAAATGGTGCCTGAGGAGGCAGAATGTGCTGCTGCACTATTTAAGGTGGAACGGGAAAGCTGGCAGTGAAACTTTTTAGTGTTTGTCAGTTTCTCCTTGCAGATTAAACGTATCAGGAAAGTCCATTTGTCTCCAAATTATCGATGTTCATCTTAAATCTCTCTCTTTGCCTTTTTGTTAGCTGTTAGCTAGACAAGACCGTTGTCTGCGTTGCTATGGTAGCAGTCTGTGCGCTGATCTTCAGGGTTAAAGGGCAAATTAGCAGTTCTACATTAGTAGAGGCAAGCATGGTTCGGCTTGGTTTTGATCTTCTTTTTTGGTGCCGTCCACAGTTTGACTCTTCCAGAGTGGTACTGGGTATCACAGCACACCAGTTCATTGTGGTTGACTTTAATAAAATGGCTTCAAAAGTTATACTGGTCGGTTCCTCCACCTTTTAATCCATCATTACCAGTTCAGTCTTTTATTGCCACATGTTACTGATGCCATAGTGCCCTAGACAAAACATGGGGTCGTAACATAAATATTGAGCTTGCGTAGTACTTATGATTCAAGATTGAGACAATCATGACTGGACTGTGAGTGGACTGGAGAGGTAAAGATTGGTATATATATATGCACCCCCACCACAGGATAAACTGAGGAGGTCATCATTTAAGATCAGCCTGAAATCAAGCTACCTTTAACGATTGCCCCAGTTGTCTCAATTGTCCCAAAAATATGGCCCAATTATCCTGTGTGGGCCAGGCATTAGCAACAGTGAAGCACAGCAAGAAGCAGCATTAAGAAAAACAGCCCTTAATGCTGCACTACAGCTCTGTTATATAACAACAGCTACTCAAAGTGTAGCTAAACCTGCCAGAGCAACTTAACGACCACATTTGGCAAAGTCTGCTGGTGTGTGTGGGGTGTTTTGATGAGTCTTGAGCCTTGAGCTTGCATGTAGCTTATACATATAGATATTTGGGAGAAAACAAATAGAAATGTACAGAAAAAACATATTATCTTTGGAATATGTGTGGTCAAGAATGGCATTCATTTCTCCCATAGACAAAATCCAAGCCCCTAATACGAGCGTGTTGTGACTACATAATGACAACATGACTTCATAGGTCTATTCACGTTGTCCATCAGACGAGACTGACCTCACAGCTCGGCGCTGAAACGCAACATCAGGCTCGGGAGTCTACATCTATTAACTTCTGTGAACCTCGTCACTCCTATTAACCTATAGCATTTTGAGCGGTGCTAATTCTGAACGGCTAAATGTTACATTATCCTAACAAGTCATAAATCTGCCCTGCCATTTAGGCTCAGTGTGAATACTTTAAAAACGAATGCAGCCTCTTTCCTGCCCTCGGATGATCAGCCTCTCTGACCGCTACTTATTAACAGCGGTTTGTTTGATTGGCTCAATAAAGGCCGCTAACATTAACATTTCTGATTCATAAGCCTTTTGAAATCAACGCGTGAACCGGTCACCCATTCTCAGAAACAGCGTCCTTTCACCTCAGGTGTGATCCGCCCAGCCGACGGTCCGGCCACGTTTCAGATCATGCTAAATTAAACTCAGTGGGGAACACGACTGACCAGTAATTAAACCATCATAGGAAATGCCCATCCCATCCTCTGCTATCCAGTCTCTCTCATTTTCTCTTTTTCTTTTCCTCTCTTTCTCTCTCTTTCTTTCCTCTGTCTCTTTCTCTCTCTCCCCTCACTCTCTTTCTGTTTCTCTTTTCTATTTCCTCTCTCTCTTTCCTTTTCTCATTCTCTTTCTCACCCTCTTTCTCCCTCTCTCCTTCTCTTTCAGTCTCTCTCTCTGTCTCTCTCTCTCTGGTTTACTTTCCCTCTTTTCTCTTTGTCTCTCTCACTTTCCCTTCCTCTCTCTCTCTTTCTTTCTCTCACCCTTTCTCGTTTCTCTCTCACTTCTCTCTTTCTCTTTTCTCTTCCTGTCTCTTTCTTTCCTCTTTCCCTTTCTGCCTCTACTTCCATCTCTTTTTATCTCTTTTCTCCTTCTGTCGCTCTCTCAATCCTTCTTTCCTCTTTCTCTCTTTTCTCTCTCTAACTTTCTCAGTTTCTTTCTCTCTCTCTTTGTCTCTGTTTTCCTTTCTTTCTTTTATTCTCTCACTTTCCCTTCCTCTCTTTCTTTCTTTATCTCAGCCTTTGTCTTTTCTCTCTCACTTCTCTCTCTTTTTGTCTCTTTCTTTTCTCTTTCTCAATCTTTCCCTTTCCCACTCTCCTTTCTTCTCTTTCTTTCTTTCTTTCTTTCTTTGTCTCCCTTTTGCTCCCTCTTCTTTCTCTATCCATCTCTCTTTCTTTCTCTTTTCTTCTTCTGTTGCTTTCTCACTCTTTTTTTCCTCTTTCTTTCCTGTCTCTCTCTCACTTTTTTCCTCCTCTTTTCTAGGTCTCTGTCTGTTTTCCTTTCTCTCTTTTATTCTCTCTTTTCTCTTTCTGTCTCTCTCACATTTCCTTCCTCTCCCTTTCACTCACCTTTTCTTTTAGGTAAAGATGGCAGCTTGCCTGAGTGTTAGTATTAGTGTCTGTGTAAGTATCTGTGTTAGTATTAGTGTCTGTGTTAGTATCTGTGTTAGTGTTAGTGTCTGTGTTAGTATTACTGTCTGTGTTAGTGTCTATGATAGTATTAGTGTCTGTGTTAGTATCTGTGTTAGTATTAGTGTCTGTGTTAGTATCTGTGTTAGTGTTAGTGTCTGTGTTAGTATTACTGTCTGTGTTAGTATTAGTGTCTGTGTTAGTATCTGTGTTAGTGTTAGTGTCTGTGTTAGTATTAGTGTCTGTGTTAGTGTCTATGATAGTATTAGTGTCTGTGTTAGTGTCTGTGTTAGTATTAGTGTCTGTGTTAGTATCTGTGTCAGTATTAGTGTCTGTGTTAGTATCTGTGTTAGTGTTAGTGTCTGTGTTAGTATTACTGTCTGTGTTAGTGTCTATGATAGTATTAGTGTCTGTGTTAGTGTCTGTGTTAGTATTAGTGTCTGTGTTAGTGTCTGTGTTAGTATTAGTGTCTGTGTTAGTATTAGTGTCTGTGTTAGTATTAGTGTCTGTGTTAGTGTCTCTGTTAGTGTTAGTGTCTGTGTTAGTATTACTGTCTGTGTTAGTGTCTATGATAGTATTAGTGTCTGTGTTAGTGTCTATGATAGTATTAGTGTCTGTGTTAGTATCTGTGTTAGTGTTAGTGTCTGTGTTAGTATTACTGTCTGTGTTAGTGTCTATGATAGTATTAGTGTCTGTGTTAGTATTAGTGTCTGTGTTAGTATCTGTGTTAGTGTTAGTGTCTGCGTTAGTATTACTGTCTGTGTTAGTGTCTATGATAGTATTAGTGTCTGTGTTAGTATCTGTGTTAGTGTCTATGATAGTATTAGTGTCTGTGTTAGTGTCTATGATAGTATTAGTGTCTGTGTTAGTATCTGTGTTAGTGTCTATGATAGTATTAGTGTCTGTGTTAGTGTCTATGATAGTATTAGTGTCTGTGTTAGTGTCTGTGTTAGTGTCTATGATAGTATTAGTGTCTGTGTTAGTATCTATGATAGTATTAGTGTCTGTGTTAGTGTCTATGATAGTATTAGTGTCTGTGTTAGTGTCTGTGTTAGTGTCTATGATAGTATTAGTGTCTGTGTTAGTGTCTATGATAGTATTAGTGTCTGTGTTAGTGTCTATGATAGTATTAGTGTCTGTGTTAGTGTCTATGATAGTATTAGTGTCTGTGTTAGTATTAGTGTCTGTGTTAGTATCTGTGTTAGTGTTAGTGTCTATGATAGTATTAGTGTCTGTGTTAGTATTAGTGTCTGTGTTAGTGTCTGTGTTAGTATTAGTGTCTGTGTTAGTGTTAGTGTCTGTGTTTGTGTTAGTGTCTATGTTAGTATTAGTGTCTGTGTTAGTGTCTGTGTTAGTATTAATGTCTGTGTTAGTGTCTGTGTTAGTATTAGTGTCTGTGTTAGTGTCTGTGTTAGTGTCTATGTTAGTATTAGTGTCTGTGTTAGTGTCTGTGTTAGTGTCTATGTTAGTATTAGTGTCTGTGTTAGTATTAGTGTCTGTGTTAGTATTAGTGTCTGTGTTAGTGTCTGTGTTAGTATTAGTGTCTGTGTTAGTGTCTGTGTTAGTGTCTATGATAGTATTAGTGTCTGTTAGTATTAGTGTCTATGTTAGTATCTGTGTTAGTATCTGTGTTAGTATTAGTGTCTGTGTTAGTGTCTATGTTAGTGTCTATGATAGTATTAGTGTCTGTGTTAGTGTCTATGTTAGTATCAGTGTCTGTGTTAGTGTCTCTGTTAGTGTCTGTGTTAGTATTAATGTCTGTGTTAGTGTCTATGTTAGTGTTAGTGTCTGTGTTAGTGTTAGTGTGTAAGTCCATATAAAACTGTCTGTTTGCACTTTTTCTGCTCTCACTCTGTGATTGACTGCTGCAGGTACAGTAGGCTGATAGAGCACGGCCTGTTCTCGTGTCATGGGTGATCTGGATGACTGTAGTGCTACTATGAATGGCACTGATTGGTGCCCCATGGTCTCTCAGGCTCTTGGAAAAGAATATCTGCACACGGATCTGAACTTCACCAGAGAGGAGTCCAGTGAACTCCAGTAAACACGTTACTACAGTGTAATAATGACTCAGTACAGTCCTTTACAGAAGAGACCATAGACTCTTCTTATCTATACATTTATTCAGCTATTCATTTTAGATATTTCATAGAGACATTTCTGAGGATATTAGACAAAGATAATCCACTTCCCCAATTTTTCTACATTTCTTCATAATGGCATAGTTAAAAGCAGACACAGTTATTCAGAAGCTCCATCATGAAGTGTCAGAATTGTTCACAGTGGTGGTGATAGGAACCAGACGTCCACCTCTAAAAGCTCCCTCACAGAAAGTTATTACATAAGATGGTTATTAAGACGCTGCCTGATGTCTGAGACATTGTTGTACGATAGTTTTGAGAAGGTTTTGACCTCAAACATGACCATTCATCACTATTTCACCATCAACATACATACATACATACATCATCTAAACCGCTTATCCTTCTGGGTCGCGGTGGGGTGCTGGAGCCTATCTCAGCTGTCATTGGGCGGAAGGCAGGATACACCCTGGACAGGTCGCCAATCCATCGCAGGGCTCACCATCAACATTACATATAATAACTCAGAAGACTTTGTTTTGGATGGTAAATAAAATGTCTATATTTGTGTTTTAGACATGGTGACTCCTGGTTCCCATCACCACCACTGTAAAGAAATCTGAGTCTGTACAATCAACCATTTCACACCAAACCTACTCTGAATGACTTTCTTTATGCTTGAAACATTGAATTATGCACAAAGCATGAAAAATCAGAGGAAGTCCACGTTGAATTGGTCTATGCTATTTATACCTTACATGTACTGTTAAATGAACAAACTCAAACAAGTCACATGAAAACCTTTACTATGGGACGTATGAAGCTCCAAGTTAAATGGAGCTTAAATATGACATAAGTACTGAGTTCCCCTATAAAACTGCAGTGCATCCAACATGTATCAGCATAACAGCTGAAGTTTGTTAGACTGTATTCTTCTCTTTTTGTGCTCTTTTGATCTAAAATAAAAGGTGAGAGGTGTGAGGAACAGCGAAGTGGTCCCAACTAAAATTAAACCTAAAAAGAGCGAATTAGGAACTAATGACTCAATCAGAGCTGAGCAAAATGTCCATTCCTCACAAACATACTTGAGCAGAAGCAAAAGTGCCTTTTGAAAATCATCAGGAAAGTACAAATCCATCAAGAGTCCATGTAACTGAGTAAATGGAACAAGTTACTGCCCACCTCTGTCCATCTTAGCCACAACAAAAGGCTTTCAAGCTAAGCTTCAGCCAAATGAGCGAGTCAGCCAAACTCACAGCGAGACGTGCAAATTGATTGAGACGCTTTCTACAAGAGCCCATGTCCCCAAGGCATGCACACAGAGAAATACCAACTTTTAAAGTTTAACAGGGAGAGGAAGGTCAACGCAGCTTGTCCGAGCAGGTGGAGCACTGAATCAGCAGTTTGCTACTAACCCTTTCATACTAAAGCATAAAAACACTGATGAATCTGCCTTTGAATCTGCTTTTCGCCCAATCCTGGTCCTGGAGATCCACCACCCTAACCAAACACACCTGCCTCTAATACTCAGATGTTCCTCTCTAGGATGAGCCACAATTACCCCCACCAATAAAAGACAAGTTAAAGCTGTTGGCTGACCCACTTCCCCCCACTGGATGGTGACCACAGCAATAGGCACATGCTCACAAAAAAAGCAAAAAAAAAAAAAACATGAATTCCAGTCTGACTGTCCACATTATGAGCATTATTATGCGTCACCCCTGTAATGTAAATGGAGGCAAAGCAACCAAAGTGACCACAGTGGGTCAGCATGTGACTCCAAACTCAGTTTCACTACCAACTTTCCTATAATCACCATGAAAAACCAACCACAACCATCAACATCATGTTGTAATGATCTCTCCCTCATGATTATCTGGGGAAAGTGACCTGAGGTGGTCGTGACTCACAGTGCTGTAGATTTTGGGGGGCTGAAAGGATATGGGCTGGAGACCATGCGGATGCACCAGTTGCGTGGGCAGGTGGTCTGCTTGAGGCAGAAAAAGACCACCGGTGCCAGCTCCGGGAACGGCACCACCAGCGTGCTCAGGTCACTGGCTGCGTCATCAGGGCCCCACCTCCTCGATGATGTCGTCCCCCTGGGCTGGGCCATAGTCCTCGCACAGCCCCGCCCCCGCCTGGCTCACACCCAGCGGCATGGGACACTCCTCGGTCGTCATGGCGACGCAGCAGCAGCCTGAGGAAAAAGAACTAAACGTTAGGCTAACGTTAAGTAACTTTAGCACTGGTCAGGTATAAACTTGGGTACCATTTTAGATTAATACTACCCTTATAAAGGGTTTAAGAATGGTTTATTAGTGGTTATTAATTAGGTCATAAACACCTTAAATGAAACTCACACCACTCATACCAGCACAACACACGCTAACACTCCACCACCACGTCAGTGTCACTGCAGGGCTGAGAATGATCCACCACCCAAACAAAACCTGCTATGTGGGGGTCCTGTGGGGGTCCTGACCATTCAAGAACAGGGTGACAAAGTATGCAGAGAAACAGATGGACTACAGTCGGTAACACTTCTATGAATGTCACCTTTGTAAGCATCTATAAACACATTTATAACATGTTATAATGTATTCATAAGGCATTATAAACATCGTTATAAATATTTATAAAATATTTATAAAAAAGAATTACACTTTATAGCCATGTTTATTATACATTATGAATTGTTAATATAATGCATTATAAATAGTGTTAATAACATATTATAATGTCAGTGCCAAAGAAGTCAGTCCCAGCTTGGAGAGCGTAAAGTAAAGACAAATACCAAGCTAACGGTGGTGAACATTACCTTTCCCACATTGGGTAAAACACTGATGGCAGCTCTAGTTTAAACTCTGACATTTGAAGCCTGTAATGTGCTTTATTATGTATGTTTTAGTGTTTCAGTAAATCCTTCAGTAAATACTTCAACTTGAAGCCTCACTCTGAACACTGGAGGAGGCTTTAGTACAGTACGCTTCACTTTACTTAGAGCGGACAAATACGACTTATGAGCTCTTATAATTTGTTATGATCAGTACTTATAATGTATTATGTTAACAATTCATAATGCATAATAAACATGGCTATAATGCATAATGTATTTTTATAAATATTTATAGCTATGTTTATAATGTCTTATGCATGCATTATAACATGTTATGAATGCGTTTATAGATGCTTACAAAGGTGACATTCATAGAAAGTGTTACCCTACAGTCTGTAATGTAGATCTACAAAGTGCTCCAATATGGTCAGTGGAGCTGATAAAATGGACAGTGAGTGTAGAAACAAGGAGGTGGCTTTAGAATTATGGCTGATTGGTGTATATGTAGTATTGCACATGGACACAGCTAAAGAGGAAGCAAGACACTCAATTAAAAGAGGAATATGGTCTGCATTCTGGTCCTCGAAGTTCCTGCAGTAAGACATATAATTGTCTTCTGTGCCACCTAAATTCCGAATCATCTGGAACCAGCTGGAAAGCAAGGTAGCGTCTTAGAAAAGCCAAGTATGCCTTCAAGCTATAAACTGCTGCGCTCCTGACTGCACTTTTAGTGTCTGGAAATCTGCTGATGACTTCAGGTGTGTGTGCCAGTGCTGGTGAGGGGGGGGTGCACGTCGTGTGTTTGGCTTTTATGCAGCATGGGACAAAAACAACCACCGAATCCATAATGCATGCGGAACAGCACATTGCACTAAAGCAGCGCTCATTCACCACGCATTAGGCAAGTGTGAAAGCTGGAGAGGGAGTGTAAGATTTGGGAAACAGGCTTCACGTGAGGCCTCATAGGCATCTACTGTATTTCTATGAGGTGGAAACATTGTTGCTTTGTAAAACAGATTTTTGGTTCTAAAACCTGATTGGTTCAAAGCCTTTATAAAATACTTGACAGTAATGACGTCCAGAGCCAATCCAGGCTTGTTTTAATGGATCGAGTATTGGCTGTATTAAGCTAAGCCTGGTTCCAATTCTTCATTTCTTTTTTTCATTATTGTTCTTTGTTTGTTTGTTTTTGTTTTGTGTTTGTATGTGTGTGTGTTCTTCTTATGTTGCTGTCACAGAGGTGACATAAACAGACATTATCCACAGTAACACTTGAACCCTGTTACATAACACTGACATAAACATGCCATAGCAGATGTCATGTAGCAAATATGCGCTGTCATACAACAGTGTCAATGTTACCAGTAATTATCATGACAGATGTCATAATGTTTGACATCAAGACAGCTTATGTCAAACATTTTGACATTGTCATGACAATAAATCTGTTATGATGACTTATGACAACACATTAACAGCATGGTTATGTTAATGTGGAGGAACTTCAGTGACCTACACAGAGCCCTGACCTTGACCCTACTGAACACCTTTGGGATGAACTAGAACATCAGTTGTGAGCCAGACCCTCTTGTCCAACATCAGTGTCTGACCTCACAAATGCTTTTTAGACTGAATGGGCACAAACTCCCACAGACACACTCCAAAGTCTTGTGGAAAGCTTCCCAGAAGCGTGGAAGCTGTACTAGCCACAAAGGTGGGCAACTCCATATTAATGCCCATGGTTTTGGAAAGGGATGTCCAACAAACTCATGTAAGTGTGATGGTCAGGTGTATTTTTAGCTATACATGGTCATGTCAGTGTTATGTATCAGTGTAGTGTAACCCATAACATTTGGAAATTATTATTTTCCAAGTTGAAGAGGACTGTTTGAATGCATCATTAGCCCCGTCCACTCTCATTAGGACTAACAGGCCTCCTCATTTTCGTTCCACCAACACTCTCTGCCTGCAGTCGGTACGCTAAATTTAATTTTCACTGTGTTTTTCTGAATCTTTCTTGAGAAGCTGCTGAGGTGACAGAGTTCCTCAAAACATAAACAGTCCACATCTGCAACCTTTAGGGCTGTAAATCCTCCTAAACAGAAGGAGAAACCAGGTGCTTGTAGATCTTCAACGACAGACAAAATGAGAGATACAATTATGCCTGCAAAATTAATGGCACCCTTGAAAAAAAAATGAGCAAAATTGTCTGTTGTCTGTTGTTGTTTATCTGCATGATATAAAATATATCATTTTGCTGTCAATGCTGCAAAATCTACAAAATAACAGCTTTTGGAGAAGGTAGAAATACTATAAATATGCTATATGTATAATATGTTTTGTTGATTTTCTAAGTAAAGATATTTTAACACATTAACATTTATTTACTGTAGTTTTTCCAATATGTTAAACTCACAAATAAACAGAAACTGTGCACTAAAATTAGCAGAACATTCCATATTTAAGTGCATTCACTGTTCAAGTATGTGTTGATTTATTTTCACTCAGGAAATCAACAAACCATGCTACCTGACCATGGGTGTGCAAACTTTTGCATATGACTGTATGTTCCTGTAACAAATGTAATTTTTGTCATGAAATGTTCACTTATTGCATGGGACAGCTGGTGTTCTCAAACAGTAAGAATTGTTAATGTAGCATCCTTTTACTGGCTCACGTTGCCGTGGGAGCATGGGAGGCGTGGCCATGCAGAGCAGCCATTCAGGGAGGCTGTCAGAAAGCATTTGTGGTAGAAGAGATTTATTGTAAATAAGTTGCTGTTGTTATTCTAAAGTGTGTGTGTGTGTGTGTGTGTGTGTGTGTGTGTGTGCATATTTGTGTTATTCATGCCAGGTTGTGGTGTGCAGTGCATGGCTAGAAGCGACCTGCTTAGACAGTAGTGCTGAGTGGTGATCATCCCCTGCTGCCTGTTTGGTAAAAAAGCATTCATCTTTAAAGGGAAATGTTTCCTGCATCTTTTTCTTCACAGACAACACACTGGTGTCAGAAGTGGGATACTCCCCAGTGGACTGGAGAGGAGTATTGTCCAAAAACTCAAGGTAGACCGCATAGAGGACAGAGCCTGGCCGAGGCCCCTCACACACCCCAGGGACCCTGCTCGAATTTTGTAAGGTTGCCAGGATGGTTCACCTTAAAAGGGGGGCTTTGTAGCATCAAGCTGCTGTGGGAGCATGAGAGTCTTATTCTATGCTGGCACCACAATAAAAATGAGAAAGTAAAATAAACAAAAAAGAAGTGCATTCGCAAATCAAACAAAGAAGTTGCTGCTGGTCTCAGAACAATGTACTGACCACCTCAGAGTCCAGACCTCAACATCACTGAATGTGATAGGTATTACTTGGACCATGCAAAGTAGAAAATGCAACAAAATTCTAAGACAAAACTTTGGACGTGTCAAAAATATCCCAGCATATTTCTCTGAAAAACACTAAATGCTGAAAAATTATATTATGTTTAGTTGCTGAATGCATATTACCTGATCCTAATTAGTCTCTCTTTAAGGATCACAATAAGCCCTTCTGATTCTAAGACTTTCTATGACTCTCTCTCTCTGTCTCTCTGACTCTGTGTGTAACAGTATGAGTCTCACCCTTGTCTTTTATCACTAACACACATTAACACCCTTAATGTGAGGGAGCATACACGCTCTCTCGCAGTCTGCCACGTCGCATTAAACACCAAATGCTGCATGAAGATGACACTTCTTCAGAAGGCAGGTGCACTCCCACAATTACATAAGTACATACACACACGCACCATGAAACTGAGCGTATGTGCTGGGCCTTAAAGAGGAATTCCACCATGTTTTCAAAATTTCTCCATGATTCGGTGGTTGAGATGTAAACAGAGTGATTCAGAGTGGTTTGGTCTGAAATGGTTCGGATTTCTTTACAGTGGTGGTGATAGGAACCAGGGGTCGCCATGACTACAACACAGATATAGACATTTTATTTACTATCCAAAACCACCAGTGAACCTACACGAGTCTTCTGGGTTTATATGGAATCAGCAAAGGTCAAAATACCATCAGCCCCACCAGAGTCCCACACCTCACCTAAGTTCAAGGACAAGGCCATCCGCCTTGATTCTTGAGAGAGAGAACAAGAGGAGAAGAAGAAGAAGAAGAAGAAGAAGAAGAACAGCAACAATAACAACAACAAGCAGAGAGAGAGAAATAGGGGAGGGAAAGAGAGAGAGAGAGAGAGAGAGAGAGAGAGAGAGAGTGAGAGAGAGAGAGAGAGAGAGAGGGAGATAGCTTTGTAATTCTCAGTGGGCTGCAGTGAGTGCTTTATCACCTCATTCCCTACATAAACCCCAACACAAACTCTCAGCAAACATCTCTCTCTCTCTCTCTCTCTCTCTCTCTCTCTCTCTCACACACACACACTCTCTCTCTATACTTCCTCACTCTCTTTGCTGTCTCGCTCTCTCTCTCTGTCTTTACTCCCTCTCTCTCTTTACTTCCTCTCTCTCTTTACTCTCTCTCTTACTCTCTCTTTGCTTTCTCCCTGTCTCTACTCTCCTTGTCTTTCTTTCTTTACTGTCTCTCTTTCTTTCTCTCTCTCTCTTTACTCACTCTCTCCCTCTCTCTGTACCTCCTTCTCTTTTTCTTTATCTCTCTCTTACTCTCTCCCCCTCTACGCCCCATCTCTCTCTCTCTCTCTCCTCTCTCTCTCTCTCTCTCTCTCTCTCTCTCTCTCTCCACTTTTCAGCCTATGTTAAAGCGCTCCTCTCTTTCAGTACAAAATCCTCTGCTCGATGACAACAAAGCAAACAGCCGGAGTGAGGAACCGAATCCGTCAACACATCAGCGCTTCTCGAGCTGCGGTTCCGGCTTATCATTCTAGACAGCTAAAATTTAGCAGTGGGTAGAAAAAAATACAAGAAAATAGGAATATTTCTGTTTTTTCTGACTGAAACCAGTTACAGTGAACAAGGGCAGCCGGAAGATTCTAGAAACAGGAGAAGAGGCAGAGTGGGACTTTTCCCCCACGAGACTGTAACAAATGGAGCTTCTCTAATCAGAGTGTGTATGAATGCGTTTGTGTTTAGCTGCATTTAAAATGATGCATGAACCTCTAGACCAGGGGTGCCCAAACACTTTGTTTTGGGGGGCCAAAGTGCAAAGTATAAATATGTTTGTTCTTTCTTTGGGTCAGGGGGTGAAGTTACTGGTGGGCCAAATCAAACGTTCTCACAGGTCAACTTTGGCTTGTGGGCCACACTTGTGGGCAGTGGTCTTAAAAATAAAGTTACCAAAAATGATTCTTTGGACCCTTTCAAAGGTTTCTGCAACACTTTATTTGAAGGCTACCTACATAGGGACTTCATAACACATGCATAAGCACTAAAAAATAATTGTTAAAGCATTTTATGAACAGCTTATGCCAGTATTTACAAGACACCCTAAAATGTTTTATGAAGTAAATTACATTGTATTGACAACCTAAAGTGATGAACATCATCCTTATATGTTTTATTACTTGAGAATGATGCTTCATAACAGTGTTATTAATGAAACAAACCTCTATCACCAATATTTAGGCCCTTAATCTTGTACTGGCATAAACTGTTCATAAATGCTCAAGTATTTTTTTTTTTTTTGGAAATATGTTATTCAGTACTTATGCATGTGTTATGAAGTCTCTATGCAGGCAGCTTTCAAAATAAAGGGTAACACTTCATTTGAAGACTACTTACATAAAGACATCATAACACATGCATAAGCATTGAATAACATATTTCTAAAGCAATATTCGAGTCTTTATGAACAGCTTATGCCAAGATTACATAAGATGAAGTAAATGAAATTATATTGACAAAAGATTTTTGTACTTGAACTCATGTAAACCTTTGAAAACGATGCTTCATAATAGTGTTATAAACAGAACAAATGTCAATCACTTTAGTTAAGGTCCCTTATGTCAAAGCAATGTCATTTACTTCATATAACATCTTGTGTCAACTTGTGGTTTCTAGCATAAGCTGGTCATAAATACACAGTGCTTATTCAGTGCTTATGCATGTGTTATGTATTCCCTATGTAGGTAGCCTTCAAATAAAGTGTTACCAAATAAAGTGTGCTTGATTTTTCCTAAAACTGTATATCCAAGCCTAGAACCGTTTAGGAAGCTTTATTTTTAAGACCATGAATTCTCCGTCAGTGAGTCATGCTGGCCCAGCGGTGAAAGAAGCATGTAAAATCTTAATTGTTGTTTTATTTGTCGGGGAGAGATCAGTCACCGAGGCAGTTCTCATTCTGCTGACGGACGCATATTTCCCCTTCATCAAGTTTTTGGCAGCCTCACAATTGAATTTGCAGCAGCAAACACACCATCAACAATCGCATCATCAGGCCTGTGGCTATGCAGCAAACAGATCAACTTAGTTTGTAATTCTAGAAATTTCAGCACAGTTTGCTGTGATTACAGATGACAAAGTTATAAAATATCACGCAGAACTCTAATATTTTGTAAGTTTTGTAGACATCTGCTCAGTTATAGAGGCTTCTTAATGTATATATATATAAGTGAAAATAAGTCCACATCCTCTACAGAGAACAATCTGGAATATGGCATTTAGTACACTATTTCTGTTTATTAGTTGAGTTTAACATACCGTCACTGTCTGAAAATAAGACAGGGCAAAAAAATTATTTATTTTTAATGTAAGCTGTTCGAAAGAAATCTTATGCCAATTTTGAGGCCAGTTGTTTTGGGCCATTCATTATGAAATTTTCACACAATGGAAAAGGCAGCCTCTGTGCAGAAATTATGTTGATAAATGAAAAACTGAAAAAAAACTGATATTTGAGCTTTTGATTGACAGCGACAATGCAAGAAAAACATTAAATATAATATCTATCTAGGTATCTATTTATCTACACTTGTATGCAAAAGTGTCGGTGCCCCTGGTCAAGTGACATGCTTTGTGAAGTTAAAATAAGTTAAGACATCCTCTACAGAGAGCACATTTAAATATGCACACTGTATGGACAAAAGTATTGGGACACCTACACATCACACCTACAGGAGCTTTTATGACGTCCCCATTATAAATCCATGGGCATTAATATGGAGTTGGTCCCCCATAACAGCTTCCACTCTTCTGGGAAGCTTTCTACAAGATGTTGGAGAGTCTGTGGGAATTTCTGCCCATTCATCCAGAAGAGCATTTGTGAGGTCAGACGCTGATGTTGGATGAGAGGGCCTGGCTCACAATCTCCGTTCTAGTCCATCCCAAAGGTGTTGGATGGGGTTGAGGTCAGGGATCTGTGAGGATCAGTCAAGTTCTTCCACACCAAACTCGCCCAGTCAGGCCTTTATGGAGCTGCTTTGTGCACTGGGTCTCAGTCATGCTGGAACAGAAAAGGTTCTTCCCCAAACTGTTCCCACAAAGTTGGAAGTGTACAGTTGTCCAAAATGTCTTGTTCTGCTGAAGCATTAGAATTCCCTTTACTGGTACTAAGGGTTCTAGACCAACCCCTGAAAAACAGCCCCATAGAATCATCCCTCCTCCACCAAACTTTACAGCTGGCGCAGTGCAGTCAGGTAACGTTCTCCAAACCCAGACTCGCCCATCAGACTGACAGATAGAGAACCATGATTCATCTCTCCACAGAATACGTTTCCACTGCTCCAGAGTCCAGTGACAGCGTGCTTTACAATGGTATAAATGTCTGTTGTAGTCATGGTGACCCCTGGTTCCTATCACCACCACTGTAAAGACATCTGAGCCTCTACAGTCAAACATGTCACACCAAACCACTCTGAATGACTCTGTTCACATCTCAAACACTGAATTCATAAAAGAAAATCAGTGGAATTCTTCTTTAACTTGAAACCCAACACCTTAAAACTGACCTTAACCTTAACACTGTTGATAGAGCTTCACAAGATAGATTGTTAATCATTTCTATTAGTAGATAATATGAACGGGACTATCAAAATAAAGTGACTGAATCCATTCTACACTGTATAGGTTATTACTGCATTGAATAACAACAATTATTAATATACACTACATTCTGGGATACACTAGATCAATTAGAGCACATGTTCATCCCCTAGATTTTGAGGGGCATTGTGGGATACATTAATAGGCAAAAGACAAAACCTACAGCACAAATGAGTGATGTCTACGACGATCCCCCCGATCCCCCCCACCAAACTGTTTCTCTTCCAGAGAGTGAACTGGCAGCAAAAGAGGGAGAGAAACCCCATTTAGCGACCAGCGCAGCAAATGCTAAATGAGCCCTCATCCCAACAAAAGCCAAAAAGTGATAAATAAGCAAGGAAGAAGAAGCTAAATTGGAGTGCGAAGCTAACTGCTGGAGCGTGACTGTCACAGAAAGTGATGTGTACGGTAATTTAACTGTTGAAATGATAGCTGTGACGTCCCGGCCTGTGCTCGGTCTGTGGAGCTCTCCGCAGTAACAAGCATACCCTGTAATTGTACGCTAAAAAACTCAGCGCAGCATCGCTTATAAATGCATGAGCTGCCAGGGAATATAGCCTGGCAACAGCAGAGCACTTCGCCTCTGTTCGTGTTTACCTTTGCGTTCCTCAGTGGGGAACTTAGCCGGCGGCGTGCGAATGCACCAGGCCCGCTCGCATCTTCAGCAAGGCGAATTTTCGAGCATCATGCTTGTCAGGAGCTGCCACTGAAACAGCGCGTCAGCCTCATTAGACTGATACGCATCGCTGTGAAGTAAAGGCCACCACTGGAGAGTGAAGTGCAGAAGTGGATGGGACGAGGATTATCAGCGCTGATGGCATAAATCGTCACTCGTTCACTCCTTCCTCATGTATGCACAGTTTTTAGGCCGAGATGGACTCTGTAATGAGCTGTGTCACAGCAGGCCTCTGCAGAGAGGGTGCCGGTGGATTAAAATGATTTGTAACACCATCAGCGTGATCTGTTTCAGCAGCAAGAGCCCCATCAGCTGCAGTCCTGCTCTAGGCAAGTGTACTGGAGTGCATTAGGTAATATGGAGATGGACAGGCTCAGCTCACAGGCAGAGCCAGTTCACATCAACTACTGTTTAAGGGAAATGACTCATTTAACATGTCCCCAAGAGATGTCTCAATCCAGATCTGCTGTCAATCTTAATCCGAGTCATTTATTATTGAGTATCTTCTGCTAGCGAGCCAGATCCCATATTTATATTGTACAACCCCAATTCCAGAAAAGTTGAGACACTGTGTAAAATGTAAATAAATGTAAATAAAAACAGAACACAATCATTTTCAAATCTCATGGACTCATATTTTAATCGCAATAGAACATAGATCACATATCAGACGTTGAAAGTGAGACATTTTACCATTTCATTAAAAATATTAACTCATTTAGAACTTGATGGCAGCAATGCATCTCAAAAAAGTTGGGACAGGGCCGTGTCTTCCATTGTGTAGCATCCCCTCTTCTTTTACAAACAGTCTGTAAACATCTGGGGAGTGAGGAGACCTGGAGGTGCTGGAGGTTTGGGAGAGGAATGTTGTCCCATTCTTCTAAAATTTCTGAAATCGTTCCACAAATTTTAGACGCAGTTTTTCGCCGATTGGTGAACCTCTGCCCATCTGTGCTTCTGAGAGACTCTGCCTCTCTAAAGTGCTCTTTCTATTTGTGGTCATGTGAGTTAGTTGCAAATTGATTGCTCCTCCAGCTGTTTTTAATTAGTACTACTTACTTTTCCAGCTTTTTTTTGCCCAAACTTTTTTGAGATGTGTTGCTGCTATCTAGTTCTAAATGAGTTCATGTTTTTCGTGAAATGGTAAAATGTCTCACTTTCAAGATCTAATATGTGTTCTATGTTCTATTATGAATAAATTATGGGTCTATTTGCAAATCATTGCATCCTTTTTTTTATTTACATTTATTTACATTTTACACAGCATCCCAACATTTTTGGAATTTGGGTTGTACTTTAAATACAAGTTCAAGTACATTAAAGTTAGAAAACACTGTAATGCTAAAAACACATTGGTCATGAGATTCATTCAATCAGGTCTAGTCTGGTAGGCTGTGTCTCGATTTGCTCACTAGTTCTGTTTGCAGTGAATGAGCACATTTGCATTCGAACACTGGCTCGGTCACTGGAGGTGGGAACATTGGGACACTGATGACTCAATTACCCATGAAATGGATGCGAAAATGCAAAAATAGTATGTACCGAGCTTTGATGGGCAAGCTCATCCACTTCACTGTGCTTAGCCACCTTCATTTTTAGCTAAACATTCAAATTATTTCATGAAAATTCTCTTTTTGTTTACCCTGAGATCCAGATACAGTCACACAAACCGTGTTTAATGTAGTTAAGTCTTTCTTCAGACATTTAACACCGCTAGCATGAGTTAAATTCCGTTAGAGATGCTAGCACTGAGCTCAATGTGGCTCTCTTAAGTGATTCATAGCAGCTGTTGCTAAAATGCAGTCAGCTCACAACTGAACAGATATTCCATCTGATACTTTTAGTAAAGATTTAAGTTTGTCTGTACAAATATTTCCAAATATTTGGACATTTGGAAAAGGCCCGTTTAGCCTGTTAGCTATAGTCTGTTAGCAGGTCAGGCTAGTTTAATGTCATAGTTTGTTCGTAAAATGAATAAATAAAGTTGAAGTGAAATATAGCACAACTATTTTGTAGGTAGTAGTGAACATTAACATCAAAGCCTGTAAGTAAAGTTAAATCAGGAACAAATGTATCTGGTTAGCTAAGTAGCTAACAGGTTGCTATGAATATTTCAGTTCATAGAAAACTGGTAATGCATGATAAACTGTAATAAAGTGAAATGTCAGACCAAAACTCTTATTGTTGGTAGTTTTTTTATTTACCAGTATGAAAACTACATATTTTATGTGTTTTTCAGGTGAGGAGGAAAGTATGATAACATACAGCTTTCATCCTCCATTTTAAAACTTTACGAAAGTCGAGCTGCAGGCATGAAGCTATTTCAGGTCAGGGTGAACAGTCACCGCTTAATTGCCTTATAATACTAACTTTTTTGTATTTTTGTAAAAGTTATTTTGGTAACACTTTCTGTGAATGTCACCTTTGTAAGCATCTATAAACACATTCATAACATGTTATAATGCATTCATAATGCATTATAAACATGGCTATAAATATTTATAAAAATGTATTAAACATTATAGCCATGTTTATTATGCATTTTGGATTGTTAACATAATACATTATAAGTACTGATCATAACAAATTATAAGAGCTCATAAGTTGTATTTGTCCGCTCTAAGTAAAGTGAAGCGTACTGTACTAAAGCCTCCTCCAGTGTTCAGAGTGAGGCTACAAGTTGAAGTATTTACTGAAGGATTTACTGAAACACTAAAACATTCACAATAAAGCACATTACAGGCTTCAAATGTCAGAGTTTAAACTAGTGCTGCATCAGTGTTTTGCCCAATGTGGGAAAGTCAATGTACACCACCGTTAGCTTGGTATTTGTCTTTACTTTAAACTCTCTGAGCTGGGATTGACTTTTTTGGCACTGACAGTATAACATGTCATTAAAACTATTTATAATGCATTATATTAACAATTTATAATGTATAATAAACATGGCTATAAAGTGTAATTCAGTGTAATTCTTTTTTATAAATATTTATAACCACATTTATAATGCCTTATGAATACATTATAGCATTTTATAAATGTGTTTATAGATGCTTACAAACATGACATTCATAGAAAGTGTTACCATTATTTTTTTTTTTCTTTTCTTTGAAAGTAAAGTTTAGATTCATCATGAGGTTAATTCTTAAATGAAAATGCTCAAATCAAAGAAGGCTGTCTCACATGTCACTACCGAGTTTTAGTCTGTCCCTCATGGCCACATGGTGAGCAGTCAGATCCCATTGTTTTGAAGTAAATGTGTCCCAAAGACTGAAAATCAGTGTGGAACACTGAGAATTGTCACTACTGAAACAAAGATTTTCTGCATTTAATTTACTTCTTCTACACTTTAATGAAAAATATTATCATTTTGTGTATGTACAACTGTTCAAAGGTGTGTTTGCTATTCATGTACGTATTTAAGCGTATTTAAGTTTTGCTTAAAATGAGCTAAAATTGTCACTACCGAAACACTCATTACTGAAACATTTGTTAACGTTTCAGTAGTGTTATGATTATTTTGGTAATGATAAAATGTATTCGATGGAATTTTAGTGACTATCTGTACAAATATGTAAAAATGCCTTTATTGCAAATGGCGAATGGAACTTTGAGATGTTTCTATATGAATCATTAGCCACGTTTACATGCAGCCTGATAATCCATTAATAATCCGACTAATAGCTCAATCGGAATAGACTAGTCCAATTGAGGCCATTCGGAATACAATTTCTATCCGATTGAACGAGGTGGGTAAACTTCTAAATAATCCGTTAAATAGAAGAATAATAGCCATGTAAACGCCTGAATCCGATTACATTCCAATCGGAACGTGTAAGTATGTTCTGCGCATGTGCGTCGCGTCATGGCGAAAGTTTATACCGTTCAACATGGCGGAGCAGAAACGGGTCTGCAGAGGAGACGAAGTTTATGCTCTGAGCTTTAAAAGACGGCGGTGGGACGGACTTCCAGCTTATGAGTCTCAGAACACGACGTCTTCCTCTCGCCGCTTCCTTTATAAGCACATGTGAAGCACGTTTTCCTGAGTCTGACATCATTTTAAAGCAATTAAAACACAAGCCCGCCAACTGGAAACTCATTTCACACGGACTGGACCTCACGTGATGTTCGCTGTCATGGTAACGTTTACTCTAAACGCTACTTCACGCATGCGCGTCATTTTGCATCGGATTACTTGTAGTGAGCATGTAAACGAAGATTTTCCATCAAATCGTTGAATAGAGTGTGCATATAAACACCTCAGTCTGAATCTGTAATCGGATTGTATTCAATCAGATTGGCAAAAATCTTTGCATGTAAACATAGCCATTGGGACCTATAATAGCGAGCATACACAAATGCATTGTATACATTGTGCATTGTATGTTTTTTTTGCAGTATTGAACAATATTGTAGAAATAAATAATACAAAGAAATACTGGCAAAAAAAACAAACACACAAACAAACCAAAAAAAAACACAGCAAACCACCACCGGCCAATCAGATTTCAGAACCAGGCCTTTCCATTTTACAAACAGCATTACGGAGCGTGTATGCACCTCTCCCTCACATATGGCTCTGGGCCTAAAACGATGATATAAACCACAGAAAAGAGTTAAAATGTCAAAGCAACACTTGCAAAATGAAAACCCTGTCACTGAATCTTATCTGCCCCCTCCAAGCGGGACCCCTCTCGTATCAAGCCCAGCGGCAAATGGAAATTCAGCACGGGTGAATATCTCGGTTCAGCTTCAGCTCACCTGTGCACACAATCCGAGCACGAACTCACCGAGCTATTCCGCTCTCCTTAACGAAACTTCCCTTTGGTAATTGAGATCAGTGATGCGCCAGTGTGAATTACATAAAAGTTAAAGATCTAAAGGAAGGAAAAGCGGAAATCTTTCAAGGGAGATTTCACCAGTAGAAAGTAATGACTTCAAAGCCCTCACCTCTCTTTTAATTCAAAGGAGGAGCAAAATTTGAATCTTGATGTTCTGTGAACCTGGAAAACTAATAGCATTTAGCACGGAGTATGCTAATGGGTTTCTGAGGGTGTTCATGCCTATATGGATCAGTAAAGATAACAAAAAAGGTCTCGTGTTTGTTGCACAGGGAGCGCTAATGATAAACAACTCCCAGCATTATCAAACCTTTGATCCTACGTGTGTTACAGTGGTGAGGCAGAACAAGCTACATCACTCCAGATAAGGTGCAGCAGCGAGCCATTGGTCCAGTTTTACAAAATGGATAGTTGTGGTCACTTTGAGGTGCTTGCAGAAATTGGCATTATCATTGTGATGGTAATTTGGTTAATTTATTTATTTATTTATTTTTAGGATCCCCATTATCACAAGAGCTGCTATTCTTCCTGGAGTCTAGCAAACATACTATACATTACAAAATAGTGCAATAACAACCAACGAAACAAGTCGTACAAAACGTGTAAAAAAAAATAAAAGAAAAGCAAAAAGAACTGAGAAAACAAAACACATGGAAAATGGAAAATAACATAGTAGGGTAATATAAAACGTAAAATAACAGTAGAAAGACTATTGAAAATGGAAAATTTGGTAATTTGGGGAGCCAAAACTACTTAGAAATAAACATATTCTGCATTAAGTGCTACTATATTGTGATATTTTTGTCAAAACATGGTAATAAATGAAATCCAAATGGCTGCGGTTTGCAATGACGCTTGACTGAAAGTTCTTGTCCTCCTTCAGCAGCATGCACAGCTTCAATGGGGTGGCCAGTGCCTTCCCTGAAATCTGACTGGCTACCCCAGACACTTTGCTCCTTTAAAGCAAGAGTGTTCTTCACAACTGTCCAATCTCTGTGCACCACCCCCATCTCCTATCCCCCCAAACCCCTCACACTTTCACATCGCCACCCATGGTAAAATGATCTAGATCCACCACTGTTCAGCAGTCTCAAGAAAAGTAGTGCTTTTACATGCTCATTTCTTGCTGGAAGGAGTGTTCATAGTGATTATTACTAATTAAGTCTTTCATTATTTATTGAAAATGCATGGATTTTGTCCCATTTTACATTGTCACCATCTTATAAAAGCAACTCTGCCAATAAACAAACAGCTGTAACCTATGACAAAAGCTCAGTAACACATGGCCTCTTATGGCTGTGAACAGTGTCGATGTCATCAGCCTCCTCGAATCTAATTTCCAGGCCTGGATTTTGGAATCCCTGGTAGTTAATTGAATTCTTGACGGAACCGACTGGCCAGCAGTGATCACAAAATCCAAGACTGGAGAATGGAAGCCCCCTGGGGTAGCTCACGGAGGCTGGTTAGGGTCATAGAGCTACAAATGCCTTTATATTTCCACTCCCTAACCAGGAGGATGGATCGCTCTGTCACTGAGAAGTGGTTTAGACTGAGTTATTGTGGTTAAAAACAGGTTTTTATTGGACAATGGATTGTTTCAGATGGACAGTCTTTGCAAAGCACAGTGCATCAAGCTGTAAAACATCACTGATACTGTTACTGTCTGTTGACATCTAGAGTAAAACATTGGGATGTCCCAGTCCAGTCTGAAAGATTGTAAATGGAGTTGATCCAGGCTTATTTTAGTGGGTCAGTATTGGCTATTTTAAGCTTAAATCAATTATTGTATATTGCACTCTATGCTGCTGTAGTCAAAGTAACATGCCTGCAGTGGAGAACTACAAAACAGCTCAACAGCCACTTGTAATATCTGCAACAATTTGGTTAAAACTAGCAAAACATTAAATATAACAATAATGATAATTATGACAGATAAAACACCACAACCAGGAGAAAATGAACCCAATACTTCAAGGCATAACCTAAACAAATATGTTTATAATCTGGATTAAAAACCCCTATCAAGATTGCATAAACTCTTAAATAGTTGGATCTTCAAGAGTTCTTTAGTAAACACAATGGTTCTACATAGAACCATGAACACTCAAAGAACCATTTGCATGATTAAAGGGCTCTTCGCATCATCATGGAGTTCTTCAGACTGATGGAGCATGTGGAATGATTCTGCATGGAACCTTTTTGAAAAGGGTTCTACATAGAACCCAAAAGGTTTCATCTATTGTTACAAGCTTGACATCGTAACAATAGCAGAAGCCTTTTTGATGCTATACAGAACCTTTTTCAAAAAGGTTCTACATAGAATCATCTACAGCACATTCTGCATCAATCTGAAGAATGCTTTGATGATGCAAATGGTTCTTTGAGTTTTCATGATTCTATATTAAACCAGTGTCTTTACTTAAGAACCCTTTGAAGGACCATCTTTTTTCAGAGTGTAGCTAATATTCTCTGGAATGCTATTTCAGAATTTTGGAGCTCTATAAGAAAATGGTCTTCCACTAACTGAGCTGTGGGTGATCCTAGGCGATCAGTTTCATCAGATCAGTAAGCTGCCCTTAAAGAGCTTTCAGCGTCATAAGCAAAGCCTTGTAGTCAAAGCAGAAGTGAGGAGGAAGCCATTGTAAGCTGAACAAAGAAAAATAGATCCCCCATGTGGAGAATCCTCAGCCTGCTAAATGTGAGTGAGTGAGTGAATGAGTCAGTGAGCTACAAGGTAGGTCCATGAGATGCTTCCCATCTACGTTCTTTGGCGAGCACACATGCTGCTGCATTCTGAACTAGCTCAGGCCAGTTTAGAGACAGTGACATGTTTAGTCATCTAATCTAGTAGTTATGAAAGCTTCAACTACTTTCTCAGCGTCTTGTATAGATAACATGCGTCTTATTTTGAAGCTATTTATCAAGCAATGAGTTATATGAGTGGGGGACTGTTACACACATAGCAGTACATGACTATACAGTGGCCGGCTATTTCTGTCACATAAGAACAACATGAACTACAAAAGTATAGAACTACAATAGTTATTTAACATAGGTAGTCCATCTATGAGACTTCAGTTTTGGGTGCAGGACACAGTGCACAACGTTGATGTCCAAAGTTTACAAGAGATGGTGAACTTGAATGGAAGATAGTGGAACAAGATTTTGTTCTGAGCAATTCTGGACCATTTCTATTGGTTCATTCACCATAAAATTTTAATACAGTATAAAAAGATACAAGGTTCCAACAGCGACAATATCAAACTGTCATGCTTTATGTTGACAGTGATTTTACATCATAATTTTAAAGCAGCTCATATCTGTTGGAACCAAACTTTATGTTTTTCAAAAAGGTACCTTTGCAACAGAAGGGAAACCATCTTTAAGTTTGAGTGAGGTTAATGACACAGGACCTTTCTCTAACTTATTTTGGACCACTTCTATTGGTCCTTTCATTGTGAAATTTGAAAATTTTACAAAAATTTCAAATGACAAAAATGCCAATAGAAAGTTTTGTTCCGATTGCGATGAGTTGTTTCAATACTGCAAATGAGTTAATATTAAAACTCTGTAAAACTGACAATTTCTAAAAAAAAATAGGCCAAAAACAAGAAAATGCTCGTTTCGTGAAACAATCTAGTTCATCAAACTTTCAATGTGCTACATTTTTAATAATAAACTAAATTATTTATTGAACATCTGTGTATTTTATTGTATTTTGCAGCTGTTTTATAAAGCAATAATCCACTTGAGGCACATTACAGTGATATTACTCCTCCTCGCATCTTGCCTACCCCCCAACTGTGGGAGGTTCACTGCAACATATGGCCTCTCATGGCTTATTGCTTTATTTTGGTATCATGAAGGCTACAAATGATACACTGATTGCTGAGATAACATCATCCCTCTACCTGTCAGTGTGTGTATACACTAATCCTGCCCCCAGAGAGGCCTGTCTCCATGGTACCAGCTATGACTGACATTGGGGTTGGCAGAGTCAGCCTTAGCTGGGGGAGCTGTTTCAATAGCAGACTTTATCAGACCTGTTCCACTCCAACAGAGGAGCAAAAGGAGCCTCGCTGCATGTGGGAACTGATACCGCTGTCCGACAAGCCTACCATACACGTTCAGTGGCTCTCTTCACACATATTTCTGCTACAAAATATAGTGTAAACGGGACATTGAAAAGATGGTTCTTCAAGGGTTTTTTAGTAAAGTCAATGGTTCTATAAAGAAGCATGAACACTTAAAGAACCATTTGCATGCTTAAATGGTTCTTTGCATGGTGAAATGGTTCTTAAGATTGATGGAGAATGTGTTGGTTCTATATTGCATCAAAAAAGGTTCTGTTGTTACAAGCTTGACATCATAGCTATAGGCAGAACCACTTTTGGTGCTATATAGAACCAAATGCAGCACATTCTCCATCAATCTGAACAACGAATTCACCATGCAAAGAACCATTTAAGCATGAAATGGTTCCATATAGAACAAAAGGTTCCAAATAGAATCATTCTCTTTACTAAAGAACCTGTGAACAACTATCTTTTTTAAGAATCTACTATTAACACAAAGGCAAAAAGGAAAATGACCAAACTACATGTTTGCTTGAGCTCCAAATAGCAGTTAAATGGAAATATACTGATACAATATTGATATCAAACAAATAAGTCAGTCTCAAGCTGCAGTAAAATGCTAATATTGACCCTAAACTCACAATGTGTTCCTGTTAAAATGAGTCAGTCCCAAGTAGCATTGAAATGCTAATATTGAACACCTACCAATATGGTGTTGAACCATGAGTCAGCACCAAGTAGGAGTTAACTGCTAATTGAACTTAAGCCCATGTCCTGTTGATGCTAAGCACAAGTCACCCACAAGTAGTGGTAAAATGCTAATATTGAAAAATATACTGTTATTATAGGCCATATAACTGATATTAAATGCTAATATTGAAACCCACAGTGTTGATGTTAATCATGAGTCATGTATGCTATTGACATGCTAAGAGAAAAATGCTATATAAATTGTCTTATGCTAATATAAAGTTGAAATTAACCATATGAGACTATCACAAACAGTAGTTTTACATTTTTGTAAAAGATTTGCTTCACACCCAAGCCAAGAACCTTTTAGGAACCTTTTTTAAGAGTGCACACAAGTGTAAAAGATGGTTCTTCAAGGGTTCTTTAGTAAAGGGTATGGCTCTATTTAGATCCAAAATTCTATATAGAACCAATTGCATGCTTAAATGGTTCTTTGCATGCTAAAATTCTTTAGATTGATGGAAAATGTGTTAAATGCTATTGTTACAAGCATGACTTCATAACAACAGAGGAACCCTTATAGAACGATCAATATGAAGATACCATGTCACCATGCAAAGAACCATTTAAGCATGAAATGGTTCTATAAAGAACTAATGGTTCTAAATAGAGCCATTGCTTTTACTAAAGAACCCTTGCAGAACCATCTTTTTTAAGAGTGTAGTTTATCGGTTTACACAAGAGAGCATGTCATCATGCACAGTATGATGCAAAAGTCAGAGATCAATCACTATTTTTTTCCAGTCAGAAACAGCCATCAAATACAAGTTATTCATTTTCGGGAGATGTTTCTACTTGCATAAAGAGGAGAAAGTCAAAGGAAAATAAGTGGAAAAAACAGGAGTTTCCAAAACTGGACTTTAAAAAATGACCTCCAAACTGCCCCCATCAGATAAACAGCACTTAAAGCTTTCATCCTTGAGAGAGAGGAGAAAATCAAGCTGCTTCAGATCTGAAAACATCCACAGGTGTTTCTGTCCATCCTTTCATCGTGTGCGTTTATATGCACTTAATAATCCGATAACTGCAGAAAATCAGATTTTGTCAGTAATCCGATCAATGCATTTACATGCACTTGATTAATCAGATAATGGGAAACTCCAGGTCTACGTGAGTCAGACAGTAATCAGATTTCTGCTTTTCAACCAGCCAATAAACTCACAGAAGAAGACGTGACGTAAACGTAATGTAAAACTAAAACTTCCTGACACTTTACCTGAAAATATGCACATCCCTCATTTTGTCAAGCATGTAGTTGGATTCATAGTCACTCCAAAAGTGTTTTGCTGCATCTCGCAGTAACAGAGCTCGCTTATTTCTGGTGTGTTTTCACACGTGCAGACTGAGAAATCCGAAAGCAATCAGAGTAAGAGTTCACATGTGCTGAGAAATCTGATTACTGAGCTAAAACCCAGCCTCTTTATCGGATTAATCAGATTTCTAGATCGGAGTACGCTGTTTACATCACATTTAAATCATCAGATAACTGCAGAAATCCGATTATGATCGGATTATTGAGTGCACGTAAACACACTCACTGTGAGAAGATCTAACAAAGTGCCCAGTCCATATTTCTCAGAAACTCCTGAGTCCAGACATCAACATCATCATGACAAGTTTAACTGTAAATTAAATAAAAGATGGTCTTTTTCACAGTACTGTATATATACAGTATGTTAGAAGGAAAAAGACAAGCAGATGAGAAAAAGACTGATGGAAGAAAAAGAATGGTGTTTTGCTGGAGATTGATCTGTTTAGAAAATAGGGAGAATGAAGACGGGGGATGGAGAGAAGGCAGTGGTGTCAGAGCGAATTAGCATCATAATGGCATTTCAGGTTGACGTGAAAGACAGAGGAGACGATTCCAGCTAATGCAGTACAGTTGTGCATGAATGCACACGTGTGTGTCCATGCATATGCATGTGATTCAGTGTGGGCGCGACTGGTCAGCCTGCGTTCAGGAGGATTCTCACACAGCGGTGCAGAAAAAATGCTAATCTTGGCGAATGAAATGATCTTAAATCTAGTCAAAGGTGTGTCGGCACCTGCTCACACGTTTCTTCTGAAACGAAGGGTGTTAAACGGGATTTCATCCCCCTTTGCTGCAGTAACAGCCTCTACTCTTCTGGGAAGGCTTTACTGGATGTTGGAACATTGCTGTGAGGATTTGATTGAGCATTAGTGAGGTCAGGTACTGATGTTAGATGATCAGTTCTCGATCACTTCAACTCATCCCAAAGGTGTTGGATGGAGCTCCGTCACTCCAGGGAACACAGTTCCACTGCTCCACAGCCCAATGCTGGGGGACTTTATGCCCCTCTAGCCCACTTGTAGCTTTGAGCATGGTGACCAGTCTCATGTTTGGCTGCTCCAGAGCATCTCATTCTATTGGGCAATGCTCTTCTATGGCAATTCTAAAGCTGTGTTAGCAATGCATGACCCTACAAAAGCTGAATTCAGTCTGTAGAAAGGCTGTCTGGATACTTTTGGACAAATAATGCAATCATTTCTCATTATAGACTATATTAGACATTTTTTATTGTTTCAAGTTATTGTATCTACTGCCATAGATGGCAAATTTAGCTTCTTTCAAGAAATGATGCTTATAAGCAAATGTAATCTGCCAGATCACTACAAGTAACAAACAAGTAGAAATGTCTGGGAATAGGTTGAATAATCTTATTTATTTTAAAATCTTACAACATCATTATAAGAAATATTATATTTACTGACGGGAAATGGCACAGAACTTGATCTGATTGGTATAAATATTCAATTTATTGAGGGAAAAGATAGATATTGGATAAATGTTATCATATCATGGATTGATGTTTGGTTTCGGGCCAGGCTCGGGCCGATTTCTCACATATAGCAGCCAAAACAAGCAAAAAACTTGCTTTTTATTTTAGCGCTAGAGCTTTGACACTAACGCTGATGCTGCTAAAACACTAGAAGCCAATACTTTTAGGCAGATAATGTAATAATACTTAATAGTGAAAATATTAAAATATTATTTAAGCTATTAGACACTTTAATTGTTTTAATTAACTGTATGCAGTGAAACTCTTATTGTTATATTCCATTGGCTGCTAATTTTGCTTCTTTCAAAAAATAATAAGCAAATTGTAAGCAAATGTATGTGCCAGTGCAGTAAGATCACTACAATTAACAAACAAGTAAAAATCCCTGGAAATACGTTCAATAATCTTATTTATATTAACATTTTACAACATCATAATGACAAATATCAGATTTACTGACTAAAAATGGCACAGAAACTTGATCTGATTGGTCTAAATATAAAATGCTAGTTACATATTGGATACGTGATATAATATTTTGGGTTTTTTGTAGGTGTTGGGCCAGGTTTGGGCCGATTTTCTCACATACAGCAGCCAAAACATGTTTGGAGCCCAAAATTTGCTTCTTTATTTTAGCGCTAAAGCTACGATGCTAACACTGATGCTCCTAAAACACTAAAATAGTCAATAGTCACCCAAATCTTATCTGTGAATATATCCACAAAACTTCCCTCAATCCGCTCAAACAAAATTTGCTTCTTTATTTTGGCGCTAGAGCTTTGATGCTAACGCTGATGTTGCTAAAACAATAGAAGTCAATAGTCACCCAAATCTTTTTCTGTAAATATCATCATCATCATCATCGTTAACCGCTTAGTCCAGATAGGGTCGCGGTAGCAGTTGGGAGAGCAGAGAATCCCAGGTGACCCTGTCCCCCGCAACTTCCTCCAGCTCATTTCCGGGGACCCCAAGCCGCTCCCAGGCCAACTTGGAGATATAATCCCTCCAGCGGGTCCCAGGACGACCCCAGGGTCTTATTCCGGTTGGCCATGCCTGGTACACCCCCACCGGGAGGCATCCCGGGGGCATCCGGATCAGTTGCCCGAACCACCTCAGCTGGCTCCTCTCAATGCGGAGGAGTAGCGGCTCTACTCCGAGCTCCTCCCGGATGGCCGAGCTCCTCACCCTATCAAATAGAGTGTAGCCCGCCACCCTGCGAAGAAAGCTTATTTCTGCCGCTTGTATTCGCGATCTCATTCTTTCGGTCATTACCCACAGCTCATGACCATAGGTGAGGGTCGGGATGTAGACCGATCGGTAAACAGCACTACAGTCCAGTACAGCGACTGCATTACTGCTGCCGCTTGTCCCAGCCTGCGGTCGATCTCACGATCCTTCTTCCCATCACTCGTGAACAAGACCCCGAGATACTTAAACTCCTCCACTTGGGGCAAGTCCTTTCCCCCTACCTGGAGTGGGCATACGATCCTTTTCCGGGCTAAGACCATGGACTCAGACTTGGAGGTGCTGATCCGCATACCAACTGCTTCACACTCAGCTGCAAACCGCTCCAGTGTGCGCTGGAGGCATCCATGTGATCCAGCCAAAAGAACAACATCATCTGCAAATAGCAGAGACGCCACCCTCCGGCCTCCACGCATAATGCCCTCCTGACCCCGGCTACGCCTTGACACCCTGTCCATGAATATCACAAACAGGAGTGGAGACAGGGCACAACCCTGGCGGAGTCCAACGCTAACACTGAAAGAGTCCGACTTAATGCCGAGTATACGAACACAGCTCTCACTCCAGGCGTACAGAGATTGAATGGCCCGGAGTAGTAACCCCGGCACCCCATACTCCCGGGGGACCTCCCACAAGATATCTCGGGGAACACGGTCGTAAGCCTTCTCCAAATCCACAAAACACATGTAGACTGGGTTGGCAAACTCCCATGCCCCCTCAACAATCCGTGAGAGGGTGAAAAGCTGGTCCATTGTTCCACGGCCAGGACGGAATCCGCATTGTTCCTCCTCAATCTGAGGTTCAACTATCGGTTGAAGTCTCCTTTCCAGCACCTTGGCATAGACTTTCCCAGGGAGGCTGAGCAGTGTGATACCCCGATAGTTGGCACACACCCTCCGGTCCCCTTTCTTGAAAATAGGGACCACCACCCCGGTCTGCCAGTCCAAGGGTACTGTTCCCGAGGTCCATGCACTATTGCAGAGGCGTGTCAGCCACGACAGCCCCACAATATCCAGAGCCTTAAGCATCTCCGGACGAATCTCATCCACCCCCGGTGCCTTGCCACTGAAGAGCTTGCCAACTACCTCAGTGACCTCCACCAGGGAAATGGAGCTTGACACGCCAGAGGCCTCTGGCCCTGACTCCCGTGAGGGAGGCATGTCACCCGGATTAAGGAGTTCCTCAAAGTGCTCTTTCCACCGACCGACAATATCCTCATTTGAAGTCAGAGTTTCTCCACCCCTGCTGAATACAGCCTGGGCGCAGCCACCCTGACCACTCCTGAGTCGCAGGACAGTTGTCCAGAACCTCCTCGAGGCAGACCGAAAGTCTTTTTCCATGGCCTCACCAAACTCCTCCCACGCCCTGGATTTTGCTTCTGCCACCATTGCAGCTGCCACCTTTTTTGCATGTCGGTACCTATCTGCTGAATCGGGAGTCCTTCAGGCCATCCAGTCCCTAAAGGCCTCTTTCTTCAGCTTGACGGCCTCCCTCACCACCGGTGTCCACCAGGGGGTTCTTGGGTTACCGCCATGACAGGCACCAACAAGCTTTTGGCCACAGCTGCGCCTGGCAGCTTCCACAATGGAGGTTTTGAACAGGGTCCATTCAGACTCTATGTCCCCTACCTCCTCCGGGACATGAGAAAAGCTCTCCCGGAGGTGGGAGTTAAAATCATTCCGAACAGGGGCCTCCGACAGTCGTTCCCAGCACACCCTCACTATTCGCTTGGGCCTACCGGGTCTAACCCTCAGTCTTCCCTGCCATCTGATCCAACTCACCTTCAGATGGTGATCAGTTGACAGCTCAGCACCTCTCTTCACCCGAGTGTCCAGAACATATGGTCCCAAGTCAGATGAAACGACAACAAAGTCGATCATTGACCTTTGACCCAAGGAGCTCTGGTACCATGTACACTTATGAACATCCTTGTGTTCGAACTTGGTGTTCGTTATGGACAATCCATGCCTGGCACAGAAGTCCAATAACAATTCACCATTCGGGTTTAGACCAGGCAGGCCGTTCTTCCCAATCACGCCTCTCCAGGTCTCCCAGTCATTGCCAACATGAGCATTGAAGTCTCCCAGTAAGACTATGGAGTCTGTAGTCGGGACCCTTTCCAGAACCCCACCCACTTGCTCCAAGAAGGCCGAATACTCCGACCTGTTGTTTGGTGCATAAGCACACACAACAGTCAGAGTTTTCCTCTCTGCGATTTTAATACGCATTGAGGCGACCCTCTCGTCCACCGGGACAAACTCCAACTGTACTGCCGCCAGCCGGGGACTCGTGAGTATCCCCACACCCGCCCGGCGCCTCTCACCTTGTGCAACCCCGGAGTAGGAGAGGGACCAACCCCTATCCAGGAGTTTGGTTCCAGAGCCGATACTGTGGGTGGAGGTGAGCCCAACTATATCTAGTTGGTACCTCTCATCCTCCCGCACAAGCTCCGGCTCCTTCCCCCCCAGTGAGGTTACATTCCATGTACCAAGAGCCAGTTTCTGCCACAGGGGCCTAGGCCACCAAGAGCCCCCCTGCAATCTCCCACTGCCTGTACGGCACTGCACCACTCCCCCATGCTGGACCTTGCGGGTGGTGGCCCCACATGGTCCCCCCACGTTGCCTCTTTGGGCTGAGCCCGGCCAGGTTACGTGGGCTGCCCGGCCACCAGGCGCTCGCCGAGGGACGCTACCCCCAGGCCTGGCTCCAGGGGTAGGTCCCGGTGACCCTCTCCCGGGCAGGGTACACGATGTTCTGTGTCCGTTTTTCATGGAGGTTTTTGGATCGAGTTAGTCTGGGTCTTCACTCCAGACCTGTTCGCCCTGGGAGACCCTACCAGGAGCATGTTGCTCCCGACGACTTAGCTCTGAAGATCCCTAGACCACACAAGCCCTTCCGCCACGACAAGGCCCCGATCCAGGAAATATATTCCTATATATTTTCTGTAAATATAAACTTCTCTCAACCTGCTCAAACACATCCAAGTTGTTAATAAGGATGCACAGACTTTTCAGTGTGGTTGGAAATATGACATACTGGGAGCTGTAAAAATAGGAGCCGAACTCAGTGGGCAGCCACTCTAGACATTGGTGTTGTGCAGAGTTCTGGCTTCTTAATGAAGACAGTGGATGCGATCTGAGCAGGTTCAGAGATGCTTTGGAGACGTATTTACAGAAAAGGATTTGGCTGATTATTGACTTCTAGTGTTTGTTAGCAATGTTAGCCTTAAATGAAAGAAACAGACATGTCTTGGCTGATCGACTATATCTGGGGTAAGTGGGGTAAGAAAAACAGTGCAGGATTTTTCACCAGAACATTCAATTAAATACAGTTTTTTAGCCATGTGGTTTGATCTGATTTGAGAGATCTTTAGATCTGTGCTCAGGTGAGCTCAGAGAACATATGGACCAAATGTTTACATTTGAGATGTGCATGTTAATGGGCTGAGATGATCTCGCTTGCAGAGAGAGCTTGTTTTGCAGTGTTGCTGTGTATGTGTGCTGTCTGAGTGAGCAGATTGTAGCTGCATAGCTTGAGGGAAAAGAGAAGAATTCGAGTCCTTGGCGAGGAGATTTCAATTGACTGTCGTTTCAATAGCCGGTCGAGGCTATTGGGAGAGGAAGCGAGGGACAATATGATGGAGAGAGAGAGTTCAAAGCTTGCTTAAGTCAGTGTGGGCTCAATGTGCCATCGCTTTCACTCCTCGGTACAAAACCCAGCAGACCCAGATCAGAAAGCAGCTTAGTGCTGAAGTGAGGAGCTGCAGCAGCGCCGTAATTGGACGATAAGCGCAACACACACACACACACACACACACACACACACACAGTTGCATGCACAAGCGTGCGGTTCGAGAGAAAGACAGCGGAGGAAAAGAGGATGATGTAGCACTTCAACACAGCAGCATCAGATCCACAGCCGCTTCCTTCAGAAAGATCAGGAAACAGATGCCGTTGTCTCTATTTGTCTCTTCCTATCTCCCTCCTCTCTTTTTTCCGGACCTCTTTCTTTCTCTCTCCTTTTCCACTTTTCTCTCATTTTCTGCTCTCCCTCTTTATTTTTTCCTTCTTCCTCTTCTTCATCTCTTCTCTCTCTCTGTCTCTCCCTGTCTCTCTTCTTTTATCTACTTCATTCTCTCTCTTCTTTTCTTCTCTCTCTCTCCTCTCTCTCTTTGTCTCTTTTCTGCTTTCCTTTCTTTCTTCCTTTCTTTCTTTCTTATTATCCAGTTCTCTCATCTTTTGTCCTCTCTCTCTGTCTCTCTACTCTTCTGCCTTCCCTTTTTCTCTTTCTTTCCTCTTATCCATCTTTCATCCCTCGTTTCTCTCTCTCTTTCTGTTTCTCTCTGTCTGTATTCTGATTTCTTTTCTTTCTTTTTTCTTTTCTTCCTTTCTTTCTTTCTTTCTTTCTTACTTTTTTCTTTCTTTCTTCTTATCCATCTTTCTTCTTTCTTTCCTCGTATCCATCTTTCATCCCCTATTTCTGTCTCTGTGTGTGTCTCTCTCTCCCTCTCTGCTTTTTTCTGTTCTACTTTGTTTTCTCTTTTTTCTTTACTCTTTCTTCTTCTGTGTCTTCTCTCTCTTTTCCTTTTCTACACTTTTTCCTTTTTTTCTCTCCCCTTTCCTCTTCTACCTCTTTTTCTCCCCTTTCCTGTCTTCTCTTTCCTCTCCTTTCTTCTTTCTTGTTCTCCTTCTTTTCTCTCTCTCTCCCCTTCCTCCTTTTTCTTTTTCTCTTTCCCTCTCTTATCTTTCCTTTCTATCTACTTTCCTCCCCTTCCTTGTCTCTCTGTCCTCTTTGTTTTTCGTTTTTCTTTCTGCTCTCTCCTCTTTTTCTCTGCTCCCTCTCTCTCTTTCACTTTTCCTCCTCTCACTTCTCTCTTTCTTCTTCTCACTCTCCTACTTCTTTCTCCTTCCTTCTCCCTCTCTTGTTTCTCTCTTTCCTCTATTCCATCTTCTTCCCATTACCCCCCCTTTCTTCCCCTTCTTCCTCTCTCTCTTTCTCTCTCTCTCTCTTTTCTTCCTCTCCCTCTCTCCTCCCCAGTCCCTCCCCATCGGAGAACATGCTGCATCTTTATAATGACCTGATTTGCATAGACATGAATATAATCAGGTTCTGAGAGGACAATGTGCACGTGTGTGTGTACGTGTGTGTGTGCGTGTGTGTGTGTGTGTGTGTGTATGTGGTGTATTTGTGCGTCAGGTTGCTTTAGTGCAGCCTCCATCTGTCCTTTTATTCCTCCTTTTTCTCATCCCTTTCGCCTTCTCTCCATTTTCAACTTTCTGCCATCTTTTACTTTCACCAAGCCCCATTTTTCCATCCTCCTCTTCTCAATCCTCCGCCTCTCGCTCACACAAGTACTTCAGACAAAAATGCTAATGCTGCTAATAGAATACCAGCAGGAGAGTGTAAACATTTTACAAAGGAAAGCAAACTATCTTCATATCTCTATATACACTTAAAGTCTCAGGGAATATTAATATTTTACAAAAATGTTTCCATGATACTAAAAATGAAGGTTCTATTAAACATCTGGCAAAGTTTAAATAAAAAAACAAGATACAGAAATTTAATAAAACACGGCTTGTCAGACCTGTCTAAGAACTGTCTAGGCGTCATATACAACATCATAGGACATCATATATAAAAGAATAAATCTCAGGATCACTGCCTGATAGAGACTTACTTTTATTTTATCCCAGAAGGGAAGCATTGAGCCATTTCAATGAGTGCTCCACTGTGATCGTATCCCTTTCAGAAGCTTGTAATATGGCCTTGAACTGCTTTTTGGATACTTTGTAAAATAAATCCATAATGGCAAATCTAAAAACTAACACCGAATGTCTTCTGTGATTGTTTATCAATTTCTCTGTGTTGAAAAGAGTTACTGTTGTTGTTAGCATGGCTGTTAGCTATCAACTGACACTTGGGTTAGGTCTTTCAACCAAACATAGGCTGTGTTCCTGTCTTTTTGACCATTCAGAGGCTGTGTCCTGGCTTGTCAACCAATCACAAACTGTGTTCCTGACTTTTTGACCAAGCAGAGGCTGTGTCCTGACTTGTCAACCGATCACAAACTGTGTTCCTGACTTTTTGACCAATCGCAGAGGCTGTGTCCTGACTTGTCAACCGATCACAAACTGTGTTCCTGACTTTTTGACCAAGCAGAGGCTGTGTTTCTGACTTGTCAACCAATCACAAACGGTGTTCCTGACTTTTTGACCAATCAGAGGCTGTGTCCTGACTTGTCAATCAATCAGAGGCTCTGTAACTGTGTACCTGACTTTTTGACCAATCAGAGGCTGTTTTCCTGACTTGTCAACCAATCAGGGGCTCTGTAACTTTGTACCTGACTTTTTGACCAATCAGAGGCTGTGTTTCTGACTTGTCAACCAAATCACAAACGGTGTTCCTGACTTTTTGACCAATCAGAGGCTGTGTCCTGACTTGTCAATCAATCAGAGGCTCTGTAACTGTGTACCTGACTTTTTGACCAATCAGAGGCTGTTTTCCTGACTTGTCAACCAATCAGGGGCTCTGTAACTTTGTACCTGACCTTTTGACCAATCAGAGGCTGTGTGCTGGCTTGTCAATCAATTAGAGGCTGTGTTCCTGTCTTGCCGACCAATTAGAGTCTGTCTTCCTGTCTTGTGAACCAATCAGAGGCTGACTTCCTTTCTTGTGAACCAATCAGAGGGTGTGTTCCTGTCTTGACAACCAATCAGAGGATGTGTTCCTGTCTTGTCGACCAATTAGAAGCTGTGTTCCTGTCTTGTCGACCAATTACAGTCTGTCTTCCTGTCTTGTGAACCAATCAAAGGGCTGACTTCCTACTTTGTGAACCAATCAGAGGCTGTGTTCCTGTCTTGACAAACAATCAGAAGGTGTGTTCCTGTCTTGTCGACCAATCAGAGGCTGTGGCCATGTGTTGTCGACCAATCACAGGCTATGTTCCTGCCTTGTCGACCAAGCAGAAGCTGTGTTTCTGTCTTGTCAACCAGTCAGCCCCTCACCTGTGTCTTGTTCGTTACCTCACCCTGTAATTGTGTTCAGGTGTTTCTTGTTCTGTTTCTCACTGTATTTCTTCCCCTGGTTGCTGTCTTGCTGCTGTTTTACAGCCATTGTTTCATGGTTCCCTGTTGGATGTTAGTTGTCTTCACTCTCCCCAGCCCATTGTTTTCATTTCTTTAGTATCTCACCATCTAGGGCTCTTTGTTTCTTTCTTAGTCTAGTTCTTTTGTTTCATTGCTCGTGTGGGTTCCTTTTGTTTTCATCATGGACTGTTATGAAACCTCGGACACGCACTTGCATCCGTCACACAGGAGTGCCTAATGTTGTTTTTTTGGTTGGCCAAAGATTATGGCAGACTGAGGGCTAATAAAACAAAATGGTATATAAATAAAGAAGGTAGGTAAACTGAGAAAAAAGGCAGTAAACTGTCACTGGGGCAGTTCCCCTCTTGTCACTGGGGTGGTTCCCTCAAGGGTCCATCTCAGTACCTTTAGTCAGGGAACATAACTGTACCATAATCCACTGAAATGATATGTTCTAAGCTGTACTGACTCAACACACCCCGTCTCGTCTCCAGGCTTTTATTTTACTGTTCTGTTTTAAAACATTCAGTTATGAAAAGGTACAAGTACGAACTTTTCACCTGGAAAAACATATTTAAGGTTCACAATCAGACCTTAAAACCACTGTTGGACCTTTGAGGGAAATTTAACATTGTTTGTACCTTAATGAACAAAAAATGTTCCTGCACAGAACCTTTATTTCTACAGTGAAGGTGTCCAATAGGCAATAAGGGTGTTTGTGTAATCCTGATGGGTTGATATCAATATGTAAAGGATCCTAATGGTTTAGCAGGTGTTCCACGACTGATTCCAGATGCATCTGATGGTTTCCAAATGAGAGCAAGCCACCAGGTTTGCACCCTAAAGGTTCTAATAGTCTTTTTTGAATAAGTTATATGTAGTAAAACATTAGGGTTCTTCTGTAACTGGGTGAGTGGGTGAAGTTAGGGTGACTTTCTGCTATCGGGTGGACTTTTGGGCAGAGCTGTTCTTATGTATTTATTTGTTTGTTTGTTTGTTTATTTAGCTGGTGAATACAGAAGAAAGCCAAACAGTGAACGTTACTGCTAGAGAGTTGAATATCTTACTGCAGCCATATAACTGTGGTTACCCTATTCAAATCATCATTAGCCTTGATATCAGGCAAAGTATTCTTTTAATCTGTAGCCATGCTAATCTGTAAAGTATCCATTTAATAACTGGCCTTGGTTACTGGACAAATTCCTCCTCTAATAATTAGCCTTGGTATTGGGTGAGGCTTCACTTTAATCATTAGCCTTGCTATTGGGTAAAGTATCCCTTTAATCTTTATTGATGCAATTGGTCGAAATAGCTCTTCAATCCTTAATCAAGCTTTTTCATCATCATTCATGCTGTTGGGCAAAGTATTTCTTTAAACACTAACCATGTTTGGGCAAAATATCCCTTTAAACATTAGCCATGCTATTGAGCAAAGTATCCATTTAATCACTAGCTGTGGTCCTGGACACTATCCCTTTAATCATTAGGCATTTCTGGACAAACTGTCCCTTTAATCATCAGGCATTTCTGGACAAACTATCCCTTTAAGCATCAGTTATGTTTGGACAAAGCATCCCTCTCTATTCCTCTGAGCACTGTCTTAATGCAGAGGAGCCCACTCTCTGTTTCTTTCCCCTCGTTATCCCCCACGCTCGTCATTTCTTCTTTTCTGTTTTCCTTCCTTTTCCTCTTCTTCCTTTCTCTCCTCCTCCCTTCATCCCCCTCTCCCTGTGCTGTGTCAGCACTTCGCTCACCCTCCTCCACCGCTGTGAAATTGGCTTTGAATATGGATTTGGAGAGGAAGCGCTCTCTCATGAAAAGGACAGTCATAAAGATTAAGAATGGAGGCATCCAGAAAAGACCAGCTTACACACAAGTGTGTACACACACACACACACACATAAACACAGACACACACACACAGGATGAGGAACAGAGAAGAAGAAAGGCAACAAGACTTTAGCAGCTAACAGCAATTACTGCCTTCAAAAGCAGCTGCTTTTACTGATTTAACTCCACACACACACACACACACACACACACAGCTGTGTTGTGAGGATGCTCACTCTGACTCCGCTGGTTCTGCACTGAGGTGAAAAGAGCAGAATTAAATAATGAAAGAAGAAACAAGCACCGCATTTATGATTCCTGACACTAATGCACACGAGAGACTGCCGTGACAATAAAGAGAGAGAGAGAGAGAGAAAGAGGAAGAGGGAAATAGTGTGAGAATAGGAAGAAATAGCATGAAAACAGGGAGAAAGAGAGAAAATAGTGAAGATAGAGAGAGACAGAGAAAGAGAGGAGAGAGAAATACTGCAGAGAAAAGATGTACAAAGAAAAGAGAAAATGAAATAGGAGTGAGGGAGGGTGAGAAAAAAGAACAGAAAAAAGAGAGAGAGAAGAAGGGGAGAAAAAGAAATAATGCAGGAAAATGAAGAAAGAAAGAAAGAAAGAAAGAAAGAAAGAGAGATAAAAATAGTGAAAAGAGAAAAAAGAAGAGAAGAGAGAAAGAGAGACAGAGAGAGAAGAGAGGAGAGAGAAATACTGCAGAGAAAAGAAGTATAAACAAAAAAGAGAAAGAAAGTGGTGTGAGAGAGAGGAAAAAAAAGAAAAAACAAACAAGAGAGAAAAAAGAGAAAAAGAAGAGGAGGAAGAGACAGAGAGAGAAATACTGCTGAGAACATAAGTACAAAGAAATAAGAGGACAAAACAGAGTGAGACAGCGAGAGAAGGAAAAGAGAGAAGACAGAAAAAGAAAAGAGAAAAGAAAAGGGGAAGAAAAAGGGAAGTGTAGAAGAGAAAAGAGGAAGGGGGAGGAAAGAGAGACAGAAAGAGAAATAGTGGGTAGAAGGAGTAAAGGAGAAAAACAGAGGGAGAGGAGAGAAAGAGTGAGACAGAGAAGAAGGGGAGAGTAAGAAAAGAAGAAGAGACCTAGAGGTAGAGAGAAAGAGAGAGAGGTAGAGAGAGAGAGATGGGGGGGGGTATGGAGAGATATGACTCTTTGTTTAATGCCCCTGCGCTCCTCTGGGTGATGTCACTGCAAACAGCTCCACTAATGCTCCTCAGCTTAAACCTAAACAGGCTCTTCTCTGCTCAGTGTGCAGATTAAATGTTCTGCAGTGCTTTTAATTTTTACTAATCCTCGCTGACTTCAGTCTTACTGCTGAGCATATCTCTGTTCGAATTCAGGAGGATAAAAAAAACACATGCACACCCCACCGATCACACTATGGCTGGGAAAACTCGGCCAATTAGGAGTTTGTTGCTGTAGCAACCAGGTGTCGGCTCGGCCGGCAGAGTGGACCTGAGCGATGGTGGCCAGGAGACACCAAAGCATAGATATACATACCTAGATGCAGCGTTGCCTGTTGTTCTCTATGTGAGGCGATACGTCTGAGCGTCCGCCATGTTGGAGAGGTCAAGATCTGCTTGTGAACAAATTCACTTATATTGAGAGACGATGAGTCTCAGGATTAAATCAGTCACAACTTCCTTATTACTCAACCGATTTTCACCAAATCTGTTTTGTTATAGTCCTCAGACACCGATTAATCTGGGCTGCACGGATCTGCTCTCGGTAGCTTTTATTACTTTAATAACTGATCGTGATAATTAGCCGTCCCGACAAGCAGGAAAGTATTCAGTCTGCACCTGACGTGAGTTTAGCGCAAGCTCCGGTAAAACACAGTCAGCAAATCCATCAATGTGTGAATCATTTCCTATTCGCCAGCTTCTTGTTCGAGTTTTCCCGTATCTTGCTAAGCTATGTTCACTTTCTGGTGCCTGAAGCTGCACCATTTAAGGTGGAACGGGAAAATTCGAACAAGAAGCTGGCAAATAGGAACCTAACTTCAGGTTCGTATAATAAGGTGCTAATCTATTATAAATATCTACATGGATTAAGGAGTGGAAGGACTATTAAATGAAATAAGCTTAATATAAAGCCAGAGGAAAAACAATCACATTAACAGGTTCTCTGTGCTTCACCAACCACATGACCACATCTACACATAAACATCACACAGATATACTTTACAAATCATCTAGATTAGCTTATTTAGCAAACTTAGCTATGTTCAATGTTTTTAGCTAGCTAGGAAACTTTATTTTAGACTGCTGAACTGAAATAAATGGATTATTTTGCTAGCTTGTTAGCAAGATGCTCACATTATTTAGCAGGCCGCTAATTTAGTGGACTGTTTTGTTTTGGACTTTATTTAGCACTGTTATGCTAGCTTGTTAGCAGGAAGCTTATTATATTTAGCGGGCTGCTCACTTTACTTAGAACTATTATGCTAGTTTGTTAGCAGGATGCTACCTTATTTAGCCAACTGCTCACTTATTATCAGTCTGCTCACTTTATTTATCTCTCTGGCTTGTTAGCAGGATGCTTATTTTATTTAGTGACCTGCACACTCACTAGTAGTTTGCTCACTTTATTTAGCACTATTATGCTAGCTTTTTAGTTAGCTGCTCACCTGCAAACTGCTCACTTTATTTAGACTGGAATGACAATTTCGCTAGCTTGTTTGGAGGCTTCTTTCCAATAAACTAGCTGTGTAATAAACAAAAATGACTAAGTAAGCTAATTGTTCTTCTAGCTAGCTAACTCTACTTATGAATCTAGGTTTATATACTGTATGTCACTGACTAGATATAGCCTAGACATAGTGGTTCAAATGTCTTTATTTGTGTTTATTCTAGAATTGCTATACATAGTCATGTACGCCACCTTTAGCTTAGCATTAATACTGTTAGAAATCCCATAAGGAGAGCTAATGTTATCATAGAAGTAATTTTTTTCTCATTTATTGACCAGTTTTTGACATTTCTGGCCTGAACTGAAGGTCTATTTCCAACGGTCAGGGTTTGCCACTGTTTTTGAGAGTATAGTCCCTAAGGGTTGGTCTCATTGGGTGAGTTTTTGCAGGGAGAGCTGTTGCCCTCCAAGACAGAAGGCAGTGAATTCTTGGTCTAGGAGAATCTATTGGGAAATAACATATACTATGAGCTCAGAAGCAAGATTTGATTTGATTCAGGGACAAAAATGTGCAGTACAGTTCTGAGTGGGTGGATCAGGTACACCCTGTATCAAACCACTGAAGCAGGCAACAGCCTTTAGCTCAATTTGAGCTGAAAGGATGGAGTGGGGAACGATTCCAAAAGGAAAGTAAAAGACTCGTGCTCCAAATTGGATAGCACAGTTCTGCAGAATCATCAAAGCGGGAAAAGAAAATGAATCGGGCCCCAGCAGACGTGCTTCATTAGGATAGTGCTTCTTTGTAAATAAATAAGGGACGAGTCTCAGCTGATTAGGTCTCTACAGTGCATCAGATGGGAAAATGATGGAGCTTAAGGATGCAGATAAGGAAACAGGTTCTGAAGTGTAGATTAAGAAGGATACAGATAAGTGAGCACCACTAAACACCAATAATACAATGCATTACGTTCTACCATCCACTATTAGAAACGCTGTAGCTCCACCTTGCTGGAGTACAATTGGAAACACAGTTTGTGTTAGCCGTCCTCTAGCCCTTCATTAAAGGTCCATTGTTGAACATAGAGCCACTCTTGGCTGGATATGTTTGGGTGATGGACGACACTTAAGCTATCAGAAGCATTAACGTGTGTAAGGACACCAAAAACAACACAACAATCATAACAGCACAATTTACAGCGCCATGTCTGTACTGAGAATGGACCACCACCCAAACAATATCTGGACAACAGTGGTCTGTAATTGTACACATATTTAGTAGACCAACAAGGTACAGTACTGTGCAAAACTTAGAGAGCACCTTTCTTTTATTTTATTTAATTTGGAAACAGGAGTTTTCAAAACTGCAGTTCAAAAACTGATTAAAAGCTGCAGAGAAAATGGGCCTCCTAACAACCACCTGGAAGACCTGGTAGACACCAAAACTGCCCCCATCAGATAAACAGCACTTAAAGCTTTCATCTCTGAGAGAGAGGAGAAAATCAAGCTGCTTCAGATCTGAAAACATCCACAGGTGTTTCTGTCCATCCTTCCACTGTGAGAAGACGACTCAGCGCTGTGGGTCTGAAAGGATGTGTAGCTGTCAAGAAGAACCTCACTGAGAAAAGGAGACGGACACATCAAACAAAGAAGCTGAACGATGGACTGACCACCCCAGAGTCCAGACCTCAACACCACTGAATGTGTTTGATTACTTCAGAAAATGATCAACCAGCTTCTAAGACTGAACTTTGGAGGTGTGTCTGCAGATTCTTTGAGGAACTGAAAGTGAGTCTCCTGAAAAGAATGGACGCTATAATAATGGTAAAGAGTGGACACTATAAATACTGACAAAGGTCTAGCTTTATTTGGATAGTCCCAAAATAGATTATCTATAGATGTTCAGTTTATTAACAAACCAACTGTTGAAAGTCAGGGTTTGAGTTGAGGTTGAGGTTAAGGTTGGGCAATGGTTGGGTCAAGGTTCAGTGTTGGGGTAAATTAGGGTGAATTTAATAGACAATTGGTAGAATGTAAGTTAAATGCAAAATGAGCCACTACACTACAGGATGGTTCTCCAAGGTGTCTTTAATAAAGAAAATGGTTCTATATAGAACCATGAACACTTAAAAAATATCCCTTTGCATGATTAAAGCGTTCATTGCACCATGAAAGGTTCTTCAGATTGACGGAAAATATGCATGAATCTGCTATAGACAGTTCTATATAGACCCTTTTTGAAAAGGCTTCTATATAGCATCCAAAAGGGTTCTTCTACAAGGTTCTAGACACTTCTAGTTGACATTCAAAAGACTAAACTCTTTCTCACATCTAAAGATAATGTGTCTGTGCCATGCAATCGCCCCCCCGGGCCCGATGACAGCCACGAGAGCCGGTGGGAAGGCGTGGCCCGAATCCCAAACACCGCCAAAGGAGACGAGTGACAGCAGGAGGAAGATGTCAGCTGCCACAGAAGGGGGGATGACTACAGCAGTCCTGAGAGGCGGGACACGAGTCCTGAAGTCCACCGCCCAGGCCCTGCCTCCTGTTCCGCAGTGAGGCCACCAGATTACACCTAATGTTCCACCCAGGCAGACAAGCTGCAGAGCAGGAGTGGTGATGGAGGACTGAAAGTCTAGTTTGTGGCCAGCTTTGGTTTTGGTTTGGAGAGAAAATAAAGTTATATGGCTGCTGCGACCTTGAACCCCACCTCCAGCGTCCTTCCTGAGCCCAGGGAAGCACAGGGCATGCTACTGTGTCATTAGTCTCACACTATGATTTTGCAAAGACTGAGGATCTTGCAGCGTCACTATTTGCATGAGCCAAGACTAAAAATGTATGATAATATTACACAGTTAATTGAATGGGAATATTAAGATGAGAGAAAGACTGACCTAAGACAGCTATCCTGCCCATCTTACACCAAACGACCAGGTTGAAGGGAGCACATCATAACTGTAGCAAAACTCTCATGATTTTATTACCTATATTAGAGATTCATCTGCAAAATCAGTGCTTCATAAGTCATTTGGCGCAAGACCGACATGAATCTCTGCTTTTCAAACCTCAGTTGTGAGCCGTTTGGTTGGTGTATGTGTTTTGACCCTCGTCTTGTCGTTCTGGTTTTTGACTATGGATGTGCCTCAGATGTCCTGCCTGTTTTGACCCCTGCCTGTTGTGATTAAGAATGTTGGACTGCGCCAAATAAAGCCACCTCAAACCTGTCGTCGACCTACAAGCCTCTGAGGTTACAATCCAAATTTCACGTTGCCCAATTCATAATTACTGTACTTGTTGAGGCCTCTGTGAAATGTTCTGCTTATTTTTTTCCTGATTCAACAAATGACCAAAAGAAAGATCAAGCGAAAGAAAAAATAAGTAAGAAAGATGGAACAAACTACCGAAAGAAAGAAAGAAAGAAAGAAAGAATGAATGAATGAATGAATCTGATGTTGGTACAGGGAAAGAAAGAAAGAAAGAAAGAAAGATGTAATGAATGACTGAACAAATGACCAAAAAAAAGGGGAAAGTAAAAATAAGAAAAAAAGGTGGAACAAACCGCTGAAAGAAAAAAAGAGGTCTAGAAAAAAGACAGAAAGAAAAAACAAAGAAAAGAGCAGAAATAACAAATGGACGAAAGAAAGAAAGGGCTAGAAAAAAAGACAGAAAGCAAACAAAAGAAAGAAAAAAGAAAAGAGCATACAAAAGAAAGAAAAAAGTAATGAATACATGAACAAATGACCAAAAGAAAGATGAATGAAAGTAAAAATAAGAAACAAATTTGGAACAAACCAGCGAAAGAAAGAAAGAAAGAAGCAAATGAACAAAAGAAAAAAAGAGCTAGAAAAAGAAAGAAAGAAAAAACAAAGAAAGAGAGGGAGTTAAAGTAAAAGACCCCTCTGCGTAATTTTCTGCTTATTTTTTCTGAACACAGAAAAATGATCAGTGCTGTGTTTGTTTAGGTAACAAGCGTTTCAGCACTTAATCATAAGCTGTTATATCAAAATATGACATACATTCAATCAGGTGTGTCTAAACTTTTGACTCGTTGTTAGTCGTCTACAACTAACTGAGGTATAATTCTACGTATGCGCTTGTACTCGTGTGGGCTTTGCTAATGGAGTCTGGCAGGTGGAAAAGGTGGATTTGTTTTCCTATTTTCACATTTGCTTTTCGGAGTGCAGGACTGATGCACAAATTCACCAGCTGACATTCGGCCTCCGCCGGGTCCACCGCCGAGCACGCCGCGATCATTCATGCGCTCGCTCTCTCTGGATTAGCCAGCATCTCTCACACTCATTACACACAAACACAAGCAAAACCAATCACTTTCTCTCTCTCTCTCTCTCTCTCTCTCTCTCTCTCTCTCTCTTTCTCCAGCAGGCCAGCTCAGCATTGCATTGCGGGCCAAGAAGCGAAGTGAAGAGCGAGCTGAGGCTTATTTGGCAGCGCTCTAAGACTCTTAGCTGTCTGGGCAATTAGGCTGCAAACACAGAGCAGATAAATGACCGGCGGCCGCAGCCTGGATGGGTTAATGGCTACTGTCTCCTGTGCACCTCCCCCGGAGCAGGACCTGCGGAGGGACGTGCCAGCCTGCAGCTTTTTTCAGTGCAGCCTTTCTTTTTAACGCCTAATGCATAATTTTATGGGAAACATAACATTTCCTTGCTTTTTTAAGTACAAAAGTTTGATGTTGTATGGTTGTAAGTTTGTAAGTTTGATGTAGTGTGTAATAAGTTTCTCCATTTACTCTTCAGCGCATGCATGGAAAATAAGTTGCAATCAGCAGTTTGTGTTGAATCTGTCATGGTTGTGATGTCACAAACTTGAATGCGTTTACAAATTACCTGTACTGATCTTTGAAAGAGGCACAATAAAGGGCAACCAAACAGAAAGCAAGCAGATAATTTTCATATAGCCTTAAAAGCACAGTTCAGTATCTACTATGAATTATTCGGTATCTGCTCTGAATTATCCAGGATCTACTATGATTTATTCAATAACCTTTATAAATTATTCAGTATCTAATATGAATTATTCAGTAACTACTATGAATTATTCAGTATCTACTCTGAATTATTCAGTGTCTGCTGTGAAATATTCAGTATCTACTATGAATTATTTGGTATCTGCTCTGAATTATTCAGGATCTACTATGAATTATTCAATAACCACTATGAGTTATTCAGAATCTGCTATCAATTATTTAATAACCTTTATAAATTATTCAGTATCTACTATGAATTATTCAGCAGCTACTATGAACTATTCAGTAATCAATATAAATTATCACATTACTCCTATGAATTATTCAGTATCTACCTACATTCACTTAGGAACACTCTAGCAACCACCTAGCAAGATACTAGCAACCATGTAGTGATACCCTAACAACAATTTGGGATACCATTGTCTCCCAAACTCCAAGCAAAAGTATGTTTTTGGCTCCATATTGTCACTTTGAGTAGGATTTTGAAACAGTAGCCACACTTTCACTGACGTACAGTTCCTCTGTACCTTTTACACCCTGATTTCATGAGGAATTTAAGGAGGAAACTTCTGCTGCGTGTGCGTCAATGCAGACTTCACTCAAGAAGGTACTAATGGCACGAATGAGGAGCAGCAAAGGGCTACTGAAGGTCAGCTGGAGTTCAGAGAGTTAATATACTTAACCATTAAAGATTAAAGCTCAAACAGACACAGTGGAGCCCACAGTGAGGACCTAAAGACTTTGATACGATGAAGTGTGTGTGGAGCGCAGGAACACAGAGCAGCTGTGTAGAGCGAAGGGCTGACGATCAAAGAGAGTGAGAGAGAGAGAGAGAGAGAGAGAGAGAGAGAGAGAGAGAGAGAGAGAGAGAACAAGAGCGAATCTCTTCAGTGAAAGTTTAGAGGGTTCTCTCTGATGACCTCTGCCTCTATACCTCCCTCTATAACACACACACACACACACACTCACATGCTCTATTGCGTAAGTGCAACACACACCGATTTATATAAGCACACACAACTCCCACTCTATAGGAGAGAGAGAGAGAGAGAGAGAGAGAGAGAGAGAGAGAGAGAGAGAGAGAGAGAGAGAGGAGGTGGAGGAGGAAGAAGAGGATCTGGTGTTGGGACAGGAAGAGAGAAGAAAGAAAGGAAGATAAAGAAAGAAAGAGCAAATGAAGAACAAAAGATCAAAATAAAGAAAGAAGGAAAAAAGAGAAAGATAGAAAAAAGTAACAAATGAAAACAAAAGAAAGAAAGAAAGAAAGAAAGAAAGAAAGAAAGAAAGAAGGAAAGAAAGAATGAATATGATGTTGGTACAGGGAAAGAAAGAAAGATAATAATAATAATAATAATAATAATAATAATAAATAAGTAATGAATGAATCAACAAATGACCAAAAGAAAGATAAAGGGAAAGAAAAAATAAGAAAGTTGGAACAAGCCAAAGAAAGAAAGAAAGAAGCAAATTGACAAAAGAGGAAAGAAAGAAAGAAGCAAATAAAAGAAGAAAGAGCAAAAGAAAGTAAGAAGCTAATGAACAAATGAAATAAGAAAAAAGCCAGCTAGAAAAAGAAATAAAGAAAAAACAAACAAAATAAAGAAAAAACAACTGAAAGAAAGAAAGAAAGAAAGAAAGAAAGAAAGAAAGAAAGTAAGAAGCAAATTAACAAAAGAGGAAAGAAAGAAAGAAGCAAATAAAAGAAGAAAGAGCAAAAGAAAGTAAGAAGCTAATGAACAAATGAAATAAGAAAAAAGCCAGCTAGAAAAAGAAATAAAGAAAAAACAAACAAAATAAAGAAAAAACAACTGGATGAAAGAAAGAATGAAAGAAAGTAAGAACGAAAGAAGAAAGAAAGAAAGAAAGAAAGAGGGAGAGGACAGACGACTGAAGTCCCATATCATGCAGTAAATGCTGAGAGCTCCTGTTAGATCTCCTGCATAAAGAGTTCAGCTCCTCAGTGACGTAATCAGAGTCATTAGCCCTCTTTAACGTGTTCACTCACTCAACACTGTGAAGCAGCATAGAACCACTCGAGGAACGAGAGGAGAACCGAGAGGAGGAACGAGTGGAAGACGGCAGCCTTTTGATCTAAACAGACGTGGAGTTCAGTCCACAGAGAACAGCAGAGAGGAGAGGAGACTACAGCGGCGTGTCGGCCTGTGAGACGCGTACAGTATCTGCTCTACTTTCCCTTCAGTTCAGTGTGAAGCCAAATTATTCAGCGATGCTGCGACGTTTGACGCTCCATTTGGCGCGATCGCTGCATTTGGCCTTTTGCCTACTATGCAAATCTCACAAGACATATCGATTCTGTTCAAACTAAGAATTACCCAAATCCTCCAGCATAGTTTTTCCCCTATTTTTAGCTCTACTGGTGCATTAATCTGATAAATAAAATATTACGTCTGCGCCCACGAGGACATCAAATAGGAACATACAGTCATCACAGACCAAAAATAAAACGGCAGTGTTTATACACACACGACAGGTGAAATGTCAGCGAGCACACACACGCCTGCGAGCCCAGAGGCTCCGACAAAACACATGGTGAACTGGCATTTGTACTGGTACAAAAACGCATCCAAATTGGCAGGCGATGCATGTGATACATATTAAGTGCAGTGATGCATTCACACAAACACAGAACCATACGGAATAATAAATGTCATCCAGCCGCCACCTGTTATAGAAAAGCACAGTGACTGTTACTCGCCATTCCACATCCACTGACTTTCACTGAAGAAGAAAGTCAAATAAACTTGAGTTTAAGAGAAAACGGGCCTCCTAACAACCACCTGGAAGACCTGGTAGACACCAAAACTGCCCCCATCAGATAAACGGCACTTAAAGCTTTCATCTCTGAGAGAGAGGAGAAAATCAAGCTGCTTCAGATCTGAAAACATCCACAGGTGTTTCTGTCCATCCTTCCACTGTGAGAAGACGACTCAGTGCTGTGGGTCTGAAAGGATGTGTAGCTGTCAAGAAGCCCTCTGTAGCCACGTTTACATGCAGCCTGATAATCCATTAACAATACGACATACGTCCATGTACACCCTTCGGTTGGAACAGTCTAGTCCAATTGGGCCATTCAGATTACAGTTTCTATCCGATTGAACAAGAATAAGAAGAATAATATCCGTATACGCCTGTATCTGATTACATTCCCTATCGGAAAGTTTAAGTCTGTTCTGTCATGTTCGTCGCGTCATAGTGAAAGTTTATACCGTTCAACATGGCGGAGCAGAAACTGGTCTGCAGAGGAGACGAAGTTTATGCTCTGGTCTTTAAAAGACGGCGGTGGGACGGACGTCCAGCTTATGTGTCTCAGAACACGACGTCTTCCTCTCGGCCTTCTTTAATGAGGACATGTGAAGGACGTTTTCCTGAGTCTGACATCATTTTAAAGCAATTAAAAACACAAGCGCTGCTCACTGCTGCTCGTCTCACTCTGACTGGACTTACGTGATGCTGGTTGTCATGGTAACGCTCACACGAAGTGGTTCTCTACGTATCCGCGTAATTTTGATTGGATTACTTGTAGTGAGCATGTAAACAGAGATTTTTCATCAGATTGTTGATTAGAGTGAGCATAAACACCTCAGTCTGAATCTATAATCAGAATGTATTCAAGCTGACTGGCAAAATTCTCTGCATGTAAACACAGTTTTTCATGTCCTATATACTGTACATATACACACACACACACACACACACACACACACACACACACACATCATCTAAACCACTTATCCCTCTGGGTCGCGGAGGGAGCTGGAGCCTATCCCAGCTGTCATTGGGCGGAAGGCAGGATACATCCTGGACAGGCTGCCAGTCCATCGCAGGGCAGACAGACAGACATACACAGTCACACACACACCTAGGGGCAATTTAACATGTCCAGTTGGCCTGACTGCATGTCTTTGGATTGTGGGAGGAAGCCGGAGCACCCGGAGGAAACCCACATAGACACAGGGAGAACATGCAGACACCACACAGAAAGCACCCTGGTCACCCGGCCGGGAATCGGTACATATACATTAATATCTAAATATAATCATAATATATCTGATATGTATTGTATACATGTAAGCACCAATATGTAATATGCTGTCTTATATGTATTAGTTATATTACTTAGGTATGTAAATACATACCACAAGTTATATATATGTATAAAACAGATAGTTCCGGCCCTTAAATCTGCTTGGCTGAGTCGCGTGCGAAGACATTGTAAAATCTACAAAATACACATATCTATGATGCCTCACAGCAAATGAATCAAATATCACTGCGCCACAGCACAAAAAACCCTTGTGCTGTTAATGGAATAATCTTTGACTCTTATGCTGCTCGCATGAACCACAGGGTATATTGATGAAGTAAGAACCCATTTTTTAGTTTAAACTGAGTGGCTGGCAACTTATGTTCTTAACTAGAATTAGGCTGGTCAGCTAGCTAACAGGCTAAAAGAGCCAACAGCCTAAACACCTCCATCATTAATATCACAGGCTTGAATTAAAGTACTTACAGTATGATTCACTGTAAAACGGCAGCATAAAAGTCTAAAAATGTCACTTGAATGACTTATATACTTGAAATGTCTGTGTTTTAGTCAGAAGCAGCGTCAAACCCAGGCTGAATCCCAAACAGCTCAGCGCTCCCTAAATAGTGTGCTAGCTTTGTAAGTTTAGGAATTGTATCATTCATCGAGTGTGGATGTGGCTGAATCCCAAATGATTATTTCTTGCTATATTTTGCACTGTTGGGCTGCAGGATCCAGTATTTAAATTCCTACTTAGTGCACTATGTAGGGAGCAGGGAACTGTTTGAGATTCAGCCCCAGCACAAGAAGAGCTGCACCGCTGGATTGGTGCTAAATAAGACTCACTGTGGTAATTTGGTGACCAAAAATACTTATAAAGAGAACGTTTCTGCATTAAACAGTGCTGTGTTATCATATGTTTACTGTTATACGACAAAAAGTTAAACAATTTATGAAATAACCGCAATATACAGCGTTGGGCAACTGATCATTTTCCTCATTCAGCGGTCCATGGTGTATGATGACCATACTGTAAAAGGAACTACATTTCTTGGCGGAATACTTGTCAATTGTTGATTATTATAAATAATAACTTAAATTATTTTCTGAAAAATTGTGCATTTTATCCAATGTTATGTTGGCCACTGCTTTATCACATGGAAGAACACCCTTCCTCTGACAAAACTGCAGCAGCGCATGGCTTCTCATGGCTTATATATATATATATATATATATATATATATATATATAAATATGTGAAAATATTGGAGATGATAAATACTGCTTGTCAAACTGTCTGAATTATGCACAATTGTGATGTCATGCTCACTGATACACCAGCAGTCCCATTTAAACAGGTTCAGCATCTATTTCCCCATATAAACCACAGTAAAGCTCCTTTCTGCAGTTGCGTTCTCTTAAGTGTGAATCTTTAGCAGATCAATCAGGGCTACAAACAGCGGCAGCTTCCGTTAAAGCTCAGACGGACTTGCAGGCAGAGCCAAACACCCGGCGTTTGCTCCCAGTGGCGTCTTCAGCGCAGGGAAAGTTTTACAATCTTGAGCACGTTTGCTTAAGAACACGAAAAGCTTTTCCGTCCACAGTGAGCCCTTCATATGCAAATGAGCCTCCACCTACAAAACTGGCTTCTTTACAGCCGGTGCTATTCGCGGCCTCAGAGACGCTATCATCCTAAATAACCCTCCACCCTCACACATCTCTCACACACAGCCCTCTCTCTCTCTCTGCTCTCATCCTTCTCCACCATGGACCCTTCTTCCACTAAGAAAGGAAAACTAGGGGGTCCTGGTCCAATTGAATGGCCAGGGTCCACTACATACTTCTATAACCCAAGAATAACTTAGTTTGGATTGGAGTCCCTGTAGTTACTAAATCATAAACTTTAGTATGTAATAAATGTAATAAATGGGATTTTAAGGTATATTTAAATGGATTGATACCACCTGTTTTAAGCACCATTCCATGAGACTATCCATGCTCCGCCCACAATGCATACACATAATTTGGTTGGACAAGCTTTGCACAATGCTAGTAAAAATCCTATTCAGTCTGATGTGAATCTGCAGCACTCAACCGAAGCTTTGAATCGACGTCACAATATGCAAATCAGGCAACCAGTATTCCCACCCCCTGATAATGATGCCCACCTCACATGGTGCTGAACAAATATAAGAGGCAGATGCGAGTATACAGTCGTAAGTTAAAGGGGACCAATTATGTTGACCTACAGTTTTTTATTTGTCATGTTTTTTCTCTTTCCTTTAGCTTGTTGTAGCTTTTTGTGCATATTAACGGTCTGAAATGTCACAAAGCCCTAAGTTCACTCCAGAGGAAGAAACTGTCTCCCACAGAAACCACTTCTCTCAGCTGCCTGAAACGCCTCGTTGGAATTCCAGCCCTTTTCCTTTGTTACAAGATGACGCAATCTCATGACACAATCCTTACTGCCCACCTACCCCCCGAGCTCGGCACGCCCTCACACAGCGGCTGCTGGAAGAGGAAGAGTGTGTTCAGTGTTGTATTCATGTGGAGACACTGACCGGACTTTCAGGATCCACTCTGGATTAAACTGATACATCAGAACCGACGCCGCTGGAGAAACAGCCACAGTGTTTACAGCTGCTCAGGAGAGAAGGGTCTGTCTGCAGACTGCAGGACAGGGGCGGAACCTGGAGGGGCGGAACCACTCTGACAGTTGACCAATCAGTACTCGCTGGGCTCATCGGAAGGCGGGGCTTAAAGACACAGGAGCTCTAACAAAGCCTTTCAGATAGAGGGCAAGAAACAATATGTTTTTGGAACATTAAAACATGTGAATCTATTCTAATAGACCCCAAAAATAAAATTCTGAACAATTATTAACCAAGTTGTCATCAAATGCAAGAAAAAAGAACCTGTCAAAGCGAATCACCCGAACAATCTGGACAAAAACAAGGAAATGTAATGTGCTTTTTGTCTTTTTTCACCTGTTTGGACCAGAATTTACCACCACTGCAGTAATGCCAATTGCTGCTAGCCCATCTATGAAGTTTTCAGTGTAATATTAGCCCCAAGCTAATGATAGTAAACGTTTACTTTCCCACAGTAGGTTTAATGTTATCCTACTTACACCCATGATGATTTCAGATATCTGATTGTTCAGATAATTCCACCTATTCTGTCCATTTTCATTCTGGTAAGTTTCTTTCAGTTTGCATTCTGAGATTATAGGAAACATGAAGTATTTTGTAAAGCATTTTAGCAGCACTAACATCATCAGCATCACTACAATAATGTTCTCAGGGAACGTTTGGGTAACAGTGAAGTTTTGTAGTACAGCCCAAACAGTCCAAAACATCCCTCCCATTTTTTTGATAATTTTTCCCAGTTGAAATAGGGGTGGAGCTATCTGAATCTAGGAGTAGGGGTGTTGTTATTCATGGATACATTGATTAAAGCCGAACATAAACATTTGGGTAGCTGATGATAAAGCTATTCATTTTTCCATTTCGTTTATCAATCATCTGATGACAACTCCCCTTGTCGCTAGGTAACTTAGCATTGTCGCTAACTCAGGTAACTCAGCAGACACTGTCATTACAGTTTTATTCGCTCTCTATTTTATTCAGGTTCAGGCCAAAATTTCAGGCCTGATTAAAGCTCATACCGATGCACACACATTCCCCTCTCTCTCCCCAGAGACCCATCCATTGACGCCCTCTTCACAGCATGTCCTTCTGTTACTCCTCCGCTGTAATAAATTACTACCAGACCTTTAGGTAAGGGCCGGGGTCACAGACGGCAACGTGTCTCTAGAGACAAGCAAGTGTGGCTCCATTTAAAAGAGAATCACTTTGCCTATCAAAGAAAGAAACCCACCTGTTCACCTTCTCCTCGTATTGTAAATAACTCTGACAGCCTCATAACTCATAGCTTTCTTTCCTTCTCTCCACATCCCCAAGTCTCTTTTCTCTCCTGCTTCCTTCTCCGTTTTCTCCTGTCGACTTTTCCTCTTCCATTTCACCTGGACACCTTTCAGAAATGATAAACAAATCGATGGTTTACTCTTCCAAATGAAGCACAACGCAGCAGCGGAACAGGCTTCAAGCTCAGAAACTGCCTGTTGGTATTAGCGCCTAGTCTCTTGACTACAGCATGAGTCACTCTCTCTCTCTTTTTCTCACTCTCTCTCTCGCCCCCTTTTCTCTTTTCTTTTTAATAAGCAAAAAGACGGCAAGGCCCGGGAAACATAAAATGAGACCGGGATCGTGCTAAAAATAGCAAGGCCTATTGGAAATGCATGTCAGAATTCTGCTGGTTCATATAGCCTCTAATCTTCTCTCATGAGAAACCAAATGAAGAACGGCATCCTTCGACGTTTTCCCGGGTTCACTTTCACTCTAAAACCTGCTTAGAGCCTGGAAGGCTGAAGGAAAATGCTTACAGTTTGACAAGAAGCAAAACAAGACTGTATAGCTCCAAACTTGTGCTTGCTATTCATGCAGTGGTAGAAACACAGAAACACAAACATGTTTTTAGGCCAGATCTGCATCTTCCCCCAATCCTCCACATTGACTCTTCTAGTCCTGGTTGGCTCTGGTTGTTTATGAAGCCCCTAAACTATATTTAGTCTGCTGTATTGCTGTATTGTTTATCCACACCCAGGGAAAAGTTGAAACCTGGCCCAAAACCTAATATTTTTATAAGGCACTGTTGGCCCAAACCCAGGGAAAAATCAGGCTGAAACCAGCTTGCCACACAGTATTTTGTCAGGCGCCACTGGGCTTAGATTGGGAAGCAGAGTTCTACCCCTGAGAACTGAACAATTGGACAGAGTGTTCTCATCTCTCACTTGCTTTTCACACAGCTTTTGTAGAAACCTTGCTTTCCCCTCTTTTGTCCAATCCCTGTTTTAAATAACTTCACTTCTGCACCTCTCTTTTGTGCTTGTCATCTTCAGAGCAGGATCCAGTGGCAGTCCATTATGAAAGCCTCTTTATGGAGAGTCGGATTGTGCCTGTTCATCTGGAGAGGAGCGTTCCATAACGGCTAGAGTTCTCCAAATGACTATTCACGAGGGCGTGAAACATGCCGGAAAACACTCGAGAGCAGAGCGGGGACACTTCACCAACTTCACCAACAAGATAGGCTAGCGGCACAATCAGAACGAGTGAGTTAGGTGAACCAGCTTTAAAACTGGCAGCAGTACTAGGGGCAAAAAATGAAAATAACACAATATCTTATGTTGAACATGGTTTGGACCAACAAGACAAAAGATGATAACACAGATCAATAGTTTGAAAATCAACAGACCGAGTGAGGTAAGAGACGTCCACCTCTAAAAGCTCCCTTACAGAAAGTTATTACATGAAATGCTGATGAATACACTGCCTGATCTGAAACACTGTTTTATGATATTGTTGAGAAGATTTCGGCCTAAAACATATTTTGAAATTCTATTCATGGTCGAGGGATAGACTGAGGGTGTAGGGAGGCAAAAAAGTCCTCAAAGCAAAACTTTTTTTTTTCAGGTTTATCACTATTTTCCCATCATCAACATTACATATAACAACTCAGAAGATACATGTAGGCTCACTGGTGGTTTTGGATAGCAAATAAAATGGCTATATTTGCATTGTAGATGTCAAAATTTTGGTTTTCCACCACTGTAAAGAAATCTGGGTTGGTAGCCCAAATTCATTTATTTATTGTAGTAAACAAAACAGCTCTCCCCCAATATAGCACAACACTAATATATTTACATCTCTTCTCAATGACAGGATTATGTAGAACATTGAAAATCAGTCAAATTCTCCTTTAACAAGAATGGTGTTACAAAAGGTTTCTTACACTGAAAAAATGGTATCTTGTCAAGTGAAATAATCTTAAATCTTGTTGATATATTTAATATTTCCCATTTTGAGATGGTTATGCACTTATTATAAGATTATTTAGCTTATTGCTAGACCTTATTTACTTGTTTTAGGTCATTTTATTAAGTAAAATTATTTCACTATATTGATAATTTTGCTGGTTTCAAGCTCATTTCTTACAACAAGCAAAATCATCTTCCAATATAGTGAGATGATTTTACTTCATAAAATTACTCACAACAAGTAAAACAATGTCTAGAAATAAGGTAAATAATCTTAAATTAAGCTTATAACAATCCCAACAGGAGCAATATTAGATTTATGGACTATTTTTAAGATAATTCTACTTGACAAGATATCATTTTTGCAGTGGAGAAGAACCATTTTTCAGCTGATGCTTCTTTAACCTCTTAAATGGCCAGGATGTCCATTCCTCACTCCCACAGCTGAAGGAAAATTCTGCTAGTTTACACTGCTTACAATGCAGTTACTGACCCATTAGCTTTAGCATGAAATAAGACTGGAAGTTAACAGATTAAAGCACCATTCTGTCAAATATGATTTGTGAGCAACTGTTTTAAAGATGGGCGGCACTCGCAGCAAGAAGGGCCTGGGTTCGATTTCTGGCCGGGTGACCAGGGTCATTTCTGTGTGGAGTTTGCCTGTTCTCCCCGTGTCTGTGTGGGTTTCCTCCGGGTACTCCGGTTTCCTCCCACAGTCCAAAAACATGCAGTCAGGCCAATTGGACATGTTAAATTACCCCTAGGTGTGCGACCCAGAAGGATAAGCGGTTTAGATGATGTATGTATGTATGTATGTTTTAAAGTTCAAAGAAGCTGCATGTCATGAAAAGGTTCTATACTAATTAGAACCTTTAGGAACCTTTCATTTTAAGGTTAATTTTAAGAGTGTAGTTCATTTTAAACCCTCTTTGTGACCTGCTCGTTTGGTTCAGATATCAATTCGGACACCTCTGACCACACAGCCCGCACTGGGACTGAACCCTCATGGATTTTTCGCTAATGGTGGGCAAGCCTCCCTCTTTTCAGCCTCATGAAATGATTCATTTGTTTTCTTTGACGGAGCGTTTTCTTTAATATTCAGTTTTAGCCCACACAGGTGCTGGCGTGTCTCTGATGAATCGATTCAGATTGAGTCTTTGAAGTGGGATTGATCTAACCCTCTGATCTCTTGCGGCAGGTTCTCGTGCGCCATTGTGCACACGCGTCTTTAATGCCAAAGAAACCCCCGATAATATCCATAAGGCCTTTTTGTAAGGAGAAGGGAAAGGTGCAGCTTTAGGTGCCTACGACTTGGTTCAAAAAGCAACTGGAGGACAAAGTGGGAGTTGTGCGGTTGCGAAGCAGAGGGATGATCTACCGTTTAGGCTTTTAGGTGCTTTTATCACAAAACGCAGGCCTGGCCAGAGGCTCTCATGCTTCAGCACCGTGTTGAGTCGAATGGACTCCCCTGCTCCGGTGCAGTTGGTACGTTCCAGACACCCACACAGCACTGAGGCCCTCCAGTGGGACTGGCCTGTTGTTGTGCAGCACAGGGGGGTCTAGTCTGCTTCTGGGTAAATATTGATGCTTAGGCCTGACGTGGGAGAAGAAAGCGCCCAGCAAAGGGAGGCAGAGGGGAGTGATAGAAGGAAAAAATACATACAGGAGAGCTACGGCAAGAGCAAAATCCTTTAACCCTTACACATCACGGTTATCACCGGGGATAACAACAGCATGTTGTAATTTCTGGAGTGCAGACTGTCAGAAACATTACACAGATTCATACTGGATTAAAATCGCTCCACAATTATTACCATCAGACTGTAAAACTACACACACTGCAGATTCATACTGGATTAAAATCGCTCCACAATTATTACCATCAGACTGTAAAACTACACACACTGCAGATTCATACTGGATTAAAATCGCTCCACAATTATTACCGTCAGACTGTAAAACTACACACACTGCAGATTCATACTGGATTAAAATCGCTCCACAATTATTACTGTCAGACTGTAAAACTACACACACTGCAGATTCATACTGGATTAAAATCGCTCCACAATTATTACTGTCAGACTGTAAAACTACACACACTGCAGATTCATACTGGATTAAAATCGCTCTACAATTATTACTGTCAGACTGTAAAACTACACACACTGCAGATTCATACTGGATTAAAATCGCTCCACAATTATTACTGTCAGACTGTAAAACTACACACACTGCAGATTCATACTGGATTAAAATCGCTCCACAATTATTACCGTCAGACTGTAAAACTACACACACTGCAGATTCACACTGGATTAAAATCATTCCACAATTATTACTGTCAGACTGTAAAAACTACACACACTGCAGATTCATACTGGATTAAAATCACTCCTCTATGACACTATTTCATACAGGACTGAAAATCACAAATTCTATCAGTAATCAGTTAAATTACTGAAACTTCCCATGTTAAACGAATCCCGTGCTAACAGAACTTTCCGTGTTTTTTCAGAGAAATTTTGAACTCTTTCATTTAGCCCATTTTAAGTGATGAAAAAAGCATAAAATACTAAAACACTAAAACCAAAGTATAAAATATGTAAGGTCTGTAGTAACAAGAGTGAGTAAGAGAAAAGTGCATCCATTTGAGGGGTTAGTTTATCCTCTGAGACCACTGCAGTAGGTCCATAAAGGATTACGGGAAGGTTTAGTGTGTATTTGTGTGAGAAAGAAGGAAGTGCAAATGTTTCCTTTGCGTTTATGGTTCCTGAGCCCTGAGGGGAGCTGGAAATTCGGCAGTGGAAATAGCAGCGCTTTGCTTTACATGGTCTATTTAACTATGAATGCCCTGAAATGATGGCACTTTTGATAGTTTCCCTAATCGCTTGTGGTGATTCAGGCGACAAACTGCGCACTGCAGGCTTCTCCTCTCACGAAGGCAGGGTGAGGCAGGATGAGGGAGGATGAGGCAGGATCATCCGACAACACTTCTGCACTTCCTCGGTTTTGTTTACGAAGACTCACCACACAAACTCTGCTGTGTTTAGTGCAGGCTTCAGCACCACGAACAGCGACGTGCACAGACACGACGAGAACACAGGATCACTGCTGACCGGATATTATTTAGATGGTTATGTGTGCTGATAATGATTCAATAATTAGAGCTAATAAAGTCACTGAATTCTCCTCTGTGCTCTGTTCACAACAGACATCAAACTAAAAACTTATTCTGTGGGTAAACTGGATGGAGAGAGAGAGAGAGAGTTTACCATCCTTTATTGACCATCAATTAATCACACAAAGCCGTTAACAATCAAAAGTAACTAAATGTCTTATATTAAAACATTAGAAAAAGTCAAAACACCATCATGTATGGTGCACAGAACCCCACCATAATCCTACACCCGCTCGAAGCCCTCATAGTCCTGCATTATCTTGTAGAAACCATAATCAATCTCAATTCTTGACCGTTCCAGGCTGTTAAAGACTTCACAGATATCACAGCTCAAACCAGAGTCCAGCTTCTTCTTTCTGCTTAAGCAAATTGCTACTTTAACCTGACCTAAAATAAAATTAATCAACTGGCACTTTTTCTTCTGTTTTTCACAGTATGGAAAACCAAAAATAAAAACAGTGAGATTAAAACATTCACCAAAAGCAATAAACAGTGAAGCCCATTCAACCTTGCACACTGTGTAAAACAATGGTACACCGTTTCCCTCAGTGAACAGTATGGCCACTCTGAGGTGACTGTAGGGTTTAAAATAGAGATAAAAGCATTCACAGCAACTACGCAATGTAAAACTCTCCACTGCATGTCCCCAGCAGATTCGGTCAATGGCGGTTTGTAGAGTATCCACCTGACCTGTCGGTTTAGACTGATTAAGCCGCTTAACACATGCTCTCTCTCTCTCTCTCTCTCTCTCTCTCTCTCTCTATGTATATATATATATATACACATAGAGAGAGAGAGAGAGAGAGAAAGAGAAATAGAAAGGGGAAGGAAGAAAGAGACAGACCAACAGACAGACAGAGAAAAGAAAACAAGAGAGACACAGAAATATATATATATAAATATATATATATATATATATATATATACATATATATATATATATATATATATATATGTATATATATATAAAAAGAGAGAGAAAGGAGAGAGAGAGAGAGATGTAGAAAATGATGAAGTCATGAGACTGCTCTATCTGATCGAAGAAGTGAAAAGAAGGAGGGATGTGGGATCATTCATTTCTCTCTCCCTCCCTCTCTCTCTCTCTCTCTCTCTATCTCTCTCTCTCTCTCTCTCTCTCTCTCTCTCTATCTCTTGCTCTCTCTCAGCTGAGCTGGCTGGTCCCCGGCTGATTTGGGACAGATGGCATCTGCTGGCATTGGCAGTCAAATGCTGGGAAGCTAAAGCAGCAGAGAGAGAGAGAGAGAGAGAGAGAGAGAAAGAGAGAGGGGGTGCAAAACTTAACCATCAGCATTCTTTTGTGTAACACTGCCCAATAATGAAGACACTTTAGTGACGTGCCAGTGACGCAGGGCAAGGACTGCCTAATGTTACTCTGCACGTCGGCTCGCAGCCAGATTTCTGTCTGGTGTTGAAGAGTCAGGTGTGTTTCATCACTCAACGTAGCCAAGGACCACCTACTTTGATAGGAAGGAGCCTCTGACTGACATGAAAGACAACCAACCACAAACTATTTTGCATGCTATTAAGAGAAAGGAGATAATGCCAAAATGGTGCTCCAAAAAAAAAGACCCAGAAGTGGTATAAGTCAGCTCAAATAATGGAGCTGCTGTTCTTCAAACAGAACTCGAATAACTTTTAAAGACAGGATTCCAATGACGGCACAAATCTCTTTAAATCTTATATAAAGTAGGTTTGGTTGTTTCTCACTTATAAAAATTTGTTTCCAGCCTGACTGATTAAAAATGGTGCGTGGAAATGGCAGTCTGACGGCCAATCAGAGTATAATATTTCCACTCACTGGCCACTTTATTAGAAACACCAACCTTCTACCTCCACTAACTGGCCACTTTATTAGAAACACCAACATTCTACATCGACTAACTGGCCACTTTATTAGAAACACCCAACTTGTACTTCCACTCACTGGTAACTTTATTAGAAATGCTTACCTTGCACTTCCAGCCACTGGCCACTTTATTAGAAACACCTACTTTTTCCTTCCCCTCACTGGACACTTTATTAGAAACACCTACCTTTTACTTCCACTCACTGGACACTTCATTAGAAACACCTACTTTGTGATTCCACTCACTGGCCACTTTCTTAGAAACATCTATCTTATACTTCCGCTTTACTGGCCACTTTGTACTTCCATTCGCTGTTCACTTACCTTCAAATTCCTCTATATAGAAGTACAATTACAGACTGTAGCTCATCTGTTGCAGCAGGATAATTTGTACATTGCTCATGTTCCACAAATTTATTTGCTTCCAATTGCCGTTCAGTAATTAAAACCACATACAGCTGGAGGTGGAACAGACTGCCGGATGACTGCTGGTACATCTATTCAGATAAACCCCTTGTAAGCATTTAGTAATAAAGCAGCCAAAAATAAAGGTCAAAACAATGATTTTCAATATGATCCTGTCTCTTGCCTGGCTGCTCAAATGCCTGCCTGCATTAAGCACCTCTATCGACCAGCACACACGGGATATGAGGATAATTAGATTAAAACGAGAGAGACAGGAGTGGAAGACAGAGGAAGAGCAGAGACATCAGCCGATGTGAAAAAAAAAAGACATCACCAGAGGCCAATTCGAGACACTTAGCGCAGAGGAAGCCTTTTGGCTTCGTTTGATGGTGATAAAGATCTGATGCACGCAAAACAACTCTCATTGTCTTTCTCTGTTGCTTAGGCTATAGATAAGCAGCGATGGCAGCCCTGCTGAAGAATATGAGTAGGCCTCGCTCAGTTCTGCGCAAGCTGAATTATCCAAGCAGCAAAACGTAATTCCTTTACATTCATCACGGTCACCTCAGGGGAACTGGAGATCTTTCCCTGCCATGCCGTGTAAAAAAAAACACGGAAAAGTAAACAGTGAGAGAAAAACCACAAATATAAACCCAGACACTACACACCATCACAGACCTGGAAAATCTACTCCACACACACACACATGCACACTCATACCAACACATCATCAACTCCAGACATGTCTCTAATTGAATCTAGATCACAATAGCCAAGATTGATTTGGAAAATGGAGCATGAAGGCTCGGTCCACAATTAAATTACCAATGCATAGAGCGAGGTCGTCGCGCCGGGCCACAATCAACAAGCGCGGACCTGTTGGGTCCATAAAGCAGAAGGGGGGGATGGGGCAGCAGCCAATTCTTCCCCTCCAAGGCTCATTAACAAGGGTGAAATTAAAGTGGGGGATCTAATTAACCCAAGCCCTGAGGGATTACAGCCACCAGTCAATGCAGGAAGTCCAGACAGGCTCTGGAGAGCAGATCCAGGACCAGCTTCTGGGACTCAGAGAGGGTGACCGGGCAAGTCACAAGACTAAGATAACACATGGTGAAATACAGTGTCTCCAGAAAGTGTTTACCTCCCCTTGAATGCTTTCACATTCTGTAGTATTACAACCTGAAACATGAAATATGTCCTGAAATATGTCCAATAAATATCTATTTTTATTGTGACTCAATGGGTTAACTGGAAAAAAGCAGACATTTGTTGGCTGTATAAGTATTTACCCATTGGGTCAACACACCTTTGGCTGCAATTACAACTGCACGTCTTCTGGGATATGTTCCTCTGAGACATCTTGTAGAGATGGATCCTCATATTTGTCGCCAAAATTGCTCAAATTCAGTCATCTTGGAAGAGGACAGTCAGTAAGCAGCATGTTTTGCCACAGCTTCTCAATCATATTGAGATCTGGGCTTTGACTAGGCCATTCTAAAACATTCTGGTTCTTAGGTTTGAACCACTCCAGTGTAATTGTGGATATGTGGTCAAAGTCATTGTCCTGTTGGAAGGTAAACTTCCATCCCAGTCTCAAATTGGAACAGGTTGTCTTTGAGAATTCCTGTCCATTTGGTTCCATCCTGTTCAGTCCCTGCTGGCTAAAATCATCTCCACAACTACAATACTACCACCACCATGCTTCACTATGGGTATGGTGTTTTCAGGGTGATGGGCAGTACCAAATGTAGTGTTTTGCATGCTTTGCAAGGTGGACAAGTTCAATTCTGGTCTCACCAAATTAGACAACCTTTTCCACAGGTTGGACAACCGTTTGCTCAAGTCCCTAGCATGCCTTTTGGCAAATGTTGTTGTTTCTCTGACAAATACCTCATCTGGACAGAGCTGCGGTTGTGCCAGTTGTTGTTTTTCATGACAACCAGGGTGAATAATTATGCATTCACACTTTTGTTTGTTTTTTATTTGTAAATAATGTTGCAAAATATGTTGATTTTCTTCCCTACATGAATATGATGGGCTATTGTTTGTTGATTTGTTACATAAAATCCCAGTCAGGTCTTCCTACAAAATGTAAAAAACATCAATAAATACTTGAATGGAGAGATTCTATGTTTAGTCATTTCAACCTAAAAAAAAAAAATACTCAATCTAAAATCTATCTAGATCTAGATCTAAATCCCAAAAACACTTCAAATCAACTTCCGCCTTGTTTCACTATTTACAGTGTCAAAACACCTAAAACAAAGATGAAATAGTGGCCACTCTAGGTCGCTGTAAAGAGGGGTAAACCTGGACCCTGCATTTCTGCTCCGAAGTTCTTTATGTACAACCAAAGCCATTCTTCAGCTGACTCTCTGTGCATTACGACTCAACCAGATTGTAAAGCACGCATCCCAGGCCTGTAAGCAGACAGGACAATCAGTTTTACAGTGAGAAGGCATATGGGCTTCGGAGAAGAGAGAGAGGAGAGAGATTGGAATGATCAGTGGACTGTAGGTTTGGTTGTTTCTCAGTTTCAAAAACATTTAGACTAAACTTAGAAGGAGCATTGTGGATAAACTATCTCATCAGAAATGCTGCACACGCAAACCCAAAAAGTCTAAAGGAGTCAGTGACTGTGTATCCACAAATGTGTTGTTTTTCATTACTCTAATAAAGCCTTAAAGACTGCTTTGAAACTAACCTCACTTAAAGGAGTGCAGTGGAAGGTGACATCAAGCATCAAGCCAGATTCAATAACGTACTACAATGCATACTGTCTTGCGGGCCCAGATGTGATCTTGCAACGAGAACATCTGGGAAGCATCATGGATGCTGTGGGAATGTAGACAAATAAAGGTGGGAACAAACGGATTGTGAAATGTTTCAACCAGTCCAATGCCTTGGGAAGGCGGAGCTCCAGGTAGGCGGCAATGATGCACTCATCAACATTGTCCAGTGAAAACAAACCTGTTGTTAGCATGAGTTGGAATCCCTCTGCATTTAAAAAATACCTGTGTCGTGCACCCATACCCCGGGCCACGACGACGGCTGCGAGATCCTGGTGAGGATGGCGGGGAGAGGAGTGGGGGACGACGTGCGAATGCCAAACACCGCTGAGGGACACGAGTGACGGCGGGGGGAGGACGTCAGCCTCCAGAGAGGGGGGCCACGAGAGGCACGACAGCGGAGTGACGAGCTCTCCATCCTCTCTGCTCGGGTGCCCCTTTAAAAAGAGCAGAGAGGGACGAGCAGCAGCAGCATCCCGAGAGACTGAGTGAAGAGCTGAATAGCTCGACTGAGAAAAGGACTGAAAAGTCTAGTTAGAAGCCACTAAAAAGTGAGCAGTACAGCTTTGGTTTTGTTTGCTTTGTGTTGTAAGTTTGGAGTGAAAAATTAAAGTATTGGCTGATGCCTCCAGCATCCTCCTTGAGCCCAGGGAAGCACATGATGTGCTACAACCAGCTTCCCCATTTTGGACAATAGTGGACATATAGCCAAGACCACTGATTTGCATTAAAGTTGTGAACAGCTGACCAGGCTTGGTATACTAAATGTTTACCATAACCTGCTGGAAATCAAGCTAAGACATATTTTTCCCCTTGGATTACTGTCTTTGAGGTGGTGTAATGGAACCACTTTTGAGCATCACACCTCTGACAAAACTAGACTTACATGCTACAGTCATAAACAACAGCTATTTTTGTAATGTATACATACATTTCAGAACAGTTTAACATCAACATATAAGCATATCTAATCTCAGAGGTGGCTGCCTACCTTTGCCTAGTGAAAAGACTACCCCTGTTCCTGGCTAGAGGAATTTGGGGGTGGGTTTAGGGGGGTGTGTACGCTTGTTAGAGGTGGATTTCAACTGCACTAAAAGTTTAACAGGCCATCCCCAGACATGTATTGTTGTTATTAGGTCACATCCGACCAGGCGACACTAGAATGCACATTAATCCTGGACGAGCCCCCGATTGGAAGCCCACCAAGCACCATGGCTAGCACAGATAAGTTTGCTATCAGAAAGCATGGTAAACATTCTTGGCATTCTTTTAACTTTGTTTTTTTTTTGTGACTGATTGCTTTTATTATATTTTCAGACCTTGCACACAGAGGAAATTGTTCTACAGATGCAACAAAAAGGCTAAAAGGCAGTATTACTGATGGGTACATGATTAAATAAATAAAAAAATGGAAAACAGAAAAAAAAACAAATCACAAATAATATTAATAATAAAAGTCTCCTGGCATTGTAGTTTGGCAGGCTCTGCTATCGAGGGACGAGGAACTAGCCTGCTGCAGTGATTACTGATTGGGCCTTTGAACACATGATTAGGACTGAACGTCCTACGCTCAGATAATCACTTGCACTCGCATACAGATTAGCATTCCCCATGCTCTCCCAAAGGCCTTATCATTTCCTCTGACCAAAAAAAATCAAAAGATGATCAAAAGGGCCTAAAAGTGTTGAAAAAAGTCAACCAGGCCCAAGGTAACCTCTTTACGTTGTGTAGTTTATACAGCACTTACACTGTCTTTAACCAGCTAGCACAAAAGCCCACAGATATTAACATGTCGTCCGCTTCCATTTACAAGTGCCAGTGATGTTCGGCAATTAAATCTGACCACTTTTGGGCCCTGCTCTAACAAGCAGAGTACTCTTGTTAAACATTTGTTAGGTTGAGCCGCGCTGGCCAATTTAGACCTGCCCAAATCAATTTGCAAACCAAAATGAACGCGGCGCCGGAGCGATACGGTATTTTTTCCGCCACTCGAGTGGCAGCATGTGTGTGTGGAGCTCTTGTACTCACTATGAGGACCTAGTTATCCTCTCTCATCACCTGAGGCTAATCTGCATGCACAGAGAGAGAGAGAGGGAGAGACAAAGAGAGACAGAGAGAGAGACAAAGAGAGAGAGAGGAGAGAGAGAGAGAGAGAGAGAGGATAAGAACATGGAAAGAGAGAAAAGGGAGAGAGAGAGAAAGAGAAAGGAAATAAGAGAAAGTGAGAGAAGAAGGAAAGAAAAAACGGAAGAGAGAAACAGAGTGAAGGAGGAGATGGAAAGAGAAAGATGTGAGAGAAAGAGAGAGAGAAAGAAGGAAAAAAGAAAAAGAGAGAAGAGAAAGGCAGCAACAAAGAAAGAGAGAGCGAAAGAGAGAAAAAGAGGACAAAAAGACAAAGAAACGAGAGAGAGAGAGAGAAGATGGAAAGAGAGAAAAGGGAGAGACAGAAAAAGAGAAAGGAAAAGAGAAAGTGAGAGGAGGAGAAAAGAAAAAAGAAGAGGGAAGAGAGAAAAACAGAGATGGGAGGAAAGATAAGAGCGAGAGAGAAAAAAGGGAAAAGAGAAAAAGAGAGAGAAGAGAGAGACAGCAACCAAGAAAGAGAGCAAGATTGAAAAAGGATGAAGTGAGTAAGACAAAGAAGAAAGATAGAAAGAGAGAGCGAGCAAGAAAAAAGAGAGAGGCGGAATGAGAAGATGTAGAGAGATAAAAAGAGAAAGGAAAAGAGAAAGTTGAGAGAACAAGGAAAGAAAAAAGTAGAGGGAGAAGATGGGAAGAAAGAGAGAAAGAAGGGAAAAGAGAAAAAGAGAGAAGAAGAGAAAGTCAAAAAAGAGAGAGATAGAGAGAGCAAGCAAGAAAAAATAGTGCAAAAACAAAGAGAGCTAGAGAAAGAAAGAGAAAGAGCCGAGAAAAAAAGAGAGAAAGACAGGCTGAGAGAGAGAGAGAGAGAGAGAGAGAGAGAGAGAGAGAGAAGGATATAGAGAGTGACCCTCTGAGCGAACAGCTGGTAGCCGTGATGAATATTTCACGTCCGTTATCTTGTAATCTGATCAATTAGAAGCGGCTACAGGAGATACTGGATCAGATGAGCTACAGCTGGACAGCAGAAGGAGAGGATGCCTTAACTCTTTAATTCAGAGAAGAAAAGCAGCTTTTCTTTCTTTCTTTTAATCCACTTTTCTCTCAAACATGTTGCTACATTCATTTTATGATGTAAAGAATGTGATTTAACCGCTGAAAACTGGTCATTTCTGTTTCTGTTTCATCACAAAAAAACTCAACTCGGACTCACAAATCAGAGACTTAAGACTTAACTCGGACTCCCAAATCAGAGACTTAAGACTCAACTCGGACTCCCAAATCAGAGACTTAAGACTCAACTTGGACTCCCAAATCAGAGACTTAAGACTCAACTCGGACTCATTAATCAGAGACTCGAGACTCAACTCACATGCACTCCTCAGAGACTTGAGACTCAACTCAGACTCCCAAATCAGAGACGCGAGACTCAACTCACATGTGCTCCTCAGAGACTTGAGACTCAACTCAGACTCCCAAATCAGAGACTCGAGACTCAACTCGGTCTCACACCTCAGAGATTCGAGACTCAACTCACATGCGCACCTTAGAGACTTGAGACTTGACTCAGACTTGCACCTCAGAGACTCAAGACTCATCTCGGACTCGCATCTCAGAGACTCAAGACTTGACTCAGACTCGCACCTCAAAGACTTGAGACTCGACTCACACTTTAACTCAGAGTCGCACCTCAGAGACTCAAGACTTGACTCAGACTCGCAAATCAGAGAGTCAAGACTTGACTCTAACCTCAGAGACTCGAGATTCAAACTCAAGGCTCAACTACCCTAAACTGGGGGACATTTTAATCGGTTAAAGGAGACATTCTTCATTCTGAAATGAAGGGTATTAATAGGGAGTTTGTCCCACTTTGCTCTTCTAGGAAGGCTCTACACTAGATGTTGGAACATTGCCATGAGGATTTGATTGCATTCAACCACAAGACCATTAGAGAGGTCCGGTACTGGTGTTGGACGATCAGTTCTGCATCACAACTCGTCCCAAAGGTATTGGATGGAGCTCCATCAATCCAGAGACACAGTTCCACTGCTCCACAGCCCAATACTGGGGGGCTTTATACCCCTCTGCTCCAAAGCATCCTATTGTACTGGTCAGTGCTTTTACTATGGAGATAAACAAGCTGTTTGCGCACAATTGAACACCTGGAATGTGTGGGCTGTCTGGATACTATGTGTATGATAGGGTTAGGATGCCAAGTAGGATATTGGTTGGAAAACTGAAGCTTCCCCCACATCTCCATGAGACCGCAGATTAATGAAACAGATTAACTCTAGGATGGATCTGGGTTATTAGCATCAACATCACATTGCTTAAGTTAATAACACAGAGGAAATGCTGTTTGGTTCGATTAGCAAATATCTATATGCAACAGTTAGCACTAAGTCATCCAATAAAGCCTTTCACCCCCTGCTATTTAAACACATAACAGAAAGCAGCAAAGAGAGATGGCACTGCTGACAGCAAGCAGCGGATAATCTGGTTAATTAACAGGCACCAGTCACCTCTAGCTATTCCAGCTAAACAGCACTGCCACACAAATAAAAACAGTAAATCTATCCAAACAGGGCTGCTTGCAGTGAAAAAAGTCAGCCTAATGCATTGAATCTGTTTATATTTGCACATCGTTCCCACTTCAATACATACACAATACAATACAAACAATACAAGTACATCACATTGGCACAGTCATTGTCATCCCCAGGCCCAGAGAGAGCAATCTCAGGACAAATCCAGCAAGACTCAATGTAGTAGCAGTGAAAACCAATAACATATTGGTAACATAAACAATGTGTGTGATTGAGTGTCTTTGTTCTACGTTTTAGGCATGTGCGTTAATTTTGAAACTATCCCTAAGAGTTTAGATGTCTGGTTGCGGGATGCATCAATACCAGATTGAGTATGAGTACATATTTTTAGTATTTGCTAATACCAAGTTCAGTGCCACACTGAGTAATCGACTCGCAAATCAGAGACAAGATTTGACTCAGACTCACACCTCAGAGACTCAGGACTTGACTCAGACTCGCAAATCACACTCAAGACTCGACTCAGACTCATACCCAGAGACTTGAGACCTGACTCATACTCACATGACAAAAGCTCGCACCTCAGAGACTCAAGACTTGACTCAGACTTGCACCTCAGAGACTCAAGACTTGACTCAGACTCACAAATCAGAGACTCAAGACTTGACTCAGACTCACACCTCAGAGACTTGAGACTCAACTCAGACTCACACTTCATAGACTTGAGACCTGTCTCAGACTCATACCTTGGAAACTCGAGACTCAACTCAAACTCGCTCCTCTGAGACTCGAGACTCGATTCAGACTCTCACCAGAGACTTGGATTCTCACCGCAGAATCTCCAAATTTGACCAGATAGCGCAACATATCAATCTAATAAAGAGGCACCTGTGTTACATTATAGGATTACAGTTGCATATAAACGCTGCCTGGTGGAATGGTTTGAGAAATATGGTTGCTTTTACCAACTTAATGTTGTTTCTTAAATGGTGTAACCTCACATTGGGTTGCACCAAATGGCAGAAGCTAACTATAAATGCATCTGTGCTAACAGAGAAACAAACTGCACTCTTTAGGTGGGGCTGAATGCAGCAGCACACAGCAGGTACACATACAGCAGCATGTACTCCAGTGTAAGAGATAAAGATCAGATCGATATCTATGCAGGTTTTAATCCAGTAAACACAACATCCTGAACGCCTTGGGAGTGCTTAAAGAAATACTCCACCATTTTTCAACCTAATCCCATCTGCTGCTTTTGCAGCATGCAGTCGATTACCATGGATCGTCATTTCAACATGTTTCTCTGCCCTTAAAGAAGAGCAGAAAACACATAGAACTATCTCTTAGAACAGAAGCCAATGAGCAGCTGCTGAATTCCATCAGTAAATGTAGCATAAAACATGGGAAACACTTTCATGCCTTCTCAAGTAAAAAGTATAAGTATGTTAAGATGGAAATCTGTAGATTTCGTCCTTCCAGAGCTGGGACAAGTTTTCCAGAGGGAGAGTAATATTTTTCTAGGCTAACACTGCTAGTCTAGCTTCAAATAAACATGGAAGTACCTTAAAGGTTCCTGAAAGAGTCGGAATTGGAATATAATTCACTATTTTATAATAATTGTACGTTGTAAATTTAATGAAAATATGACAGTAATAATTGTAGAATTCTAAGAAGTAAAACTTTGTTTTCTTTTTCAGGTGTCCAGATTTACCAGAATAGAAGTTCTAGTTGGCCATTAGGTGTAATACAAATGCATTTCTGCATACAGTGTGTAAAATAATAACAGACAGCAGCCCTGGGACTCATTTATGTTGAGTGGAAACACAGCCGTGTACATCACCCGGGGGGATTCAGCGTCTGACGTGCCAGGTGAAGCCCGACAGCGCTTAAATGCCTGAGTAACTAATGTGTCCCATTAGTGATGCTTAGCATGTTTAGCTTTAGTCAGCTCTCGCAGGACACTGAGGTCACTTTTGGAAAACCCATAGGACTTACACGTCACGCATACACATACATGTTGGTTTTTATACAGTGCCAGGACGTGAGGCTGAATACATGTGTGTGTATACATATACTGTAGCAATAAGGGTCCTGTGCAGGTCCATTTTTCATTCATTAGGGTACAAACAATGTAAATGTTCCCTCAAAGGTACAACAGTGGTTTTAAGGTCTGATTGTGAACCTTAAATAAGTTTTTCCAGGTGAAAAGTTCGTATTTGTATCTTTTCATAACCGAATGTTTTAAAACAGAACAGTAAAATAAAAGCCTGGAGACGAGACGGGGTGTGTGGAGTCAGTACAGCTTAGAACATATCATTTCAGTGGATTATGGTTCAGTTATGTTCCCTGACTAAAGGTACTGAGATGGACCCTTTAGGGAACCACCCCAGTGACAAGAGGGGGACTGACCCAGTGACAGTTTACTGCCTTTATTTCTGAGAATCTTACATAAATTTATATATGCACTGCTGCTGTTGGAACAAAACCTTGTATCTCCAAAATGATAATTGTATGGGAGAAAGAAAAAACATACTTTTAAACATACACTTTTAATGTAAGTCAATGGAACCAGACTTTTTCCCCCAAGTAATTTTGGCCAATTTCTTTTCATCCATTCATCTTGAGATTAACACACAACATCGAATGAAACAGGCATTTTTGAATTATGTCAAAATGAAAAACGGCAAAAATGGAGATACAAGGTTTTGCTCCGACAGTAGTGAGATTTTTGAATGTCTTGAAAATTTACAAAAACAAACACACATACACATGCACTGACCAGTGACTCAACCCGGTTCTGCAGTGTGGTTTGGTCAGGTGGGAGGGCAGGGGGAGCGTGACCGTTTGATATGAGTCATTTTTCCTGAGAGAAGACCACTAAGCAGACTGAACTCCGAGAGCCTGCAGTGTGTGTGTGTGAGTGTGTGTGTGTGTGTGTGTGTGCGTGTGTGTGTGTGGCATCTATGTTTGTGTGTCCTAAAGGGCAGAACTCACACACTGGAGTGCACTCACTCTTGTTTTGCCTCTGTCACTCCTCTCTGCCTGTGAGATTATGACTCACTGGTTGGTTCCCCAATACTACACTGCTGGCAGGCTGCACTGCGGAGCCTGAGAACCTTTCCTCAATGCACGGTCCAGCTTCTCCATGACCAGGAGATCAGCATCAGTATGTATCAATAACAGTCTCCTGAACGTCTTAAAGATGCACAACCCTTAGATATCTGGAGATATTTAGATGTCCTATATTATTTACTATGTTATTTAGGTGTCATCACATTAATACAGTATTGTACAGAGGTCCACACTTCATAAAAGTCATTTACAGTCAAAACGGCCTTTATTCATTTTTTGTCCACCCTTTGACTTCATTATAGCTTGCATTCTTTTAGTGTGTCATGCTGTCAGTTTTCCAAAGGAAATCTGCAGTGCTGTTTTTCCACACCTCCAAAGTTCAGTCTTAGAAGCTGGTTGATCATCAATCAAACACATTCAGTGATGCTGAGGTCTGGACTCTGGGGTGGTCAGTCCATTGTTCAGCTTCTTTGTTTGATGTGTCCGTCTCCTTTTCTCAGTGAGGTTCTTCTTGACAGCTACACATCCTTTCAGACCCACAGCGCTGAGTCGTCTTCTCACAGTGGAAGGATGGACAGAAACACCTGTGGATGTTTTCAGATCTGAAGCAGCTTGATTTTCTCCTCTCTCTCAGAGATGAAAGCTTTAAGTGCTGTTTATCTGATGGGGGCAGTTTTGGTTTCTACCAGGTCTTCCAGGTGGTTGTTAGGAGTCCAATTTTCTCTGTAGCTTTTAATCTTTTTTTGAACTTCAACTTTGAAAACTGTTTCCTCACTTATTTACTTTGTTTGATGGGGACAGTTTTGGTGGTCTACACTAAACCGTCACTGGGGCAGTTCCCCTCTTGTTACTGGGGTGGTACATCTCAGTACCTTTAGTCAGGGAACATAACTGTACCATAATCCATTGATATTATATGTTCTAAGCTGTACTGACTCCACACACCCCGTCTCGTCTCCAGGCTTTTATTTTATTGTTCTGTTTTAAAACATTCGGTTATAAAAAGATACAAACACAAACTTTTCACCTGGAAAAACTTATTTAAGGTGCACAACTGGACCCTAAAACCAGGTTGTACCTTTGAGGGAACATTTACACGGTTTGTACCTTAATGAACAAAAATGTACCTGCACAGGACCTTTGTTTCCAACGGTGGACCAGGTCTTCCAGGTGGTTGCTAGGAGTCCCATTTTCTCTGTAGCTTTAATCATGATTGAACTCCAGTTTTAGAAACCCTGTTTCCTTTCTATTTCCAAGTGGATTATCTTATACCTTATCTCCACAAAAATACCTCCTGAAAAAAAATGATTCATTTTTATTTAATGGCTGTTTTGACAGGAAATTAAATAAATGAAGGGTGTCTTGTTCATGAGCGTATTCACAAGAAATAGTTAGCCTCTTCAGTGGACCCATTCCTATTAGCCTTGTGTTCCCTGCTGGCAAGAGTGGAAAAAGAGAATATAGCACCACTGCCAACATAAACCTTTCAAGCAAGGCAAATCTAACAGTACAATGCTGTCCAGCCTCTCTCTCTATCAAAATAACACTCCACTCTTTGTAGTACATTTAACAGTGCTGTGCAAAAGTCAGAAAACACCCTTCATTTCTTTCATTTCCAGTCAAACAGCCAGCACAAAATACAATGCTCAGTTCTGAAGAAGCTTGTTCACAGTGGTGGTGATAGGAACCAGACGTCCACCTCTAAAAGTTCCCTCACAGAAAGTTACTACATGAAATGGTTCTGCCTGATGACTGAGAAACTGTTTTGCAAGGTTTGGAACTAAAACCTATTTTTCTAAATCATTTCATGGTAGAGTGATACATCCAGGGTATTGTAAGGCAAAGAATTTTTATTTTTTTTCCAGATTTACCACTATTTTAACATCATCAACATTTCATACAAAACTCATCTAGGTTCCCTGGTGGTTTTGGATAGGAAATAAAATGGCTTTATTTGTGTTGTAGTCATGGCGACCCCTGGTTCCCATCACCACCACTGTAAAGAAATCTGGGTCTCTACAAGATACAAGATATTCATTTTTCACAAGATATTTCCAAAGAGATTAGATGTAACAATCCACTTGCATAAGGAAGAAGAAAGACAAAGTAAATAAGTGGAAAAAAAAACAGGAGCTTCCAAAACTGAAGATTAAAAAGTGTTTAAAAGCTACAGAGAAAATGCCAAAAAACGGCCCCCATCAGATAAACAGCACTTAAAGCTTTCATCTTTGGGAGAGAGGAGAAAATCAAGCTGCTTCAGATCTGAAAACATCCACAGGTGTTTCTGTCCATCCTTCCACTGTGAGAAGACGACTCAGCGCTGTGGGTCTGAAAGGATGTGTAGCTGTCAAGAAGAACCTCACTGAGAAAAGGACACAGACGATGTCTACCTTCTGCATCAATCTTTTCTTTGAAAAAAGTGAGGCACATTTGGTTTCCCATGAAATGGGCCCTTTAACTCAGCCCTATGACTCAGGGTTGTTAATCCATTACTCTGGAATGACCGACCTGTCCAGCCTTTGCGTATATCTGTTCTGGCCACTGAACTTCTACTCTTTAGGTATTGATTGTGTGCGAGAGCCTTTAGATTAGCGGCATCCAGGTCAATAAGAGCAGCACTCTCCACAGTGCTTTAATCTTGGTCAATTAAAGTAAACAAACCATCATTATCATTGATCACAGGGCTAATTTTTCATGATGATGGTAATCACGATAATGATTATGCTTCTGCTGCTGTAACAGTTCTTTAACTCTTTAAAATCCCAGGATTTTTACATCCTGAGTCTTATTACTCAGTAATTACATGGACTACAATGCAACTCAGCCTGGCTGAGTTATTCATAGGTTATAAGAGTGTGTAATAGAAGTTTGGACCTGTGAACTTATATCTCTACATGAATATAATGTATTATATCAACACAGTTTACTCACAGTACTGTGCCAAAGTCAGGGACCACTTGTAATTAATTTGACTTTATCTAGCACTCAAATAGCCCAGCAATCTGGTGATGCAATGTACTGTTAGAAAGCTCAAAATCTCAGGATTCAATTGCCATGAACAATTTTAAGATCTGTTATTCACAGCAGTAACGACCATCTCATTCGCAACATAAGCACTGAATAAACAAATGCTAACAAATCTGTGGGCCCTCACCTTCAAGGCCTCGCCACTCTCCACAGAGACATCACCATCCAAAACATGTGGTCACAGCAAGAGTCAGAGATCAGTTTAGAGATCTATGAGTCAGGAGGAAATAAACTCCTCCATTCCAGCCTCTGTCACTCTGTCTCAGTAATTCATACAATTAATCTTGAAAAAAACTTTAATGTTACCTTTCAAATCAGACCAAGATTATGACTGTAGCCCAGAGGTGGGAATAGCACCCCCTTTTAATTTGGGAATGCCATTACAGGCAAAGTGGGGCGTCAGTTAACGCTTTACATGCCCAGGCCCCACCAGCAGACCCAAAGTTTTATTACACACTTCTATAAACTAAGAATAGTTCAGCCAGTTTGTATTGAAGTCCCTGTAGTTACTGAATAATAAGCCTTAGTATGTAATAAGCCTGAGATTAAAAGGCCCATTTCCAGTCAAAATGGCTTTGAGTTATTCATTTTCAGGAGATGTTTCTGAGGAGATTAGATATAAGATAACCCACTTGCATAAGGAAGTCAAAAGTAAGTGAGTGGAAAAACAAAGTGGGAGTCCTAACAACCCTGAAAGACCTGGAAGACCACCAGAACTGGCCCCATCAGATAAACAAGAGAAAATCAAACTCTACTCTCAATTCAGATCTGGAAAACATCAACATCACTGAATGTGTTTGGGATTCTTTGGATCACAAGAAGCAGAAAGTGCAACCAACTTTGACAACTAAACTTTGGAGGTGTATAAAGACATCCCAACTTTCTTCTGGAAAACGGAAATATGTGGTCGGAAAGGAATGAAAGGTAAAGAGTGGACAAATAAACACTGAACAATTTGAGATTGTTTTATGCGTTTAAGCTTCTTTGTAATTTTTTGCTTTGAAACCGAGAGACGAATGTAATGCTAGGGTGACTAACCAGATGCTGCGGATATAAAAATAAACCGGAAGGTATAATAAAAGGAGAATTCAGCAAAGGAACACGGTTTACACCAGACCAGGTCAAAAAACAAGCGAACGAAGTAGAGAAACAAGTGAAACCAAAAAGCCAAAACACTGGTAAACTGAGCCAAAGGGGTTAATCCGAAAAACGACAACAAGAGACAAAACAAGGTCATAACAGGAAAATGGCAAAACATGAGACCCCCATGGACCCTCACAGAGCAGATACTATTTGGGTGGTGGATCATTCTCAGCACTGCAGTAACACTGACGTGGTGGTGGTGTGTTAGTGTGTGTTATGCTGGTCTGAGTGGATCAGACACAGCAGTGATGCTGGAGTTTTTAAACACTGTGTCCACTCACTGTCCACTCTATTAGACACTCCTACCTTGTCAGTCCACCTCATAGATGTAAAGTTGCACTGTTTGTGTTGGTCATCCTCAAGTCCTTCATCAGTGGTCACAGGACGCTGCCCACAGGACGCTGTTGGCTGGATGTTTTTGGTTGGTGGACTATTCTCAGTCCAGCAGTGACACTGAGGTGTTTAAAAACTCCAGCAGCACTGCTGTGTCTGATCCACTCAGACCAGCGCAACATACACTAACACACCACCACGTCAGTGTTACTGCAGTGCTGAGAATGATCCACCACCCAAATAGTACCTGCTCTGTGAGGGTCCATGGGGGTCCTGACCACTGAAGAACAGGGTAAAAGGGGGCTAACAAAGTATCAGAGAAACAGATGGACTACAGTCTGTAACTGTAGAACTACAAAGTGCACCTATATAGTAAGTGGAGCTGATAAAATGGACAATGAGTGTAGAAACAAGGAGGTGGTCAGAATGTTGCCTGATTGGTGTACACATAGGCAAACGGGTAAACATAATTAGTATTCAGGTGAGTGAGATCTGCTGACTGAATGCTGATTAGCTGGCTGAGTCACATGACAAACTGAGGAGTCTTGGTAATTGGAGTTTGCATTGAAGTGTGAGTCTGACTGAGGACTGGGAATCGTGGCAATGAACTTGATGGCAGTTTTGACTCCAAATGAAACACTTTAGCACAGTACTGTCCTTTTAATATGCGATTCATTGCATTACATTTTCACTGTCCATTATGAGGAGACATTCTTGTGGATGTGGTCATATGTTACCCCCTTAAAATCTCAGGCTTATTACATACTAAGGCTTATAATTCAGTAACTACAGGGACTGCAATGCAAACTGGTTGAGCTATTCTTAGGCTATAGAAGAGTGTAATAAAACATTGGCTGACCGGTGGGCTCTGGCCATATAAAGGGTTAAAATACAAATTCAAAAGATGCTGGAAATGCAATTACACCACACTCTGTTGCATTCTACAAATGATCATCATCGTCCTCATCATATCCATCACAGCTGGCTGTACTATTATAAGCCTGTTGTCATTAACAGTCTAAGGCATTTACAGCCTGGGGTCACCCTGAACTGCACAGTTTAGTGTTCTCGGCTCTCACAAACACATGCTGACTTCATGAAGGGCTGATAGGTTGAATCAGGCATGTTGGAATGAGGAGAAGCACTAAAATTGAATTCAATTTGTGGTAAAGGCCAGGTACGGCTCATGCTCAGTCGCTGAGCTGTGCTGACACCCGCAGGCAGGTGAGTAGGTGGCTGAGCAGCAGTGCATTGTGGGTGATGATGTACTGCCTATGTTGCTGATAATAACCTCATTAAGTTGGACGATGTGTTTATTAGGTTAACAAGTACTCCAGTAATGCAGTTTACAATTACAAACCCAACAGCAGTTTGCGCTGCTGCTGTCCGTGGTGCTGAAATCATGTAGAAGGCGCTGGATTGAATTGAATGGCTTGAAACGATGTACATTATTTCCACATGAATGAAATCTATTACATCAACACATGTTTCCAGAAAGAAAGTACACAACTGAGTTGATATATTTTATTCATGTGGAAATTATTCAAATGTAAGCAAATTTAATGCATCTGTTTGCTCAGAGTTTGGCTTAAATCCAAGGCTTGTCCAAGAGAAGAAGAAATACAACCCATATCCAAATGATTTCTGGAGATAGCCTCACTAGGTCGGTTCCTCGGACCCAAATTATGCCTAAGCCTAGGCTAAATGGGATGCACCATTGGCAGTGCAGTTTAGTCCAAAACCAGGCTTAATCCATGTTCAGGAAACAAATATATATATATATATATATATATATATATATATATATATATATATATATATATATTATTCTGCAATCTGTATTTATGATGTATCTATTTGCTTCATTACATTTTGTAAAGCTTACTGCAATGGCTATATCGCTATATCACTTTTTTCAATGGTACGATACTGAAACCTTGAGTATCAGCCGATACCTATCCGATATTATTTTCTTAAAAAATGCTGAGCTTTACACACAATTTTTTAAACCGGAGTGCTTCAATTTCATCACAATTTCTACATAATAAAACCATTAAGATGTGAACAAAGTCATTCAGAGTGGTTTGATGTAAAATGTTTCATTCTAGAGAAACCTGTTCACAGTGGTGGTGATAGGAACCAGATGTCCACCTCTGAAAGCTCCCTCACAGAAAGTTACTACATGAAACAGTTCTGCCTGATGACTGAGACACTGTTTCGCAGTAGTTTGAATTAAGGTTTTGGCCTAAAACATATTTTTCAAAATCAATTCATGGTGGAGACGTACATGCACTGTGTTATGTGGCAAAGAAAACTTATTTACTTATTTCAGATTTTCCACTATTTTACTATCATCAACATTCCATATAAAAGCTCAGAAGACTCGTGTAGGTTCACTGGTGGTTTTGTATAATAAATAAAATGTCTATATTTGTGTTGTAGTCATGGCGACCCCTGGTTCCTATCACCACCACTGTAAAGAGATCTGAACCATTTCACACCAAACCACTCTGAATCACATCTCAACTACTGAATTATGCACAAAATTGTGAAATTAATTTTAAAAAGGAGCATCTAAAGTAGGAGATCATGCTCAGAGTACTCAAATGCTCCAATACCTCATGAGAAGAAATCCATTCCATCCAGAAATGTCCCTGTCTACACCTTAAAAAGATGGTTCCTCAAGGGTTTTTAGCGAAGGCGACAGTTCTATTTAGAACTATGAGCTCTATATAGAACAGTTTCATGCTTAAATGTCTCTTTGTGTGGTGAAATGGTTCTTCAGGTTGATGGAGAATGTGTTGGGTCAAGCTTGTAAGAATAGCAGAACCCTTATTGGAGCTATATAGAACCATGTTCACAGAGGTGGGTGATATCTCAAATGTAATATCATGATACTTTGAAAAGTTTTTTTTTTATGATACACAGTGAGTCATAATATTTATTTTTAAGACAGCAAATAATTTAGAACAGACAAAACAGAGCCACATTTTTCATTATTCAACACACTGTGCTGCACTAACCCTAATTAAACAGGACTAATTATGCTCTCTTTTTAATCAAACATGCAGCTGGAAAGCGAATCGTAAAATATTGTGTTTGTAATGTAATTTATCATGATACCAATAAATATTGTCAAATTGCCCAGCTCTAATCTACATTCTCCAACCTGAAGAACCATTTCACCATGCTCAGAACCATTTAAGCATGCACATGGTTCTCTATAGAATTCAAGGTTCCTAGTAGAACCCTTGCCTTTACTGAAGAACCCTTCTTTTCTAAGGGTGTAGTTTAAAGTGGGGGTGTTATGGCTTGATCATGTATAGTTCCTCAGTATGTGCTTTAAACAGGCGCTTCACTGCCAATATAAAAACACGTGATGTTCCTTTTAACACTGACGGCAGTTTCCTAAAAATCAAAGATGATATGACGTCACTTCGCCTTCATTAAAGAGTCGCCGCTCTAAACAAGCTGCAGGACGTTTTTGGCGCTACTGAACTGCCCAAACTGTGCGCGAGTTGCTCTCAGAGAATGACGATTCACAGTCAAACGAAGCCCACCACAGCCCCCCCATCAATCATGTGGTGCCAAAAAGGTGATGCACGTGCAGAGGAAAGGGAGTCTCGTGCTTCTTACCTTGTCTGACATGAAACGTGTGTGCAGCAGGGCGCTGAAGCAGGACTGGGTGTTTTGCTCGTTTTCAGAAAAATGAAGCTCTAATCTCGCAGAGCGCGCGCCTCTGGTGCCAGCGCATTTGGCGAGGAATGTCAAGGAATTTTAGGTGTGCATTACATAACTTCTGGGCTGCTATCTCCAAATTCCCGCTGCTGCTTCTCCCGTGTCGATGCTCCTCCAGCTTCCCGCAGCTCGCGGCGCAACTCGAACCGCTTTGGGAGAGGGAATAAACAGCTCTGAAGAGTCCACGAGTGGGACGGAGAGACCCTCACGCTGGTTTGACTCGGCTCTTCTCTAATTCCTTTAGCATCCCAAGTGTTGCTGATGCACGAGGGAAAAACCCGCCGGGCGCTGGGTGCAAAATAATAATAACAACAACAATAATTACGGTTATAACTCCCTCGGGAGGCAGCGCGTGCTCCGCTCCTTTCACGCGCGGAGTCGTTCGAAGCGGAGCAGCCTGCATCGTCTCGTGTCCCCGGTTCTCGCGGCGGAACGCAGCCTGGCGCTCGCGCGCTGACTCATCTGCATCACGGAGAATGTTAATGCGGTCAGTAACGGCGATGATAATCCACAGAAACGGGCTTAAAGGGCAGCGTCACTCCGGCGTCCCCGCGCGCGCTCACGGCGATCTGGCAGGTGGATCCGAAGCGAAGGGAGGTGGAGAAAAACTCCTGTGATGTGCGCGCGCAGTGGTGAAGTTTAGTAAGCGTAGTGGTCTTCTGTTCCACATGGGCTCTGCGCGCGCTGCTGCTGCTGTTGCTTTTTTATTTTTTATCTTGCACCACCTAGACTACCGCTGATCCTTAGTGCTCGTGCCTCCACCCTGCGCGCGAGGACGACGCTCCAGCGCTACACACACGCGCGCATCCACAAACTCACAGCACACAGCACGAGCTGAAGATGAGGCGGTGAGGCAGGTGGGAGGAGGAGGAGGAGGAGGGGAAAAGAGAGGGAGGAGGAGAAAGGGGAGAAAAAAATGAAAAGGAGGGGGGGATCTCATCACGGGAGAAAAGCTTCATACGAGCAGACAGGCGTCCACGCGCGCGCACGGCGTTTGCTGGCACGGAAGCGAAGAGCCTAAGAGAGAGAGAGACAGAGAGAGAGAGAGAGAGATGGGGAGTAGAGGGGGAGAGAGAAAGAGAGGGAAGGAGAGTAGAGAGTAAAGAGGGAGAGTGAGATGGAGAAAGAAAGAAAGAAAGAAAGAAAGAAAGAAAGAAAGAAACAGTAAAGAGATGGAGATCGAGGAAGAAAGAAAGAGTGAAAAGAGAGAAGAAAGAGAAAGTGAGAAAGAGAAGGCGAGTAGAGGAGGAGAGAGAAAGAAAGAGAGAGGGAGGGTACAGAGAGAGAGGAAGAGTGAGGAAAGATAGAGAATGAAAGAGAGACAGTAAAGAAAGAGAGAGAAGGAGAGTAGAGAGAGGGAGAGAGATGGGAGAAATAGAGAGCAAAGAGAGAGAGGGAGTAAAGAGACACAGACAGAGAGAGGGATGGAGTAAAAAGAGGCAGAGAAAGAGAGAGAGAGAGAGGGAGTAAAGAGAGAGAGAGAAAAAGAGGGAGTAAAGATAGAGAGAGAGAGAGAGAGATAGGGAGTAAAGAGAGAGAGTAAGAGAGAGAGACAGAGAGAGAGTGGGTGAAGAAAAAAAGCACCACTGCAGTGATGAAACTGTAGGCATTTGCAAATTAGCTTGAGCGTGAATTTGGTCTGGGGGAGAATCAGGTGTGCTGACGACCTGATGATGAAGACAAGACTGCAGAGAGAACAATGAGTTAACTGAAGAGAGAGCGAGACAGAGAGAGAGAGAGAGAGAGAGAGAGAGAGAAAGAGAGAGAGAGGGGAGAGAGAGAGAGCATTACGTACTATGAGACATGAGGTAATTATATTCTCTGGATTGTTATCTTGAGATGACGAGTTAATTATCTTATCTTGAGATAACAAAGTTGTTATCTTAAAATAATGAGTTAATCATCTTATCTCAAGATAACAAAGCTGTTATCTTGAAATAACAAGTTAATTATCTTGTTATCTTGAGATAACAAACTTGTTTTCTTGAAATAATCAGTTAATCATCTGGTATCTTGAGATAATAAAAGCTGTTATCTTGAGATAACGAGTTAATCAACTTGTTATCACAAGATAACAACCCAGAAAATTATAGCAACAGCCCAATGGCCCCTCTGGACTTCCGTAGTTCTGGATTTCTTGCCACACTTTCGGGAAAAGAGCAGGTGTTGCTGTCCGTGGTGCTGATATGGATAATAGATTAAACTTCATGCTCTGTTTGGGGTCCTGTGGAGGTCCAGATCCTGTTTGAAAGATCAACAAACATATTTAGACACAGTTGTATTAGTTTGATACCTAAAATGACTTTCCCTACTTTTAAGAAGCGTAATTTTGACCTCAGTTAACCTTTTGTCACAGTAGCCACAACATTTTCCACCTGCTTTAGACGAGGTCTCAGTCGAGCTGGGTGAATAGATGTAATGGAAATGTGTTTGATTTACAAAACCAAACTTCGTGGCTGAGCAAGCACGTTAACATTTTTCACAGTGTTTTAATTTGATAAGATTTTTTGCTGTAAAGAAAATTGCTGCCTATTTTATCTCGGGGGTCTTATCCCTCCCCTTTCACCCCTCATTGCTCGCTGGCAGCTCAACACAGAGTCACAACATTCAAGCAGAGACACTTCAGAGTCCTCCACTGAAAAAAACACGTTCACGATTCAATTGTGTCAGGAACATCATATTACATCAGCACAGCTGTCTTGTGCTGTTCATGCAATACATTTCATTCTTTTCCCACCACTTGACACATTAATTTTGGGATGTTTCTTTTGGTCCATTCCTCATGAAATTTACACACAATGTAAAGGGCAACGGCTGTTATATATCTCCACAACACTAGGGGGCAGCCTGCATTCTGATGCGACAACTTTTCAGGCAATGCAATGTTCTATCGAAAGCACTGCAGTCACCAAGTGACCACAGTCTCTACTCTGCTAGCAATGGGAATAGATAGACGTTCAAGCTCACTGTTGCCTTGTGGGCTCAAAACAACTACCAAGGCCCACAGCGTCCACAGAGGAGGTCTGGCAAAGTGGCAGTGACTGGATCAGATGCTGACTCTGCTATAAGTTACTACAAGGAATTATATTTTGGTGTGCCGGTTTAAGAAATTCGTGATCAGTTTCAGGAATATGACGTGGAAAGCCTGATCGCACTGAACAGCATTCTCGGCTCTAGAACACACACTGAAGCAGATTTGGTGTTTCTTTGTCATCACTACAGATTTCCCAAAGAGGAGACGAGTGCAGAGCTGTCCTCTTCAACGCTATAACATTAGAAGAAATCAGCTTTGATCAATGACTAGCACTTTTTAAAGCGTCAGATCTGGATGATAGCCTAGTAAACGTTGGTAACCTCTTCAAGTTGTTCCTGACCGAGCCAATGAGCAGCACATCATGCGAAAGGAACTTTTCTTGCTTGCGTCAATTAAAAAAAAACTTGAGAAACACTCTGAGTCAGGAGAGACTGTCTAACATTGTGGTGCTGAATACTGAACAGGCCATTCACGTGGACTTGGACAAAACAGTCTGTGCATTTGATGCTGTGCCCAGTGGGTGCTGTCTTGTAGTCCACCAAGGGAGGGCATCGTTTATTCTTTGATAAATGTAGGTTATTTGCTAAAAATAGGATTTATTCTTGCTATATAGTTGACTGAGATGGCTTGCCCCCCTGGCATAAGTCTCAAATGTTGCCCATATATATATATATATATATATATATATATCGCTGCTGTTGAACCAAAACCTTGTATCTCCATTTTTGTCATTTTTCAGTTTTTTACATAATTGGAAAATACATACTGTCCTTTATATTGTGTGTAAATTTCAACATCAGTGGACCAAAAGAAACAGCCAAAATTGCATTACAATTGGGTCAGACACAGCGGTGCCTCTGGAGTTTTTAAACCCTGTGTCCACTCACTGTCCACTCTATTACACACTCCTACCTTGTCAGTCCACCTTGTAGATGTAAAGTCAGAGACGATAGCTCATCTGCTGCTGCACAGTTTGTGTTGGTCATCCTCTAGTCCTTCATCAGTGGTCACAGGACGCCGCCCACAGGACGCTGTTGTCTGGATATTTTTGGTTGGTGGACTATTCTCAGTCCAGCAGTGACACTGAGGTGTTTAAAAACTCCAGCAGCACTGCTGTGTCTGATCCACTCAGACCAGCGCAACACACACTAATATATATACATATATACAACCCCAGATTCCAGACCTCAACATAACTAAATATGTACCAGCCCAAAGACTGAACATTGACGGTGTGGAAAATATTCCTGCAGATTTCTTTGAGAAACTGAAAGTGAGTCTCCTGACAAGAATGGAAGCTGTAATAAAGGTAAAGAGTGACACACTTCATATCTCAGCCTTACAGACACACTAATAAAACAGCATAGTCACATAAAAATTCATTTCGGTATGTGAAGACACATAAACACCAGCGGACCTCAAGGAAAAAGTGCAAGAAAAATGTAGACTTGGCCTTTTAACACATTTTATGCCGAACTACTCATAAAAGAATGAATAATGTAGAGTTTTGTGTCAGATGTAGAACTTCTGGTTTGATCTGGACATTTCTTGGAGAAGCTTGGCTTGAAAAAAAAAGTTTAATTTCATAAATCTGATTGAAAGAAATACTGAAAGAAATGAAAGTGTTGTAGGGGGAGATAAGCCCCCGGCTGAGCTAGTTTTAAGACTAATTTCTGTGGCACAGCAGGGCCTCTACAGACAGCAGTGCGTGAAGGGGACTGAAGGTCAGTTCTGCAGGATCACCGCAGATTTAATCCGCAACCTGAGGGCCAGAGGTGCCCACAGTTGCACCCCCGAGAGTGCTCATTGGTTCTGGACTGTCAGGCACCAAGGGCCTTCATCCAGTCCCTGCTGTCTGCCATCCTTTATTCGGAAGACTGGAGCGCATTAGCATATTCAGGTCTCATAAGGACCACTGAGGAAGAGAGTCTGGAGAAGAGTGTGAGAGAGTACGATAGTAAAATAAGACTCTGGGGGCTTTTCATGTTTTTGGATGGAAGTGGTGCAAAATTATCAACAAACAGCAAAATTTTCAGGTTCTTAGTAAGTATAGTGTGTATAAGCTCATTATTCGGGAGATGTTTCTGTGGGGATCAGATATAAAATAGCCTGTTTGCAAAAAGAAATAGAAAGTTGGAAGACAATAAGTGTAAACTCCAGAGTTTTGAAAACTCTTCAAAACAGTCAGTGTGTTTACATCCACTTAATATTCTGACAATCGCAGAAAATCATATTTTGTCAGTAATCCAATCAAAAGGCTTGCATGCACTTAGGTAATCAGATAATGGGGACACTCTGGGTCTACATGAGCCAGACAGTAATCAGATTTCTGCTTTGCAACCAGCCAATAAACTCAGAAGAAGACGTGATGTAAAGATAATGTAAAACTCAAACTTCATGCTGCAGCTTTAAAACGCTGCACAACTCTACCTGAAAATATGAACATACATCATTTAGAAGATGTATATCTTAGATGGTTATATATAGATGGTTTCAGCATCGCTCCAAAAGTGCTTTGCTGTGTCTCGCGGCGATGCTGCTCACTTATTTCCGGTACCGTGGTCTGTTTTCACGCATGTGCAGACTGAGAAATCCAAAAGAAATCAGAGTAAGAGTTCACATTCACTGAGAAATCTGATTAATGAGCTACAATCCGGCCTCTTTATCAGATTTCTTACTCCTAGATTGGAGTATGGTGTTTATGTGACCATTTGAATAATTGGATAACTACAAAAATTCGATTATGATCGGATTACTGAGTGCATGAAAACGCACTCAATGTTTAGAATCTACAGAGAAACCACCTGGAGGACACTTTTTTGGGTTCTATATAGCACCAAAAAGGATTGTTCTATTGTTACAATGTCAGGCTTGTTACAATACAAGAACTCTTTTTGGTGGTAGACAAAACGCTTTTCAAAAAAGTTCTATATAGAACCATCTGCAGCACATTCTCCATCAATCTGAAGAAACATTTCACAATGCAAAGAACCCTTTAATCATGGAAAGGGTTCTTTTAAGGTTCATGGTTCTATATGGAACCATTTTCTTTACTAAAAAACCCTTGAAGCATCATCTTTAAGAGCAGACTTCTATGAAAAACCGAAAGTGAGTTGCCTAAAAAGAATGGAAGGTGCAACAACTACAAAAAGATGGACTCTAAAAATATTTTTATATTTATAATATTGAGGCTTTGTGTAATTTTATTAAATATATGGTTTCTGTATTTTTTATTGATGCTGAAAAATGAACTTTTACTTAGTGGCCATCTTTGACTGGAAATGAAATGAATGAAGGGTGGTCTCTGACTTTTGCACAGTACTCTAAACACCTTATATTGTGGATATGCTCCGACAAGATCTCTATGGTCATGTTCTCAGATGACCATTCGTAAATAATGATTGACGAGTGTCTCAGCCAATTGATTCAGACTACTTTGCTGCCAATGTTTGTCATCGTTGGAGGAAGTAGTGCTTAGAATAGCTGTGATTGGCTGAGAGGCATGTCAGTCATCATTTTGCAAATGGTCAATTCTTGCCAAAGGACAGCAACTGTATTGATGTATTGAGGTGCAACAGATAGACACATTTGAATCCTGTATATTGCTATGTTTTCTTCAGTGTATCTATCACTAGAACAGCACTGCTAACGTTCCCTCTATATTCACAGAAGATGGATCCTCGTTTAGTTTTGGAAAAGGGTTTCTTTCCGCAGTCGCACGGCTCTTTTGGCAACCTTCAGCACTTTTGATTGCAGTCCAGCTACAGCAATGAGCCCTTATGAAATATTGAGCGTGGTGGTGAGTTTACAGCTGTTCCCTTTTGTGATCAGTGAATAGAAGCAAACAATGTGGCCGTTAAAGAGTCCAGCGCCGTCGCTGCGCGTCCGTCATCAGCGGCGAACTGCCACCGGCCATGTATTTGTAATGTTCCTGCATTAATTACTGCTGCTTAGGACAGCTGCCAACAGGACATGCTTGCTCTCAAGATCAAGATTAAAATCAAGAGCAAACAGACGGCCATTATCCTCAAGTGAGGAGGAGAGTCGCTTTAACAAAGGCTAATTCAGCGGAGGAAAGCTGATCCATCTGCTACTTTCCCTGAGCTCTTTCAACAAAGGTGGAAGTCAACAACAATAACAAAAGCATGCTGTAGTTCGACATGAATTATTTCTCACCTGTAGCTCACTGAAACAATCGAACAGATTCTGTGGAAAGTGCTGATTGTAAGCTTCCAATCTATACCACGTTTGTGTTCTGAAATGGAAGATATTTTACTACAATTTGAATTTTTTCCATTTTTCAGGGCATTATTGGTATCACCTATGTCTTGTTTGCAGAAAGGAATCAGTTACATTTTCGCTGCATGTTTGCCTTTTTTGTCATTTTTTGAATCACAATTAGGAAGTAGGACTAAGGGCAAGCGGTTCCGGGTCCTGTAATGTGAAAACGCAATGTATTCTTAAAAAAGATGGTTCTCCAAGAGTACTTTAGTGAAGAAAATGGTTCCATATAGAGCCATAAACACTTTGCATGATTAAGGGATTCTCTGCATTGTGAAATGGTTCTTCACATTGATGGAGAATATGTCGAATATATGATTTTTCTAGATCCTTTTTGAAAAGAATTCTGTGTAGAACCATTTTCTGTACTAAAGAACTCTTGAAGAACCATCTTTTTAACATATCTATGGCTGAACTTTGGTGTTATGGAAAAATGTCCCTATAAACCTGAAAGCAACTTGGAAGGTACCATAAATACAAAAGGCTGGACTCTAAAAACATTTTTTTAAATGTATAATGTTGATACAATTGTAATTTTCTGTTAAACATATGGTTTTTGTATTTTTTATTGATGCTGAAAAACTTAATCGCCATTTTTGACTGGAAATTAAATGAATGACGGGGGGTCTCTGACTTTTGCACAGTACTGTAAACACTGTATGTGGTGGATATGCTTGTTTGTCTTTTTTTGAATGACGTCAGGACAGGGTGGCACAGTCTTCACTCTCTGCCATATATTTCAGGCATTACATAACCTAAGTACCAACCAATGAAATCACCAGTAGTTACATTATAGTTAATGCGTAACTACTTAACCCATTAAAATCTCAGGCTTATTACATACTAAGGCTAAGTAACTACAGTGACTTCAATGCAAACTGGCTGAGCTATTCTTATATTATAGAAGTGTGTAATAAAATTTTGGGCCTGCTGGTGGGCCCTGGCCATTCAGGGGGTTATTTAAAGTGTAAGAAGACTAAAACAGGGCAAATAAAGTGTGTGTATATATACATATATATATATATATATATATATATATATATATGACCCCCTTAAAAAGCCAAAATTCACTTTTACATCATGCAGACCTTTTAGGAAATGATATATTTCACCATCTGTTGCTTTACATTCACGTCCCCTCATTAAATGTAGTCTGGTGATGAGTGAGAGGTATGAACTAGTTTACACAAGACTTCTGTCCTATCAATCAAGACAGCAGACGTAGCCTCCCTGACAGCATTTAGCTTCTTCCGAAGTCCATTCAGATGACAAATTAGCCTCTCCAACCCTAGACAGGCACAAACATAGGGAGCCAAGTGGGGGAATGCTGGGTCTGGCAGGCGCCCAGCCATGCTGGGATACTTTGTAAACTTTGGGCATCCACAAATCGCCTCCAGAGCATCTTGCCCGATTCCCCAGCCTGTGTGGAGATGTTAAAAGCTCAGCTCTATTTGCAGTTGGCTTCTCTAAACGGTTCCCGCCATCACACTTGTGTTTTTTTCTTCTTTGTTCTGCCCTCCGCTGCCCTGAGTCCCACTGGGGATTGGAGATGGAAGTAAATACAAACTAGTTTGTTCTTCTCTTACTGCCTTAATTCTATCACGGCAATTTGCAGCATCGATTCTGCAGCGGAGCACACCGGAGCAAGTCACCCGCAACAAAGAGACGGCGGAGAGGCAGCGGAGAGAGACGAGCAGGGCTAAAGACAAGTGACATGAAATGCTCAGAGAGACGTGCACGCTCTTTATGCTCGGTGGGCAAGATGGACGTGACATTGATTTGGTCACCACTCCGGCCTTTCAGATGTTAATATGTGGCATGAAAGCACGGTTTGTATAGTCGAGTTAGGATGCTGGTTTAATTGGATTTTGCCATTCACATCTTAATTTTATGGACAAAGGTTTGATTTCCCCACACATACTGAAATAAATTAAAAATGTTTATACATTTGTACGTATTTTAAGGCATTTAATTGCTATTAATTAATATTTCTCTGAACTCGTGGCTACTAGTGTAACTATGGAAACAAGTGCAGTGTAAGCATGGAAATGGGAGTAGTGTAAACACTAGAAAGTGTATAAGGTAACCATAGAAACAAGTGTAATGCAACCATGGAAGTGGGTGTAATGTAGCAATGGAAAAGTGTGTAGGGTAACCATGGAAACAAGTGTAGTACAACCATGGAAAGGGTAACCATGGAAGTGAGTGTAGAGTAACCATGGAAATGGGTGTGATGTAACAATGGAAATGAGTGTAGTGTAACCATGGAAATGGGTGTAGTGTAAACTTGGACAAGTTTGTAGGCTAACCATAGAAACAAGTGTAGTGCAACCATGGAAATGGGTAACAATGGAAGTGAGTATAGGGTAACCATGGAAATGGGTGTGATGTAACAATTGAAAAGCATAGTGCAACCATGGAAATGGGTAACCATGGAAGCGAGTATAGGGTAACCATGGAAATGGGTGTGATGTAACAATGGAAAAGCATAGTGCAACCATCGAAATGGGTAACCATGGAAGAGCATTTAGGGTAGCCATGGAAATGGGTGTAGCATAACCATGGAAATAAGGGTAGCGTAGCCATAGAAATGGGTGGAATGTAAACATGAAAAAAAGTGTAGGGTAACCATAGAAACAAGTGTAGTCCAACCATGGAAATGGGTAACCATGAAAATGGGTGTGATATAACAATGGAAATAAATATAGGGCAACCATGGAAAATTGTGTATCGTAACCATGGAAATGAGTGTAGTGTAACCATGAAAATGAGTGTAGCGTAATCACGCAAATGCTTGCAGGGTAACCATGGAAATGAGTGTGGGATGACCGTGGAAATTAGTGTAGTGAAATAATGGAAATTGGTGTAAAGTAACACATCTCGGCAGTTTATTTTTTCTCAATTGATCCATGTTATTCCCTTTCATCATCCAATTATGACAGACTTTGAAAAGTGTGGGGACATGAGCTGGATTTGAAAAGTGTCAGGGACACGTCCTCCTTATCTCCAGTAGAAAGGACACCTATGGATGGATTGGATCAAAACTGTAACCATTTTATTTTCCAGGGGCAGTTCTTGTCCTGACATGGCCCAAAATGGTGAAGCAATTTAGCAGAATGCAGCAAAACTCTCCCGGTCACTCCCGGTCTTTTCACCCAAGGCAGGCTTAAGCCTCTCTGCTCATTTTACAAGGGTGAAATGTGGTAACGACAAGACGCCAAAGAGCCACTGCCTGGGGCACTACAGCTCTGCAGGCCCAGCCCAGGACGGATTCTCAGAAACGGAGCTTTCATGCCAAAGGAAAACACGAGAGGCAGACAGTGAGGCCCCTGATGAGGCCTGAGGTGAGTGAGCAGTGGAAATCTTCAGGACAAGACGGAGTGTTGAGCCAACGGAACCACTGGAGGGGTTGGATGTGATTTTAGTCCTGTCCCAACCTGTCATTCCAGTAGATGTTTATATGCTGCACACTCCACCATCTGTAAAGACTACAGCTGCTTGTACATACTGAAAATTTAAAAGGTCTTTTCAGGGGAGAGAAGCTTCTGGCAGCTATAGCTAGGCTGTTGTGTGCATTAGCATAGCGATGGCCTACATGCAGGTTATTGACATGGAGCTTAGAGCTTCTCACACAGTCCCAGGCCTGATTGTTATACTACATGTTCCAATAACACATGAATTAGACTTTAGAGACGTCCTCTGGTAACATTACTTCATGGACATATGTCCAGAAATCATGTCCTTGTTTGATTAATAGTGATAAGAAGAAGTTTTATTTATATATTGTCCTTCTCAAACCATTCTCAAAAAGTGACTGTAGAGTGTACATAATAACTGCGTGTTGAGTACCAATGGAAACAGGTGTGGCAAAACAATGAAAATGATAACCATGGAAAATGGGTGTAGGATAACAATGGAAATTGATGTGGTAAACATGGAAATTGGTGTAATGTAACAGTGGAAATAAGGGTAGGGTAATCCATGGAAACGGATGTGGCATAACAATAAAAATGAGTGTAAGGTAACCATGGAAACGGGTGTAGTATAGCCATGGAAATAAGTGTAGGATAACAAAGGAAATGAGAGTGGTAAACATTCAAATTGGTGTGATTTAGCAATGCAAATATGTGTAGGGTAACCATGCAAATGATGTAGCGTAACCATGGAAACAAGTGTGGCATAACTATGGAAATGAGTGTAAAGTGGCCATGGAAACAGGTGAAGCATAACTATGGAAATGAGTGTAGGATATTAATGGGTGTGGTAACCATGGAAATTGGGTGATGTAACAATGAATATAAGTGTAGAGGAACCATGGAATCAGGTGTAGCATGAAATGATTATAGGGTAACTGTGGAAATTGGGGTAGCGTAACAATGGAAATGAGTGTAGTGGTGGGTGTGGTGAACGGTTGTATGTATTATGAATTATAATTATATCTTCATTTTTGTCATGTTTTAGTTTTTGACATAATTTTAAAAAGCCTGTTGGCCTTTACATTGTATGTAAATTTTATGATGAATGGACCAAAAGAAATGGCCCAAAATCACTTGGACAAAAAGTCTGGTTCCATTGACTTACATTAAAAGTAAAGTATGTTTTTTCCTTCTCCTGTAAAGTTACCATTTTGGAGATATGAGGTTTTGTTCAGATAGCAGCGATATATAAATATATATTCAATAAATAAAGAACGTTTGTGTTTAACAGTGGAGTTATAAGGGACTCTTATTGTGATTACATCAACACTGCTAACTACTACTGAAGTGTTGGTAAGGGAGGGTAACATGAAACATGTCTGACACATTAATTCACAACATGTCATAAAAGTGTCCACAGAGGCTGAATTAACCATCGATCTAAATTAGAATAATGGCTAAGTTAATTATAGATCAGTTACAGTCATGCTTGCTCAGTGGGCAGCATTCATGCAGCATCAGGTCTTTTTTTGAGTGCTTACATTCGCATGTATGCTCTATTTTGGTTGTTGCACGTGTTGTTACTGTGTAACTACACAGTTATTAGAAACACTATGTAAATCCAGATGTTTATGTACTGTCAGCTTTGTGGTCTTCACAAAGGCTGGTGTTACGGCACAAATAAAGAGTGTTCACAAACACCAAACACTCCACATCACACATGTGGATAGACAGAAATGATGAGACAGTTAACAGCTGAGGTCAAACGAGACAACCGATGAAGAGAGCAAGAGAGAAAAAAGAGAAAAGTAACACAATAGACTGCTTCCTCACAAAGAACAGCAGCCTTCCTGTCCAAGTCTAGAGTTACCGTTCATTCCTCTCCACAGACACACAAGGACACGAGCTCCTCACAAACAAGCCTGACAGAATGAAACCTTGACACAGTACAGGTGGATACATCTGATGTCTAAAATGCAATGCGGCAGACATCGTGAAGGTTTCTGCCACAGCAAGACGCTCTCAGTGTCACTGCTTTCACAAAAGTGGTGCGGTGAACTCGGACATTCGTATCCATCAGTGATGCGATCAGCGCCATGGGCTGTGGAGTGTAGAAGCCAGACTGCAGCCTTTTTCTTTAGAACTGCAAGACCCCCACGGCGTACCCTCCTTGAGATGTCCCTTCTTACATTCTGCTTAATTTCTCTCGTAGCTCGTTGAAACAAGCAGAGAAACTGTGTGGAAAGTGCAGATTACCATCATTCCGTCTGCACCATGTTTACATATGAAAGCAGAAAACACATATTTAACAGAAAGTTACCCAGAAGGCTTTGTTTTTTTTTATTACATCTTTCATTCTTTTCAGGAGACTCACTTTCAGTTTGTCAAAAAAATCTGCAGACACACCTCCAAAGTTTAGTCTTAGAAATTGGTTGAAGTTGAAGTTTTTCTGAAGCGATCAAACGCATTCAGTGATGTTGAGGTTTGGACTCTGAGGTGGTCAGTCCATTGTTCTGAGAACACCAGCAGCTTCTTTATTTGATAAGTTCATCTTGATCGTCTCAGGGTAGAATGAATCTCTTTTCAATAATTGTTTTTATTTTTAATAAGAAATAAAATCAGCATTCATAAAACCTACAATCAATGTGTAAATTTCATGGTGAATGGATCAAATGAAGCAGCTTCCAAAGATCCGAAAGACCTCAAATTTGGACTCATCAGTACTCCATATCTCTGATGTCCAGGTTTGATGTTCTAGTGCAAACCTTCCTTTTCTTCTTCTTTTCTTTTCTCAGTGAGGTTCTTCTTGACAGCTACACATCCTTTCAGACCCACAGCGCTGAGTCGTCTTCTCACAGTGGAAGGATGGACAGAAACACCTGTGGATGTTTTCAGATCTGAAGCAGCTTGATTTTCTCCTCTCTCTCAGAGATGAAAGCTTTAAGTGCTGTTTATCTGATGGGGGCAGTTTTGGTTTCTACCAGGTCTTCCAGGTGGTTGTTAGGAGGCCCCATTTTCTCTGTAGCCTACAATCATTTCTTGAGATCCACTTTTGTAAAATTGCCCTTTGAGTTTCTCCTTCCTTATGCAGTGGATTATAATGTAGACTGGAAATTAAATAAACAGAGGGCACACTCCAAGAAAGCCCAAACAATCTCTGATTTATATAACCCTTCAATAAATCAGGGGCTGCAGATGGAATTGAACAAATATATGTGATGGCTGGAGTGCAGTGAGAAGTCAGGAACCAGACCTTCCTGCAAACCATATTTATGTTTATGTGTATGTATGCTAATGTGGCAAACACCACACTAACTGGCCAGATAAATAGTTATAAACAATTTCTATAACTGCTGAGGACTTCTACACAGTCCTGTAGAAAGGTACAGCTCTCCATATGCAGGCAGTGGCGCTAAATGACTCAGCTCGACTCCGACTGACTCACATGGGCATATGGCCGCAGCATTAGCTCCGCAAATGACCCACAACAAATGAACTGAAGAGTTACTTCCACCGAGGACTCATAAACACCAGACAGAGTCTCTGACTGGAGACTAAAGGCAGGAGGACATGAGGGCTGGTTGTGTTGTGTCATGCAGTGGGCAGCAGTGATACTTTTAAGCATGTAAATGTTACTGCGAGGATAGATCTGGGGCTGTATTACAGAAACTTCTCAGCTTTGATCTGATCTGAAAGGTCAAGATAAGATTTTGACAAAGTTGTATTATAGATGTAAACTTATCTTACAGCATCTTATCTCAAGTTAGGAAACATTAACATACTCAATCAACTGTCATGTCTGTTACCTAGTAACCGATCATATATGCACAGCTGAAACATAAACACGTAAACAAAATAATGTTAAAAAATCTAAGTTACAGCTACCGTTGCCCTGTTTACCAATGTACAATGGTCAAAAGAAAACAAAATTGTGATAAACTGGTTAGGAATATTGTGTTAGGAATATTAGGAAGTTAGGAATATTGTGAGAGCGCCCCCTGCTGTTTATTAGAGCCACTACTGCTCCCCAGTTTCAGTTTCCATTTCCCAAATGCTTTAGCCAACTGCACTAATGTTGTATCACCATTACTGTAATATTTTATCTGATGAGTTTTCATCAACACTTGAAGGTAATCGGAGGGATGGTGGAGATCGAGTCTGCAGCGTCTGAGATCTTTAAAACACAGAGTTAGAAAAGAAAATCATCTCACTTATGGATGGCTGTGGCATCGCTGGGTCTCAAACTCACAACCCCCTGTTGGGGTGACGGCTTAGTCCACTGCACCACTCAGGAACACATGAAGCAGCTCAGATTTGTGTCTACAAATGTTTAATACACTGGAGAAAATATTTGTTGTTTTAATTTGATAGAATAGCATCGTCTCATGTGGTGCAACTGTCTAATAATTCATCCCAATATCAGGAGGTTGTATCCCAGCAATGCCACAGCTGTCCATATCCAGAAGCCCAAAAGGAGTATATGCCGGATGGGACTGTGTGATAGAAGGAGCGCCAGCTAGTGGAGAAATTGAGTAAAAAAAAACGCAAATTCAGTTTTGTTTATCTTACCCGAGATGCAGACCTAGAAACAGTAGCTGGAAGAATTTTTGACTCAACTAAGAAGTTTGAGTTGTGTGAACTGTGGTGTCCTCAAGTTGAGTCAACTCAAGAAAAGCAGTGTAATCAGTTACTATATCATTTGGAGTTGAGCAGATTTCTCATTTTTTACAGTGAGTCAGTGATACCAGGTTTTACACAGAGCACCAAATGTGCTGTTTTCCCACCAAAATGTGAGAAAAGGGAGTAAAAAAAAGACAAAAGCATTTTGTATTCCTCCATAAGAATCCTCCAAACTTCTTGCATCTATCCCTGGTTGTATGATTCACATTGTGAATTTTTTTTAATCTGTGTCGTTTTCTTTTAACACACTCTAAATGTGGAGAGTACTCCAGTTTCTCATTGGGTTCCAGTGTTTTTGTAAAGCTTGTCCAACCTTTTAAAAGTAATTTCACCCCTTAAATGGCTGCCAGCAGGCCCAAAGATTTATTACACACTTCTATAACCTAAGAATCGCTCAACCAGTTTGCATTGAAGTCCCTGTAGTTACTGAATAATGAGCCTTAGTATGTAATAAGCCTGGAACTTTAAGGGGTTAACATTAACATATTTGTGGGTGCAGCACAGGCTGGTCAATTCTAAGGACAAATAAGAGCTGACCCTCCACTGTGAAAAATGATTCAGTGTTCTAGCTTAAAAAGAAAGTAATCTATTCACCTTAAAATTAGTTCTAACTTCAAATAATAAATTCACAGAATATAAAACACAGTTCATTGTTCTGTTAACTTACTAGTAGAAAAAAACAAAGACGACTGGTTAATTTTTTAATGTAAACTTTGAATCATTTTAGAGTGTTTTTACAGGGCTGCCTTGGGCTGGAAGGCAGGTGGTTGAAGGCCAAGCCAAATGGCCAAACAAAAGTGCTTAATATAGCCAGACAGAGATACTTTAACGCAGACGCAGACATCCATTAAAACGCAGAATTAGCTGCATGGCCAGAGCCCATTTAAACTCCACTCACCGCTCTTCAATACAGACTTTAATGCAGGCACCGAGTGCCAGGAACAGGCATTAGGACGGGCTTTAACTGGTGCTGATGTCACTCTGAGGAGGAATTAGTAGTGAAGGAGATCAGCACAACCAGGACCCCCACAGAGGGGGGCTGATTCAGTCTCAGCATGCTGAGGGTCCCACTCCTCCGGCAGGGGCCTCACTGTGACATTGAGAGGGAGCGTGTGAGGAGAATAGAAAGAGGAGCTGAAGGACAGGAGAGAGGCTCCTCGCACGGCCCGCCAGCTGCTGGGGTTATTAGAGAGAGAGAGAGAGAGAGAGAGAGAGAGAGAGAGAGAGAGAGAGAGAGAGAGATAGAGCGAGGGAGAGACAGAGAGAAAGAGAGAGAGGGAGATAAAGAAAGTGTGAAAGAGAGAGGGAGAGAGAGAAAGAAGATGAGAAAGATAGAGAGAAGAGAGACAGGGAGAGATAGACGACTAAAAGTGAAACAGAGAAACGCAAACACAAATGTCAGCACCTGTTTCCTCCCTCTCTAATAAAAGTGGGGGGTGCACGTGCTCTGCCTGCACCACTGCTCTGGCGACTCTCAGTATGATGGCTCAGGTGGTATTAGCAGTGCACCCCCCAAAACCCCCCAACACCCCCCAGCACCCACTGAGATGAAACCCGCACCACTAGAAAATCTAATATTTTCAAATAACTGAATTCAACATCAAATCAGTGCAGAAACTGGTTCTAGAGTTCTCCGCTCTGAGTACCTGCTCTCCACCATAGAGAGAGCCAGTGAGCCCGAGTGAATCAGCGCAGCGGCGGCCGCTGTGGCGGAGCAGCTCACAGGCCCACACATACGTCGATGCAGTCGATCGTTTTGGTGCAGAAATCCGGAGTCATGGCTCGGCTAAATATAGAGCAGAGCTTTATGTAAGTGGAGGTGAATCACTGGCTTTCTGTAGATTTCATCTCTACAGCAAGACGTCCACACAGCTGCACTCAGCCTCCTCTGCACACGCGCACACGCCACTGAAACATGTGCCTCACTTTAACCCTTAGACAGTTAAAGTTAACGCTTCTGTGCTGCTGTTCAAATGTAATTACATATTAATTACATACTGAGTCACACAGCGAATTACATTTTCTTTCTGTGTTAACAGGATAAAGTCTGCACTGCAATAATGTTTCATCATGTTGAAATTCATAATAAAATATCTCCTACTTACAAACGCAGATCTGAAGTGAAGACTGAAATGTTCAAATCTGCAATTTCCACACAGTTAATCTACTCAGTACAATGAGCTATAAGTCAAAACTCATTAAAATATGATTATGATAATCACAATGTGATAATTGTGATTAGGGCAAAACTCTTAAACACTAGGCCCAATATCAATATCATGCAGTATCTATATGTCGCTGTCGTTGGAACAAAACCCATATCTCCAAAAAGGCAACTTTACAGGAGAAGAAGAAACGTTCTTAACTTCTAATGGAAGTAAATGGATGAATTAATTTTTCCAACTCATTTTGGTCCATTTCATCATTTTCCAATTTTATATATATATATATATAGATATAGATAGATAGATAGATAGATAGATAGATCTGGCATAACATTATGACCACCTCCTTGTTTCTACGCTCATTGTCCATTTTATCAGCTTCACTTACTGTATAGGTGCACTTTGTAGTTCTACAGTTACAGACTGTAGTCCATCTGTTTCTCTGATACTTTGTTAGCCCCCTGTTCTTCAGTTGTCAGGACCCCCATGGACCCTCACAGAGCAGGTACTATTTGGGTGGTGGATCATTCTCAGCACTGCAGTAACACTGACGTGGTGGTGGTGTGTTAGTGTGTGTTGTGCTGGTCTGAGTGGATCAGACAAAGCAGTGCAGCTGGAGTTTTTAAACACCTCAGTGTCGCTGCTGGACTGAGAATAGTCCACCAACCAAAAATATCCAGCCAACAGCGTCCTGTGGGCAGCATCCTGTGACCACTGATGAAGGACTAGAGGATGACCAACACAAACTGTGCAGCAGCAGATGAGCTATCGTCTCTGACTTTACATCTACAAGGTGGACTGACAAGGTAGGAGTGTCTAATAGAGTGGACAGTGAGTGGACACAGTGTTTAAAAACTGCATTGCTGTGTCTGATCCTCTTGTACCAGCACAACACACACTAACACACCACCACCACGTCAGTGTTACTGCAGTGCTGAGAATGATCCATCACCCAAATAGTCTATATATAATGTAAGTCAATGGAACCAGAATTATTTCCAAGCAATTTTTGGCTGTTTCTTTTGGTCCATTCATGTTAAAATTTACAGACAATGTAAAGGACAGTACATATTTTCAAAGTATATCAAGAACTTAAAAATGATATATATATATATATATATATATACAGCACCTATATAGCAAAAATGTTTCTGCTATTGTCACAAGATAGACATCATCACAATAGATGAACGCTTCTTTGGTGCTACATACATCCATTTTCAAAAAGGTTCCATATAGAACCATAAATAACTCATTCTTTATCAGTCGGAAGAACCACTTCACTGTGCAAAGACCTATTTAAGCATGAAATGGTTCATTATAGAACTTATGGTTCTGAATAGAACCATTGCTTTTAATAAAGAACCCTTGAATAACCATCTTTGTTTGAAGTATGCTATACATTATTAATAACTACTATGAGTTATTCACATTATTGAGTGACTGCAGTATACGTCATGAATTATTCATTAACTACTATGAATTTTCAGCAGTTGTTATGAAATATTCAGTAACTACTATGAACTATTAAAGAACTAAATTCAGTAACTGCTCTGTAAGTTATGCAATGCTGAGCGTGAGGAATGTAAGGAACTGAAGTGTGTGTTTCAGTGAAGGTGACCTCAAGCTTCAGTGGGCCGAACACACTCAGACACACTCAGCCACGAGCATTCACACACTTAAATCCTCCTCACACACATCTTAGCATCCGTCAATAAAATTTCTTCGGCTGTCAATCATTCTTACTTTCTCATTTTCTCTCACTTTCTCTCCTCTCACACACACACACACACACACACACACACACACACACACACACACACACACACATATGTATTGTATCGTTCTGGTAAAGAAGGAACAATGAGGTCTTTGGTGTTCAGTACTAACTTCTACATGTGTCCCCACTCTGTCAGCATGCTTTTCACAATAGTACCACAAAATAAACACACACTACTGTGTGTGGTGTGTGTGTGTGTGTGTGTGTGTGTGTGTGTGTGTGTGTGTGTGTGTGTGTTCATGTGTATGAGTGCACATGTGCATCTACTCTGAATTATTTACTACAACAAATGATTGTTTGCATTATTTTTTGTTTGCATTATTTTTTGTTCACCTTATTATTATTATTATTATTATTATTATATTATTATTATTATTATTATTATTATGTTTCTATAAACATACCTTTCAGCAAGTTAATTAGAAACACCCACCTTGTGCTTCCACTAACTGGCCACTTTATTAGAAACACCTGCCTTGTGCTTCCACTCACTGGCCACTTCATTAGAAACACCCACCTTATGCTTCCACTCACCGGCCACTTTATTAGAAACACCAACCTTGTGCCTCCACTCAGTGGCCACTTTATTTGAAACACTCACCTTGTGCTTCCACTCACTGGCCACTTTATTTGAAGCACCAACCTTGTGCTTCCACTCACTGGCCACTTTATTAGAAACACGCACCTTGTGCTCCCACTCACTGGCCACTTTACTAGAAACACCTTCCTTCTATATCCACTGTACAGGTGTACTATTACATCATTGGTCTGTTTCTGACCACAGGAATGCTGTTGCCCAGACATTATTTGTGTGGTAGTCTAATTTCAGCACAGCAGTGACACTGACATGGTAGAGTGTGTGATCATGATGTGTGTTTACACACATCAGTTTAACCGCTAGGTTGAGAATGGACCACCATCCAAAAATATCCAAGCAAGAACAGCTCTGTGGTCAGTAACTGACTACTGATGAAGAGCTAACACAAACTGTGCATCAACAGATGATCTACAGACTCTGTACACCGGCCAGGTGGAGCTGCAAGGGAGGAGTTTCTTATAAAGTGGCCAGCAAACGTAAAAAACAAGAGAAATGTGTGGTTTAGCGTAGTTCAGGCTGGAGGACCAAGCGTGTACACATCTGACTGAACGAGTGCGCTCATGTTTGGTAAGTATTGTAAGATTTCCAGCTGATGAGGGCAATTAACAAGCGCTAATCATAATCTAAACGAGGGAATTACACAGGTGTTAGCATCACCGCTCAGAGCTAAACTCTACTCTGAAACAGAGAGCACGGCCAAGTTCACTGAACTGCAGCTACGCTTATTTTTAGCCTGCTTACATTTAACATCCCCCCATTATAACGTCTCTCTTTCTCTCTCTCTCTCTCTCTCTCTCTCTCTCTCTCTCATTCTCTCTCTTTCTTTCTTCTCTCTCACCCTCTCTCTCTCATACAGGAGAGGTGGAGAGAGAGAATCGGGGGGAGGCCTTGAGACGAAGCTAAAAATATCTGGATGCAGGAGCCGACGCATTCATGCTCACATGGTGGGCACACACACACACACACACACACACACACACACACACACACACACACACTCAAAGGCGTCTGTTCTGTCTGAGACACAAACATACACACACACACACACACATTATCAGTGTGTAGCTGGAAGTGTTCTCCGAGCCTCACACACAGTTTAGACACAAAAATAGAAACAGAAAACCTCTGACTTCATAACAATTCAGTTCAGTTACAAAAATGATTCATTAGGAAATGATTCAGTGATTCGTGAAGTATCACATTTGACCACAGATCTCTACTCACTCATTAGAACAGTGGTCTGTCTGTGGGGAACTCTCAGGGCCTTCTAGGCCTCCAGAGAACACTTAATGATTTCTGATGATGTTACTGTGCCTTTAAGACTGATATACACGGATGAGTCAAAACATTATGATCACAGATGAAGTGAATAATGCTGATTATCTAATAACAACAGTGCATGGCAAAGTCTGGGATGTATTAGACCAGCGTTCCTCAACCACTGGGCTGTGGATTACAAGTGGGCCGCGAAGCACCCTTTGGTGTTCATGGTGCCAGTACTGAAGAGGACCAGTGGTCCACAGTGGGCCAGATTTCTGCTTTACAACCAGCCAATAAACTCACAGAAGAAGACGTGAGGAAAACGTAATGTTATACATCGCACCACTTTACCTGAAAATATGAACGTACATCATCTAGAAGATGAAGAATATTTAAAT